>NC_057848.1:127130868-127746582 GCF_910594005.1 Cervus elaphus
CTTTTTTCTTCTTTTGTATTTCTTCACTATATAAGTCCGTTTAACATTTGTTGCAAAGCTGGTTTTGTGGTACTGAATTCTCTTAACTTTTGCTTGTCTGAAAAACTTTTTATTTCTCCATCAATTTTGAATGAGATCCTTGCTTGGTACAGTAATCTTAGTTGTAGATTTTTCCCTTTCAGTACTTTAAATATGTCCTGCCATTCCCTTCTGGCCTGCAGAGTTTTTGCTGAAAGATCAGCTGCTAAATGTTTGGAGTTTCCCCTGTATGTTACTTGTTGCTTCTCCCTTGCTGCTGATAATATTCTTTATTTGTGTTTAGTCTTTGTTAGTTTGTTTAATAAGTGTCTTGGCGTGTTTCTCTTTGGATTTACCCTGTATGGGACTCTGTGCTTCTTGGACTTGATTGGTTATTTCCTTTTCCATGTTGGGGAAATTTTCAACTATAAGCTCTTCAGAAATTTTCTCATACCCTTTCTTTTTCTCTTCTTCTTCTGGGACCCCTATAATTCGAATGTTGGTGCATTTGATATGGTTCTAGAAGTCTCTGAGACTGTTGAAAGGTTGTTGTTGAACCACAAAAGACACCGGAATTCTTGGCCTCTGGAGGAGAAGAATTCAATCTGGGGCCAGAGATGAGGCTTGATCGCTCAGAACTTTTGTGTAACAAAGTTATATTAAGGTATAAAGGAGATAGAGAAAGCATCTGACATAGGCATCAGAAGGGGGCAGAAGGAACACCCGCCTGCTAGTTTTTAGCTGGATGTTATACAGTTACTAGCAGTCTGTTAATGAAAGAAAGGAAAGTCTTAAAACTCAGAGAATGACACCAGGCCCCTCATCCATAAGATGTATTTGGGGATAATCTTGGCACCAGTCGAGTCATCCTGGGCCAATAAACGATTGATTTGAATCCTGTAGAAAGACATATTCAGGTAATCTGTCTTGCTATGAGATTATAATACAAATAGTTTTGTTTACATAGATTCAGGGAACAGTGTCTGACTATAACAAACGGGTTTGTCAAGTCGGTTCTGAGCCATTAGGCGGAACCGACTTGAAGGCAGAGTCTGGGGTGAATGCATAGTACATTAACGTAGCGTAAGACAAACATTTCCATAAGAAAAATGCATTGGTTAACTCAGTTCAGTTCATTTCAGTCACTCAGTCGTATCCGACTCTTTGTGAGCCCATGAACCACAGCACTCCAGGCCTCCCTGTCCATCACCAACTCCCAGAGTACACCCAAACCCATGTCCATAGAGTTGGTGATGCCATCCAACCATCCCATCCTCTGTTGTCCCCTTCTCCTTTGGCCCTCGATCTTTCCCAGAATCAGGGTCTTTTCAAATGAGTCAGCTCTTCGCATCAGGTGGCCAAAGTATTGGAGTTTCAGCTTCAACATCAGTCCCACCAATGAACACCCAGGACTGATCTCCTTTAGGATGGACTGGTTGGATCTCCTCGCACTCCAAGGGACTCTCAAGAGTCTTCTCCAACACCACAGTTCAAAAGTATAAATTCTTCGGCACTCAGTTTTCTTTATAGTCCAACTCTCACATCCATACATGACTACTGGAAAAACCATAGACTTGACTAGATGGACCTTTGTTGGCAAAGTAATATCTCTGCTTTTCAATATGCTGTCTAGGTTGGTCATAAATTTCCTTCCAAGGAGTAAGTGTCTTTTAATTTCATGGCTGCAATCACCATCTGCAGTGATTTTGGAGCCCAGAAAAATAAAGTCAGCCACTGTTTCCATGGTTTCCCCATCTATTTGTCATGAAGTGATAGGACCGGATGCCATGATCTTAGTTTTCTGAATGTTGAGCTTTAAGCCAACATTTTCACTCTCCTCTTTCACTTTCATCAAGAGGCTCTTTAGTTCTTCTTCACTTTCTGCCATAAGGGTGGTGTCATCTGCATATCTGAGCTTATTGATATTTTTCCCAGCAATCTTGATTCCAGCTTGTGCTTCCTCCAGCCCAGTGTTTCTCATGATGTACTCTGCATATAAGTTAAATAAGCAGGGTGACAATATACAACCTTGACGTGCTCCTTTTCCTATTTGGAACCAGTCTGTTGTTCCATGTCCAGTTCTAAGTGTTGCTTCCTGACCTGCATACAGGTTTCTCAAGAGGCAGGTCAGGTGGTCTGGTATTTTCATCTCTTTCAGAATTTTCCAGTTTATCATGATCCACACAGTCAAAGGCTTTGTCATAGTCAATAAAGTTAACTCAAGATTCGAGAAAAGTTAAGTTCAGCTGGAACCAGGTGTCATCATTGCAACACAGTATTTTAAGAGAAACCTCTTAAAATTTGTATAGAGAAGGGAAAAAAAGTCACTAGTTTGTTTCCTCCTGCTGCTTAAGAGAAAGATAAAAATGTCTGACACTTGCAGCCTATTTCCTCCATTTGGAGACCCCTGGCCTTCCTGCCTGTTACCCTCTCACTGTCCTCAGCTCTTTTCATTCTTTTTACTTTATTCCTCTCTTCAGAAGTTATTTCCAAAATTTTATCTTCCAGCTCACTGTTTCATTCATCTCCTTCAGATATTCTGGTATTGATTTCTTCTAGAGTGTTTTTAATTTCAGTAATTGTGTTGTTTGTCTCTTTATGCTTATTCTTTAATTCTTCTATGTCTTTGTTAATTGATTCTTGCATTTTCTCTATTTTGTTTTCAATGTTTTTGATCTTTACTATCATTTTTCTGAATTCTTTTTCAGGTAATTTTCCTATTTCTTTTTCATTTATTTGGACTTCTGTGTTTGTAGTTTATTCCTTCACTTGTGCAGTATTTCTCTGTCTTTTCATTTTTTTTAAAGTTGTTGTGTCTGAGGTCTCCTTTTCCCAGGCTTCAAGGCAAGTTGAATTCTTTCCCTGAAGAAGGTTTAATTATTTCTTACTTTTGTTTTCTGCCCTCCTAAGGATGGTTCAGTGGTTTGTGTAGGCTTTGTTTAGGGTGAGACTTGTGCTGAGTTTTTGTTTCTTTGTTTGTTTTTCCTCTGATTGGCACAGCTGAGTGAGGTGGTAATCTTGTCTGCTCATGATTGGGTTTGTATTTTTGTTTTGTTTGTTGTTTAGATGAGGCATCCTGCACAGGGTGCAACTAGTGGTTGGGTAATGCAGGGTGTTGTATTCAAGTGGTTTCCTTTGTGTGAGTTCTCAATATTTGATTCTGCCTAGGGTTAGTTCTCTGGTAGTCTAGGGTCTTGGAGTCAGTGTTCCCACTCCAAAGCTCAGGGTTTGATCTCTGTTCAGGAATGAAGATTCCACAAGTGGTTTGTTATGTCATTAAGGGAGAGTAAAACAAATATCCAAAAATGAGAAACCAAAGATGAACCACAGACAAATGGCAGTTACAAAATCAGGCAAATATTAATTAAAATAATGGAATATACACATATACATATACACCCATGAACAAAGTGAAAACAGTCCAACAAAAATAAAGTACAGTAGATTGATCTGGAGAACAAAAGAAATCAAAAATTATATTTACCACTTAAGAACAAAACTAATTTAAGCACAAACTGGGGGAAAAAAAAAAAACAACTAAAGCAGGTGCCAAGTGGGGAATAAAGCAATGAAAACAAATCTAACAAATACGTTGAGAGGAAAGTAAAGAAAATAAAGAAAGAATAGATATGCAAATTTAAATAGAGGTAGGTGAAGAAGATTTATACACATTAATGATTAACTGCAAGGGGAAAAGAATAGTAGGAAAGGCAAACGAAGGAATAGATGTAGAAAAATATAATAGGTTTGAAAAACTAAATATTAAAAAATACAAATTAAATATTAAAATTATAAAAAAGAGAAAAGAGAAAAAAAAAACTGAAGAAGAAAGAAAAAAGGGGAAAAAAAGGATAACTCCACAGAACTGCAAAAGTCCAATGTAGAGGCAGAGGTTTATAACAACAATAGAAAGTGTGACTGAATATACACATCTACATATACACCCATAAGCAAAATCAGAACAGTCCAATGAAAATTAAGTACAGTAGATTGACCCAGTGGACAAAGGAAACCAAAAATTATGTCTACCACAACAAAACTAATTAAAGCACAAACTGGAAAACAGAACTAAAGTAAGGTGCCAATTAGGGAATAAAGCAATGAAAATAAAACTAAAAATGTGTTGAGAGGAAAAGAGAGAAAGAAAAGAAAGAAGGAATAGATATGCAAAGTTAAATAGAGGTAGATAAAGAAGATTAACTTTACGTTAATACATAAAATACATTAAAGATTAACTGCAAGGGGAAAAGCACAATAGGAAATATAAGCAAAAGAATAAATGTAGAAAAATAATGATAGGTTTAAAAAATTAAAAAGAAAAAAAGAGAAAAGAAAAAAAAAGAGATGAAAACTCCACAGAACTGCAAAAACCGAATGTAGAGGCAGATGTTTATGACAACAATGAAAAATTTGACTGAGGAAAAAGAAAAAAAAAAGTTCAAAAGCTTAATTTGATTTCTTAGTGCCAATAAAATCGACAACTACAACAGAGTGGGGGAGGGGATCCAAAAGAATCTACAGAACAAGTAAGAACAAGTACAGAACAAGGGTGTGGAGAAAAGGGAACCCTCTTACACTGTTGGTGGGAATGCAAACTAGTACAGCCACTATGGAGAACAGTGTGGAGATTCCTTAAAAAACTGGAAATAGAACTGCCATATGACCTAGCAATCCCACTGCTGGGCATACACACCAAGGAAAACAGAATTGAAAGAGTCACATGTACCCCAATGTTCATTGCAGCACTGTTTACAATAGCTAGGACATGAAATCAACCTAGACGTCCATTGGCAGATGAGTGGATGTGGAAGTTGTGGCACATATCCACAATGGAATATTACTGAGCTATTAAAAAGAATACATTAGAGTCCATTCTAATGAGGTGAATGGAACTGGAGCCTATTATGCAGAGTAAAGTAAGTCAGAAAGAGAAACACCAATACAGTATATTAATGCATATATATGGAATTTAGAAAGATGGTAATAACGACCCTATAGGCAAGACAGCTAAAGAGACACAGATACAAATAACAGACTTTTGGACTATGTGGGAGAAAGTGAGGGTGGGACGGTATGAGAGAATAGCATTGAAACATGTCTATTAACATATGTAAAATAGATGACCAGTGCAAGTTCGATACATGAAGCAGGGCACTATAAGTTGGTGCTCTGGGACAACCCAGAGGGATGCGGTGGGAATGGAGTTGGGAGGGGGGTTCAGGATGAGGGGACACCTGTACACTGTGGCTGATTCATGTCGATGTATGGCAAAATTCACCACAATATTGTAAAGTAATTAGCCTCCAATTAAAATAAATTAATTAATTAAAAAAATAATTATTTTGAGAAAATGCAGATATAGGAGAAGTTCTGAAAACAGAATAGAAGGTACTCTTTTATTAGGATAACTTATATTAGAAAGAAGGGCTCAACTAGGAAGAACACTATTATCAGTGATAACTTTTTCATCTGAAAGACTTACATGGCAGGGCAACTTTTTTTTTTTTTTTTTTTTTTTTTTAGGGTACATGTAGTCTTCTCACCTTCCTGTGAATTGTTTTCCTCCCCTTTGATGCCTCAGACCCTATCCTTCTCAGTTTAGTATAAAATCCTCAGTTGCCTGGCTGCCTTTTGGGTCTTGTATTTTTGTGGGACCCTGTATGTATATAATTAATTTTTTTCCTGTTACACTGTATTATAGAAATTTATTAGATCAGCCACAGAACCTTAAAGGGGGAAGAAACGGGAAAAAAATGGAAAAAAATTCTCCTTTATATCATCAGTCTGTGCTATCAGTTGGTTTCAGTTAGTTTATTGTTCAGTTCCTAGTGAGGACTGCGTAGTTCAAATTAGTCCAAGCCAGACAATTGGAATGGTCAGTTTTGTTAGAGTTAGTTACTCAAGCCATCAAGATGAGGGGTTAGTTAGAGGGTCAATGCAAAGAGTTCTTCAAGTCAATAAGATGAGTTGTAAGTCAGTGAGATTGTGAGTCATTTATTCAGTTAGTCATCTCAGCTGGGGATTTCTCACCTGTGTATTGGGTGGTGTGATATTTGGTCTTCCTCTCCATTTCTAGCACAGAGCTACTAAAAGTCTTGGGATTTCCTAAGCAAAAAGTGATAAAGCTGTCCTGATATTCATGACAAATCCCTTTCAAATATACTTGAGTTTATTCTAATGAGGTGACTTCTGGAAAGTTCCTAAGGATGGAGCTGATTGCTAGAGGAACCAACCCTGTAATTAGAGGGCTGGAACTTTCAGTTCGACCCCCTTGACCTTCAGGATGGCGATGGACTCAATTGGCGAACAATCAATGATTTAATCAGCCATGCCTGTGTATTGAAACTTCCACGAAACCCCAAAAGGATGTAGTTTGGAGAGCTTCCAGGTACTTGAACATATGGAGATTATTTCAGGATAGTGATGCACTCTGAGAGCATCACACCTATTCCCACAAATCTTGCCCTATACATCTCTTCCACTTGGCTGTTCCTGAATTACTCTCTTTTACAATAAACCAGCAATATAGTAAAATGTTTCTCTGTGTTCAGCGAGCCACTTTAACAAATTTATTGAGCCTGAGGAGGGAGTCCTGGGAACCTCTGATCTAAAACTAATGGGTCAGAAGCACAGATGACAACCTGGATTTGCAATTGGCATTTGAAGTGGGGAGCAATGGCAGTCTTGTAGGACTGAACTCTTAGTCTGATCTGATGCTATCTGTAGGTAGATAGTGTCATAATTTAGTTGAATTGTAAAACATCCAGCTGGGGTTGAAGAATTGCTTGATGATATGGGAAAAAAGCACACATCATAGGTGGGTTTACACCCCAAACAATCTTGTTGCTCCAGGATCCATGATAGTGGCAGTGCAAGAAACCTCTGGAAATAGGAGGCCAGAAGACCTTGGTTTCAAGTCCCTGTTTTGCCACTTACTAGTTAGACAGTCTTGGGAAAGTCACTTTATTTCTCTGAGCTCTTACTGAACTCAGGTTCAGCTGATCATAACTCAAAAACCAATAATTGAGAGGCAAGTGTCAGTAGAAAGTAAAGATGCTTTAGTTATAAGAGCTGGCAATCTGAGGAGAAGGTGAACTCATGCCCCATGATCAACTCCAAAGATTCTGCTCAACTGACAGGTTTTAGAGGAAAAAGAGGAAAGAATCTCAGTGAATTATCAAGGCAGGTGGTTGGATTCTGCACCATTCTCCATTGAATGCTGACAGGTTGACTCTTTTTTTAGATGCTATCTTGCACATGTGATCTGCCTGCAGGATTGCTAAAAGGGCAATTGAGGGTGGAGAGCTAGTCATTACTTGACTATTTAATTATTTATTCTTCCTTCTTTTAATCTAGGGAAAGAATTAACAGGTTAGGCAAGGCATGGCATGCATTCAGAAGAGGTTAAATTACCTAGTGATCTCATTCCTATAATTAGGTTCTTTTAAGGTTGGAGAGGAACAGAAATGAGCAAATAGGAAAGGGACAAAAGAGCTGCTTTCAATTTCCTACTGTCAAACATCATTCCATTTCTATGGGATTAGGAGTAAAAGTCCATCTCTTGTAACTGCTTCATACTGAGATAGGATGTTGAAATCTTGGAGTGGAAGATGACATGGGTTTGAGGTGTTTATTCACTGATACTTTTAGTTGCCTGGTTACGTAGGGAAGAGCAAGCTACAGTTATTTTTGATGCTCTAAAGATATAGTTTATTATGATCAGTAATGTTAACCCCATTCTCTAGAGGCCAGTTCTTGAAATTGTGCTAGGCACAGACTCAGTACTGCTCAAGATGAAGTAGTTTATGTCATGGCTGCATGTCATAACTGCATCATGAAGTTAGCTTTTTTCCTCTGGTGGCAATTTAGTATCTGTAAAACAGCTCAGGAATGTGCATCAGACACTGAGTCTATGACTCTATTGCTTTAATCATTAACTGCTTCAGCCTGCTCTTTTATGACTCAGGGAGGCCAAAGAGACTTCAGCTTTTCTACAAACAAGTGGCAGGGGACATAGAGGAACTTTTGTACATAGAGGGGCTTTTGGGCAAAAGGGTTCTGCTTGGTTCCAGAGCCTCTGTCCCCTCCTTGTAAATTTGGTAGAATAACATCTTTATCCACTACTTCAAAATGTCATTGTGAAGGACAAATAACATAATGGATTGGAGCGTGATTTGTCCATGGCCATTTGCTATAAATCAGTAAGAGTAATCAGTATTATCACTGAAAAAGTATTGACCAGTTAAAAGAACAGGCCATAAATTCGTCCCTACTCCCTAACTGCAGCAAAATGCTTAATGGTTCCATACTCCTTTGGAACTCCCCTCTCTTTTCCAACCATTCAGTGATACTCCAGTTCTGACCATGGATGTCTAACCAAAATCATTCTTTACTTATCCACAAAAATTTCCCTATCCTCCTCCATACCTATTTTGGTGAATGCCATCACCAGCCACTAAATTAGTCAAAGGAGATGTTGCAAAATCACCTTCAGTATAAGATAATATTAAGGAATTATTGTTAAGTTTATTAAATGTAATTAAATGAATGACTGTTATGGAAATATTCATGTTAGAAACATAATGATATACTTACTGGTGAAATGACAAGACACTTGGGATTTTCTTTAAAATGTTCCTGCCCCCAAAAGAGAGAATAAATTATGTAAATGAGGCTGTCAAAATGTTGATAATTGTTAAAGTTGGGTGATGGGAACATGGGATTCATTATACTGTAGTTTTTAATTTGCTTGTGTGTGTGAACTTTTCAATAATAGAAAGTAAAAAAAAGTCATTCTCACCATCTTCCTTCCCTTCATTCCCACATCTAATTGGTTGTGGTAGGCTGAATATTTCCCCCTTCTCACAAAGATGTCCACGTCCCAATCCTTGGAAACTGTGTTGCAAAAGGAATTTTTTGGGGAGATTATTATTCTAGATTATCCAGGTGGCCTTAATGTAATCATAAGTGTTCTTATGAGAAGGATGCAGGAGGATAGAGTGAGGGAAAGATTGGAAGATTCTGCATGCTGGTTTTGAACATGGTGGAAGGATCCAGAAGACATGGAATCCAGGCAGCCTCTTGAAGCTGAAAAAGATAAGGAAACAAATTCTTCCCTGAATCATACTGAAGGAATGCAGTCATGGCAATATCTTGATTTCAGAATTTTGTTCTCCAGAACAGTAAAGGAATAAATTTGTGTTGTTTTGAACTGAAGGAGAGCAGAATAGGCCACCCCAAAATTTGCCACTTTGGCATGTGGGTTATTTTGAGCCAAAAGCAATCAAGGCTCTGCAGATTCAGGAAAAACTTTTTACATCCCCCTTAACTTTCTAAAATAATTTAGATATGGGGGACTGTATTAGGAAGTGAGCTATTATCAGAGATACCTTTTTGTATCTGATTTACCTGAATGCAGGGCAAACATCTGATTATCTAACATCTGCTCTTCTCATCCTCCTGTGAATTGCCTTCCTTCCCTTTGAAGCCCAGGTCCCTGTCTGTTCCTTAGCTCGGGATAGTAAATAAGTCTTAGGTGCCTGACTGCCTTTGAAGCTCATATTTTTGTGGGGTTCCCATACATAAGTAGGGAATTAAATTTGCTTTAATTTTGATAATCTTTTTATCACAAGGGAATTTTCAGCAAAGAACCTAGAAGGTTAGAAGGAAAACTATATTTCCTCCCATACAGAATCACTGTTTGCAGTAATTTAAACAGCAATAGGAAACTAATACATTGGTAGTTTTTTATGTTTTGCTTTCTGAATACTTTTCTGATCTTTCCAACTTCTCCCCTCCTCTCTGTCTCTACTGACAATGTACTGGGCCAGGCAGTTTTCACCTTCTGATCCATTTTTCTTCTTCCTCTCTTTCTAGTGCAGTTTCCTTTACTGCTATCAGACTTCATTTTGGGAAACCTTTTATTTGATCATGTAACAACTTTTGCTTAAAAACTATCAATGACTCCTCACTAGGAGGATGTCAAATTCACATCAGCCTAGCCTAGAATTACCTGACTAGTCTCATCTTCCACCACACCTGTCCTCTAGCTACCAGACATGAGACTTCAGCCACAATCAGGCACTCCACATTCACCAGGTACACATGCCACTCAGGCCTCAGAACGTTGACACCAGCTTTCCCCTCAGACTTGTTTTCCCATCCTTACACTTTCATCCACTGGGCCAACTTGTGCTCATCATTCTAGATCTGGTTCAAGTATCATTCCTCCTGAGAAACCATTGTAATCAGCCTTACTTCCACAACCATTGGAGTTCTTGGTCCTTTCTACTGCTTCCACAGGCCCCTGTATTTCCCATGATCACACCATTTAATCACATTGCAGTGAAGTTCCCTACTTGTTTACCTTACTATGACTGTGTCAACTCCCTGAAGTTAAGGATTGTTGTGTGATTCATTCCTGGTCCCCAGGTTCTGACATAGCACTTAATGCTTTTAAGTCTCAGTAAATGTTTGCTGAACAACCTTTAAATAAATAAATATTATTGCGTCTTCACAGTCCTGGTCTGGGATTATAAAACCTACTTACGAGGTACAGGGGACCTCTTCTATGTAAACAAGGCCATTAGAGTAATAAAGCTTGCTGATTCAGAGTGAGTCTATGTTAGGGTGAATGCACATTAGGCAGAAAATTGAGTCCTAGAGCAAGTAAACGTCTGCAATGCAGGAGACCTGAGTTCAATCCCTTGGTCAGAAGATTCTCTGGAGAAGGGAATAGCAACACACTCTAGTATTCTTGTCTAGAGAATTCCAGGTCAAACCCCAGGATTTCTGGCTGTTTAATCTCCTTCAAGCTAGAGGAATGGGAAGAGATAGAGTAGAGAAGGGAAATGGGGAAAAGAACAAGATACTCAGTGGCCATTCTGAAAGTAAAACATAGTGCAGGAGACGAGGTGGCCTGCCAGTGCTGAGAGGATGTCCTGGCAGTGTGAAGCCATGTGGCCATAGCAGAGGAGCAGGGTGCAGCCCTTCTGGGGCTCTGTGGGGACAGGCTCTAGTGAAGGGATCAATGCACACTCAGGCTTATGGCCATAGCGCTCGATATGCTGATGACAAGAGAGCCGGCACTCCCTCTCCTATTGCCCCTCCCCCTCCCCAATTTTTCCATAAACCTGTCCAGGGAGTGCTGTGGAGCTCACACCGAAAGGAAAGTTGGGTCACAAGTAAGAGTTAGCAAGTGAAAATTCAATTTCTATGAGTGCTTAGCAGACTTAACTTCCTCACACATGAAGAAGGTCAAGGATCTCAGACCTATATGTCTGTCTGTAAGAGGAGGCAGTTCACAGACACACGGAAACTGTGCATTTCCCAAGCATGTCTCAGAACTCACTACCTGCACAGGCATTTTTACCTTCTAAGTGAGAGCTATGACTGCACACCAAACTCTCTTTCCCTCATGAGCAGCAAGGAGGCCATTGCAAAGACTCTATTGGGATACAACTAGATGGTGGGTTGAGAGAACTCAAGCCTTTCCAATCCACAACTAACTTAATGGCAGCCCCCTTTGTGAACAGCCCCAGGACAGGCCTGAGTGAAGATGGGAGGTGGGGACTTGAGGGAGGACAGGGTCTTGTCCCCAGAACTCAGTCATCCACAAACACTCCTCTCCCTGGGAATAGCACATGCTATGGATCCACTTTGTTGTTCAGTCACAAAGTCATGTAACTCTTTCTATCCCATGCACTGCAGCATCCAGGCTTCCCTGTCCTTCACTATCTCCTGAATTTTGCTCAAACTCATGTCCATTGAGTTGGTGATACTATCCAACCATCTCATTCTCTGTCACTCCCTTCTCCTCGAGCTCTCAGTCCTTCCCAGCATCAGAGTCTTTTTCAGTGAATTGACTCGTCGC
Source organism: Cervus elaphus (assembly GCF_910594005.1). Lineage (NCBI taxonomy): Eukaryota > Metazoa > Chordata > Mammalia > Artiodactyla > Cervidae > Cervus > Cervus elaphus. The sequence goes on from NC_057848.1 coordinate 127,142,759, forward strand.
ATCAGGTGGCCAAAGTATTGGCGCTTCAGCTTCAGCATCAGTTCTTCCAATGAATATTTAGAGTTGATTTCCTTTAGGATTGACTGATTTGATCTCCTTGCTGTCCAAGAAACTCTGAAGAGTCTTCTCCAGCACAATTCGAAAGCACAAATTCTTTGGCACTCAGACTTCTTTATGGTCCAACTCTCACATCCACACATGACTAATGGAAGAACCATAGCTTTGACTCTGCCTGCAAAGTGATGTCTCTGCTTTTTAATACACTGCCTAGGTTTTTCATAGCTTTTCTTCCAAGGAGCAAGTGTCTTTTAATTTCATGGCTGCCATCACTGTCCACAGTGATTTTGGAGACCAAGAAAATAAAATCTGTCACAATTCCACTTCATTCTCTTCTGTTTGCCATGAAGTGATGGGACCAGATGCCATGATCTTCATTTTTTGATTGAGTTATAAGCCAGCTTTTTCATTCTCCTCTTTTATCTTCATTAAGAGGTTTTTAGTTCCTCTTCATCTTCTGCCATTATAGTGGTATCATTTGCATACCTGAGGTTGCTGATATTTCTTCTGGCAATCTTGATTCCAGCAATCTTGATTCCAGCTTGTGATTCATCCATCCCTGCATTTGAATGATGTACTCTGCATATAAGTTAAATAGGCAGGATACAATATATAGCCTTGATATTACCTGATGTACTCCTTTCCCAATTTTGAGCCAATCCGTTGTTCCATGTCCAGTTCTAACTTCTGCTTCTTGATCTGCATACAGGCTTCTCAGGAAACAGGTAAGGTGGTCTGGTATTCCCATCTCTTTAAGAATTTTCCACAGTTTGTTGTGATCCACATAGTAAAGTGTGAATCCACTTAGGTCACCTTGTTTAGAATGTTGCTGCCAAATTCTTCTAGCAGAACACAGGCCAGATCCAGATATCAAGAAGCTGCCAGTCCTACAGTGTGGACAATGCCCTGGATGTTGAGCAGGAAAGGAACAAAATGAGAGCATGGGGAAGAGTTAACTTCTAGCTTTCTCTCCCTCCATGGCTCACACAGTGGAACAAGAGGCAACCAGCTTGTGTTTGGGACCCACGTATACCCAATGGTTTGACTTCAGGTAAATCATTTTGACTAGGAGCCTCTGTTTCCTCAGTTATAAAATAGGACCGAAGTTCCTTTGCCTAGGGCAGTTGTGAAATAAACTGGTATGTGAGAAAATGCTTTGTAAACAGCTAAAGTAGTGTGCATATATGAAAATTATGATTTACTTAAATATCCACAGGTTTATTGTTATTGTACAAGAGGACAAGTGAAGCTGTCTGAAGACCTGGCTATATGAAGCTGAACAGAGGGCTTTTTCATGGGAGTGAGGGACCTAGGTAGGGGAGGCTGTCTTTGCTAGAGGGTTAGGTCAGGAGGAGAGGAAGGAAGATTTGGTTAAACTATGTTTCTAGGATTGAAGAGACCTGGCTTGGGGGAAACTCCACACTGCAGTTGACAGGGAACCCTGACCCGCCTAGGCCCCTGTATACTGTGGGGTTCCTTAGTCTTGCCTTTTATTCTCCCAGGTCTTTAAAGGGGGCCAGGAGTGAATCCTCAGGAGACCTTTGCTCAGGAAGCAGTTCTTCCTCCTTCCCGGGCCTCCTGGACTCAGCCGCCTTCCCAAGGTTTCTTGCTTGAACCTGCCACTGATCCATTGTCTTTCTAGGTGACGTTGAAGTGCATAGCACAGGAGTTAAAAGAGTTGGCTCTGGAGTCAATCTGCTTGATTTGAAACCCATAACCCATAGCAAGTTGACACTTGCTAACTCTGTCATCTTGGGAATGCAGTCTGTCTTCTTTGAGCCTTGTTTCTTCCCATTTGTAAAATGGTTGTAAGTATAGTCCTTACCTCACAGAGTTGTTATAAGAAATAAATGGTGGTTTATATAGTAATACCTAACTTCTTAAGTGTCAGGCACTATGCTCGGCATTTCTTATTTTTCTCAAGTTACAAATTAAAGAAGTCAAAGCACAGAAAGATTGAGCCACTTGCCCAAGGTCACACAACTAACAAGTGGCAGAGCTGGATTCCAATCTAAACCATCTAGTTCCGGAGCCCAAGATCTTGCCTGCTCTGCTGATTTGGTGAATACCCAGTGTTAAATAAATGATGGTTATTACTATTGCTCTTAACAATCACAATTATTTCTGAAAGGACAGAATTTCAGAGGAAACAACAACAGTGACAAAATTTTCATGTCCATCAGAGATCTTGTGGAGCAATCCTTTCATTTTACAGAGGAGGAAATTGAGCACTAATGAAAGGTTGTTGCTGAGCTCTGAAAGACTCTGGGATTCTGGGCCTCTGGAGAAGAGGAATTCAATCCAGGGCCAGTGACAAGTCTTGATCACTCAGAGCTTTTGTATAATAAAATTTTATTAAAGTATAAAAGAGATAGAGAAAGCTTCTGACATAGGTATCAGAAGGGGGCAGAAAGAGTCCCTCCCCCACCCCCTGCTAGTCTTTAGCCAGATGTTATATAGCTACTAGCAGGCTGCTAACTAGACAAAGGAAATGTCTCAGAACTCAGAGACTGGCACAAGGCCCCTCACCCACAACATGCATTTTGAGATAAGATTGGCAAAATGCGAGTTGTCCCAGGCCATAAAATGATTGACATGAATATTGAAGAAAGGCAGGTTTCCAAACAAATACATAGTCTCATTAACATAGCTTGAGAACATTTGCATGAGTTAAGTTAGATTCAGTCACTCAGTGGTGTCCAAATCTTTGTGATCCCATGGACTGCAGCACGCCAGGCTTCCCTGTCCATCACCAACACCCAGAGCTTACTCACACTCATGTACATCGAGTTGGTTATGCCATCCACCCATCTCATCTTCTGTCGTGCTGAAGTATTGATGCTGAGTGCTGAAGAATTGACACTTTTGAACTGTGGTGTCGGAGAAGACTGTTGAGAGTCCCTTGGACTGAAAGGAGATCCAACCAGTCCATCCTAAAGGAGATCAGTCCTGGGTGTTCATTGGAAGGACTGATGCTGAAGCTGAAACTCCAATACTTTGGCCACCTCATGTGAAGAGTTGACTCATTGGAAAAGACCCTGACGCTGGGAGGGATTGGGGGCAGCAGGAGAAGGGGACGACAGAGGATGAGATGGCTGGATGGCACCACTGACTCGATGGACATGAGTTTGAGTGGACTCTGGGAGTTGGTGATGGACAGGGAGGCCTGGCGTTGCAATTCAGGGGGTCACAAAGAGTCGGGCATGACTGAGCAACTGAACTGACTAACTGTGGTCCATGTGATCATTTTGATTACTTTTCTGTGACTGTGGCTTTCATTCTGTTTGCCCCCTGATGGATAAGGATAAGAGGGTTAGGGAAGCTTCCTGATGGAGAGACTGGCTGAGGGGGAAACTGTGTCTTGTTCTGATGGGTGGGGCCATGTTCAGTAAATCTTTAATCCAGTTTTCTGTTGATGGGTGGGGCTGTGTTCCCTCCCAGTTGTTTGACCTGTAGTCAAACTATAGTGGAGGTAATGAAGATAATCGTGATCTCCTTCAAAATGTCACATGTATGCATTGCCACACTCAGTGACCCCAACACTGCACCAGGCCACCACTGATCCATGCCCCTGCCAGCGACCCCTGGACACTCACAGGCGAGTCTGGGTCAGTCTCTTGTAGGGTCACTGCTCCTTTCTTCTGGGTCCTGGTGTGCACAACATTTTGTTTGTGTCCTCCAAGAGTCTCTTTCCCCAGCCCTGTGTAAGCTCTGGTGGCTCTATGGTGGGGTTAATGGTGACTTCCACCAAGAGGGCTTATTCCATTCCCAGGTCTGCTGCACCCAGAGCCCCTGCCCCTGCGGCAGGCCACTGCTGACCCATACCTCCTCAAGAGACACTCAAACAGAGTTCTGGCTCAGTCTCTGTGGGGTCTCTGGGTCCTGGTATGCACAAGGTTTTGTTTGTGCCCTCCAAGAGTCTGTTTCCCCAGTCATGTGTAAATTCTAGCATTTCCATAAGAAAAATGCGTTGGTTAGTTCAAGGTTTGAGAAAAGTTAAGTTCAGTTGGAACCAGCTATTGTCATGGCAAGAGAGAATGTTAAAGGAAACCTTCTTTAATTTTGCATATAGAAGGGAAAAAATCTTGACACTTGTAGTTTGTTTCCTCCTGTTGCTTAAGAGAGAGATAAAAAAAAAATATCTGACACTTGCAGTCTGTCTCCTCCATTTGGAGAACCTTAGCCTTCCTGCTTGTTACCCTCTCACTGGTAAGGCAGAGTGCCCTAGTGATTCAGACGGTACAGAGCCTGCCTGCAATGCAGGAGACCCTGGGCTCGATCATTGGGTCAAGAAGATCCCCTGGAGAAGGGAATGGCAACCCACTCCAGTATTCTTGCGTGGAAAATCCAATGAATGGAGGAGCCTGGCAGGCCCCAATTTATGAGATTGCAAAGAGTTGCACGTGACTGAGCAACTAACACACTCACTCAAGGCAGAGTGCATATATCTTCCCCAAAGATATGCATCAACTGAGGGAAGAGCTAGGATCCATCCCTGTTCTGTTGACTCCAAAACCCAAGCTCTATGTACCCTCTCAGGTCTTTTCCTCCAACCCTCAAGCCCAGAAGCCACTGATAGAGCATAAAGAGGGGGGTGTAGATATGTTCCAAAAGGTACAGCAGAGGCTGGGGTCCCCCAGACCATCCCCCAGTACTCATTTCCCTCTGGAATGCCTATTGAGGACACATCTTCAGCAGGTGCTGATGTGCTCCTGTACTGGGTAGACATTATCTGACACACTCAGGGTAATTCCATAGCACATACAAAGGCTATCCTAAAAAGATACAAGAACTGTTACATGAGCCATGGGGGGTGAGGGAGAAGGAGAGAGGTGGGAGAGAAGGTGGGCAGGACAGGATACCAGCAGACATAGAGGGATTTCAAGGTTCCTAGAGACTTGTTGAATGAGTCACTCTACAAATAAGTTCCCACAACCAGCAAAATACCAGCCCTCTTTAGTTGTTCAGCCCAGTACCACACACAAAGACATCTTGTAGACAGGTACTACTCTGACTGAGGATGCACTGAATGCACAACACTAGTCTCAGTCCTCAGAGGAGATGCCCCAAAGATTTAAAAGCACAGCCACAGATCCAATTATGAGGGGGTCATGAAGAATCCCATGGGAAACACACTGAACCTAGTACCATAAGCCCATGCTTTGCTCGTCCATCCCTGACCTCTGCACCATGGACACACCTGGACCTAAGGCAAACTATCTAACCTATCTGGGTCATGGATACCTTATCTGTAAAAGAGGCTGATGATTATCTTCCTCCTAGGGCTAGTTCAGTTCAGTTCAGTTCAGTTGCTCAGTTGTGTCTGACTCTGCAACCCCATGGACTGCAGCACGTAAGGCTTCCCTGTCCATCACCAACTCCTGAAGCTTACTCAAACACATGTCCATCGAGTCAGTGATGCCATCCAACCATTTCATCCTCTGCCATCCCCTTCTCCCATCTTCAATCTTTCCCAGCATCAGGGTCATTTCCAATGAGTCAGTTCTTGGAATCAGGTGGCCAAAGTATTGGAGTTACAGCTTCAGCATCAGTCCTTCCAATGAATATTCAGGACTGATTTCCTTTAGGATGGACTGATTGGATCTCCTTGCTGTCCAAGGGACTCTCAAGAGTCTTCTCCAACACCGCAGTTCAAAAGCATCAATTCACTGGTGCTCAGCTTTCTTTATAGTCCAACTGTCACATCCATACATGACTACTGGATAAACCATAGCTTTGAATAGATGGACCTTTGTTGACAAAGTAATGTCTCTGCTTATTAATAAGCTGTCTAGGATGATCATAACTTTTCTTCCAGAAACAAGTGTCTTTTAAGTTCATGGCTGCAGTCATCATCTACAGTGATTTTGGAGGCCCTGAAAATAAAGTATCTCACTGTTTCCATGGTTTCCCCATCTATTTGTCATGAAGTGATGGGACTGGATGCCATGATATTAGTTTACTGAATGTTGAGTTTCAAGCCAACTTTTTCACTCTCCTCTTTCACTTTCATGAAGAGGTTCTTTAGATATTCTTCGCATTCTGCCATAAGGGGTGTGTCATCTGCATATTTGAGCTTATTAATATTTCTCCCGGCAATCTTGATTCCAACTTGTGCTTCATCCAGCCCAGTATTTCTCATGATGTACTCTGCATACAAGTTAAATAAGCAGGGTGACAATATACAGCCTTGACCTATTCCTTTCTCGATTTGGGACCAGTCTCTTGTTCCATGTCCAGTTCTAACTGTTGTTTCTTGACCTGCATACGGATTTCTCAGGAGGCAGGTCAGGTGGTCTGGTATTCCCATCTCTTGAGGAATTGTCCACAGTTTGTTGTGATCCACATAGTCAAAGGCTTTAGCATATTCAATAAAGCAGAAGTAGATGCTTTTCTGGAACTCTCTTGCTTTTTCTATGCTACAATGGATGTTGGCAATTTAATCTCTGGTTCCTCTGCCTTTTCTAAATCCATCTTGAACATCTGGACGTTCACAGTTCACGTACTGTTGAAGGCTGGCTTGGAGAATTTTGAGCATTTCTTTACTAGTGTGTGAGATGAGTGCAATTGTACAGTAGTTTGTGCATTCTTTGGCATTGCCTTTCTTTGGGATTGGAATAAAAACTGACCTTTTCCAGTCCTGTGGCCACTGCTAAGTTTTCCAAATTTGCTGACATATTGAGTGCAGCACTTTCACAGCATCATCTTTTAGGATTTGAAATAGCTCAACTGGAATTCCATCACATCCACTAGCTTTGTTCATAGTGATGCTTCCTAAAGGCCACTTGACTTCACATTCCAGGATGTCTGGCTCTAGGTGAGTGATCAAACCATGGTGGTTATCTGGGTCATGGAGATCTTTTTTGTATAGTTCTTCTGTGTCTTCTTGCCTAGAGCTGGAGGGAGGATTAAAACAGATAATACCTACAAAAACCTTTAAAAATTATAAAGTTATCTATAAATCCAAAGACAATGCTGGTGAAACATGGAAGTCTCAGGTTTTTTAAAAAAATGAAGTCTGTTTCCTAAAGAAGTAGTATCAACCTTGCCTCCAAGCTTGGACTTCCCAGTGGGAAGCAGGGTGGTAAAAAGCAAGCAATATGTGAACTAGCTGTTCTGGTCTGCCCAGAGGCAGCATTTTTAATGCTAAAACTGGGAAAATCCTGGGGAAACTAGGACAACCTGGTCACCTTATAAAGAACACTGGCCTGAAAGTCAGGAAGAAGAAAGGAATATTTGCATTCTTACTGTGTTCTGGGTACAGTTTAGGCTTTTTTTTTTTTTTTTTTTTTTGTATTCAAATGCCAGCCACTTACCTTGGACAAGTCTCTGGGCTTCAGGTATGATAAGGCCTCTGAAGTCCATCCCAATTTTAACATTCTGGGAATCCTTTCCTTCATCTAAGGCCTGAGGAGGTAAATGAGCAGACTAGAGCCAGATGAATATGGCTGTGACTCCCCAACCTCTACCCTGGATGCATCCCACTGTCTCTGCTGCCCTCCATTACACTTCTCTAGTAGAGCTGTATTCATACTTGAACTCCTGCTGGAATTCTGTTATCTGGATTTTCTCTGTGAACATCTACAGAGACATTTCATCAATCTGAGAAAGCATGCTTAGATTTCAGGAATCAAGGCAGGCTAAGGAGGGCCTCACAGGTGTGTAGGTCAGCTTCTTGCAGTAGAGAGTAGGGATGGAAGCTGGGGCTGACATATAGTGGGAAGGAAGCCGATTTGGAGTCCTGGCTTAGCTTAACTGGGAGCAGCTTCAAAGGCCCTGATTTTAGGGCGGAGATTAAAATGCCAGGACTGGGAAGCTAAGAGGAGAGGTGGAATAGAGTTTCAGTTATCTCAGGAACACAGACAGGCCTGCCCCAGGCACAGGAGACAGAGATAACCTGAAGCATCCCAGAATCCCTCCCCAATTTCCCAAAGGCTTTGGGGGAAGCTCTCTTTATCCCAAAGTTTACTGGTCCAGGACCAGCTAGCTGAACCTTCCCTGGAGTGAATCCCTCTCCTCAGGCTCTCCAAGGAAATGGCCTCAAGAACCTCTGGGCATTTTTTTTTTTATTATGCTCCCTGTGGGCTGGCAGATCTAAGGCCCTACCTGTCTCAGCTCCCTGTCCACCATCATCCCCACTCCCTAATCTAAGTTCCAAGGGTGAAGAGTAGAGTAAAGAGGGGGCATTGCTGGGCAATTTGCCTGGGAAATTTACACACTTAGGAGTAAGAATGAAAATTTAGGCTTTTTTCCCCCCATCAGGAACTGAACCCAGGGCTATAGCAATGAAAGAACCAAGTCCTAATTGCTGGACTGCCAGGGAACTCCTGCAATTTGAGCTTTCCAGGGGAGGGCTGGGCTTAGGGAGTGAGAGATAGGCAGTGAGCTAGAAACCCTGGGCCAGAGACTAGGTCCTGCCATTTGCTTATTGGCTGTGTAGACTTAGGCAAATCCCTTATACTTCTCTGAGTCTCAATTGCTTCCCCAGTAAAATAGGAGGAATGACAATCTATTAGCTTGACAATGATGTGAGCAACAAAGGTGTAGTAGACATGGATTTTGTAAACTATCAAGGTCGCTACATATGTTTGCCATTTATTTACTTCTCCCTTCTAAGTCAATGAAAGTGAAAGTCACTCAGTCCTGTCTGACTCTTTGTGACCCCATGGAATATACAGTACAGGGAGTTCTCCAGGTCAGAATACTGGAGTCGGTAGCCTTTTCCCTTCTCCAGTGGATCTTCCCACCCCAGGAAATGAACCAGGGTCTCCTTTGCATTGCAGGTGGATTCTTTACCAACTGAGCTATCAGGGAAGCCCCCTGGAGAAGGAAATGGCAACCCACTCCAGTATTCTTGCCTGGAAAATTCCATGAATGGAGGAGCCTTCTAAGCTACAGTCCATGAGGTCACCAAGAGTAGGACATGACTGAGCGACTTCACTTTCACTTTCTTAGTCAATTGAATAGAACACATTGATTGAGTGCCCACTAAGTGCCAGGCACTGTAGGAACTACAAAGATGAATAAAACAGAATCCCTTGAAGATACCCAAAGGCCAACATTCTGTTAAGGAGTGCAACTATGGTTATTTTCCCTTCTTTCTCCATTTTCTACATTTTTCCTATAATATGGTTATTTTAATAAATAAATGATAAGCTAATATTGGTTGAATATCTACTAGGTGCCAAGACTATGCTGGGCACATTCCATACATTATCTTAATTGATCCTTGTGGCAACTCAAATCCCTGATAAGATTGTACAAAGATTAAATAAGATTTCTATAAATCTCCTATATCATTTTACAAATACAGATACTGGGCTCAAGTGGTTAAGCCACTTGATACAGCCAATAAACAAGTGGTAGAGCCAGAGTCTGAAATCAGCCAGACCTACCAGATTCTAAAGCTGATCTTCCAAAGCCAAACTCACTCTCCAGGAGTAACCATTCTAACAGGGTAAGTGAAATATACAACACATTGTATTCTAAGACTGACTATGTTAACTGTGAGGGAAAAAAGGTACAAATTTTTGTGCTGACAAAGAGGAACAAGAAGCAAAGTCAAATGGGATGAGTGTGGCAAAAAAAAAAAAAATGGAAAAAGAAAAAACAATGAAAGGGGAAAAAAATTCAAAACAGCTTGGAATCAACCCTTTTACTAGAATCATCTAGGATTCTGAGCATCTGATGGTAGCCTCAGGATAGAGGTAGGTCCTTAACAACCAGAAAGAGCTTGAAGGATAAGTCATTGGTATCTGGTGGATCATTCAATTGTTAATGTATTTAAATACTCTCTAAGCACCTGCTCTGCTATGGGTTTAACACTGTTGTTGTTGTTCAGTCACTCAGTCAGGTCCAACTCTTTGTGACCCCCATGAACTGCAGCACATAAGGTTTCCCTGTCCTTTACTATCTCCCAGAGTTTACTCAAATTCACGTCCATTGAGTCAATGATGCCATTCAACATTCTCGTCCTCTGTGCCCGCTTCTCCTCCTGTCCCTGATCTTTCCCAGCATCAAGGTCTTTTCCAATCAGTTGGCTCTTTGCATCACGTGGCCAAAGTATAGGAGCTTCAGCTTCAGCGTCAGTCCTTCCAATGGATATTCAGGGTTGATTTCCTTTAGGATTGACTGGTTTGATCTCCTTGCAGTCCAAGGGATTCTCAACATTTTGAAAGCATCAGTTCTTCACCACCCAGCCTTCTTTATGCTCTAACTCTCACATCCATACACAACTACTGAAAAAACCATAGCTTTGACTATATGGACCTTTGTTGGCAAAGTGATGTCTCTGCTTTTTAATATGCTGTCTAGGTTTGTCAGAGCTTTTCTTCCAAGGAGCAAGCATCTTTTAATTTCATGGCTGCAGTCACCATCCCCAGGGACTTTGGAGCCCAAGGAAATAAAGTCTGTCACTGTTTCCATATTTTCCCCATCTATTTGCCATGAAGTGATGCAACCAGGTGCCATGATCTTAATTCTTTGAATGTTGAATTTTAAGCCAGCTTTTTCACTCTCCTCTTTCACCTTCATTAAGAGTCTCTTTGGTTCCTCTTCATTTTCTGCCATTAGGATAGTGCCATCTGAATATCTGTGGTTGTTGATATTTGTCCCAGCAGTCTTGATTCCAGCTTGTGATTCATCCATCCTGGCATTTCACATGATGTACTCTGCATAGAAGTTAAATAAGCAGGGTAATAATATACAGCTTAGGTGTATTCAGTTCCCAATTTTGAGCCAGTCCATTGTTCCATGTCTAGTTGTAACCATTGCTTCTTGACCTGCATGCAGGTTTCTTGGGAGGCAGGTAAGGTGGTCTGGTATTTCCATCTCTTTAAGATGTTTGGGAGTCCCTGAGGAGATAGGGGTCTGGAATTCTCAAGGAGGAGGAAAGGAAAAACTTTTTTCCTCTATATTCCTTAGTCTTAGCCACATAAAACATCTTTTTTCTCTCTCTCTTTAAGCCTGGAACTGATGATTACACAACAAAGAACTCAGTTTAAACTCTGTACTAGGGATTATATAGCAACAATATATCCTGCCTGAGGACAGTTTCTCATTCCTGAAAACATTCTGACTAATCCTGATATCTTAGAATGTATATTAGAATAGGTATGGGTATGGCACAAGACCTCTTAGAAGAGGTCACCATTAATCCCACCATAGAGCCACCAGAACTTACACAGGAATGAGAAATAGACTCTTGGAGGGCACAAACAGAAACTTGTGTGCACCAGGACCCAGGAGAAAGGAGCAGTGACCCCACAAGAGACTGACCCATATTTGCCTATGTGTCCAGTAGTCTCCAGTGAAAGTGTGGGTTGGTGGTGGCCTGCTGCAGGGTTGGGGACACTGAGTGCAGCAGTACATGCATGGAATCTTTAGAAGGAGGTCGCCATTATCTTCATTGCCTCCACCATAGTTTGACCCCAGGTAAATAGCAGGGAGGGAACATGGCTTCACCCATCAACAGAAAACTGGATTAAGATTTACTAAGCATGGCCCTACCCATCAGAACAAGACTGAGTTTCCCCCTCAGTCAGTCTCTCCCATCAGTAAGCTTACATAAGCCTCTTATCCTTCTCCATCAGAGGGCAGACAGACTGAAAACCACAATCACAGAAAACTAACCAATCTAATCACATGGACCACAGCCTTGTCTAATTCAATGAAACTATGAGCCATGCCATATAGGGCCACCCAAGACGGATGGGTCATGGTGGAGAGTTCCGATGAAATGTGGTCTGCTGGAGAAGGGAATGGCAAACCACTTCAGTATTCTTGCCTTAAGAACTCGATTAACAGTATGAAAAGGCAAAAAAAATAGGACACTGAAAGATGAACTCCCCAGGTAGGTAGGTGCTCAATATGCTACTGGACAAGAGTGGATAAATAACTCTAGAAAGAATGCAGAGACAGACCCAAAGCAAAAACAACACCCAACTGTGGATGTGACAGGTGATGGAAGCAAGGTCCGATGCTGTAAAGAGCAATATTGCATAGGAACCTGGAATGTTAGGTCCATGAATCAAGGCAAATTGGAAGTGGTCAAACAGGAGATGGCAAGAGTGAACATTGACATTTTAGGAATCAGTGAACTAAAATGGAGGGGAATGGGTGAATTTAACTCAGATGACCCTTATATCTACTACTGTGGGCAAGAATCCCTTAGAAGAAATGGATTAGCCATCATAGTAAACAAAAGAGTCTGAAATGCAGTACTTGGGTGAAATCTCAAAAATGACAGAATGATCTCTGTTCGTTTCCAAGGTAAGCCATTCAACATCATGGTAATCCAAGTCTATTCCCCAACCAGTAATGCTGAAGAAGGTGAAGTTGAACAGTTCTATGAAGATCTACAAGACCTTCAAGAACTAACACCCATAAAAGATGTCCTTTTCATTATAGGGTACTGGAATACAAAAGTAGGAAGTCAAGAAACACCTGGAATAACAGGTAAATTTGGCCTTGGGGTACAGAATGAACAAGGGCAATGACTAATAGAGTTTTGCAAAGAGAATGCACTGGTCATAGCAAACACCCTCCTCCAACAACACAAGACGCTACACACAGACATCACCAGGTGGTCAACACCAAAATCAGATCAATTATATTCTTTGCAGCCAAAGATGGAGAAGCTCTATACAGTCAACAAAATCAAGACTGGGAGCTGACTATGGCTCAGATCATGAACTCCTTATTGCCAAATTCAGACTGAAATTGAAGAAAGTAGGGAAACCACTAGACCATTCAGACATAACCTAAATCAAACCCCTTACAATTATATAGTGGAAGTGAGAAATAGATTTAAGGGACTAGATCAGATAGACAGACTGCTTGATGAACTGTGGATGGAGATTCATGACATTGCACAGGAGACAGGGATCAAGACCATCCCCAAGAAAAAGAAATCCAAAAAAGCAAAATGGCTGTCTGAGAAGGCCTTACAAATAGCTGTGAAAAGAAGAGAAGTGAAAAGCAAAGGAGAAAAGGAAAGATAAACCCATTTGAATGCAGAGTTCCAAAGAATAGTAAGGAGACATAAGAAAGCCTTTCTCGCAAGTGCTCGGGCCTGGTGCACTGGGAAGACCCAGAGGAATCGGGTGGAGAGGGAGGTGGGAGGGGGGATCGGGATGGGGAATACGTGTAAATCTATGGCTGATTCATATCAATGTATGACAAAACCCACTGAAATGTTGTGAAGTAATTAGCCTCCAACTAATAAAATAAATAAATAAATAAATGAAAATAAAATTAAATTAAAAAAAAAAAAAAAAGAAAGCCTTTCTCGGTGATCAGTGCAAAGAAATAGAGGAAAACAATAGAATGTGAAAGTCTAGAGATCTCTTCTAGAAAACTAGAGATACCAAGGGAATATTTCATGCAAAGATGGGCACAATAAAAGACAGAAACTGTGTGGACCTGACAGAAGCAGAAGACAAGAAGGGGTGGCAAGAATACACATAAAAACTGCACAAAAAAGATTTTCACGACCCAGATATTCACGATGGTGTGATCAGTTACCTGGAGCCAGACATCCTGGAATGTGAAGTCAGGTGGGCCTTAGGAAGCATCACTATGAACAAAGCTAGTGGAGGTGATGGAATTCCAGTTGAGCTATTTCAAATCCTGAAAGATGATGCTGTGAAAGTGCTGCACTCAATACGCCAGCAATTTGGAAAACTCAACAGTGGCCACAGGACTGGAAAAGGTCAGTTTTCATTCCAATCCCAAAGAAAGGCAATGCCAAAAAATGCTCTAATTACCACGCAATTGCACTCATCTCACATGCTAGTAAAGTAATGCTCAAAATATTCCAAGTCAACCTTCAACAATATGTGATCTGTGAACTTCCAGATGTTCAAGCTGAATTTAGAAAAGGCAGAGGAAGCAGAGATCAAATTGCCAACATCTGTTGGATCATTGAAAAAGCAAGAGAGTTCCAGAAAAACGTCTTTCTCTGCTTTATTGACTATGCTAAAGCCTTTGACTATGTGGATCACAAAAATCTGTGGAAAGTTCTTAAAGAGATGGGAATATCAGACCACCTGACTGCCCCTTGAGAAACCTTTATGCAAATAAGGAAGCAACAGTTAGAACTGGACATGGAACAACAGGCTGGTTCCAAATTGGGAAAGGAGTATGTCAAGGATGTATATTGCCACCCTGCTTATTTAACTTATATGCAGAGAACATCATGCGAAATTCTGGTCTGGATGAAGCACAAGCTGGAAGCAAGATTTCTTGGAGAAATGCCAATAAGCTCAGATACACAGATGACACCACCCTTATGGCAGAGAGTGAAGAAGAACTAAAGAGCCTCTTGATGAAAGTGAAAGAGGAGAATGAAAAAGTTGGCTTAAAGGTCAACATTCAGAAAACTAAGACCATGGTATCTGGTCCCATCACTTCATTGCAAATAGATGGGGAAACAGTAGCTGACTTTCTGTTTCTGGGCTCCAAAATCACTACAGGTGGTGACTGCAGCCATGGAATTCAAAGAAGCTTACTCCTTGGTAGAAAAGTTATGACCAAACTAGGCAGCATATTAAAAAGCAGAGACATTACTTTGCCAACAGAGGTCCATCTAGTCAAGGCTATGGTTTTTCCAGTATTCATGTATTGATGTCAGAGTTGTACTATAAAGAAAGCTGAGCACTGAAAAATTGATACTTTTAAACTGGAGTGTTGGAGAAGAGTCCCTTGGACAGCAAGGAGATCCAACCAGTCCATCCTAAAGGAAATCAGTCCTGAATATTCATTGGAAGGACTGATGATGAAGCTGTAACTCCAATACTTTGGCTACCTGATTCCAAGAACTGACTCATTGGAAAAGACGCTGATACTGGGAAAGATTGAAGGTAGGAGGAGAAGGGGATTACAATGGGTGAGATTGTTGGATGGCATCACTGACTCAATGGACAAGAGTTTGAGTAAGCTCCAGGAATTGGTGATGCACAGGGAGGCCTGGCATGCTGCAGACCATAGAGTTGCAAAGAGTTGGACATGACTGAGCGACTGAACTGCACTGAACTGAAGAATGTATATTATGGGAGTGGGTCTGGTAGGCTCTTTCTATTGTTAATTCTAATCCTGTTATCCTAAAATGTAAATTGTGGGAGTGGGTCTGGTAAAATTTTTACAACTTTGAGACATTCGTTTGATTTATTGTAATAACTAATTTAAAAAGTATATAATTCTCTTGCTATAGACTGACAAGTGGGGCACTCTCCATCCCGCTTCTGATGTCTATGTCAGAAGCTTTCTCTGTACCTTTTCATACTTTAATAAAACTCTGCTATACAAAAGCTCTTGAGTGATCAAGCCTGGCCCCTGGTCCCAAAGTTGAATCTTCTCCTTCAGAGATCACGAATTCGACATTGTTCACCATAAGCTATCATACGGGGGGCTCGTCCGGTATCTTTAGGACAGGGTATGAACACTCAGAGCTCCAGCTTCTCTGCTTTCACAGTATACACCTTTTCTGCTTTACTTTACTAACTCTTTAGTGTGCTTGTGTGAATGAATGACACGTCCTGTATGAAGTAAGTGATGAACCCTGCTCTGTGGCTTCACAGTGCCTCGTAATGACTGAAGGCAGCCCCCAAAAGGGGAGACTTTTCAGGGATTTATACCAACCTGCCAATGCCAAGAGACACCCAAGGTCCCTGTGAGGGGAGCAACCAGAAGTGGGAGAAGCATGTGGACCAAACTTTCCTTTCTCAGTCATCTTTTCCTGGTCTCTTTGACCATTTCATCATTGTGTGGGAAATTAGAATTACTAACCTAATCTGTCGGATCATAGACTTTAAATGGACTTGTAATTCATGCTGTTACTATGTACTTTTACTTAGACTCCAAGCTTGATAGTCTTGGGAACCTAGACTTGCTAGGAACGTGTTTAGGAACTAAGTGGAACTAGTGAGTCCTTGTTGTAGCTGTGCCTCCAAACTATATGGATGGAAGTGCTGCTAGTGAGCATGAGGTTTGTAAGAACGTAGGTCAGGAATCCCAGTTTGGGAGTACAGTGGGCTTCTTCCTTTTGTAGTACTAGCTCTTAGTGGACTAAATAAAGCTCTCTAATGGCTTACTTATGTGACAATGATCCATCACTTCTACTGTGGTCAGGACTGTACTCAGGAATGTGAATGGGCATATGGAAGACTGATGCTTCCCCTGGTAGTACTAGCTTGGGAAACATTCCAGGAAACTACTCTGGCAAATCAAACAAAGTTGTGGTGGTATGGAACTAGAAATCAATTCGGGATGCCATCAGGTCTACCCCTGGTGCATCTCCACCCTGCCTTGGTGGTAGAACCATGAAGGACAAGTAAGGTGTCTGTGTCAGTAAGGGACAGACTAAGTCCAGCCAGGGAAGGGAAGCTTTGGTGGAAAGTCTGTCTACACTCCCATCTAGAACAGGGAGGGATGCCTCCGATGGAAGGAAGCAAAGGTGCTGGTTACTGCTTTTTTTCTCTCTTACAGATGGGAGCTACTCAAAGTTCCAGACTCGCACACTTGGATTGTGTGTCCTGAAAAACTGGGATAAGCTTGACCCCTGGAGTTTAAAGAAGACACACCTGACTTTCTTTTGCAAATCTGCATGGCCACAATATCCACTGGAGGGTGGCAGACAATGGCTGGTTGAAGGGTCTCTTAATTACAATACTGTTTTACAACTAGACCAATTCTGTATAAGACAATGGAAATGGGTAGAAGCGCCATATGTGTTGCTCTTTTCTTTCTGCAGGATATGCCAGACTTACATCCTAAGGGTACGGATTTGGGTGTAAAGCCTTCAGCTCCTTCCTGTCCTCTTACTCTGCCTCTGTCTCTGAACCCAGAGATCACAACTGAGCAAGCTCAGGATCAAGGAATCCTTTCAGGAAGGGTTGCCTCAGTCTCAATAGAAGTTCAAACAACCCCAGTTCCAATGCAGCCTCAGACTACTTTGGTTTCAATAGGAACTCAGACAGTCAAAGTAGAGGAGGCACAGACAACCAAAACTAAGGATGAGACAGAGGACAAGAAAGAGGATGTGGATGAAAAAAAGCAGGTTTCTCTAATCTATCCCTGGGAACATATGTGAAGGATAGCTAGAGGGGCTGAGGAACAGCCACACAACTTACCGCCTCTTCAGGAGCCCCCCACTGGGAAAAAATAACCAATCCATAAAAATCCATAAGCCCTTCTCTTACCCAGAGGTACAACAGATAAAGAGAGATCTGGGAGACTATCTAGAAGATCCAGAAAAGTACATAGAAGCCTTTATGGGACTAACTTTACTTTATGAGCTTACTTGGAGAGATGTAATGCATGTCTTGGGACAGAGGCTGACTCCTGACTAGACAGCTTGAGTTTGGGGGGAAGCTACTGCTTTTGGAGATGAATGGTTTGAGTGTGAGGCAAGGGGAAAGAGGGAACATGAAATAGCTCTTCTCCCTATGGGGAGTCAAGTGGTTCCCATAGCAGAGCCAGATTGGGATTGTAACAAAGAGAAAGGGAAATGGGAGGAGACCCATTTCGTCAATTGCATTATTGAAGGGCTTAAGAAAGCTCAAACTAAGCCTCTAAATTATGCTAAGTTGGCTGACATAGAACAAGGAGAGAAGGAAAATCCTGGCAGATTCCTAGAGAGACTTCGGGAAGCCCTTCGAAAGTTCACTAATATTTCTCCTGAGAGTGCAGAGGGAGAGACGATCCTAAAAGATAAATTTTTCAGTCAGTCAGCTCCAGATATCTACCATAAGTTAGAAAAACAGGCGTTCAGACAGCATCAGTCTTTAGAAAAACAGTTTCAGTTGACTCAGATAGTATATTACAGTAGAGAATATGAGGAGGAAAATAAGAGGCAAGTAAGAACCAGGCAAAAGACTGAAGCCCCAACAATGGCTGTTAGACCTGCTCTGAAACAGCCTGAGGAAAAATGCCCAGAGGAACCCAGGTGAAAAGGGATGGACTTGCTACTACTGTGGAAAGGAGGGGCATCTCAAGTGCAGCTGCTCTCAGGCATCTAAGCTTCCCCTGGCTTCCTGTCCAGTTTGTAAAGGACCACATTGGAGGAGAGACTGCCCCAGAGGTGTGGGCCCTAGAGGTCGGGCTCTCAGGACAATCAGGACTGAAGGTGCCCAGGGGTCTCCACACAAGCTCCCATCCTAATAACACCTGAGGAACTCTGGGTATTAGGAGAGGTGGGGGCCCAAGCAGTCAATTTTCTTTTGGACACTGAGACAACTTTCTCTGTGCTCTCTGAAGCCCCTGCTCCATTTTCCTTCTGATCCACTACTGTAATAGGACTGTCAGGATGAGCTAAACACTATTATTTCAGTCATCCTTTAAGCTACAACTGGGACTCTGTGATGTTTTCTCATGAATTTCTGATTGTGCCAGAATCTCCCTCATCCCTCTGGGGATGGATATACTGAGGAAGCTCCAGGCCTCTGTTTTCCTGAATATGAAGCCTGCTCTTTCTCTCCCATTAATTGAACAAAATGTAAATCCTAAAGTGTGGGCTAATGGAAAAATGGTGGGTCAGCACAAAATGCTGTTCTTGTCATTATCAAGCTGAAAGACCCTCACCTATTTCCACATCAAAAGCAGTACCCACTAAAGCCTGAGGCTAATGAAGGGTTAAAACCCATCATTGAGAATTTAAAGGAGCAGGGGCTATTAATTCCCTGTAATAGGCCATGTGATACTTCTATTTTGGGTGTGAAAAGTCAAATGATGAATGGAGACTAGTTCAAGTTTTATAAATAATAAATGAGGCTGTGGTTCCTTTACACACCATGGTGCCTAATCCTTAAACTTTATTGTTTGAAATTCCTGCACGGGAAAAAATATTTCTCAGTAATTGATTTAAAAGATGCCTTCTATTTTGTACCTTTGGCAGAGGAAAGTCAGTTTCTATTTCCCTTTGAGGATCCTACTCAGCCAGCTTCTCAGTTAACCTGGACAGTTTTGCCACAGGGATTTCGTGACAGCTTCCGCCTATTTGGGCAAAGTTTGACACAGGATCTTCAAAATTTTAATAGCTCCGAGGCAGTGGTACTACAACACAATATGTAGATGATATTCTACTCTGTGCTGAGACAGAGGAAGCTTGCTCACAAGCCTCAGATTTCTTAAACTTTCTGGCAGGCTGCGGTTATAAAGCATCAAGGGAAAAGGCTCAGCTTTGTCAACAATCTGTTAAATATTTGGGCCTAATCATATCAGAAGGGACTAAGGTCATAGGCCCCAAGAGAATTAAGTCTGTACTAAATCATCCCCTAACTATGACTTTCAGACAATTGAGAGGATTTGGGGGAATCACAGGCTACTGCTGCTTTTGGATTCTGGGTTATGGGGAACTTGCCCGGCCTTTATATAAACTTATAACTGAACCTCAGCAGTCCCAAAGGCCAAAGGCTCAAAGGCTTTTATGTCTCTTCAGACTGCTCTCCTGCAAGCTCCTGCTTTGAGCTTGCCCACAGGGTCAGAATTTAATGTGTTTGTCATTGAAAGAAAAGGTATGGCCTTGAGAGATTCGATACAACCCCGAGGGCCTCACCAGAAAACTATAGCTTACCTGAGCAGAGAATTAGATGTAGTGTCACGTGGGTGGCCACATTGTCTAAGAGTGATTGCAGTGACTGCTTTATTAACACCTGAAGCCCTTAAAATAATTAATGGGCAAAATCTTACTGTACTGACTTCTCATGATGTGAGTGGAATCTTAAAATCTTAGGTTAATACTTGGATGACAACTTCTTAAATATCAGTCATTGGTGTTAGAAGGACTAAGCTTAAAAATTTGTGGAAACTTAAATACTGCCACTTTCCTTCCTGAAAAGGAAGATGAAACACCTGGTCATGATTGTTCCCAATTTCTAACTTTAAACTATGCAGCCAAGGAAGAGCCAATGAATACCCCATTAGACAATTCTGACATGGCTATCTTTACAGATGGCAGTTCTTTTGTTTGAGATGGGAAGCGGAAAGCAGGTTATGCTGTGGTTACATCTGAACAGGTTTTAGAGGTAAAGTCTCTCCCCCGCCCCACCCCGGTACAAGTGCCCAATTGCCAGAACTTGTTGTTTTGACCCGAGCCCTAGAGTTAAGCAAAGGGCAGTGAGTAAATATCTACACTGATTCTAAGTACACTGTTTGACTTTACATGCTCATGCTGCAATATGGAAAGAGAGACAATTTAAAACAGGAACAGGAGAACCTATTGAACATTTCAGAGATTGAGACTTTTAACTGCTGTATATTGTCCTAAAGAAGTAGCTGTTCTACATTGCAAAGGGCACAGCAGTAAAAAAGAGAAAAGTAGGAGAAAAGTAGCCAAGGGAAATCAGTTGGCTGATTCCCAAGCCAGAAAAAAACAGTGCTTCATGAACTCCCTCTCTTACAAACACCCTTAGTCTGGACAGCTCCTGCTAAACAGGAAAAAACACAATATGCTGAAGAATTAGAAAGATACGAGAAAAGAGGAGGAAAAATCACTGATAAAGATTGGTTACAGTCTGAAGATGGACAATTAATAATTCCTGAAAATGTTCAGTAGAAAATTCTTAAGGGTTTACACCAGAGTTTTCATTTATGTGTTGAGAGCACTTACCAGATGGGCCTGATAATCTATGCGGGCCTGCTTCTGCTGACCCCAAAAGTCCTGAGTCTGCCGTTTGACCCTGAAAACAATGCCTTCACGCCCTGGGCTCATTCTTACACTGCATTCCACAATTGGTCTAATTGCTGGGTCTTTGGAGCACTCCCCTCTTCACCAGTTGAAGGCTTCCCATGGCGGATTTCTCCATCTCAAGAAAAAGACTTTCTTCAACTCTGTGACATATATATCAGATATGAGTAGTAATGGTACTCAGTTTACTAAACACATGGACAAGATGATTCAGGCTATGGATTCTCCTGAAGCCTCAGTCACCTTACTTTGGGAAACGTTAACTAGCTCCCCATGGAGGAAAACTATCTTAATAATAATAATTCTAATTGTTCTGTTTTTACTGTTTGCTCCCTGCATCTGTAACTGTGTAACTGGATTTCTTTCTAACTGTCTGAAAGCTTTTAAGTTACAAATGGTTGTCCAGGCTCCTAAGAGTGCCAGACTCCTCCAAATATTATTTGGGGGCCCTAGATCAGAGACCCTTAGTATGAGGGTTAGGACAATATGTTGCCTCAACAATTTAGGGACGACACCCTTCAACAGCAGGAAGTAGTTATGGAATGAAAATAACTCCCCTTTTCCCTTGGCACCATAATTCTCCTAAAAGAAAGGGGGGTTTTGCATATAGGGTTATCATTACCATCTTTCTAAATTCCATATATATGTGTTAGTATACTGTATTTGGACTCCGTGGGAGAAGGCGAGGGTGCGATGTTTCGAGAGAACAGCATCAAAACATATATATTATCTAGGGTGAAACAGATCACCAGCCCAGGCTGGATGCATGAGACAAGTGCTCAGGCCTGGTGCACTGGGAAGACCCAGAGGGATCGGGTAGAGAGGGAGGTGGGAGGGGGGATCGGGATGGGGAATACATGTAAATCCATGGCTGATTCATGTCAATGTATGACAAAAACCACTACAATATTGTAAAGTAATTAGCCTCCAACTAATAAAAATAAATGGAAAAAAAAGGGGGGGGGGATGAGAGAATTCCTAGGCAGGCTGATAAGAAGCCCAGGAGTCCCCAAGGAAAGAGGGGTCTGGAATTCTCAAAGAGGAGGAAAGGACAAACTTTTAAAATTTTTTTCTCTACATTCCTTAGTCTTAGTCACATAAAACGTTGTTTGTTTGTTTGTTTGTTTCTTTAAGCCTGGAACTGATGATTACACAACAAACAACTCAATTTAAACTCTGTACTAGGGATTATTTAACAACAATGCATCCTGCTTGAGGACAGTTTCTCCTTCCTACAAACCTTCTGACTAATGCTGATATCTTAGAATGTATATTATGGGAGTGAGTCTGGTGAAGTGAAGTGAAGTGAAGTGAAGTGAAGTGAAGTCACTCAGTCGTGTCCGGCTCTTTGCGACCCTAAGGACTGTAGCCTACCAGGATGCTCTGTCCATGGGATTCTCCAGGCAAGAATACTGGATTGGGTTGCCATTTCCTTCTCCAGGGGATCTTCCCAACCCAGGGATCGAACCCAGGTCTCCCACATTGCGGGTCTCTAGGATCTTTCTATTGTTAAGTTCCAATCCTATTATACTAAAATGTAAATTGTGGGAGTGGTTCTGATAAAAGTTTTACAACCTTGAGACATTCTTTTGATTTATTGTAATAACTAATTTAAAAAGTATACAATTCCCTTGATAAAGACTAGTAAGTGGGGCACTCTCCATCCTCCTTCTGATGTCTATGTCAGAAGCTTTCTCTGTCCCTTTTCATACTTTAATAAAACTCTGCTATACAAAAGCTCTTGAGTGATCAAGCTTGGTCTGACATAATTCACCATAAGCTATCAAGATCCCACAAGCCATGTAGTGTGGCCAAAAAACAAAAACAAAAAACAGCAGTGCTAATAAATCCTGACCTTTGATCAAAATATATTCATGGAAAGAATTGAGCAGCTTAGATTCTACTGTAGGTACTAGGGGCAAATGCAAGTCTGTTTTCAAGTTGCTAAGGCTAGAGTGAGGATAGTTCTTTAGGACATCAAAGTGAAGGCAAGAAGAGTAGAAGAGACAGACAGCATACTTTCCAGCAATTAACAGAGAAAGCCCCAGACTTCCCAAAAGAAAATTCCCCATCCCAGAAAAGAAAGCTTTCTTCCAAAAGGCCTGGCAAGAGCTTATGATGTGAGACCATTAAGCAGACTTTTCCAGGGGCAGAACTTTATTTCGGTAGAAGTTTGGGTAGAGTGTTGAGGATTCCTGGGAAATGATGGTGCACTGAGGAAATGTAAGTCCTAGAATGGCACAGTGGATTTGCTATCTCTTTCCTCCTGTTACCCCATTCACCTCTCCTACCCCACCTCCTCCTACTCAAGGATAATGTCCCAAGAGAAGCCAAGACAGTCTTACAGATTCTTCTTCCTGCCCCACCTCCAATTCCTTATTATGATCTCTTTGCCTATGTAGATGATTTTCCTGATGAAGAGTATATCCTGAGGAGGTTCGTTCAAGTCCACTTCATGCTGAAGGTTTTGGGCTTGATATGTTCAGAATCATATGTCCAGACTCTCATGATCAAGTTCCTGACTGCATCTTGGGCCAAGCACTCAGAGATAATAGACCCCAGAGTGAAGTAGAAGGGAGTCTGGATCATCCCACTGGGTTTTTGGAAGTCCTGAAACCATTTCACCTCATTTGCCCAAATGCCTGTGTCTATCCCATCCTACTGTACTGAGTCTTGGTTACCTATCCAAGGAAATAAAGATATTACTTTTACAAAAACTATAATGAGCAGAAACCTCAAGTAAATGGAGTCAGGAGAACAGAAGAGGGAGTTCTCACACCCTATGACATAGCAGAGCCCAACAGGCAGAAGACTCTCTCTCCTTGCCCAGCAAGAGTTCAGCCAATGAGAGCCAGTCACAACCCAGCCAATGAATAATGATGGACTGCTTATTTACTACAGCCTTCCCAATTTCCTTTCTCCCTCTATAAAAGAGTTCTCACCATTTTTTTTGCTGTAGACTTGCATGTGGCTCACCATAGCTGTAGATCCCAAGTTGCAATTCTTTGCTGATCTGGAATAAACTTTTTTTTTTTTTTTTTTTTGCTGGAGAAATAACTGGCAGTCTATTTGTTTTGAATCGACATATTTGCCACAGGTCTGTTTGCCAGGACTGAGCAATATGTGCAAAGCACCCAACACAATGCCTGGCATAGTATATACTGGTGGTGACTTTTTAAACTAGAGTGACAATCTGATTTGCCCAAGACTTTTCTGGTTTTAGCACTCAAAGTCTCACATTGTGAGAAACTCCCTGAGTTCTGACAGTCTGCAATAGTTGGTCACCCTATTTTCAATCCTCTCTTCTCAACACTCCAAAGGAAAGTACAGTGTAACCATCAACATTTTCATATGTTTGACTCACAAACCAATCTACTTCTGTATTTCTCTAATCAAAATTCTAAAATTTTGTAAAAAAGAATACATAGATTGAACAATGTGCTTCTAATGTCCATTCCTCTTAATAACTCTGTGTTCTAGGACAGTGCTTCTCAACTAAGGTGATTTTACTCACAGGGGATATTTGACATGTCTTCAGACATTTCATGTTGTCACAACCTGAGAGGAGAAGAATGAAAAGTGACATCTAGTGGGTGAAGGCCAGAGATGCTGCTAAACACTCCACAATGCACAACTCCAACAATAAATTAAAAAGGATTCCCTGATAACTCCATTGGTAAAGAATTCGCCTGCAATGGAGGAGACCCCAGTTCTATTCCTGGGTCTGGAAAATCCACTGGAGAAGGGATAGGCTACACACTTCAGCATTCTTGGGCTTCCCTTGTGGCTCAGCTGGTAAAGAATCTGCCTGCAATGCGGGAGACCTGAGTTCGATCCCTCAGTTGGGAAGATCCCCTGGAGAAGGGAAAGACTACCCACTCCAGTATTCTGGCCTAGAGAATTTCATGGACTGTATAGTCCATGGGGTCACAAAGAGTCGGACACAACAAACAATAAATTATTTCAGTCAAAATGTTAATGGTGCTGAGGTTGAGAAACCCTGGTCTAGTGGACATTATTAACTCAATAGTACTATAAATGAAGTCTCTCAAGCTGAGTAAGAGAAGTAGCTCAAGGTCAAAATGTTGTGAACTGGTACATACAGTATCAAAACTCAGACTGGTTGACTCTGAATCCAGTTCTTTTGTTACAATATTGCAACACTTCTAAAAAATGTTTTGTTTCTCACCTCATTTGGGTTTATCACATTCCTGGCATGATAAGACACAACCCTTGTTAGAGATGAGAAGGCAGAGTCTCCAAAACTCAGATTGTTAGCTTTTCAATCAAGTTTAGCTTGTACCCTGAAGCCTGCCCCTTTCCTCCCTTCCTCCACCACCCCCCTACACGACATAGAATATGATGGATATAAAATATGTGAGAATTTGGTCACTGACTGGGGCCCTTGAGAGGCTTACTGCTGCTGCTGCTCCTGCCGTTTCAGTCATGTCCAACTCTGTGGGATCCCATAGACGGTAGCCCACCAGGCTCCCCCATCCCTGGAATTCTCCAGGCAAGAACACTGGAGTGGGTTGCTATTTCCTTCTCCAATGCACGAAAGTAAAAAGTGAAAGTGAAGTCCCTCAGTCATGTCCAACTCTCAGTGACCACATGGACTGCAGCCTACCAGGCTTCACCGTCCATGGGATTTTTCCAGGCAAGAGTACTGGAGTGGGTTTCCAGTTCCTTCTCCACTTGAGAGTTAACGCTGGTGACCAGGGTCGTGGTGCAGAGGGAAGACTGAAAAGTCCATCCTTGCCACAATAGTAATCAGTTATGGGGAAGCAGCAAACCCATCCCTCCAGCCTCTTAGCATGTTCAAGAATGCCTCCAGTCACTGATTCCAAAACCAGTTCTCAAGAAAGGTCACACCTTGCACTGCTGAGCTTATAGATGTGGCTTATTGATATAATCTAGCCCAAATCTCTCATTTTATAGAGAGAAAAAAATGAAGTCCTTAGAAAGGTCTGACTCACTATTTTGAAGGGGAAGAGGACAGGAATATTACGGTGCCCTGCCACCTAGTGCAGAGTTTATGTCACTACATTCTCTGGAATCAGGCTTGAAGGCAAGCAGGCCCTTCTACCCAATCAAAAAATGGGCCAAAGAACTAAACAGACATTTCTCCAAAGAAGACATACAGATGGCTAACAAACACATGAAAAGATGCTCAACATCACTCATTATTAGAGAAATGCAAATCAAAACCACAATGAGGTACCATTACACACCAGTCAGGATGGCTGCTATCCAAAAGTCTACAAGCAATAAATGCTGGAGAGGGTGTGGAGAAAAGGGAACCCTCTTACACTGTTGGTGGGAATGCAAACTAGTACAGCCGCTATGGAAAACAGTGTGGAGATTTCTTAAAAAACTGGAAATAGAACTGCCATATGACCCAGCAATCCCACTTCTGGGCATACACCCTGAGGAAACCAGATCTGAAAGAGACACGTGCACCCCAATGTTCATCGCAGCACTGTTTATAATAGCCAGGACATGGAAGCAACCTAGATGCCCATCAGCAGATGAATGGATAAGGAAGCTGTGGTACATATACACCATGGAATATTACTCAGCCATTAAAAAGAATTCCTTTGAATCAGTCCTAATGAGATGGATGAAACTGGAGCCCCTTATACAGAGTGAAGTAAGCCAGAAAGATAAAGAACATTACAGCATACTAACACATATATATGGAATTTAGAAAGATGGTAACGATAACCGTATATGCAAAACAGAAAAAGAGACACAGAAATACAGAACAGACTTTTGAACTCTGTGGGAGAATGTGAGGGTGGGATGTTTCAAAAGAACAGCATGTATACTATCTATGGTGAAACAGATCACCAGCCCAGGTGGGATGCATGAGACAAGTGCTCGGGCCTGGTGCACTGGGAAGACCCAGAGGAATCGGGTGGAGAGGGAGGTGGGAGGGGGGATCGGGATGGGGAATACGTGTAAATCTATGGCTGATTCATATCAATGTATGACCAAAATAAATAAATAAATAAATAAAAATAAAAAATAAAAATAAAAAAAAAAAGAAAAAGTGCTAAGTGTAAGTCAGTGTAATACCTCTCACCTTTGTGTCCTTAATTCTCACCCAGTAGGCTCTCTTAATAAACTGGAATTTGAGGATCCTGAGGTAGATGTTAGGGTGTAGAGATGGAGGAATACTAAAAATGAAGGGGGCTGTAGATCTTTCCCCTGCCCTTTTTGACATTTCTTTTACACTGTGGTCCTGGACTGCTGACTCTTTCATCTCAATCCTGTCTCCTGGCCTTACTACGTAGCTTTCATTCTCATGTTGCCCTTAACCTTGGTCAATTTGTCCTTTTTTAAAGCTTCTAAATATCAAAACAAAGGATTAACCTTAAATATAACATTTTCTACATTGTAGCTAGCCAGTACACATATGTCTATTACCTGCCAGGCCCCAACAAGCATCTGAATTTGGGACTTCACTCTACTCTGAGCCTTTATTCCCTAAGTTGCTCAGTCAAATTGAGTATCCCAGCCATGTATTTCTTTCTCACAGAGAAAACACCTAGTTTTCTCTATACTAGTATTTCCTGAAAGATAGTCTCTAAATCAACAAAGTCACCACTATCTGAGATTAGTTAGAAGTGAAAAAAAAGGGCCCTACCCCAGATCTATAGAATCAGTCTCTGAAGTTGAAGCCCAATAATCTTGGTTTTAATCAGCAGCCCAAATAATTATGCTATGTGCTGAACTATGAGAATTTTTACCCAGTACCCCTAAGTTAGTCTTACAAAGCAGCAGAATGGGATCATTTTAGGGGTACAAAGAAGTATGGCCACTGAGATCAGTTAAGCTTTGTACAACTCCAGAGGCTACCCATTATGTAGATGTGAATGGTGCCATACAGAGTTGTACGGTGCAGACCTGATAGTAAGGATACTATTCCTCTTCCTGCCACTGAAAGAAGTTAACAAATGAAAAGCCAAGAACAGAACACCACATCTATTAGTCCTCAGAGTGATGTTCTAAAGCTAGTTCATAGAGGCTAGAGCCAATTGTGTACATCTCTTTCCAGTTCTGCACTTAGTGACCTTACATTGGTAGCTTGAAATAGGCTATGATGAAAGTATTTAAATCACAGAAATCAGCAAACAGCAAAATTCAGGGTTAAACATTTTTGTTTGTTTGTTTGTTTTTTACTTTTTTATTTTTATTTTTTTCCATTTATTTTTATTAGTTGGAGGCTAATTATTTTACAATATTGTAGTGGTTTTTGCCATACATTGACATGAATCAGCCATGGATTTACATGTGATAAAGATCATCTTTACCTCTCCTAGCAGGGTCTCCAGGTATAGCCATGTGAGTTTTGTACCACAATGCCACCTCTGCAGCAAATCTATACAAGAATATTGCTGTGTTATAATTTTTAGCTGCAAAATGTTGGTAACAAAGTGAATGCCCAGATATAGGGAATGGTTGAAGAAATTACAGTCCATTCCCAACAGAGATTATTATGCAATTAAAAAGACATATTTGTAGCTGTACCAGATGACTTGAGGAGGCTTTAATGAGGTATTGTTGAAGGTAATATGAAGAAAAGTCTTTATGACATAGTCCTATTTTGGAAAACAAATGATATTTGATTTTGTGCAGGGAAAGACATATAATAGCATATCAACATGGATTATGGGAATGATAGGAAGGAGAATTCTCATGAAAAAGATTGTTCCAACAAGTGCTCGGGCCTGGTGCACTGGGAAGACCCAGAGGAATCGGGTGGAGAGGGAGGTGGGAGGGGGGATTGGGATGGGGAATACGTGTAAATCTATGGCTGATTCATATCAATGTATGACAAAACCCACTGAAATGTTGTGAAGTAACTAGCCTCCAACTAATAAAAAAATAAATAAAAAAAAAAGAAAAAGATTGTTCCAAATATCTCCAATATGTATATGCTCAGATTTACATAGCTAATGACAGTTTATATATTCCATAAATATAAACATATTTAGAAGAATATAATTAAAACAATATAAAACTGGGAGGTGGTGAGGTGATAGTGGGGCTTTCCAGGTGGCTCTAGTGGTAAAGAATCCATCTGCTAATGCAGGAGACATAAGAGATCTGGTTCGATCCCTGGGTTGGGAAGATCCCTTGGAGAAGGGCATGACAACCCACTCCAGTATTCTTGCATGGAAAATCCCATGGACAGAGTAGTTTGGCAGACTACAGTCCATAGGGTTGCAAAGAGTTGGGACATGATTGAAGTGACGTAGCATGCATGCAGGAGGTGATACCAGGCAGGGCATAGTGTAAAGAATCCATCTGGTGTCACATTCCCCTAAATGGAGCAGTCACCTAACCCTGGTCAGTAGAGGATCAGGATTTGACAATTCTTGTGCCTGATGACCAACAACTAAGGTCTGGTTTTCCAACCTAATATATAGTTCAACTGCTGAGCAACATACAGAACAGATGGGTCATTTAACAGATGTAAAATGAGACAAAGTGATCAACTAGAAACCAGCTATGATATTTTGACTCTAACAGCACAAGCCCAGCCCAAACAGGTGCTTTACTCACTTCACTCACTCCTCATACTTCTTCTATGCCCTTAGGATGTCAGAAATTCTTCCACCAGGGTAACTAAAGAAACTTGTGTCTGGAGCTTTGGAGCAACTTTCATTATATTCTCCCTACAGTAACTGTGCAGCCGTGTTTCAGACCCTTAGAATAGGCTCTTTTTATCATATCTGTGTGGTAAAATTCATTTTAAAATTATTTAAGAAATTTGCAAAGACAGACAAAAGTAACAATAATTATCAACGTATAATCAATCTTGTTGCATCTATATCCTCAACTCTTACTCACCTCTTTTATAATTTTTCACAGCTTTATTGGGGTATAATTTTCATAGAATAAATTGCAAATATTTAAATTGCAAAATTTGATGAGTTTTGGTATATGTATACACTCATGAAACCATGGCCACAATAAATATAATGAACATGTTAATGAGCCCCAAAATTAGATTAGTGGTTTTTTAACTGCAGGTTGCAACCCAATAGTCATTAGTGGAATCACTTCTGGGATGATCGATGAGAGACAATTCTGGATAGCACTGGGTCCTCATTTCCTTTCCTTTTATCAGTAGCTTAGCTGAGAGCTGGCTGTGCTGTACTGAGCCAGTTGCAGAAGACAAGGCCTTTGTTAATGTCAGCATTCCTGACACACTAGGCTTTTCTGAAGGGGTTCTCAGTATGCTGACCTTGATCCTGGGCATGTACACTCCCTAGGATTGTTCCCAATCTGGGAGATGGTTGATACATTTCTTGTTACTTAGAGAAACTAGGTGTCACCTTAGCTCCCCTTCCCAGTGTGGAGGCAGAGCTTGTGTTCTTTGGGACTGCCCACAGTGACACATTCAACATACAGTTCAAGCAGATCCTTCTTTGCTGGAACTTCAGCCTTGGGGTACACACAACATCCGTGACTAGCCTGTGCCATGGAACGAGGAGAGTTTGGGAGACTGTGTGTGCTCTACTACTTCTTGGCTTGCTTGTAAGTTTTTCCCCAATAAACCCCTTGTTGGTCTGTATCCTACAGCATATGGAAAGCTAGTCCCCCAAATATTACCTATACAACCTATTGATAAGACCAAATTGAGTTTATTTCTTACTGGGATGAAGGAGGACCCCGATTCTGCAAAGTTTCAGTGGAGGTGTCTCAGAGGGAAGGAAGGCAAGGTTAGAACTAAAGAACTGAAAGTTTAGTTTGAGGTAGGTCTTTCAATACAGAGATTTGATTAGAATTAGGTAAGGTTTATAATATAATAACCAAAGATTGGTAGAAATAGCAAGAAAAGGATTTTTGAGGTGAAGGGTTTAAAGAATCTTAGGGCATTTCAAAATCTGTTGTATTCCATTAGGGACTTCATTGTTGGGATTTTCAGGATGTTCCTGTAATGAACCATTTGCCGAGGCAGAGGGGAGTCCTGGAAAATAAAGTTATGCTAATGAAGACAGCAGACTAGCAAGATCATGTATAGACAGTAAGCTGTGGTTTTAGTTCTCAATGTTGACAGGCTAAGTATGGAAATAAAAGGTTTTGGTTCTCAGGTATTTGTGGTATATGCTTATGACCCCTTTATATGACAGTGATGACCAGCATTTTTCAAAACATGAGGCTCAATAAACTACAGTTGAATTGTATCTAGTAAGGATGAGAACTGCTTTGCAGAAATTTGGTATCAGTTATACATGTGTATGTGTGAAATGAGTCATGAAATGAAATGTGTCTCTTACAATAGGTCTGGGTCCAGAAATATTAGAAAGCTACTGCCTTAGAGAAATTCCTGAACGGGATGATCCCCTCTGTCAGCCAGTTTGCATTGCTCCCATTTAACTTTTCATGCTAATAGTAGAAGAGCATCTATTTTTACTAGGGAGAAATACATCATCTAAAAATTGGAACAGAGGCCCTGTCCAGGCAGATTAAATGTTGAGTAGGAAATTTGAATCTATAAGGCTGTCCACCATTTTGGCAGAGAGCTGAAAGAAGTCAAGTTGCTACTGCAGTACAAAGATGGAGGCTAGACACAAATAAGAGCTTCCTATGAGAACTGTTGCTTCCCAGGTGGTGACAGTGGTAAAGAACCCTCCTACCAATGCAGGAGACATAAGAGATGTGGGTTCAATCCCTGAGTTAGGAAGATTCCCTGGAGGAGGGCATGGCAACCCATTCCAGTATTCTTGCCTAGAGAATCCCAATGGATAGAGGAGCCTGGTGGGCTACAGTCCATAGGGTCACAGAGTCAGACACGACTGAAGCGACTTAGCACTGTGAGAATTATTACGATTTAAAACCAATCCTTAAGCAGGTATAGGCTCCCATCTGACTGAGATACAATCTATATAATCAGGTGACTGGATAAGATAAACTATGGGGGTTCCCTTCAGTAGGAAGATATTATGATTCTAGAGAGAGCCTTACAATAGAAGCAGGCAGTTAACCTGAGATGTTTTCTCTGATTGTTACTTCCCAACACCCAATTCTGAGTATTATTGGATACAACAGTAAATGTAACACAGTTAGTCTGTGTTACTGAAGGGCTGCCATTCTCAAGTGAGTTATCTACTTCTCTGAGGAAATTCTACTACTTTATGGCTTTAAAAGACTGGAAATTTTGGAAAGGACATTAGCCCCCCTCACACCCCGCCCTGAAATTCATCAGAAGTTTCCAATCCATTGGATAAGGCACTATTATTTCCATTTAAAAGGCATATTCTTTGTGTCAGAAGTTTAACCTTTCAATTTGTTTGTCCGACTTTTCAAAAAAAGGCTTGGGTTAAAAACAACATTTGAGAAAAACTACAATACTACCTTAGTAGCAGTTGATGTGGTTTATTCAGGAATTCATTCAGCAAACAAGGATTAAGCTGATTGGAGTCCTGGATTTCCCCACTTCTGAAGCTTTCATGGTCTGAAGCAGATCTGTAAACAGGTACATTATAGCCCATGTCTGATTTTATGGGAAGCCTGGGCTTCAGAGCCATATATACCTGGGAAGGAATTGCATTCTCTACTTTCTTTTTAATTTTTTTTTTTAAATTGAAGAATAATTGCTTTACAGAATTTTGTTGTTTTCTGCCAAATATCAGCATGAATCAGTCATAGGTCTACATATGCACCCTCCCTCTTGAACCTCCCTCCCATTTCCCTCCCTATCCCACCCCTCTAGGTTGTTACAGAATCCCTGTTTAGGTTCCCTGAGGCATATATATAGCAAATTCCCATTGGTTATCTATTTCACATATAGTGAAGTTTCCATGTTACTCTCTTCATACATCTCACCCTCTCCTTCCTCCCCCTCCCCCACCCTGGGTCCTTAACTTACATTCTTTTAAAAAAAATATTTATCTTTTAATTTAAGGATAAGTGCTTTACAGAATTTGGTTGTTTTCTGTCAAGCCTCAACATGAATCAGCCATAGGTTTACATATCCGCTCCCTTTTGAACCTCTCTCCCATCTCCCTCCCCCTCTAGGTTGATACAGAGCCCCTGTTTGAGTTTCCTGAGACATACAGCAAGTTCCCATTGGCTATCTATTTTATATATGGTAATGCAAGTTTCCATGTTACTCTCTCCATACATCTTACTCTCTCCTTCCTCCCCTCCCCACCCCATGTCCATAACCTACTTTCTTAATGGTACCACCTTAGGCCATGCAGCTGAGTTTTGGTTTTCTTATCTGCAAACTGATTAGAATAAAACCAACTTCATAGAATTGTGAGGACTATGTGAAAGATAAAAAGAAAATGACAATTAAGGAGATGATTTTATTCAGGCTATATAGACATAAGAAGGCTTAAAGAAAAGAAAGTAAATTTAGAGTTTTATAGAGGCAAGTAAAAAAAGGAGTCACTACAAGTCTATGAGACCATGAGAAAGTATGAAGAGGGTCTGATCTCAGAATATGCCAGGTCACTGTGTTACAATTATCATCTTTTTTTAGAACAAGAAAGAGCAAGCTTTTCTCAACTGTGGCTGCTTTCTTGGAGCTCAGGGATCAGATAAAGTTTAATGTTATCAAGCACTTAGCATAGGGCCTGGCCCATGGTAAGCATCCACAAGCATTTCTTTGCTTTTTTTCCTCCACTAGAAGAATGTACAAAGTAGTGTGGTGGTTCAAAGATGGGCTTAATGGATTTGCTTGCTTCAGAGAACTAGATTTGACGAAGTATGTTGAATTTTAAAGAATAAATAGTGGTTTGCCAAAAAGATGGAAGAAAGAAAAATATTCTAGATAGTGTAGTGCTAATGCAATAGACAAAGGCATAGAGGCTTACAGGAGCTTTGCCTATTCAGAGACCAGTTATTTCTTCAATGTGGTATAAGGAGTAACTGGATATAAGGTAGGTTAGAATCAAATTGTAAAAACCCTTCAAAAGTCATTTAATGCTCACTGTTTCGGGAAAATAGTCCAGGAATTTATAATTATAACAAGATTAAGTTCCAGTTTATGAGAACCCCTTCCCTGCTGTGTAAGGGATGGAGGCAGGGAGACCAGTTATGAAGGTAGTACTTGACCCAGAGAGGATCAAGGCCTGAACTAGAGCAATGACCATGAGGATGTCTAGGAGAGGACTGAATTTAAAAAATAGTAGGGAAGATTCCTTGAAGCAGGGCATGCAACCCACTCCAGTCTTCTTGCCTGGTGGGCTACAGTTCATGGGGTTGCAAAGAATCAGATGCAACTGAAGCGATTTAGCATGCATGCACACAAGTGAAATTTACTGAACAGATTATGTAATTGTGGGGAAGGTCAGCATGGAGATGAGGAAGTGTAATAGTGGAGAATGATACTGTTAAAAGCAGTATAAGCTAAAATGCCAAGTGTTTACAATGTGCTGAGCACAATTCTAAGGGCTTTACACATCTCTTTTAATCCACATAAGCATCCTATGAAGTAAGTGTTCTTTTTCCCTCCATTTTTAAATGAAGAAAATGAGGCATATAGAAGTTAAATAACTTGCTCAAGCAAGAATTCAAGCCAAAGTTGTTTAAGGCAGAGATTTAAGTTTGGATGGCTGTGTGAATACTGTCACCATATAGGATTGAAGAATAGTGGATGGGGAAAGACATATAGGGAAAATATTTTAGTTTTGGAGTGGTTGATATTGAGTGCAATGATTAAATGGGTCTGGAGCTCCAGAGAAAGATTAGGATCAGAGCTGGAAACATAAAGGGCATCAACCTATAGGTAGGTGCTCAGTAGGGGACTTAGGACTTCCTTCTGTGAGTGGGATACACAAAAGTGAAGGTAGGTAGAGGAAGGGAAATGGTGAAACATATAAGGGGAAGCAGTAGCTTCAAGACGAATTGGATCCACTTTAAGATTTTTACAATGACTTAGACTTGGACAGTGCTCATTAAAGTCCACTGGTACAGTTAGAGGTGTCCTGCAGCATCAAATGTCTAGGGATTTTTAGGATTCTTTTTTAAAATTTATTCATTTAATTGGATAATAATTACTTTAAAATATTGTGATGGCTTTTTGCCACACATCAATATGAATCAGCCATAGGCATGCATGTGTCCTCTCCATCCTGAATGGGTTTCCCTTTGGCTCAGCTGGTAAAGAATCTGCCTGCAGTACAGGAGACCTGGGTTCAATCCCTGGGTTGGGAAGATCCCCTGGAGAAGGGAAAGGCTACCCACTCCAGTATTCTGGCCTGGAAAATTCCACGGACTATACAGTCCATGGGGTTGCAAAGAGTTGGACATGACTGAGACACTTTCACTTCACTTCACTTTCTATCCTGAATATCCCTCCCACCTTCCACCCCAGGCCATTCCTCCAGGTTGTCACAGAGTACCAGTTTTGAGTGCCCTGTGTCATACATTAAAGTTGCACTGGTTATCTATTTTACATATAGTAAATGTATATGTTTCAACGTTATTCTCTTAAATCATCCCACCCTCTCCTTTCACTGAGTCCAAAAATTTGTTCTTTATGTCTATGTCTCCTTTGCTGCCCTGCATGTAGGATAGTTGGTACCATCTTTATAGATTTGTATATGCTTTAATATGTGATATTTGTCTTTCTCTTTCTGACTTACTTCACTATGTATAATAGGCTGGCCATCATAAAAAAAAAAAAAATCTACAAACAATAAATGCTAGAGAGGGTGTGGAGAAAAGGGAACCCTCTTACACTGTTGGTGGGAATGGAAACTGATACAACCACTATGGAGAACAGTATGGAAATTACTTAAAAAACTAGGAATAAGACTACCATATGACCCAACAATCCCACTACTGGGCATATATCCTGAAGAAACCAGAATTGAACAAGAAAAAACATGTACCCCAGTGTTCATTGCAGCACTATTTACAATAGCTAGTAAAAGGTTGTTGCTGACCCACAAAAAGATGCTTGGGATTCTTGGCCTCCAGAAGAGAAGAATCCAATCTGGGGCCAGAGACAAGGCTTGATCACTCAGAGCTTTTGTGCAACAGAGTTTTAGAGAAAGCTTCTGACATAGACATCAGAAGGGGGCAGAAAGAGTACCCCCTTGCTAGTGTTAGCAATGGAGTTATATACGTTTTAATTAGTTATTACAATGAATCAAAAGAATGTCTCAAGTTTGTGAAAATTTTACCAGACCTACTTCCACAATTTACATTTTAGGATAACAAGATTAGAATTTAACAACAGAAAGATCCTCCAGACCCACTCCCATAATATACATTCTAAAATATCAGGATTAGTCAGAAGGTTTTCAAGAAGGAGAAACTGTACTCCAGCCAGATACATTGTTGTATAATCCCTAGTACAGAGTTTAAACTGAGTTGTGTAATTGACTAAGACTAAGAAATGCAGAGGAAAAAAACGTTTGTCCTTTTCTCCCCCTTGAGAATTCCAGACCCCCAATCTCCACTTTGAGAGCCCCAGACCCCTTTCTCCTCCTTGGGGGTCCTGAACTTATCAAGCTGCCTAGGAATTGACTCACTCATTCCCCCCTTTTCTTTTAGGAGAATTATGTTGCCTAGGGAAAAGGGCATCGTTCTCATTCCATAACTTTTTCAGAGCTGATAAGGGGCATTGTCCGTAAATTGGTGAGGCAACATATCCTCCTAATCCTCAAATTGATGGTTTCTGATCCAGGAGCCCAAAGTAATAGTTGGAGGAGGCTGTGGTACTCCTAGAAGCTTAGAGAACCATTTGTAACTTAAAAGCCTTCATGCGACTAGAAACCAATCCAATTACACAGTTACAGATGCAGGGAGCAAATAGCAAAAAGAGAACAATCAGAATTATTGTAATTAAGATAGTTTTTCACCATGGGGAACTAGTTAATGTATCCCAAAGTGAGGCAATTGAGGCTTCAGGAGTATCCATAGCCTCAATCATCTTGTTCATATGTTTAGTAAAATGAGTAATATTAGTGCTCATTATCAGGTATATATGTACAGCATTGGGTATGAATAATGGCACAAGTTCCTCCTTGTGCAGCTGTCAGAATATCTAAAGCCAATCTGTTTTGTAAAACCACCTTTCTAATTTGTATTTGTTCAGCATTAAGAGCTGAAACAGCTTTTTGAGAATCTTGTAATGCTTGTTGAGTAAAATTAGCAAAGTATCCACTTGTAGCATAACATCTATAGTTCCCAGAGAGGGAACAAACACTGCAGCAAAATAATCATACCAGTGAAATATAGACCTTACCCACCGAGTTTTAAGGTGGGGCAAATTAGCAGGCTTTTTTGGAAGCTCTGAAAATATAAAGCTGTGAGTAAAAGCAAGACCTAGGGTGCATCTCCCTATCTAACCAGGGAGAAACCATGTCCATAGGTAAGAGCCATATATCCAATAGTTCCTGTTTGGAGCAAGCCAGCGTGACTGAGATATCCAGTCCCAATCAGTGTCTGGTCAGGCAAAGGGAGGACCTGAATTGGGGTTGGAAAACATGGGAATGATTACATTGCATATTGCCTGAGGCAAAAATCCCAACCATTTCCAACCATTATAATTAAGTTGTTGGATAACTTCTGGGGATGGCTCTATTTGTTCCCAGCATATAGGGGCAGTAGATATTAGATGTCCTTTTTCAGGGGTTAGCCATATAACCTCATCCCATATTTGATAAACGTCAGGTAAAAAAAAAAAAAAATAGATCTAAACCCACTTACCTTATGTGTAGTGAAATAGTCATGAAACTGAGACAACGTATAATCAAAATTAAAAGTCATGCTATGTCCATAGTTAAAGTACAAAGTGTTGCACCAGTCTATCTTAGGGTTGTTAGATGTCATCAGTTTAAAAAGAGGCATCACATACGATTGCTGTTGAAGGTATTCGTAGACTTGGAGAAAGTCTTTTCCTTGAAGTGGAGATGTCCACCACAGGAAGCCTTCCACTGGTGAAGAGGGGAGCGCTCCGCAGACCCAGCAGTTAGACCGATTGTGGAATGCAGTGTAGGAGTGAGCCCAGGACAGGAAGGCATTGTCTTGAGGATCAAATGGCAGACTCAGGATTTTTGGAGTCAGCAGAAGTAGGCTCACATAGATTATCAGACCCATCTGAAAAGTACAAAGTCAGAGCAAAGAAAGTAAAGACATATAATGAAGCCACTTAGTTCTGATCAGGGTGCCACCTCTTAACCCGAGAGTGATGTACCCACAAACCAATTCCTGGCACTTCGATAGCTGTGGGAGAAGAAAGAATAACCTGGTAATGGCCTTCCCAGAGGGGTTCAAGGGGTTGGTCCCCAGATCCCAATGTCTTTATGAGGACCTCAGTTCCTGGCTCAAGTAGAGGCTTGCTTGACTCAGAGGCTGGGTCAGGAGTCGTCTCCTGGAGTTCAGTTAATGCCTGTTGATAAGCTGAGAGCTGAGTTTCATAATTAGCTAACTCCAAGGCTTCAGGGTCTATAACAGTGTCTGTGCATAAGAAAGGCCTTCCATAAATACATTCAAAGGGGGACAGTCCCTCCTTTTCGGGGGCAGTCCGAGCCCTCATTAAAGCTATGGGTAGAACTTGTCTTGAGTCTCTTGAGTTAAATTGCACAGATGTCTTTTGTTAATGTCATTAGCCTTTTCAACCTTTCCTGAGGACTGGGGTCTCCAGGAACACTGTAACTGATATTCTATTCCTAGAGCTTTAGATATCCCCTGAGTTACAGCAGCTTTAAAGGCGCAGCCATTGTCACTCTGAAGGCTCTGCGGCAGCCCAAACCTGGGGATAATTTCATGGATTAAAATCTTTATAACCTCCTCAGCCTGTTCACCATGACAGGGAAAAGCCTCAATCTATCTAGTAAAAGTATCCACCCAAACTTGTAAGCAAGAATATCCATTAGCTTTTGACATATGAGTAACATCAATTTCACAGTCCTCTTCAGGATACTTTCCACTTCATTGTAATCCAGATTTTGTTAGCTTTTCAGTCTTTAGGTTATTTTTCTGATAAACCTCACATCTTTTTATAATGTTTTTTAAAGTTTTTATTACATTTTTACCTTCAAACAAATGAGAAGCCATCTGGTAAGTACTTTCTACACCTAAATGAAAACTCTGGTGTAAACCCTTAAGAATTTTCCATTGAGCATTTTCAGGAATTATTAATTGCCCATCCTCGGACTGTAACCATCCTTTATCAGTAATCTTTGCTCCTCTTTTCTCATATCTTTCTAATTCTTCCTCAGTATATTGTGGTTTTTCCTGTTCCACAGGACCTGTGCAGATCAAAGGCATCGGTAGTGAGGAGGTTTCATAAAGTGCCACCTTTCTGGCTTGACAGCCAGCCAGCTGATTACCTTCAGCTACTTTACTCCTATCCCTGTTGTGCCCTTTGCAATACATAACAGCTACTTCTTTAGGATAATATATAGCAGTTAAAAGTCTCTCAATCTCTGAAATGCTTAATAGGTTCTCCTGTTGCTGTTTTAAACTGTCTTTCTTTTCATATTTCAGCATGAACATGTAAAGTCAAATAAGCATGCTTAGAATCAGTGTAGATATTTACTCGCTGCCCGTTGCTTAACTCTAGTGCTTGGGTGAGAGCCACAAGCTCTGCTAACTGAGCATTGGTTCCCTGGGGGAGAGATTTTGCTTCCAAAACCTGTTCAGCATTCACCAAGGCATAACCTGCTTTACACTTTCCATCTTGAACAAAAGAACTGCCATCTGTAAATATTTCCATGTCAGGATTATCTAATGGGGTATCCATTAGATCTTCCCGAGCTGCATAGTTTAAAGTTAGAAACTGGGAACAATCGTGATCAGGTGTTTCATTTTCCTTCTCAGGAAGGAAAGTGGCAGGATTTAAATTTCCAGAAACTTTAAGCTTAGTTATTGGTCCTTCTAAGAACAATGACTGATATTTAAGAAGCCTACTGTCTGTCATCTAAGTATTAACCATAGACTTTGAGATTCCACTCACATCATGAGAAGTTGGTACAGTAAGATTTCATCCATTAATTATTTTTAAAGCTTCAGGTGTTAATAAAGCCATTGCCCCAATTACTCTTAGACAGTGGGGCCACCTGTGTGAAATTACATCTAATTCTCTGTTTAGATAAGCAATAGGTTGCTGGTGAGGCCCTCAGGGTTGTGTCAAAACTCCCAAGGCCATATCCTTTCTTTCAGTGACAAACAAATTGAATTCTGACACTGTGGGCAAGTTCAAAGCGGGATCTTGTAGGAAAGCAGCCTGAAGAACCTTAAAAGCCTTTTGAGTATCTGGAGACCAAACCAGTTGGTCAGTTTGGGCCTGCTGAGTCTCAGTTATAAGTTTATATAAAGGTCGGGCAAGTTCCCCATTACCCAGAATCCAAATGTGACAGTAGCCTGTGATTCCCCAAAATTCTCTTAATTGTCTTAAAGTCATAGTTAGGGGATGATTTAGTATAGGCTTAATTATCTACAGGCCTATGGCCCTAGTCCCTTCTGTTATGATTAGGCCCAGATATCTAACAGATTGTTGACAAAGCTGAGCCTTTTCTCTTGATGCTTTATAACCGCATCTTGCCAGAAAGTTTAAGAAATCTTCTGAAGCTCATGAACAAGCTTCCTCTGTCTCAGCACAGAGCTGAATATCATCTACATATTGTAGTACCACTGCTTCAGAGCTATTAAAGTTTTGTAGATCCCGTGACAAACCTTGTCCAAATAAGTGAGGGCTGTCACAAAATCTCTGGGGCAAAACTGTCCAGGTTAACTGAGAAGCTGGCTGCATAGGGTCTTCAAAGGCAAATAGAAATTGACTTTCCTCTGCCAAAGGCACTGAATAGAAGACATCTTTTAAATCAATTACTGAGAAATATTTGGCTCATTCAGGAATTTCAGACAATAAAGTATAAGGATTAGGCACTGGGGTGTAAAGGAACTACAGCCTTATTTATTATTCATAAATCTTGAACTAGTCTCCATTTACCATTTGATTTCTTTATACTCAAAATAGGAGTGTTGCATGGACTTTTACAGGGAATTAACAGCCCCTGCTCCTTTAAATTCTCAATGATGGGTTTTAACCCTTCCTTAACCTCAGGTTTCAGTGGATACTGCTTCTTATGTGGAAATAAGTGTGGGCCTTTGAGCTTGACAACTAAAGGAATAACATTTTGTGTTCAACCCACAGATTTTCCATCAGCCCATACTCTAGGATTTACATTTTGTTCAATTAAAGGGAGAGAAAGGTAAGGCTCCATATTCATGAAAACAGAGGCATGGGCCTTGATCAGTATATCCCTCCCCAAAGGGGTGAGGGAGACTCTGGCACGATTAGAAAGTCGTGTGAAAATAGCACAGAATCTCAGTTACAACTTAAAGAATAAATGAAATAATACCTTTTGGCTCATTCAGACAGTCCCATTACAGAAGCGGATGAGGAAGAAAGTGGGCCAGGGGCTTCAGTAAGCACAGAGAAAGTCACCCCAGTGTATAAAATGAAATCGACAGATTGCCACCCCCCTCAGTTATTAATACCCGGGGTTCCTCAGGTGTAATTAGGATGGGAGCTTGTGTGTGGACCCTCAGGCACCTTCAGTCCTGATTGTCTTGAGAGTCTGACCCCTGAAACCTACACCTCTGGGGGCAGTCTCTCCTCCAGTGTGGTCCCTTGCAGACCGGACATGGAGCTGGGGGCGGCCTAGAGACCTGACGGCAATCCTGCTTGAGGTGCCCTTCCTTTCCACAGTAATAGCAAGCCCATCCCTTTTCAGCTGGGTCCCTCTGGGCATTTTTCTCAGGCTGTTTCAGAATGGTTCTTACAGCCATTATGAGGGCTTCCACCTGTTCCTTTGTCCTTTTTTGCCTTTCTTTCTTTTACCCATATTCCCTAATATAATACACTGTCTGAGCCGGTTGTAACAGATTATCTAAGGACTGATTTGGTCCATATGCCCGTTTTAATAACTTATGGCAGGTATCTGGAGCCGACCGAGTGAGAAATCTATCTTTTAAGATCACTCTTCCCTCTTCACTTTCAGGGTCAATCTCAGTGAATCTGCAAAGGGCTTCTCTCGGTCTATCTAGGAATTTACCAGGAGCTTCCTTCTCCTCCTGTTCTATGTTTGCCAATTTGGCATAGTTTTAAAGGCTTAGCACACGCTTGCCTGAGTACTTAAAGAATACATCTGACAAAATGACTCTGATGCCATCTTCCTTTAGCTGTGTTATAGTCCCAGTCTGGTTTCCTGTCCTCCATCTCATCTTGTATTTCACCCTTAGTTTGTGCTGTCTGAGCTTCTCTTACTTCGATGGTCTGAGTTTCTACTGAAACCAGAGTAGTCTGAGGTTGTACTGAGACAGGAGTTGTTTGGACCTCTACTTGGGCAGTTTGAATCTCAGTTTGAGTTTTTATTGAGACCAAGGCAACCCTTCTTGTGGGGGTTCTCTGACTTTCAGTTTGCTCAGTTTGGAGCCCCGGGTACGGGGGCAAAGTAGGACTGGAGGGAGCTGAAGGTTTCACACCCAAATCTATACCCTTAGGACATAAGTCTGGCGTATTTCACAGAGAGAAAAAGGGTAACACATATGCTACTTCTACCCATTTCCCTTGTTTTCTACAGAACTGGTTTAATTGTAAAACAGTATTGTAATTAAGAGACCCTCCAACCGGCCACTGTTCACCGTCCTCCAATGGGTACTGCGGCCATGTAGTATCACTTAGGAAGACCAGGTGTGTCTTCTTTAAGCCCTGGGGATCAAATATATCCCAATTTTTCAGGATACAGTTCAAAGGAGTGAGGCTGAAATTGTTAGCTCCCATCTGTAAGAGAAAAAAAAAACGACCAGCTCCATCTTTCTACCGGAGGCGTCCCTCCCTGGTCTAGATGGGGGTGTAGACAGACTTTACACCAAAGCTTTCCTTCCCTGGTCAGACTTAGTCTGTCCCTTACTGATGCAGGTGCCATACTCGTCCCTCCCGGTTCTACCACCGAGACAGGGTGGAGAGGCACCAGGGGTATACCTGATGGCATCCCAGACTGATATCCAGCTCCTCACCATTAAAACCTTGCTTGCCTCTGATGCCACCCAGGGTGCAACCAGAGTAACCTTCCAGAATGCCTCCCAAGCTAAGACCACTGGGGGAAACATTCATCACCAGAGTGCCTGTGCATGACCCTGAGTATATTCCTGACCATGATAAGACTGTTAGGAACATAAAACTGAGATGTTCCTTCCAAGCATCAGCACACCAGTATAAGCGATAGCAAAAGAGATGGTGAAGGGCTCGCCAGTGAAGAAAAATTGATAGGGCCAGTCCTTCCAGTTCATTCCCACAGATTCCATAGAAAGACTATCTAAGGAGTTTGGGACCAAAGCCATTGGAAAGCCTCCTCTGGTCCACGGAGAGCCAGCATTACCAAAGGGGAAAAAAAAAAGACCCATTGCAGTTCAAATCTGAGTAACCTTTAACCTCAGAGATGCTCTTGGAGCTTGAGCTCCATCTAACTTCTAACTTTGGATTCCTAGCAAGGCTAGATGTTTCCTAACTACCAATCCAAGTTTGGGACCTAAGTAAGAGTACACAGTAACAGCATAGATCACAAGTCCCTTGAAAGCCTATGATCCAACAGATTAGGTTAGTAGTAATTGAAGAAAGTAGGGGAAACCACTAGACCATTCAGGTATGACCTAAATCAATTCCCTTATGACTATACAGTGGAAGTGAGAAATAGAATTAAGGGACTAGATCTGATAGACAGAGTCTCTGATGAACTATGGACAGAGGTTTGTGACATTGTACAGGAGATAGGGATAAAGACCATCCCCATGGAAAAGAAATGCAAAAAGGCAAATAGTTGTCTGAGGAGGCCTTATAAATAGCCGTGAAAAGAAGACAAGAGAAAAGCAAAGGAGAAAAGGAAAAATATTCCCATTTGAATGCTGCGTTCCAAAGAATAGCAAGGAGAGATAAGAAAGCCTTCCTCAGCAATCACTGCAAAGAAATAGAGGAAAACAACAGAATGGGAAAGACGAGATCTCTTCAAGAAAATTAGAGATATCAAGGGAACATTTCATGCAAAGATGGGTTTGATAAAGGACAGAAATGGTATGGACCTAACAAAAGCAGAAGATAGTAAGAAGAGGTGAAAAGAATACACAGAAGGACTGTACAAAAAAGATCTTCACGACCCAGATAATTACGATGGTGTGATCACTCACCTAGAGCCAGACATCCTGGAATGTGAAGTCAGGTGGGCCTTAGAAAGCATCACTACGAACAAAGCCAGTGGAGGTGATGGAATTCCAGTTGAGCTATTTCAAATCCTAAAAGATGATGCTGTGAAAGTGTTGCACTCAATATGTCAGCAAATTTGGAAAACTCAGGAGTGGCCACAGGACTGAAAAAAGTCAGTTTTCATTCCAATCCCAAAGAAAGGCGATGCCAAAGAATGCTCAA
The DNA here is from genome assembly GCF_910594005.1 of Cervus elaphus. Lineage (NCBI taxonomy): Eukaryota > Metazoa > Chordata > Mammalia > Artiodactyla > Cervidae > Cervus > Cervus elaphus. The sequence goes on from NC_057848.1 coordinate 127,186,900, forward strand.
ACTACCGCACAATTGCACTCATCTCACACGCTAGTTAAGTAATGCTCACAATTATCCAAGCCAGGCTTCAGCAATACATGAACCGAGAACTTCCAGATGTTCAAGCTGGTTTTAGAAAAGGCAGAGGAACCAGAGATCAAATGGCCAACATCTGATGGATCATCAAAAAAGCAAGAGAGTTCCAGAAAAACATCTATTTCTGCTTTATTGACTATGCCAAAGCCTCTGACTGTGTGGATCACAATAAACTGTGGAAAATTCTGAAGGAGATGGGAATACCAGACCACCTGACATGCCTCTTGAGAAACCTGTATGCAGGTCAGGAAGCAACACTTAGAACTGGACATGGAGCAACAGACTGGTTCCAAATAGGAAAAGGAGTACGTCAAGGCTGTATATTGTCACCTGGCTTATTTAACTTCTATGCAGAGTACATCATGAGAAATGCTGGGCTGGAAGAAGCACAAGCTGGAATCAAGATTGCTGGGAGAAATATCAATAAGCTTAGATATGCAGATGACATCACCCTTATGGCAGAAAGTGAAGAGGAACTAAAAAGCCTCTTGATGAAAGTGAAAGAGGAGAGTGAAAAAGTTGGCTTAAATTTCAACATTCAGGAAACTAAGATTGTGGCATCTAGTCCCATCACTTCATGGGAAATAGATGAGGAAACAGTGAAAGCAGTGTCAGACTTTTTTTTTGGGGGGCTCCAAAATCACTGCAGATGGTGACTGCAGCCATGAAATTAAAAGACGCTTACTCCTTGGAAGGAAAGTTATGACCAACCTAGATAGCATATTAAAAAGCAGAGACATTACATTGTCAACAAAGGTCCATCTACTCAAGGCTATGGTTTTTCCAGTGGTCAAGTATGGATGTGAGAGTTGGACTGTGAAGAAAGCTGAGTGCCAGAAAATTGATGCTTTTGAACTGTGGTGTTGGAGAAGACTCTTGAGTCCCTTGGAGTGCGAGAAGATCCAACCAGTCCATCCTAAAGGAGATCAGTCCTGGGTGTTCATTGGAAGGACTGACGTTGAAGCTGAAACTCCAACACTTTGGCCACCTCATGCGAAGAGTTGACTCATTGGAAAATATCCTGATGATGGGAGGGATTGGGGGCAGGAGGAGAAGGGGACAACAGAAGATGAGATGGCTGGATGGCATTACTGACTTGACGGACATGAGTTTGAGTAAACTCCGGAAGTTGGTGATGGACAGGGAGGCCTGGCATGCTGCGATTCATGGGGTCACAAAGAATCAGACACGACGGAGTGACTGAACTAAACTGAACTGGCTGAATTCCCAAGAAGTTATGAAATGGTCAAAGAGACCAGAAACTTTGAACAAGAAAGGACAGTTTGGTCCGCACGTTTTGCCCATTTTCTGGTCAGTCCCTGAAGGAGATATTGGCTTTGGCAGGTCTGTATAAACCCCTGACAGGTTTCTGCCATAAGCCGTATGAGGTCACCGTGGAACCACAGAGCAGGGCATTTCACTTTTTTCGCACAGGGCACATCATTCATTCACACAAGTGCACCATAGAGTTAGTAAAGTACAGCAGAAATCATGTTCACTAGAACAAAGAACTGGAGCTCCAAGCATCCATACCTTGTCCTGAAGAATCTCAGACGGGCCCCCAATATGAAAGGTTGTTGTTGACCCATGAAAAGATGCTGAAATTCTTGGCCTCTGGAAGATAAGAATTCAATCTGGGGCCAGAGATGAGGCTTGATCGCTCAGAGCTTTTTTACAATAGTGTTTTATTAAAGTATAAAAGGCATAGAGAAAGCTTCTGACATAGACATTGGAAGGGGGCAAAAAGAATACCCCCTTGCTAGTGTTGGCAATGGAGTTATATAAATTTTAATTAGTTATTACAATGAATCAAGAGTGTCTCAAGTTTGTGAAAATTTTACCAGATCTACTCCCAAAATTTACATTTTAGGATAACAAGATCGTAATTTAACAACAGAAATATCCTCCAGACCCACTCCCATAAAATACATTCTAAGATGTTAGGATTAGTCAGAAGGTTTTCAGGAAGGAGAAACTGTCCTTCAGGCAGATACATTGTTGTTGTATAATCCCTAGTATAGAGTTTAAACTGAGTTGTGTAATTGACTAAGACTAAGGAATGCAGAGTAAAAAAAGTTTGTCCTTTTCTCCCCCTTGAGAATTCCAGACCCTCAATCTCTACTTCGAGAGCCCCAGACCCCTTTCTCCTCCTTGGGGGCCCTGAACTTCTTATTAATCTGCCTAGGAATTGACTCTGTCTCTAGGACATGGAAGCAACCTAGATGTCCATCAGCAGATGAATGGATAAGAAAGTTGTGGGACATATACACAATGGAATATTACTCAGCTATAAAAAAGAACACATTTGAGTCAGCTCTAATGAGGTGAATGAACCTATATTCTTAGGATTATTGAGCCAGGATAGATTCCATAGTGCTTGTGGTAGGCTGAATCCCCTCCCCCACCCAAAGAAATCCACCTCCTAATCCCGGATACCTGTGAATATTACTTTATATGGTAAAATAAATGAAAGAATGCTATTTTACATAGTAAAATAAAACTTAAAAATAAATTTAATTGCAGATATAATTAAAGATCTTAAAATGGGGATATTACCCTGGATTATCCAGATGGGCCCTAAATTTAATCAGATGCAGTAGAGCGAAGTAGAGAGAGATCTTACACACATCGAGAAAAGGTCAAGTGAAGACAAAGCAGAGACATTTGAAGATGCTTCTCTTGAAGACTGAAGTGATGTGGCTATAAAGCCCAGGAATGCCAGCAGCCTCCAGAAGCTGGAAAACACAGGCATGGATTTTCCCACAGAGCAGCCAGTGGGACTATCATCCTCCCAGCATCTTCATTTCAGCCAAGTAATATCGACTTCTGACTTCCAGAACTGTGAGATAATTTCTGTTGTTTTAAGCCACCAAGTTTGTGGAAGATTGTTATAGCAGTCACAGGAAACTAATACAGTGCCTCCTCAAAGCTATCACTACTTAACAGACTTAATCCAGTAATTTCTAGTTCTCAATAGGTCTCAGGCCTCATTTTCCATATACTAGACACGGTGCTCGTCTTAAGTTCTTTGGCCAAGTTTTCTTGGAACACATCGTTTTTCAGGTTCATGGAGAAGGAATGGGGAATGATAGGGCCCTTTACCTGAAACATACTATAGAGTACCCCATGAACTATACAGTAAATAGAATTCTCCAGGCCAGAATACTAGAGTGGGTAGCCTTGCCCTTCTCCAGGGCATCTTCCAAACCCAGGGATCAAACCCAGGTCTCCCACATTGTAGGCAAACTCTTTACCAGCTGAGCCACCAGAGAAGCCCTACCTGAAAAGCACTATCCAAAAATTACGTCTCAACTACCAAAATGTTCATGAATGAGTTCTGCAGACCTGGCAGCTCTTCTGACTGGATTAGATCTTAAGGAGTCATATAAGCCATCTACCCATCTTTGCCTGCACACAGCTAAGATCCTGAACATGGCAAAGGTATCTGGTTTCTGGAAGATGCTTGGGCTGCTCAGAACAGAGTAATTATCATTCAAGAACTATGGGCAGACTAGATCTTAGGAGAAGCTGGCTGGAGAAAGAAGCACATAGAAAATGGATTGGAATTTATTGCTATAAAGTGAAAAATAATTATTCCCAGCAATGCTGCTGGTATGTTAGCAACAGTTCTCTCTCAAGTGTTAGATTAGGAAATAAGTTCTGTGAAAAAAGATTAGAACAGAGTCTTGAACACATTTTAACCATCCTGTAAAATTCAACCCTGAATATTCATTGGAAGGACTGTTGCTGAAGCTCCAAAACTTTGGCCACCTAATGGGAAGAGCCAATTCATTGGAAAACACCCTGATGCTGGAAAGATAGAAGGCCAAAGGAGAAGAGGGCAGCATAGGATGAGACAGTTCGTTACACTGCATAACAGGACTCAATGGACATGAATTTGAGCAAAATCTGGGAGATAGTGGAGAACAGAGAAGACTGGTATGCTACAGTCCATGGGGTTACAGAGTTGGACACGACTCAGTGACTGAACAACAACAACAAAATTAGAAGGGCTTCATAATATTGCTTTCCCCTCCAGAATGCCGGAATCCCAAGGAACTGTGCAGAAAAACTAAGTATACCTTTGTGGATGTGGTAACCAACACAGCAGTGGAATGCTGGCAGAGTAAATCCAATTTTTGGCTACAGAAAAGAAACTAGAAATTACCCAGTCTAAACTCCTCAGTATACAGATGTGAAAACCCAACAGATTTTTAACCCAATTTTAGATATTTAGATACTAGATGCTATTTGCTGTGCAGTCTTGCTTTACTGTCCACAGTGTTTTACTGGGTCAGGTGCTGATTCATGGCAATAAAAACAGAAGTGCATTTCCAATACACTGAACGACCATAATCCCGCCGCCGCCCGCCAAGGAGCTCAAACTAAAATTCCTCCTGCCGTCCAGACACGTCTCGCCGCCGCCCGCCAAGGAGCTCAAACTAAAATTCCTCCTGCCGTCCAGACACGTCCTGCAGCCGCCCGCCAAGGAGCTCAAACTAAAATTCCTCCGGCCGTCCAGACACGTCCCGCAGCCGCCCGCCAAGGAGCTCAAACTAAAATTCCTCCGGCCGTCCAGACGCGTCCCGCTGGGTATGGGACAGAAGCCTGTTAGCAACCAGGAAATAAGCGGAACGTTGAGGCTGAACGTTTGCTGTTAGGACGTTTACTACGACGAAAGAACACTTCCGGTTGCCTTTCCCTCAGCTTGTGGTTTGGGCAGCCTTTAGCTCTCGCGTTTTGATTTGCTACGCTAACGCTGGGAGGCGGGCTTACGTCGGGGTCACGCTCTCCCATTGGCTGCTGGTACGGCGGCGGTTTGGAGTGAGGGTAGCACGTTGAGATGGAGGCTGATCAAGAGATGGAGGCTGATCTTCAGTGCGGCGGCACAGGGCCTGAGGCCGATGTTGAGCCCGTTGAGCCCGATGTTGAGCCCGATGTCCGGTCGGAATCCGAGATTGAGCCAGGTCTGGGTCCCCGGGGAATGGATCTTGTGTGGAGTGCGTGGTGCGGGAAGTGCGTCAAAGAGAAAGGGTCGTCGCCACTCTGGGCCCAGCGCATCGTGGTCGCCTGGCTCAGCAGGGCCGAGTGGGATCAGGTGATGGTGTATCTGTTCAGTGACGACTATAAATTGCAGCGGTACGCGCTGAACCGCATCACGGTGTGGAGGAGCAGGTAAGGCGGTTGGCTTAGCCCTCCTGCCTGCGTGCTTGTGGCACTTCACTTCTTCCTCTATAGGGTTTCTTAAGGCCTTACTATCTAGTCTTCTCCTAAATGCTTAATGGTTCCCCCACGCGTGGTTTGGGCATTGCTTGTCTCAGTGTGCCTGGGGGAAAAGTCGCAGCAAAGCTCTTGCACTAATCCCATTTGCGGAAAGAAACGGGTGTGCCTCAACAGCCCTTTTGTCAAATCTGAGCTTTAACCCTTACCTTCTCTCATCTTGGGCTGGGTACTGAAGGAACTGCTGTAGCTGAGCCAGGCAGGGCTTAAGGAGTAGCACTCTAGGGTGGATTTCTATTCAAATTAGGGTGGTGGGAGCTTGCCTGAAAAATCCATGTTTGAATGGGGTGCTTCAGTCTAGTTGGTAAGATTTAGTTGGGAGCAGACAAGGGACTAGTGTCTCCAGAATAAGGTGTTTTTTTTTTCCCCCTAGCTGAATGAGTTGAGGGTGAAAGGGGTGTGTCCACACTTAACTGTTGATTGGTTGTGTAGCAGTTAGGCATCCTGTATACTGTTGGATCCCAGGGACATTACCTACCCACCCCACCCCCATCTTCCCAGCTTCTTGATTTGTGTCTGTTAACACACTCTTTAGCCAGTAAATGATAACCTACAGAAAGCTAGATTCTGAGGTGGAGGGTGGGCCAGTGTAAAGGACCTTTATGATGGTGCTGGACTGTGGCCCTTTAGGTTAGGCAACGAACTCCCCCTGGCAGTGGCTTCTACTGCTGACCTGGTACGCTGTAAGCTCATGGATGTAACTGGTGGCTTGGGCACTGATGAACTTAGACTGCTCTATGGCATGGCATTGGTCAGGTAAGACCTACATGGGTAGGGGTGTGTGGGGGGTGGTTTTGAGGGTGGGGGGCATGGGGCTTGCACGATAAGCCAAGTTTGGCTTTGGGTGCTCCCTGAAGCAAAATGCCTTGTGTGTCCTTGTGTATGGGTCACCCTGTGATTGCTTAACTTGACAGCTTTTGGTAACCCCCTGTTAACACACATTCCTCTTTTTTCCTGAGAGCCTTCTCTCCTCCATTTTTCTTCCCCTCTCTTTGGAATATAGGGTGAGGGTGATTTAGACCAAATGGTCTCTTTGGGTCTCTTCCAGCCTTTACAGTTCGATTTATTTTCTCCCTTTTACTCTTACCTAGAGGAACCTTTCTGAATGCTTCGATGTTCTTGACCATAATTTAATGTGGTTTTTCTAATCCTACCCTTGTCTACACCTTTATCCCATTCTGTTCATGAACACTGAAAGGTTGCTGAGTTGTGGAAACCAAGATGTGGGCCAGGAGTTCCTGATTTACAGAGTGGCTCAGAGTGGGTCTAGCTGCCTCATGTACATCAAGAAAAAGGTTGCCTCTGAGTTTTCATCTGTCACAATTTTTGCTTAGCTCATACTGTTTCCCTTGTTTGCCTTAAGGTCGTCCTTAGCTCTTCTTACCTTATCCATTGTTTAACTGTGCTCCCCATATCGTTTGATGTAGTCATTTGTTCTAGCATTTATAACATATTATGTTCTAGCATAATATGTTATATTATGTCATGGTTATTTATCCTAGACTGAACTCTTCAAGGCCAGAGCAGTGTCTTATTCATCTGTATGGCTTCAGTATAGGGCAGACTCTCAGTAATGTTGGACTGGATGGTACCATTCCTGCTCTGGCTGACACCAACCATAAGAACAGGACAGAACAGTCATTGGAAAGGTTGTGGAAATGCAAGGTGTCAGAAACTCAGCAAGGTGTTTTGAAGCCCCACTGGTTTGAATAAAGCAGTTACTTGGGCTCTGCCACTTATTTCTCCCCCAAACTCAGGTTTGTGAACCTTATCTCGGAGAGGAAGACAAAGTTTGCCAAGCTCCCTCTCAAATTCCTGGCTCAGGAGGTGTGTATGATAAAGTGGCCTTGCTCAATTCTCTCTCCTCAGAAGGGCTCACTAAATGGGGCATTTAGTGGGTACAGTCAGACTAGCTTATCCCACCACTGTCAGCCAAGCCCAGCAAGAACCCCAGAGCCTCAGTTTTTAGCTTGAAAGAAGCAGACTTGCTTCCTTGCTCATGGCTGCTGTCTTCAGTGGGCTTGGTCTGCCCAGCTTGCTGGGAATGGCCCAGGTGAAGTTGAGGCACCCCAGTACACCACTGGGTGGGGACAGGAAAGAGGTGGCAGTTAAAGTGCCTGCCCTCTGGCTGTTGACAGTCTGAAGGAGGAGACAAATCCAGCGAAGCAGTGTGAAATTGTAAGACATTCCTGCTTTGAGTGAGTATATGAGGTGTGTAGAGACCCAGATGGCAGACAGGTTCTCAACCATCAAGAGAAGCTTCCTGGAGGAAGTCTGGGAGGGAAGGAGGAAGGAAAGGAGAAAGAGAAGGGTAAAGGGTACCCTGGGAGAGGAACTGGTACTGGCAGGGCAAAAGGAGGCTGAAGAAGGTGATTATTAATGCTCATTCACAGGAATCTTCTTCATTGGAGGAGGGTAGTTGGTGGTTGGGGGAGGCAAGTATCTTCTGATTTTCAGGATCACCTCCACAGAGGCTAAAGAGAATCAGGAGATCTGGTTTCTAATTTTGGCTTTGCCACTAAGACCAGAACCTCCTCTTAGGACCTCCGTTTCTCTATCTGTAAAATGGGGAGAAGCCAGGCTAATTCATCTCTGTGGCCCTTTCTGCTTTAATATTTTCTAATTTCTGCGCGCACACCCTCCTCCACAATCAGGTGAACATTCCGGATTGGATTGTTGAACTTCGCCATGAGTTAACCCACAAGAAAATGCCCCATATAAATGACTGCCGTAGGGGTGAGTCCCCAGGGAGTATACATATCACAGTTAAGCCCAGAAGCCTGGGCTGGGTGGCACTGTGGGGAGAAAGAGAGGGAGGAGGGTCTTCACCTGGGGTCAGAGCTGAGACTAGGGTGAGGCAAGTGAAGCATTCACCTTGGACACAAACTTTAAGGGGATGTCAAAAGCTTAGTCAGTAATCAAGTAACATTTTAATATAGAAAAACTTACGATGATCATAATATCAAACATGAATAAAGATAGGATTAATAATACTGATTTCTTCTTTTGCTTTAAGCTCCAATATAGTGTAGCAAGGCACTCTTCTGATCCTGTTTTGTTGTCTCAATTACTGAGTTTTTTGGCATCCTGTTAAGTTTTGTGCCTGAGGAGGGGAATGGGGAGTGGGTTGAGAGGTGTGAGCCATCAAATATCATGAGTCCAGGAGTTCTTTGGACACCCCGTTCCAACTAAGAACCCCTGATTCAGCCTAACCCCTTCATGTTGGGGAAACAGATCTAGAAAAGGGAAGAGACCTGATTGGCTAAGGCTTTGTAACTAGCTAGTGGGGCTGGGTCTCTATTCTTCCACTTGCTAGCCCCATTCCATTTTTGGCGTCCCATCTTCAAGTCTGGTATTAGTTTTTTTCTAGGAAATGTGCTGGTGAGTGGGAGGAAGCAAACAACAGGGGGATAACCCAGAGCAAGAGGGGCTGTTTCTGGATATGTGAGATTTGTGTCTTCTTGGAGCCAAGCCTCTTTCCCTGGGGCTTTCCCATAATGTTTGCAAGATGAGACTGGGGGCCTGCTGAGGAGCTGCTTGCCTGTGACTGTTACTATGGCACTACTTTCCTTCCTCCCCTCCTTTAGGCTGTTACTTTGTCCTGGATTGGCTCCAGAACACCTATTGGTGCCGCCAAATGGAGAATAGCCTGAGAGAGACCTGGGAGTTGGAGGAGGAGAGGGAAGAGACAGATGAAGAAGACCAAAAGGAAGATAAGAAAATTGTTGTTGATGACATCAAAGAACAGAATCCAGAGCCTAAGGATGAGGAGAAAGGTGTAGAGCTGAATGTCAAGGCTGATGGAGACCGCGAAGGCAACAAAGACAGCAAAGAGGTTGATCTGCTTTTACAAAAGGCTCAGAGACATAAACAGTTGTATGGTAGGTGTCTGGTGCAGAAAGGGGCTCGTGAGCTTGGAAGACTCAGGCTTATGATTGACTCTGGTTATTTCGCTGGCTTGGTATTTCCTTTGGGGTTGTGGTGAGGCTTAGCTTAAAAAAAAATTACTGTCAAAAAGCATCTTCATTGAGCCCTGTGAAGCAAGAGAGCCAAGAATTCTCGTTCGCATTTTACAACTCAGGAAATGAGGTGAGGGGGCTCAAAATTCCATCAGGAGTAGAACACAGGGTTGGCTGCTCTATCTGTTACCCTATTCTGTTTTCAGAAAGAGCCCGAGAACTGCTGGTATCCTATGAAGAGGAGCAGTTTAAGGTAAGAACGTGCCCTTGACTTGGCCTGTTTTCACCTTCCCTAGCCATTTCTTCCTTCTTGCCAGCTACTTGAGAGAAGTCCTGAGAAGGAAATTGAAACAAAAGTGGCAAAGCTTGAGGGAACTTCTTAGAAGTGGGGAGGCGGGGAGTAGGAACCAGACAAGAGGAGCAGAGTCCGGTTGGCTGATCTTCCACATCAATAGAAGGGAGCAGATGATGGAAGTTTGTGGATAATTGGCCCTACTGGGTGGTAGGGAACAACCAGGTGTATGTGGTTGCACAGACCTACTGTATTGCAGCTGATCAGCAAATGGCATCCAAGAGCCTTCCTAGATCAGGTGAGCTTATGGGTGCTATTTTAGCAGGAAGGGAGGTAGCTTACAAACCATTCAGCTCAACCCTTCCTTTTCACAGATGAAGAAATTGAAGCCATGGATGAGTGAAGGGACTGGCCCAAGGTCACATATACAGTTAGTGATAAAACCAGGACAAGAACCTGGGTCTCCTGATTCACTTTCTTCCATAACTCATTGCTTCCTCTCACCCCTTAGTCCAAGGTTCTCTGCCCAACTCCCAACGAAATGCCCCCATTGGATATCTGTATATTGGATTATCTGGTTATTGGGAGCTGCAGGGAATTTGGGGGGTGGGGAGGGAGGAAGAGGAAGAAGAGAAAATCTGGAGCTTGAGGGTCAGGATATTTTTAGTTGCAGAGCCAATAGGGACATTGTGAGCTCACCCTGGCATACTCTGCTATATTCCGCGAAGGGAAGTGCTGAGAGGTCCTATGAGAAGGAATCCTGGAGGGATGGGGGAGGGTTACCTGGTTGAACTAGCCTTCTGATGGGACCCTCTTTGCTGGCAGGTGCTGGAGAAATATAGGCATTTACCTCAGGCCATTAAAGCGTGGAATAACCTGTCCCCACCTGTAGAATGCATCCTGGCAGAGCTCAAGGGCATTACATTCGAGAACAGGTGTGTAACTAGGTAATCAGGGGCTGCTACTCTTCTAGGGTAGAGTGTAGCAGCCTTCCTGAAATTGATTTTCATATTCCAGCTTGCTAGCCTCTGCTGTAGGAAATTCTGGGGTAATCCTGATCCCCCACGGGTGACCCTGTATTTCGCATGATCCACTTTCGCAAGCCCTGCAAGCTACCAGGTGTGGTTTGCCTACTCTGAGTCACTGGACTGGCTACAGGCAGTAATGTTTACTGTCGTGCATCCCCTGGCCAGCTTTGTTTCTCTGTGTCCAGTGGTACATGAAACTCTTGGCAACTAGGAAGAGCCCTGAATCTTTTGCTTTTTCACTGCCTATCTCTTAATCTGAGTTTGAGGTAAAAGATATATGGTAGGCACTGCTGATCTCTTAAACTGCTATGAGAGGATATCAGCATCCCTTGGATAGTTGTGGTTGAGGGGACAGAGGAGGGGCCTTCCCAAGGCCTGGATCCTTGAAAGATTACGTTCCCACTGACCCACCCATTATGGCCATGAGCCTTATTTCCCCCCCAAAGTAGTACTCAGTTCAACCAGAGCAGACAGTGTCTATCCATTCTTCTCCTCCCTGGTTACCTAAATTCAGCTGGAAAGGGCTTTGGGAAGAGGTTGGAAAGAATCTGGGATGAAGCTGACAGTATAGGAAGGTGGTGTAGGTGACAGAGTGGGCCTGGGTAGCAGGCAGTACCTGCAGTGCAGATTAGGGTTGTTCCTGATGTACTTTATTCCTAGGACACTAATAGTTCAGATGGTGTTTTTATCAGTGTCTGCCTAGCCTAGGCTTCTTAGCTGTACCCATCAGGAAAGAGGTGAGTGGTGACTACCTCAGTAGCTGGGAAAACTATCATTGTGCTATACAGTAGTGTCTGCCTGATCATGCTGAGGAGGCAACTGGTTGACTGTTTTAAGTGCTATTCCTGGATATTGACCTGAGGAGACAGGAGATGTATAGGACAACTCTTTCCTCCTTGAGCCTGAGCATGACAGCCGTCTAGACGTTGAGACATCTTGAGAGCTCTTGTTCCCCTTCGGCCCAGTCAGCTAGGAGAGACTCCCTTAGGGAACTTCTAGCTTCGGAGGAGACAGCTGACACTGATTTTGGTTTGAGCTAGATGGGAATGAGAGATTACCCCTATTGCTTAGGCTTTAACCTCTGTAACTTAGTTCTGGGTTCTTGCAGGCTATAGGAATGAGAATAATATTTGATCCATCAATGGAGTCCCTAAAGTTTCTGCTTCTAAGATTTGAATGAAGGCAACCAGGGAGAAAGGGAGGGGTAGGAGACTGGACAACTGTAAAGAGAAAAGACTGAGCAGGACCTTGACCCTATGACCACAGGCATTTAACTCCTTTGTGGGCCTGGGACTTTCCTTCATCTGTGCTTTCGGGCTTGTTCAGCTACTGTTGCCCTTGTTATGGGCCTCAGATTAGTATGTGCTTGGTAGATGCTTGTTCAAAACCCTCTGATCCCAGTTTTTGGCTCAGCCCTTGACCCAAGAGGCAGGGGCCTGAAAGCCAACTGTCAGCTGCCTTCCTTTTTTCCCATGCTGGTTTGGCCTTTGAGTCGAGGCATTGGCAGCCTTGGGAGTGGGTAGGGGAGTAGAAGGGGCTCTTCTGCCTGCTTCAGTTTACTTAATTTAGTGTCCTCTTGCTCCAGGGAGGCTGTGCTAGATGCTTTTCTGGATGACGGCTTTCTCATCCCCACATTTGAACAGTTGGCAGCTTTGCAGATAGAATATGAAGGTAGGGTCCTGGAGACTCCCTACAGCCTTAGGGTATGGGTATCCTGGACAAGAACACCAGGGGTGGGCTGGGTGGCCCTGGAAGGGGGGTAAGGGCTGTTTCCTGCCATTCCACAGCTACTGGAAGCCCCTCCTGGCAGAGCAGAATGTAGCCCCACTGAAAAGTACTTGTTGGTTTGGGCTATTCTTAGGTGGCCTGGAATTGGGTGGGGTGAGATAGGGTGGATTGGGATTGGGGTGGGGGTCTTAATGCCATTATTTTGCTATATTAATTGTGATTTAGCCACTTGATAGAGAGCTAGAACAACAGAACTGGAAGGGCCTTGTAAGGTCATGTAGTGCAACATCCTCATGTTACAGATGGGCAGACTGAGGTCCAGAGAGGGGAAGGTACTGATCCAAAGTCACACAGTGAGTTATTGACAGAGCTGAAGCTAGAACCAGAGCTGTCTTTCTTTTGTACTCTGTTTTGAGTCAGTTGTTGTTTGCCAGATACTAACTGGTTTCTCTCCCTGCTGTTCTGCTCTCATGTTTCTTTTTGCTCTGCGGTGGCAACTCTGTTATTATTGGTGGGGCCCCCTCTTCTTCTCCCTCTCTCTGCTTGATTTCTTCCCTTCCTTCTCTCTCTCCCTGTTCTCTCCTTCTTCTTCTTTCCTCCCTTCTTCCCTCTCTGCTTCCCCCTTTCCTGTCAATGGATGTTTCTCACAAACCAGAAAACGTGGACTTGGATGACGTCCTGGTGCCAAAGCCGTTCTCTCAATTCTGGCAGCCCCTGCTTAGGGGCCTGCACTCCCAGACCTTCACGCAGGCCCTGTTGGAGAGGATGTTCTCTGAGCTGCCAGCCTTGGGGAACACTGGGATTCGGCCCACCTACATCCTCAGATGGACCACTGAACTGATTGTGGCTAACACCAAAACTGGTGAGGAAGACTAGTCCTAGCCCCAGGGCTTAATGCAGCCCAGGCAAGAGCATCTGCTACTGTTCTCATACTGAATAGCACCGGGCAGATACATCCCGTGTTAAAGGCTAAACCTTTAAGGTCAGCCCAAGAGGGCCCTGCAGCAGCAGGGACAAATCTCCCTTCACCTTTTTCTTCTCAGAGCCAAGTAAACTGGGCTGGGGCCAAGGGTTCTGAATGCTTTGAGCAATGGGGAGGTTTAGAATGTCCTCATTGAAGGAATGTTGAAGTCTGGGGGGACAGAGAGGGACAGCTAAACTTTTTAGATGCAAGATTGGGTGGGGGGCTTTCTCTTTCCTTCTTCTCAGGCCTTGTCTTCTTTCTCAGGACGGAATGCCCGCCGGTTTTCTGCCAGCCAGTGGGAAGCAAGAAAGAACTGGAGGCTCTTCAACTGCTCTGCCTCCCTTGACTGGCCCCAGGTGGTTGAGTCCTGTTTGGGCTCACCTTGCTGGGCCAGCCCCCAACTCCTTCAGCTGTAAGTCTTTTGAATACCATCCAGTAAGAGGGTGAGACGCTGCAGGCCTCAGGGCCACAGGCCTAGAATGGTAGAGTTGGTTGAGCCCTTACAAAGACCCCCCTCCTTGCAAAGATCTACCCTCCAGATGAGAGAGTTATTCTGAGTCCCAGAGAGGGAAGGGGTAGGATATATTCTTGCTTAAGATCACAGAGATTAAGAAGTGGCTGAACTGAGTCCAGTATGAAAGTGGATAAGACACCCCCCTACAGTGCTTAGCACAGTGGCCTGTACAGAGTAAGTGCACAATAAATGGTAGCTGCTGTTGATTATTGAACCCATTTTGCTGACTCTATGCCCAGTGGTGTCTCTATTATCTTCCCAAAATGTACCTCTCATAGGTGCTTAACAACCTTCAGTGGCTTGTTATTGCTTTCCTAATGAAGACTAGGTTTCTTAGCCTGACATTCAAAGATCTCTCTGCTTCTGCCCCAATCTATTGTGATAATCATACCTCCTTGACTCCCCTTTGCCCAGTCCGCTCTGAGTGCTATGATCAAAATGAATATTGCACTGGTTCTGTAGATATCTGTGGTTGTCTCCCTTTCCTTTTTTCTGTCATTTCCTGACCCCACACCACTCCCCTCATACTCATGGAAGGCTTTAGGACCCAATTCTCTTCCTGCTTTTTGGAGCAGTATTTGTTTCATTTGAGTGATCCATCTGACACTGCAGTTCCTCAACTTCAGTGACCTTCATCCTCCACTACACTGAGCAACTCATTTCCATTACTCAAAGCTGTTCCACCTCTGAAAGCTTACATCCCAGCATCCCACTTTGTGACTACCACCTCTTGTCTACCACCTCTTGTCCTACCAGTTCTCACCCTTGCACCCCATAGCATCTGTTCTTTGCCTGCATCCAGACCTCTATCCCTCCATTTCTTACCTGCCTCAATCTTGCTTCTCTTCAGTCCTGTCTTTGGTTGATCACTTCAGTCACCCATCATCAGCACCCTCCACTCTGTCCATCCTTTGGCATATCTGACTTACAAACTGCCAAGGAAGGAATTGATCCTTCCCAGTCTGCTTCTCCCACTCCTCAGCCCAGGTAGCTGAGCTCTGCTGGAGAAAACCACATAGCCCTGCGGATTGCTGCCACTGCAGAGGTATGATTTTTGATCTCAGGCCAGGTCTCAGTTTGGCTTGTCTGAGCTTTTACTTGTTTCCTGCCCACTTTCTCTCCTGTTTCCTGACTGTTCTAAACCCTTACTAGTCACCTCAAACCCCTCCCCCATTTTACCCTAGCTCCCTTGAGCACATGGAGGCCTCTGGCAGAGCCCCCATGACCTGAGGTCCAGACCTTATGAGCTGATCTCTGGCTATGCTCAGCATTGTCGCCAGTCTCAAGGTGAGGTGGCCTTACCCAACCTCAAAGCCTACTCCTCCACCTGTTCTTTGGAGCTACCTCTGCCAGCATCACTGGGGCCTCACCCCAGCCTCTCCCTTGCTCTACTGGCTCTTGCTAACTGTGAACAGTGTCTGAATTTTTCTTATCTTAAAACAGCAATCATAACAACACAAACGAAATCTCCTTTGACACTGCATCCCTCTATTGGGTTATCAGCAACTTAATCACTCCTTTCTCTCCTGTCAAAACATCCCAGAAAAGTAGTGTGTATTCAGCAGTCTCAATTTCCTCACTACTTTCTTATGCCTCAACCTGCTGCAATCTGGCATTCACCCCTAGAGCTGCTTTGACCTAATTACCAAATCCAGTGGGCCCTTGTCCATTGCCTGTCTGCCGCATTGATACTGTTTGCTACTCCTTCCTTGAAATGCCTGTGCTTTTTTTTTTTAAAAAGAAAAACTATTTCCTGTGAAGTACCAAGGCTCAAATCTCTTTATCTAACTCAGGCCTTTCCCCAGAAATTCAACCTTCTGTATTTGACTGCATGCCAGATATTTCCCTTTGGATGGCCTCTAAGTACCTTACTGTGACTGAAAGAGCATTAGTTGTCTTACTCCCCACTCCAGCCCCAAAGTGATCTTCCTCCTCTGCTCCCTAGCTCACTTGGTGGCAGCACTATCTACCCTGTCATTTTGATTCTCTCAGGTGTTTTCAAATCTGAGATTTTTCTCTTGTCATGTCTATTTCTCCTAGTGTCTCCTTCCCTCTATCAGACTAAGCTTTTCAAGGGCAAGGGCTCTGCATTAGCCACCTGTGCCCCAGCACACTTGCAAGTCCAGTCTCCAAACAAACCTCAGCAAATATTGTTGAACTAAATTATACTCTGCTATCATTGCCAACAGTGCTCTCTTTGGTGGGAGTTGAGGAATAAATGAAGTGGGAGTCTGGACGCTTAGACCGTTTTAGCCCTCCTTATCCTCTCCCCATGGAGTCATAAAGTCTTTCTTGAATCCTAATGCCATTTGTGTCACAGTTGTATCTTATAAGTAACTTAAAAGAGAAAAAAGTAGCCTTGTTGACAGAGTCATTGAGGGCAAGACCTCCAGGAGATGGAACTGAACCAAACAGCTAAATCTCCAGATTTGTCTGCTATAGACTGAAAATGATACAAGTGGGTGGGAAACTGGGAGGAGAACCAGAAACTCCTAGAGACATTTGAGTAATTCTAGCAAGAGAAAAAATAAAGGAAATTTCAAAGTTCTGAAGGAATATGGCATGTGTATGTAATGGGAGCGGGAATGAAAAGAGCGGCATGGAGAGGTTTGGATAGATGGCCTTTAAAGTACTTTCCAGTCCTAAGTGCCTGCAGAGTGGAAGCTGCTGGTCTTGGAGAAGTCTGCACCACAGAGATCTTCTCCCAACCCAAGCATACCAGAGGGATGCGACACATGCCAAGCAGTAATAGCGGCTCACTTGGGTATGGTTTCTTGTACACAGATCCTGCCTTACCTAGATAATCAGTGAGTTGAGTCCTAATCACACCATTACACAGGTTGGGAAATGGGATTTCCTCAGATATTATGCTGCAAGTCAGTAGTAAGTCTTCAGGCCAGATCTGGGACCAGAATCCAGATATACTGTCCTTCCT
The DNA here is from genome assembly GCF_910594005.1 of Cervus elaphus. NCBI lineage: Eukaryota > Metazoa > Chordata > Mammalia > Artiodactyla > Cervidae > Cervus > Cervus elaphus. Next base: position 127,203,675 of record NC_057848.1, read on the forward strand.
CCTATGTTCTATATACAGTGTTCCATTAGATTGCACATATAGAACATGACTTTTGTTTTCCCCATAGGAAAAATAAAATATACCATTGGCAGTTAAGTGTCAGACAAGTATGCTGTGTTTGTAGGAGCTTTTTCATTTGACACAGCAATCTTTTGGAGTCAGAGATATTGCAGACACTGAATTTAATAGATAAGAAAGACACTGAGGCTCTAAGTAGAGTGAAGTGACTTATCTAAAAGTCATACAATTTGTTGATGGTGGGACAAGGATTTGGGCCCAGGTCTTATGAGTCCAGAGTTCACCTTATTTCCACCAGTGTGATCTGTGACCTTCTCAGTCCCTAGATGTGACCAGGCAAACCTGAGGAAGGAGATGGATTTTAAGATTATTATCACCCCTATACCTCAGTGGTCAGACTAGACAGCTTAAGAGGGTAATAATAAACAGTAGTTATATGGTGTCTTGCCAAGATCAAGTGCCTAAGAATATTTATTATTAATCGCACTAATGGACTGCAATGAGAGGGAAGAAAATTTCTCTCTGGCTCTGCTTCTTAGTAAGGCTGGAAGCTTTTTAGAGAGCTTCCCCCACCAGCCAGCCAATATCAATTCAATTTGAGCCAGTGCCATCTTAGAATATGAAATTACCCCTGCAGAGAGGGTCTCCCAGTCTCCCAGTGGAGTCACTAGCTCCCAGCCCTGTCCCCAGCAGCCAGTGACCAGCAACCACACCTATGTGGCCAGTCTGCCTATGGGCTCCAGAGAGAAAACAGTCCACTGAGCACATGGCCCTTCCTTCCATGAACAACCTGCAATTCAAACTCGATACACTTAGAAGGAAACTATCCATCTGCATTTTTCCCATGCCTCCAGCAGTGATCAGGTGTGTGCTGGGTGCCTGGTTCTCTGTGAGGCTCTGCAAGGGATACTCACCCTGTACCTCCCCAGGAACTCTCCTTCCCAGTGGCTTTGTATCTGTTGGTAGTTTAGTTGTTAGCACTGTCCTTTGTGTGCACGATGTCATCATCTTTAACTTTCCTTTGCCTGCCCCCTACCATTTGGTTACCAAGCCCTGCTGTCTGTCTGTTCTGCACAGCTTCTCTCTCTCTCTGTCTCCACTGCCAGTGCCCTGTGTCAGTCCTCACTGACTCCCTGGTCTCCCTGACTTCAGGCTGCCCCACCCAGGCCATCCTCCACACGGTCACCCTGGCGATCTTCAGAAAAGCGGCCTTCACCTGTGCTCAGAAACATCCAATGACCCCCTCTACCCAACATACACACACCCTAACCTTTGCAGGCTTCTGTTGCTCCCACAGCTCCTCAGCAAAGCTCTACTCCTTGAGCCAGGCTAGTCTCACTGCATACACACAGCCCTGTGTGCTTGCTCTTGTCTCTGCACAAAGCCCTCCCTTGATCTCTCCTGCCCACCTTGTGCTCTCTGCCTCCCCCCAGCTCTTGTAGTGCCTGAGTCTGCAGTGCTCATCTGGCCTCCCTCCCACACCCTGCTTTGTCTTGTCAGCTGCCGCTTTTCTTCCATTCCAGGCTGGGCTGTAGTTGTTCCCAGAAAGGAATCACACTTTGTTTTCCATGAGGAAGGAGCACCACATACTTCCAGTGTATCTTTGGAGCTCAGGATAGATTGCCTAGCTAAAGAAAGGGATCTACCGTTTTCATGTCCAGCCCTGCAGGCATGTTGGCTCATTTCTATATTTATATAGCATTTTAGTATTATTAATAGCTATCATTTATTGCTTGCTCACTTTGGGCCAGGCACTCTATGTGAGCTATGCTATTTACTTCATTCAACAACCCTTTAAGTTAGGTACCATTATTGTCCTCATTTTACTGAGAATGGAAGTGAACCACAGAGATGAATTATAGAGCTTGTTTAGGGTCCATGGTCCTGTGTTCTGTTTGCTCTTCTGAACTGCCTTTCAGGAGAGGTCTGGAAGCTCCGAGACCAAATTCAAACTGGAATTTGGTATGAAGTGACTTGAGATTCTGAATCTTTCTTACTCCATTCCTCCCTTTTCTTAGCATCTTCAAAGCCATGGGGCAGTTCCTGCCAGACGAGGAGCAGGAGAAGCTGCTACGCATCTGTTCCATTTATACCCAGAGTGGAGAAAACCCGGTGCAGGAAGGTTCAGAGGCTTCCCCCATTGGGAAGTCTCCATACACAGTGGACAACCTGTATTTGATCCTCAAACCAGGAGGCTCAAGCTCTGGGCCTGAAGGAGAAGCCCAGCCACAGGAGGAGCAGGGCAGCCTGAATGATGTCAAGGAAAATGAGAAGGAGAACAAAGAAGCCGTGGAAGACCAGGTAGAAGAGGATGAAGAAGAGGAAGATGAAAATCATCACCAGAAGTGGGAAGAAGAGGAGGAAGATGATGGTGACGATGACAACAATGACGCTGATGAAGATGAGGAGGAAGACAGAATGGAGGTGGTACCTCTCTCTACAGAGGAAGAGTCCCCCACTGCCGAGAATGCCAGGCTCCTAGCCCAGAAAAGAGGAGCTTTGCAGGATTCTGCATGGCAAGTTAGCTCAGGTAAGAAGCCTGTTAACCACTTCTCCCCACATCTATCTTCCCTCTCTGGCTGGCTCTTGAAGCTTCCCTTCATCCTCAAGAAAGGATGGAAAGTAGCAGGAAGTAGCCAGCATGAGGCAGCCTGGTATGTGGATGACAGCTGGTTTCCCTCCCCCTTAGGATGGAACATGTGAGCATCAGGGACCTTAGCACTGTCATGTTGCCGGCTGCCGCATGCAGAGAGCGCATTCAGAGGAGTTGGTGTAGATGTAGGCACTGGGCAGCAAAGCAGAAAGTGACAAGTTGGGGGTGGATATACGTGTGATTCTGTGTGTGTGTTTTGCATGCAGTGATTAGGTGCAGGGAGCCGAAGTATAGTGCTGTCTGTGTATAAGTGAATGTATATGGACATGTGGAGGCTGAGTGGTGATAGGACAGGATTTTGCTGTATGTATGAGAAAGAAGGAACCCAGAGGTATTCAGTTAGACGAAGTGGAAATGAGATCAGAAAGGGGAGAATAAGGAACAGGTCAGATTTTTGGTGAGCATACAAGTTAGTGAGACAAAGCCAGTGGGGAGCAGGGGACTTGGATGATAGGTAGGGGGAACATGAATCTGCTCCTGAGGGTGGTGAATGTCCTCGTTTGGGTTGGGGAGCAGGGACCTTAAGGCAGGGGGATGCCAAAGGAATGAAAAGTCTGAGGTGTGCACATAGGCATGTGTGTATGTGTATACACTTGAGGCAGGGATAAATGTTAGGCATAGCCTGTGTGATGGAGCCTGGGGGAGGGAGGGAAGGAAAACAGCTGGGATTGGGTGTGGTGTGGGGTAGACATGGTAGATTATAGAGGGAGAGAGGGAGGCAGTGAAGAAACTTAGGGTAAAAATGAAGTCTTTGCTGTTACATGGAGGGAAGGGCTGGGGCCCTGAGTGCTAGGGACCAGGGAACATGTTTATGTTTGCATGTATGCACATGGGTATGTGCCTGCATGTGCTGGACACACCAAGGCACAGTGACAGAGAACTGTCTTAGGATAGGGAGGACTGTGCTTGAAAATATCTAAAGGGAAGGGCAGTGACTGAGGAGAGTGTGTGTGTGTGTGTGTGTGTGTGTGAGAGAGAGAGAGAGAGAGCACGAAGTAGGGGGAGGGAGGGAGAGAGAGTAAGGGTTGTAAAAAGAGAAGTTGTGAAGTGGGCTGTAGGTGCATCTGTGCATACATGGTCATATATGTTTTTGTAAAAGGAGACAGGGTTGCCAAGACCCATGGGGACTAGGAGGCATATGTATGTGGGAGAGAAATGGAAGCAATAAGGGGGAGAGTGATATGGAAAGGCCTGAGAACAGGCAGTGAGACAGCATCCATAGATGGCCTGTGTGGTCTGTGCTATCACTGGGGGGACATGTACAAGAATATAAGGCTAGAGGGGCAGGGGCAATGATGTAGACAGAATTGGGAGCATTAGTGATGGGGAGGGAAGGAGGATGGTCAGGTCAGTGACAGACATGGAGGGAGTGGTCCCTGTGTACAGAGGTATCTTTGTATCCATAGGGCAGTGTAGTCACAAATTCCTTCTTGTAGGAGAACCAGGGGTTAGGGGATGGGCAGGCAGAGGTACATCCCTTCCTGAGGGAGTTTTTGAGTAACATAAAAGTTTGTAGTCCTGGGTTGATACTTTCCAGAATGCCAGGGGAGAATTCTTTGGGTACCAGGGAGATGCAAGAGGCCAGAAACTGGATCTGTTTGGAAGAGCTCACCAGTGAAGGCTTTGCTTGCAAACATTGAATGCACTAGTGTAAGGATGGGGAAGGGATTTTTTTTTAGGGGGGATTTAATATAATACTGTGTGGAAGGTACTTAAAATGATAGGACGTAATAGGTGGAGAGTGCCTGACATCATCCATTCCTAAGTGTGGGGGGCTGGGTCAGTGGCTGGTGGTGGTGGTGTTGTGAACGGGGAAAGGCTAGGACTTTGAAATCTTTCCCTCTCCCCCTCACTGTTGCTTCCTCTGTATGTGTATATACATATGTGGGGATGCAGGGACATTAAGATTTCTGGTTTGTGTATGAGAGGCAGAGAGTAAAACTGGAAACATTGAGTGGAGGGTTAGGCTGTGTGCTTATGTATGTATATTTAGGCGTCTATAGGGCGTGGGATATGCAGTGAAACAGCCCTTCCTTAGAGAAGGGATGTTCTTTGTGTATGCATCTGGGGGCAATAGGACCTTGCAGTGGGGAGGGAGAGCATTACACCTCTGAGAGAATATTCACCTTGAGGTAGTATGTGGGCCTGTATATGTATCTTACATGTGTCTCTCAAGGCAAGGCCACTAAGAAATGGTGTGGCTCTCAGACATACTGAGGGGACATATGTATGTAGGCTCTCTAAGTTATTCAGATATACAGAGATATCTGGTTTTGAGGAGGAGATGCAGTGGGAATTCTGTTTGTGTAGGGACATGTTTGGGGAAATGGAAGAAGAGCAGAGAGGAACAAAAATGTCTATAATTGTGTACATGGTATGCAGGGGGTGGGCTGTGGTGAGGGTGCTGCTTGTGAACGCACAGAACAGCCATGAAGAGTGTATGGGGTACTGTGGAAGAGATAGGAAGCACTAAGGTGGAGAAAAGTTCATGAGAAATGATGCGTAAAGGAGTGGGGTTGGAGTTACACACAGAACCTGTGCTATGTGGGGAAGTAAAGTGGGTAGATGGACAGGATAGGTGGGCTTGTGCACCCATTGGAGAACTAGCTCATCAGCCCTTTCCTGCCTCCTCCTTTTGCTCCACAGAAGATGTGCGATGGGGCACTTTCCCCTTAGGTCGAATGCCAGGTCAGACCGAGGACCCAGCAGAGCTTATGCTGGAGAATTATGACACCATGTATCTTTTGGACCAGCCTGTGTTAGAGCAGCGGCTGGAACCCCCAGCATGCAAGACTGGGTGAGTGCCCATGGCAGCAGGATTTCTCACCCCTTTCTTTGCCTCCTGCAGGAGGGAGGAAGGGAGGGAGGATAGAATATAGAATGGGGTGGATGGGGGAGGTAACTGTCCCCAGTCAGCGTCTAAATGAATGAAATATAAGCTCCAGTCCCTGGCTGGGCCCTTGCCAAGACTCCCAGCCCCTAGTGTGGAGGGCCAGTGAGGCAGCTCCACATAAAACTGGCTTGGCATCCCTCTCAGAAGTGTCTGGTTTGTGTGTGCATACGTGTATGTGTGTGTGTGTTTGTATGTATGTGTGTGTCTGTATTTTGGGAAGGGTCCATAGCTTTCAACAGATTCTCTAAAGGGATCCACTACTCCTAAAAAGTCAAGAACACCCGGGTGCTCTAATTCAACTCTTCATGTTCCTCAGGTGAAAACTGAGGCGCAGAAAAGGGTAGGGATTTGAGCAAAGGTGCACAGAGTAATCAGTAGGCCTCCCTGCACTGTCCAGGCATCTTTGTAGCAAGGCCTATGCAGGGCTCCATGCTGTCCCTCGAAACTCACCTCTGGATCACAAGTGTAGGAGCCCTTGGGTCATCAGGGAGCCAGGAACCAAGCAACCCTTGCTGAGGGGTTCTGCTGGTAACACAAAGAAGCCCATCAAGAGGGCCTGTACATTCTGGAATGCGGGGCTTTTGTGACCAGGACAATCCTGTGAGTACAAGACAGAGACCTCTGTGGGCCCCTGAAACAATCTGTCCCTGTGCCACCTGCCCACTTCATAGATGAACCCCTCTTCCTCTAGACATTCAGAGAGTGGGCTATGGAACCCAGGGACCCCAGCAGCATGCCAGGCCCAAGGCAGTGTTGTGGACTCTGTTGTAGGTCGGGGCAGCAGGCCTCTTGGAGAGTAGAGGAAGCAGCTGGGGAAGCCAGGTGGTCTGTAGTTGGGAGTGGGTCCCATATGTCTTGCGAGAGAGACCTCCTCTCCTTTGGGTAAGGCTGTCTTGATGAACATCAAGTTATCAAGGGTGAAGTGTAGGTAGGTAGAACTATTAAATCCAGGAGGCCCAGTCCTACATCCCTTGTAGTAGGGAGAATTCTTTAGCTGGGGCTGGCATGCCCACTCCTGCTCCTTGTCTCAGCTCTACTCTGACTTATCTGTGTGATCTTGAACAAGTCCCTTCTCATCTCTGAGCCTCAGTTCCCTTGTCTGTGAGATGGTGAGTGATGGGAGGGGATGAGGCTAGATCATCTCTAAGGGTTTTTCAGCTACATTAGTGTAACCATGGATCTGCCTGAGAGGAAGGATGATGGCTTTGTTCTTAACTTTCACCCTCATCTACCTGAAATGACTTGACCTGCAGGAAGAAGGGGAAGCAAAGAGTATTCTGAGCAGGGTCAGGGAAGGGGAAAGCAGTCTTCTCCTTAGGGTAACTTTGCAATCCTAGGATGGGAGCTGGGCCAAGCCCTGCAGCCTATACCTGGCCATGGGCCCCTTAATGAGCTATTGGAGTGGGAGGGACCCAGCCCACTGTCCTCTGAGCCCCCAAGATCTAGCACCTTAGAAGAAAGCCTTTTAAGGCAGCCACTTTCAATACCTCCCTGGGAGTAAGGTGGTGTGGTCTCCCTTTCCTACTTCAACCCAAATAGCTCTACTTTAATCTGATTTATGTACTGGGGTTCTAGATAAAGTTTCATTTGAAAAGTTCTATTCCTTTCCCTCTTCCTTCAGCTGAGGGGAAGGCAGAGCCACCCCTGGGGCCCATCTTGAAGTGGTTTCTCAGATATATTCCAGTTCCTTTGTAAAGCCAGGCAAGAGGGGAGGTCCTTCCCATAGACACACACATCAAGCACCCTTAACCCCTCCAGAGCCTAAAACTGCCTCCTTCCCTGACTGACCACTCTTCTCCCCTCTCTCTGTAGCACCCTAGGCCTGAGCTGCAGCAGTGGCAGCAATGACAGTGGCAACTTGAACCAACTTCTCTGGAGCCAGGATGAGCTTCATATGCTCAAAGCTGGCGTACAGCTCTTCTGATGACTGCCCTGGTATAGGTGTTCATTAAGTGTTAGTGGGGCAATAGCCTACCCTCCTTTGCCTCCCCCAGTGTACCTACCTAATGCTCCAGAAAACAACCTGGGAGATAGCCTGCATCAACCATATCAGCTCAGCTTTCCATCATAGTAGAATTTTGAAAATATGTTGTTTTGTTTTATTTTGAAAAACAATAAACAGGCCACTGTTGTTTTGATGTTTGTGAGATCCAGGGTTGTGTGCTTCTCCCTTTATTCTGGGGGATCCTGAGAAGATGGGATCATAACAGCAGAAGTGGGTCTACTGCCCTTTTTAAGCCTTTTTTCTGACTCAAACCATTTTTACTCCCTTCACTCAAATGTAATGTGGGGCCAGCTCACTTAGAAGCATCAGACCTCGGAAGAGACAGTGGTCATAAATCCCAGCCAGCATCAGGGGAATCAGCTCAGAACCTCCCTGACAGCTGGAAGATCCAGGTCTTCCTGTTGCTACCCAGCATGCTTCTGACCCATTTCCCTGCCTTCCCTCACTGGGCACCAAACATTTGAAAGCCAAAGAGAAATCTTCCTTTGTCACTTTTCTGCTCCTTTTGCCTTGAAAAGATAAAATGGACCTCCCTGTGGTGGACACTGGAGCAGAGAAATGTCCTAGAGACTGACCCAGAACTTTTCTGTGGTCACCCAGTTCTTTCAGACCCTCAGTGCCTACCCTGTCAGCCCTGAGCAGTCAAAAGACAGGGATGAATAAATTATGTTCTCACCCCTCAGAGCCCTCTGCCCAGTGAAAAAGAACAAAATCCACCAATTATGATAACCTGATACCTTTGTTAAGTGTCTTAAGAAAGCCCTGATGTACACGAGTTCTTTGTTTTTCTTGGGTGATATTTCCAGGGTGTGGTTGGCTGAAGGTAAGATTGACTATAATATCCCCCACCCCTACTCAGGAGAGTGATAGCTGGCTGAAAGAGTGGGCACCTGTGGGGCCAGGTTGGGCCTACACAGGCAAAACAAGGGACAGAACCAGGACGTATTCCAGCCAAGATGCTCTCTCTGTAAATGACTGAGCCAAGGAATGATGAAGAGGAGAAGGCATATGCTATAAAATGCTAAGCAGGAATTGAATGGAAGTGTCCTGTCAGAGACCAGTCAAGGTTTTAAACTTGAGTTAAGATACTAGGGAGTTCACTAGAGGATATCCTGAATATCTTTGTGGGTATGTGTATGTAATCATTTTTCTAGAGCTAGTTCACAGATTTAATCAGATTATTGAAGGGATCCGTGAGCCCAACAGCCCCGAATCCAGGTTAAGATTTCCTGTGCTGTGTGACCCAACCATCAGGCATGGGCAGAGCAGTCTGCATGGGTTAATGCATGGATAAGTTTCCTCCAGCTCTTCCCTCTCCTGTGAAATGCTGTCTTAGCAGCCAAAAATGTCAGAAGAGAGCCCTCAAGGAGCATCTAGGCCACATCTTGTCAAGGGATTTGCAAATATATATTCTGGAACACAGCCTCAGCATCTGCTCTGTGGGAAGATGGCTGCTGCAAACCCTTGGTTCCTCTCCAGAGCTCTAAAGCACCCTGGATTTTTATTGTGTATGTATTGGTATCATATATAAAATTTCTATTTTTTCAAAATGGGCTTTGATATTAAACAAAAGTTTGGAAATCTAGTCCCCTAATTTAATACATTGAGACATTAATTCAGAGAAAAAGGATAGGGGTTTGCCCAAGGACACAGGTTAACAGTTTGGTGTAGATCCGAGTTTTTGGTAATACCAGTACCACCTGGGTAATTGTTGTTTAGTTACTAAGTTGTGTCTGACTGTGACCCCCTGGACTGCTGCACACCAGGCTTCTGTATCTCCCAGCGTTTGCTCAAACTCATGTCCATTGGGTTGGTAATGCCATCCAACAATCTCATCCTCTGTTGGCCCCTTCTGCCTTCAGTCTTTCCCAGCATCAAGGTCTTTTCCAATGAGTTGGCTTTCTGCATCAGGTGGTCAAAGTATTGGAGCTTCAGTTTCAGCATCAGTCCTTCCAATGAATATTCAGGATTGATTTCCTTAATGATTGACTGGCTTGATCTCCTTTCTGTCCAAGGGACTCTCAAGAGTCTTCTCCAATAACACAGTTCAAAATCATCAATTCTTCGGTGCTCAGCCTTCTTTATGGTCCAGCTCATATCCAAATATGATGGCTGGAAAAATCATAGCTTTGACTATAAAGACCTTTATCAACAGGGTGATGTCTCTGCTTTTTTAAAATGCTGTTTATGTTTGTCATAGCTTTTCTTCCAAGGAGCAAGCCTCTTTTAATGTAATGGCCGCATTCATTGTCCCCAGTGATTTTGGAACCCAAGAAAATACTCTGTCACTGTTTCCATAGTTTGCCCATCTATTTACCATGAAGTAATGGGATCAGATGCCATGATCTTTGTTTTTTGAATGTTGAGTTTTAAGCCAGTTTTATCACTCTCCTCTTTCACATTCATCAAGAGGCTCTTTAGTTCCTCCTCACTTTCTGCCATAAGGGTGGTGTCATCTGCATATCTGAGGTTGTTGATATTCCTCCTGGTAGTCATGAATCCAGCTTGTGATTGATTCATCCAGCCTGGCATTTCGCATGATGTACTCTGCATAGAAGTTAAACAAGTAGGGTGACAATAGATAGCCGTGATGTACTTCTTTCCCAATTTGGAACAATTCCGTTGTTCCATGTCTAGTTCTAACTGTTGCTTCTTGGCCTACATATAGGTTTCTCAGGAGACAGGTTAGGTGGTCTAGTATTCCCATCTCTTTAAGAATTGTCCACCGTTTGTTGTCATCCACACAGTCAAAGGGTTTAGTATAGTCAATGAAGCAGATGTTTTTCTGGAATTCTCTTGCTTTTTCTATGATCCAACAGATGTGGGCAATTTGATCTCTGGTTGCTCTACCTTTTCTAAATGCAGCTTCATGTACTGTTCTCAGTTCTCAGTTCATGTACTGTTAAAGTCTAGCTTGAAGGATTTTGAGCATTACCTTGCTAGCATGTGAAATGAGCTCAATTGAACAGTAGTTTGAACATTCTTTGGCATTGCCCTTCTTTGAGATTGGAATGAAAGCTGACCTTTTACAGTCCTGTGGCCACTGCTGAGTTTTCCACATTTGCTGAAATACTGAGTGTAGCACTTTAACAACATTATCTTTTAGGGTTTGAAATAGCTCATCTGGAATTCCATCACCTCCACTAGCTTTGTTTATAGTAATGCTTCCTAAGGCCCACTTGACTTCACACTCCAGGATGTCTAGCTCTTGGTGAGTTGACCACACCATCAAGGTTATCCAGGTCATTAAGATCTTTTTTTTGTACAGTTCTTATGTGTATTCTTGCCACCTCTTCTTAATGTCTTCTGCTTCTGTTAGGTCCTTGCCATTTCTCTCCTATATTGTGCCCATCTTTGCATGAAACATTTCTTTGGTATCTCCAATTTTCTTGAAGTCTCTAATCTTCCCCATTTTATTGTTTTCCTCTATTTCTTTGCATTGTTCATTTAAGAAGCCTTTCTTATCTCTCCTTGCTGTTCTTTGGAGTTCTACATTCAGTTGGATATATCTTTCTCTTTCTCCTTTGCCTTTTGAGTCTCTTCTTTTCTCAGTTATTTGTAAGGCCTCCTCAGACAGCCATTTTGCCTTCTTGCATTTCTCTTTCTTTGAGATGGTTTTGTTCACCACCTCCTGTACAATGTTACAAACCTCCCTCCGTAGTTCTTCAGGCACTCTATCAGATCTAATCCCTTGAATCTATTTGTCACTTCCATTGTATAATCGTAAGGGATTTGATTTAGGTCATACCTGAATGGTCTATTGGTTTTCTGTACTTTCTTCAATCTACATCTGAATTTTGCAATAAGAAGTTCATAATCTGAGCCATAATTGGCTCCACATCTCGTTTTTTCTGACTATATAGAGCTTCTTCATCTTCAGCTGCAAAGAACAGAATCAATCTGATTTCAGTATTGACCATCTGGTGATGTCCATGTGTATAGTCATCTCTTGTGTTGTTGGAAGAGGGTGTTTGCTATGACCAGTGTGTTCTCTTGACAAAACTCTGTTAGCCTTTGCCCTGCTTCATTTTGTGCTCCAAGGCCAAACTTGCCTGTTATTACAGGTATCTCTTGTCTTCCTACTTTGTATTCCAATCCCCTGTGATGAAAAGGACATCTTTTTTTGGTGTTAGTACTTGTTAGACATAGAAATTACTGAACCTCACTCCAGATCTACATCTGAATGGTTGACAGTGGCCAGCAATCTGGTTTAACAAGCCCTTCAGATATTTCTGAAGCACACTAAAGTCTGAGTTGCTCTGGTGTAGAGGAAGAAGCTACCCAAAAATATAGGTTCCAGGCATTGGAAGAAAAGAGCTGTGATGAACCTAGACAGTGAATTAAAAAGCAGAGACATTGCTTTGCTGACAAAGGTCCATATAGTCGAAGTTATGGTTTTTCAAGTAGTCATCTATAGATGTGAGAGTTGGACCATAAAGAAGACTGAGCACTGAAGAATTGCTGCCAACCCTGAATATTCTTTGGAAGGACTGATGCTGAAGTTGAAGCTCCAATACTTCGGCCATCTGTTGCAAAGAGCCAACTCATTGGAAAAAACCCTGATGCTAGGAACAATTGAGGGCTGGATGAGAAGGTGGTGACAGAGGATGAGATTGTTGGATGGCATCACCAACTCGATGGACATGAATTTGAGCAAACTCTGGGAGATAGTGAAGTACAAGGAAACCAGGTGTGCTGTAGTCCATGGGGTTGCAGAGTTGGACACATCTGCGTGACTGAACAACACACTCTACCACTTAATGAGAACAACCCTGGGCAAATCATGCCACAGTTTCTTCATTTGTCAAAGGAAGATATTTGCCTCATGGGGTTGTAAAGATCAAAAAGATCATAGATATGAAGTTTCTCTTCAAGCTTTGTATGTGTGATTTCTGTGGATTCATGCCAGGGTTGGTAGCCTTGAACTCAGGACTCAAGTCTTCATATAACCCAGGAAAAAGTGCTCTTCCGTAGCCCTCAAAGACTGACCTAAAGACGAGAAGTAGGTTATTGAAGCCCATTTCTGATCCAGGTCCATGGAGAGTAAGAACTAAGGGTCATTTTTGGTTGGAGTCCTCCTGAAACCTGAGATTTCTGAAGCCAGGTTCATGGAAGAGCAGACACCACTGTGATAAAGGGCTCACTGGCTTGAGAGCAGTGAGGCCTGGGGTTCCAGTTTTGGCCCTTTTCAGCCTCAATCAAATCTCTTCAGTTCTTGGTGCCTCAGTTCTCATACCTGTACCCTGATGGAGTCCATGCAGCTGAACACTCCCCACAGTCCCCATGTGACTTCTCTATGAACTATAGGGTTATCTAGGCTGCTTCTGGTTCTGATATTCTGGCTAAGGTTCAGCAGATGATGTCTTTGTGGACCTGAGGCTATTCAGTGGGGAAACAGTAGGTGTTTTAGAGAAATAAGCCTGAGCCCTTATCCCTCCACCAAGTTCTAACCCACCAATTTGAGGCCTGGTCCAGCCCAGCCCTGTTGGAAAAGCCAATTGATTTGCACTTATAGCTGTGTTAGTATTAAAAAAAAAAAAAATAGAGGGCATATATTTACTGTGAGGACTTCCCTGGTGGCTCAGTGGTAAAAAATCTGCTTGCCAATGCAGGAGACGCAGGTTCACCCCCTGGGTCGGGAAGATCCCCTGGAGAAGGAAATGGCAACGCATTCCAGTATTGTTGCCTGGAGAATCCCATGGACAGAGGAGCCTGGCAGGCTACAGTCCATGGGGTCGCAAAAGAGTCAGATATGACTTAGTGACTAAACAAAGACAATGTTTACTGTGACAGAAGTCAGATGAACTCATTTGGGGAGATCCCTCCTCTTATTCCTTATCTCAAGATGCAAATCCAAGGACAGAAATCTAAATTTTTAGGAGCTGAGTGTATTTGTAGGTGTGGTATGGCTTTTGTTAGTGATATTTGTAAAGAAACAGAGCCATTAGTGGTTAGTAAACAAAAAGTTTATGCAGTAATTAAATGTAGTTACAGTTCATTGTTGTCAAGGATACAGCATTTTCCATCATGATTATAAGTGAAACAAATTAAAATCTCATGAAGTAGTCAGCACATTCATGCTAGTGAGAACATATTGCAAAGCATTGCACATGCATTTCAGGTGTAGACAAAACTGGGAACAGGATATATTTTCACTCACCTCTGGTTAGCTTTGTGCACTTTGTCATTAAGACTTACATTATGTTTGGGTCAAACAAAGAACCCAAAGATATTTTATAAAAGCTTACAGCCATTATACAGTATCACTTAATCCCACAAATGGGTAAAGCAAACTTCTATAGCTCAATGATACACAAACCAGTACTAAAAGTAGTCAATCTGCCTATGTATATAGCTAGCTACACTATGATAGATATGGAATATGCTGAGTCTTTTGGCATCAACTATTTAGACAAGCAAGTTCCCAAAATATACTGGTTTGATTTCCAATGAGAACTAAGTGTAGTGCCATTTTAGCTGCAGATTATGCACACCTCAGTGTCAGGCCTGAGGAGAAACCAACTAGGGGAAGGTAGAGAAGGGTTGGAAGGACACCTGAGCAGGGCTCTTTGGACAACTTGACATTACTTTCCCTGTGCAGCTCCAGACCTGGTTCCCAGAGTTAAACAAAGTGTATTGAAATTGTTGGCCCTCAAAAAGGGTGTTTTATACAAAGTCCCATACTTAAAGCATACATAAAACAGTAACTGAGTGCCTCTCAAAATGAGCTCTTCTATATAAGAAGAAAACCTAGTGCCAAGAGTTAATGGATGTAAGTGTTTGAATTACTGTATAAAGATAATTTATTCTAAAATAGAAAAAATGGATTTAGAAGTATTCTCCTGGAAACTAGGAGAGAGAGAGTATATATATATATATTTCATTACTTAGAAGAAAAGTTTTGTATACCATTTCCATAAGGCATGTGTCACCCCCCCCCTTCCATTTCTTGCACCTTAAGAGAGCATGCAATGGCTGTATGTTACCTTTGAAAAGGCTCCTTTTCCTTTGAGCCATCTTACAGAAATGGTGCCCTGGATTGACTGTGCCACTCCAGAGTCACACTTCTTCAGGTTGAAATAAAAATAACAATAAAACAAACAACAAAGTCACCAAAAGAAAAAAAAAATCTCAAAATCTACAAAATCTAAGGCCTGAACAAGCACAGACTTGCTATGAGTCCAGAAACTCAGTGAAATAATTAAAATTACAAAGCACCTCTTGCAAAATATACTTCTTGAAAACCACACAAAACACTGTGCAGTAACCCCTACTTAGTACTTGGAGGTAAGTATCCTGAAGAACACACACTTATCCCCAGGATGGAAGCTTGATTTCATTATCAAGGAAGCCAAAGGGGTTTCGATGTTTCTTTGTATTTGCTGTTTTATAATTGCAGACAAAATGGAACAGTCAAGAAGTGTGCAGACCTCAATATAAACAAGCTCAATTTATGCATTCATAGTTGTACAGCTCCATTTATAGGTTCTTACAGATGAACAACTCACACTGACAATTTTGTACACAAAATTTCTTTTGCAAGGACATATTAAATTTAATCGGCTAAAGAGAAACTTATGCCATATAGTGCTTGAAACTATGCACAATATCTTGCACATAGTAATCAAGAGGCCTTGAAAAATTGTCTTTGTCTATAAACTACTGCCCTTTGTAAATAAAAGCTCCCTCATGATCCTGGGCTACTCCCTTGTGACACACAGTGCCACAAACATCATAATGAAAAGTCAGTACCAAACCTAGTTTAAGATGAGTTTTGTACATTTGTTTCTATACAGTCAGGAGAAAAAGAGATACAATTTGTATCAACAGAAGGTCATTTCTGGTTATTTGAGGCATTGCTCCTAGCTGCTTTGATTCATACACATTTTATGAGAAGAATGACAATTGTTTTTAGGAAATAAATACATATGCTGCCTTAAAAAAAATTTCCTGTATTGGGAGGAGCTTAGAATTTTTTTTGAGTGCTGAACATAAACATGTTCCAGATGAACTGCAGCTGAGAAGATTAATCTTGTGCTTCCCTGTACAGTGTGCAGCTAGTGGATACTGTGGTACCATTGATGGTTTTTGTAGGAAGTTGAACTAACTGGCACAAAGGCAGTAGAGTCATCTAAGATTGTCACGTACCCTGACTTAGACATGGGACAGATTTAGAAGGTCCAAGAAGTTGAAGATATGAAATGGTGTTTGTGTGAAACAGCAAGCACTTCACTCTATGGACCTACCTGGGAGAAAATACTTTTACTCCTCAGTATGCTGGGAGATAGAAAGATCAAAGGGTAGGAGATGAATGTGAACTATGGTAAACTGAAGAGAAACACCAAGAGGAAGTTTTGATCAACCAGGACAGAGACAGAAAGCCAGAAAGCAGCATGCAAGCCGTTATCAAACCACCAGAAATAACCCTGACTACAGTCTCACATTCGGAGTGTTTCACAGTAAGAAACATTTATAGGCAGTGTCACACCTTCTCATGAAGAAACAAAAGGCCAAGACCAGGCCTTCTCAACTTTCATGAAAAAAACTACCATAGAAATTAGCAAGTTCCAGCTCAAGAAATAGTGAGCTGGTCATGGTTCAAAATGTTGCAATATACAATGGATTCAAAAAGGGGTTTATTTAGTGCAGCTGTTTAAAAAAACAAAAACAATAAACGCCTCTTCTAGAGGCATTTAGCTACAAAGGTTCCCACCCTGAGCGAGATACAAGTTGCCCATATAGTGCTGTCAACCCAAAGTCGTGCCTTCCTTAGTAATCCATTTAAGAATTACCTAACGTCAAGTGCACCCTCTGCATGCATTTGAAGTATGTAACTGAGCCAGTTATTAGCAAAGATGTAGTATCCCCTTTTGGAAGCTTTTTCCACCTAGAAAATCCCCTGATTGTGTTTCCTAAAGTTCTGCTCCACCAATGATCAACCTTATTGCCCAAAGGTTAGATGGCAGGAGAAAGTGGATTACATGACGGTGCACTGTCCTTCAATGCATTTCATCCTGTGATGCTGAATACTGCATAGGTCAGAAGTCCAAAGAGCATCCATTGGACCCCCCCTTGAATGCAGTTTTTTATGTTCATCATTTAATGCCGAATGAGTTTGGCCATCTCTCCTGGGATTAAGGGAAGCAAATTCTGGTAGTAAATCCCTTGGTCCTGGTCCAACTCTTCTGTGCTTGTCTAGCACACGCAACTACTATGCTTGGAACTTGAGAGTATCAACTTGGAACTATCCATCACCTCTTCTGCAGAAGAAGGCTTCAATCTGATCCCTAATTTACTAAGGTGAAGAGACTTAAAAGTGAAGAACTCTCAATAAATGTTGAGAAGTAAAAAGTGCAAAGGAAATAGAACCAGTTTGCTCTGGTGCCTAAGAAAGCAATATTCAAATATTGGGATGTAGTTTCACTTTCAAAACTAGTTGAAACTATGAAATATGATGTAAAATCATCAAGTCAGATTTGTGATCTATACAGCTGTAGACTAAGGACTGTGCAAAGTCTGTCTTTTTATCACCACTATACAAAAGGTTATATAGAGATACACATACACACACACCTCAAACTAAATACATACAGTCATACATGCAATATAATTGCTAACAATAAGTTTGAAATGTAGCTCTAGAAACTTCAATGTGACCCTACATCTCAGTTAATAAATGTATTGAATGGTCAGATATCCATGCAATAAAGTATATGTTTACTTTTAAATAGGTTTACATATTCTTATTAAAAATCCTAAATGGTTAATTCAACATATGGATTGATCCTGATACTCTTGCTCTCTGAATTAGGTATGTCATTAATACTTCATAATATAGAATGTGTGACTAAGAAAACAGTTGGTAATGGTATCCCTTGGGTTCTCTTGCATTTAGGCCTTTCCCCTGGGTTTTGTCCTCCATTACCTGCATGGTGCAGTGCAAAAGGGTATAGGACTTGGAGTCAGAGGACTTGGGTGTGAGTCTTGACTTGGTCACTTGCTATCAGTGTGACTTCAGCAAGTTACTTTTAAACTCACTGAGCTTCAGTTTCCTTGTCTAGAGAACAAGACATTAGTAAGACTTTCCTCACAGGGTTGTTATGCACTTCAATAACATAAACAGTCTGTAACTTGTAAAGTGTAACACAAAACTATTAGTTACTGTTATCATAGTATTAGTGCATTATTAGTATTCATATTTATATAAAGAAATAAGTCCTATGTCATGTCAACGTGCAGCCCTAAGCTTAGAAACAATCAAGGCTGCTAGTTGCTGGGCATCTGCTGTGTGGGGATTCTTCTCCATCACTGCAAGAACAATGTTTGAAGGGAAAATATTGCAGAGGTTCTTGTAGGTCTGATACTGGTGCTCTGGGATCATTTGCTCCCTGGAATCATTGCACATTCCAACCCAAGGATTCATCCAAAGCTGCTCCATCTTTTCAGGTACACTCCGTACCATGACTGGCTCATAGCATGGTTGCATGAGGCTGTTACTCAGGGGATAGGAGTGGTAGCCATAAGAGTCAGTTGCACAGGGCAGTGGGTCCCAGCTGGCATGCTGTTCCCGACACAGAGGAGGACGTCTTTGCCTCATGGGATTGTTCTCATATAGGCGAGAATCAGAAATGCTGTCCATCCGAGTCATCACCAGGGCACGTCCTGGCTGGGGGGTTGCCCCAGGATGGATATTGGGAGGCATGGGATAGTCTCCAGGACAGCTGGAGCGTGCTCCAGTTGTTGGGTGCTGGGCATGCAGAACTAAGTGGGAGACTGATTGCTTGTGGGGGGCCTGCTTAGAGTCTTCTGGGCCATAGCTCTGCACTCGCGTTAAGGCTTCGTGGTAACCATGAGGAAAAGGCTGAAGATGGTTCTGAGATGCTGAGCGATGCAGCTTCAAACTGCCTTCAGGATGAGTATCAGCTACAGCCAAGTACAGGTTGTTGTAAGAGGAATAGTTGTCGTTCCTGGTATGGCTCATACGATTGTCAGGACAGAGGTTGGGATTCCGGGCATACAACCCCCGGTCTGCTTCAGCCATGTAGTACTCTCGATTATGCATGCTGTTGATGTTCAGTTTGGAGAAGTCGCCTAACACTGAATAGTAGCTGTGGTCCCCTAAGGGCTCAAACTTTGGGTATTGCTCAGCATAGCTAATAGGGGTCCCATGGCTATTGGTAACCAGGATGGGTGGATACTGCATGCTGGTCATGTGCTCCAATGAGGACTTCTGGTGGGAGAAATGAGAGGATCCTGGCACTGGGCTGCTGGCTGAACGGGTGTTGAGGGCACCCACTGCATGGCTTTTGGGGGGTGGGATTGTGGGGACACTTAAAGCAGTCACAAGTGAGGGGACAGAGCTGGCCTCAGGCTTACGGGCAATGGACAGCCATTCCTCAGGCTCCACAGCCACGGACCGGATGCTGGGATCCGATTGACGCTTGGGGGTCACGCGTTTGACTTCTGAGGTTATGTCACCTTTGGCACTAGACAGCCCTGTGCCACACTTGGCCAGGGTGCCTTCACTCATGGTTTTTACTGTGGACAGTTTGGCACTGATGCGGAGCTCATCAGCCACCGAACGCTGCGGTTGGTTGGCCCGCTCCGGATGGTAGTATTTGCACTTGTGGCCGTAGGTGCATTTTTTGCCTGAAAAATAATGCCCTGGGGTAAGACTCTCTCATAGTGGTGCAGCTCTCTGTGCCAGAGGCTGTTTTAACAATCTGGTCACTCAGGTTAGAGTTTTACTTTTGGGATATAGGACAGAAAATTAACTGTTCTTAAAGACGGGAGACAGACAACACCATGGTGGCATCACACACTGTGAGCAGAGAGGGAAGAAGTGGAAACCTAGGAAGGAAACTGCAGTGTGAAAGGTAAGAGTTGTCACTGAACAGCCTTCATTTTCCTGAAGTTCACAACTTTGTCTAGGCATAGCCTGCATGCTGAGGCAGTGTAGAGCAGTAGCAGGCAGGGTGGTTCAGTGCAAAGAGCAGTGGCCTGGAGGCTGGTCAGATCTGAGCTTTAATTCCAGCTATGTCAGTTACTAGCCATGTGACCTTGCTAAGTGATTTTTATTTTCTGTGCCTCATTTTCCTATTCTGTAAACAAGGTTTATAATAATGCCTTTATTATAAGGTCATTGTGAGGATTAAATGAAGATAGTAAACATGAAATACTCTATGATATGAATAAATGATAGTTGAGAACAAACACCTAGATGTCTTATAAATAAATGATTATTCAAAAACAGTGAACATTCACATTTGCCTCAGACAAGGCAGCATATGTCTTACTGTTAGGCTCACAAACTTTGTGTCACAGGGACTTGGGTAAGATCATGAAAGCACTCTAGAAAACTATATTTATTTATTTATTTTATTTTAAATCAATTTATTTATTTTAATTGGAGACTAATTACTTTACAATATTGTAGTGGTTTTTGCCATACATTGACATGAATCAGTCATGGGTATAGAAAACTATATTTAAAATAGGAAATGAAGATAAAGTTTGGAAGCAAAATGGAAAATGCAGATTGGAAGAAAAGGGTAATATTGACAGAGGGCGCAGTCACCTGCCTGAAAGACACATCCTTCTTGGGGCCAAACGCAGTTTATCATTGCCCTTTCTTCTTCCACAGATCAAGTAAGTTTCTGCACTTCCCTGCCCCCAACAACACTGCTCAGGACAGAGACAGTTAGAACACATGAATCATTTTAACTAGTGACAATTATTTTTTCCTTCAATTCTTGTTACCTCTTTCTCAAGAAATTTCTAGGATGGTTCTTTAAATGCCTAATTGAAAATATATGAAGACACAGACTTTAACTTACAGAGAGTGGACAAACCAGGATTTTCCCTTTGAAAGGGAAACCTTGAAGAGAAAAATATTCAGACTTCTTCAGTTTTGCACATAGGTACTCACCATAAGGACATGGTTGCTTCTTGTGTTCAGGAACAACAGGTCTCTTTCTTAAGAAGTTTTCAAGGCTTGGTCCATGACGTCCTAAAGGATCATCTGGAGGCATAAATCTGAAAGCAAGCAAGCGAGAGGTAAACTATCCCTTATCAGGAGTTCAGGCCTTCATTACATGTTGCTTATACTATTGCCATAGCCTTCTAATAGCCCTTTCTGCTGCAAGTCTATCTTCTGCTAAGTCAGCAGTTCTTCCCTCTGTTTCCACTTGAACACAAGAAAGGAATGATTTTTCCCATACATCATTCTTCTGTGGATTATAAGTTTCAACCACACTGACATGTCTGCCAGTTCCCCCAACGTGCAACCCATTTTCACATCTTTATAGCTTTATTCATGATGTTCTCTTCAACTATAATGCCCAGAAGCCCTCTTTCCTCTGTCTGTAAACTTCATCTCAAATGTTATTTCCTCTGTGAGACTTTTTCATATCATTTCACATAGACAAAGCAATTAAAAAATGCTAACCATAGAGTTTATCCCAACACATTGTGGAAATCTCTTTTCTAAGTACACTTTGAGCTTCTTAAGGGTGAGTCTTGTTACTTATTCAGCCTTTTATTCCCATGGCAACCAGCATAATGCACAATATACAGTGAGTGTTCAGTAAATGTTTATTGAAATGAAATTAAATCTATCCTTAGTGGTAATTTGGATTTAGGCTATTCAGACCCTATAGGAAAGAAACGTACTTGTCATTCACAAAAGAATACATCAGCAAACGCTCTTCTATAAACTTCTTCCATTCTGGCTTTTCAACTTGAAGATCTCGGTAGTTATCATTGGATACAATGATGCCATCAGAATCAAAAGCCAGTTTGACTATGAACCGGTCATCATAGCAAACAACTCTCCTGCCCTGGACCCTTCGGGAAGGTGTGAAGACAAGAATCTTTTCCTTCTCCAGTTTACGTAGGATATCTTGATCTGTTGAAATATGGATTATATGCCACAGAATAGAAATCGTCTTTGGAAATTAACAGCGTTATTCCCATATTAAAAAATATAAAAGTTGGTACTAGATTAATATATTATTTGCTCTTAGAGAGAATGTGGCCACTATTCCTGGCTATGGCACCAATTTGGACTGTGATTTTAGCCAAGTTGCTTTCCGCTTTCCACTCCAGTTTTCTTTCTGATAAAATAAAGGAAATAGATTAAATGACATCTAAGTTTTTAAAAACCAGCATGAAGAGTAAGAAATAACATTGATATCCTAACATTTTTGAGGTTTATTTTGCCCTTTGGCTGCAGCACCAAGTTTGGTTGCTGAAGAAACCAGGGAAGTATGATGAGGATGTGTCTGCCAGGACGAGAATAATGTATCTTTCTTAGGGACTAACATTTTTGCCTTCTGCCTGAAGGAAAGCCACAACTAAGGAAAAATATTAAGTGGTAGCATATGAGTACTAACCCCCTTTCCTTTTAGCCTCTTTATTAATGAAGAAAGAAGTTTGAGTAGGGCCAGGATCCACTCTCAAGACTGAGGCTGAGAGCCTGTTCAGCAGTTGGCAGACAACCCCATGACACTGAACCTTCAGTCATTCACTGAACCTTCTCATTTTGTACATAAGGCAAGACCTGATACTCAGAGAATTGGGGTATTGATGCTCTCAAATGCCGTTAAGAGCTAGCTTTATATACTATTATAAGTGAATGTAGTGATCCTCCTGCCAATAGGGCCACATCATAACTTTTGTGGACTTTAGGCACTTTTGCCTTCATGGGTCTTTTCTTCTGTAAAGAAATGTTAAGTTTATACTTTACAATTATGTTGGTATAAATATAAATAATCCAGTTAGGTACATTATTATATATTTATTGTTATATTCAATTTTACCCTCTGATGTTGAAAAGCTTATAAAATTAAACGATTTACATGGGATCCTAAAAGTATATATTATGAACCCTAGGCACTCGGCCTACTGTGCTTCATGGATAAATTAGCTCTGAATGCCATGGGACTTTTCTCTTTTTCTATTCTAACCCCTAATTTGCAAATCCCACAATAACTTATCTGCTACAGGATGAGATCCATTGTCTATGGTGGTTTCTTTAGTATTTTGGAAAACTCAGTCATGTTCGTAACCAGATTCATCTCCCTTTTTGTCTGAAGCTTATGGTCAAATAGAAACAAACACTCTTTTTTTCAACTGTGTGCTTTATTTTTTGCTTGAAATTGAAATCTCTATTTAACTGCTCTGTGCCACAGCACAAAAGATTATTTGGATAAGGAAAAATCTGCTTTAAAATACACTTAATAAAAAACATTTTAAGTGTACTTAATAGATTTAGAAAAGTACTTATCTAATTTAGGAGCATTGGGCTCTCCCCAAACTATCTTGCCAGCTTTGCTTCTGGATGAGAAGAAATGTTTTAATTTAATTAGTACCTGTAATTGGTGCATCAGGGCGGGATTGCTCCTTTCTCCATGCAGGCACAAATACAGTAATATCTTTATGGCCTTTATCTAGGAACCAATCCACAGCAAGTTGTATTCCTCTGCAGGAGAACTCTTCTTTATTCCCATGGCTTCAGGAAGATAGGGAATGAGAGTAGAGAGGATTGATAACAAGTAACAAAGAAATACTCCAAATAGGCTTTTTCTTAGTGTGAAGACATTAACAACAGATATATTACTTTTTGAAGATGCCAAAAATGTATTTTTTTTAGAGAATAAATAAAATTATTTTAAAAATTCCAGTATTACAAATATTGCCGTTATCATTACACATTCATTCAAGGCCACAGATGGTTAATAACAACTCTCACATTATAGCAGCCCTAGTGGCTATTTCCTATCATTATTTCCATTTTCTCTCATCTCTTTCTGTTTCTATTACCATCTCCTTTTCAAAGACTCTGATAGTTATCAGATGATAAAAGAGGTGTCACCAGAGGTTTGGATAAAGTTTATAGATAATTAGTTGTAAGTGAATTTTAAATACATATAATAAACTTAAAAAAATAACATTTATAGCAAAAAAGATACACTGAAATGTTGACTGAAAATAGTTATCATAATTAATTAAATATGATTTGCCAATAAAAATTACAGTCTTGAAAATTTTAAGATGTGGGAAATGCTCACAATATAATGCTAAAAGAGAAAAGAAAGGATTTGGACAACATATAATGTAATCCAAATTTTATAGAAGAAAGTCTATGTATGGTATTTTCCCCTCATTTGGTTTCATGATGCACATTTTCATTTAATAACTGTTCAAAGACATTAAATGGAAAACTCCAGAAATAAGCAATTCATAAGTTTTAAATTATGCACCATTCTGAGTAGAGTAATGAAATCTGGTGCCATCCCATTCCATCCTGCCTGAGGTGAATCATCCCTTTGTCCAGCATACCCCACCCATAAGTCACTTATCTCTTGTTATCAGGTTGACTGTTTCAGTATCACAGGGCTTGAGTTCAAGTAACTCATTTTATTTAATAATGGTTCCAAAGCACAAAAATAGTGGTGCTGGCAATTTGGATATGCTGAAAAAACTGTAAAGTGAAAAGGTGAAAGTTCTTAATTAAGGAAAGAAAAAAAAGCTCGTATGCTGAGGTTGCTAGGATCTACTGTAAGAATGAATCTTCACGAAATTGTGAAGAAAGAGAAAGATGCTGTAAAGAACAATATGGCATAGGAACCTGGAATGTTAAGTCCATGAATCAAAGTAAACTGGAAGTGGTCAAACAGGAGAAGGCAAGAGGCACCATAACTGCCTCCTAGGAAACCTGTATGAAGCAACAGTTAGAACCGGACATGGAACAATGGACTGGTCCAAATTGGGAAAGGAGTACATCAAGGCTGTATATTTTCACACTCCTTATTTAACTTACATGCAGAGTACATCATGAAAATTGCCTGGCTTGATAAAGCTCAAGCTGGAATCAAGATTGCCAGGAGAAATATCAGTAACCTCAGATATGCAGATGATACCACCCTAATGGCAGAAAGTGCAGAGGAACTAAAGAGCCTCTTGATGAAGGTGAAAGAGGAGAGTGAAAAGGCTGGCTTAAAACTCAACATTCAAAAAACTAATATCACGTTATCCAGTCCCATCACTAGCATTGCAAATAGATGGGGGAAAATGGCAACAATGACAGACTATTTTCTTGGTCTCCAAAATTACTGTGAATAAGGACTGCAGCCATAAAATTAAAAGATGCTTGCTCCTTGGAAAAAAAAGCAGTGACAAACCTAGACAGTGTATTGAAAAGCAGAGGCATCTCTTTGCAAAAAAAAGCCCATATGGTGAAAGCTATGTTTTTTCTATTGATCATGTATGAGATAGACAGTTGGACCATAAAGAAGCTTGAGCACCAAAGAATTGATGCTTTCAAACTGTGGTGCTGGAGAAGACTCTTGAGAGTCCCTTGGGCAGCATTGAGACCAAACCAGTCAATTCTAAAGGAAATCAACCTTGAATATTCACTGTAAGGACTGATGCTGAAGCTGAAGCTCCAGTACTTTGACCACCTGATGTTAAGAGTCGACTCATTGGACAAGACCCTGATGCTTGGAAAGATTCAAGGCAGGAAGAGAAGGAGACAACAGAAGATTAGATAGTTGGATGGCATCATCAATTCAATGAACACGAATTTGATCAAGTTCCAGGAGATAGTGAAGGGTAGGGAAGCCTGGGGATGCTGCAGTCCATTGGGTTGTAAAGAGTTGGATATGACTGAGGGACTGAGCAACAACAATGACGACAACAACAACAAGAAATTGAAGCTATAATCAGAACTAAAAAAGGCTGCTAGCACTGACTCTGCCTCTCCCTCTACTCTTTCCATATATCCTCTTCTATTTGAACTGCCTAGATCAGACACTTTTTTCTCTTCCAACCCTTCTCCCTCCTGCTGCTTCCCTTTTCCCAGAAAAGGAAGATAAAAAAATCAGAAATGATTATAGCTCCCTTAAGGAGAAATCTATTACAGGGAGAAATGAATCGTCCTTGTTGCTTTCCTATACATCCAGGATGCAAACAGAACTTCGAGCCTTAGCCAAGAAATTTCCCAGTCCAACTCAGAATGCATTGGGATTTGCTGAAAATTTTGAATTAACCATCTGGACTTAAAAGTCCAGGTTTTCAGATCCATATTAGCTAATACAGCTGTTAGTTTCTGAAAGCAAAGCAAGGGGATGAATAGAAAAAGCAGGATGGAAATGACCCTTAATGGAATTTTGGTCGCATAGTCAAGAGGCTTGTACTGAAGGAATTAACTTAGAAATTACTCAAACCTATCCCAGAACTTTCTCCAAAAACCATAAATTGGACAAAGGTTCAACAATGCTAGTGAAGATCGAATGAATCAATCCAGACTATTATGGGAGACTGGGAAAGAAACTTTTGAGCAATATTTGGACTTGACACCTGAATCATTCTCTAATCACCAAAATGATCCTTTGCTTAACTCTGCTTTACAAATCAAACAATTCTAAATACAAGAGAAATTAACCTAAATGTATTTCAGGTTCACATGAACTGGGAACTATTCAGTATTAAATACTTGGTATTAATATTTGTTTGTTCATCTAATTAATGTAGACATGTCTGAGTCATTAATATTAAGCATAGCATTTTCATTGTGCCTAGGTTTAATATAAGTTATATCTGTTACAAGTTTGTCAGCAAGGAAATTAACTTGAGTGAAGAAACTTTTAAGGAAAGAACATGTAAATGAGATAGGAGCTTTTAGATAAATTCTATTAAGAATAAAATATACTTTAGGAATGTCTGTCTAAAATAGTCTTTCCAGATTTGGGTAACTTTAATTTCTAGGTTTGTGCTAAACTAAGTGATGGAAGTTTATTGAATAGCTAGGTCATTTCCAAATAATATAAGATCCCATAACATTAATTACAGAACACCACCTTCCTCTTACAGAGAAACTAAAGAGATTTTGGACTATTAATGAATAATGTTTGGTGTCATCTTGAGATATTCTCTATAAGAAAGTAAATGTTTTTAGAAATTATCATTGGTATTTACATTCACCAATCTACAGAATGCTAATACAAAGGACAGTTCATGGTTGCTTAAGGAAAGTAGGATGAGTGTTTACAGTAAAGAAGTGTGAGGAATGAAATTGCATTTTGTTAAGGGAAAAGGAAGTAGGTCTGACAGGTGTCTATTTCTGAATGGGAAAATAAAATTATGAATACAGAAAGTGTAACAAGGTTTGTGGAAAGTGGACCATGAGAAATGAGTTTTGTGTATGGTCAAGACTGACTCAGTTTAAAATCAATTTAATTAAGTAAATAAATTTAAAAGTAAGTTTCTGTAAAACTTGAATTTGACTTTTCTCTTGGCTAAGAGGACAAGCTTTCTTCAGATATTGAACTGCCTTTGATAAAAGATTTTTAACTGTCTTTACCTCATAAATGATCTGTTCTGTATTTGCCTTTGAAATCTTTTATTGTTACTTTGGCTAAGTGAATAACTATTGTTTCATAGTGACCTATGATCCTATCTGAGTATTTTAAACCCTTTTGATATTTATTGAGAAAGCTTCCTAAATAAAATTCTAATGAAACAATTTTGACCTCTAGCTAACTTTGGGATGCTTCAAGGGCCCCTGAAACATCCCAAGGAGAGATATTCAGCTAATTAGGTCCATTTGATATGTTGGATTACATGGGACAGATTGTCTGATGAGTAATAAATCTCCTCAGGTTATGTTGTGTGGTAAATATTACTAATATGGATATCCTATAAATTATATGGAGTTCCTAAAATTCTGATATGTCCTGGGAAAATGTTATCAGCCATAATTCTAGATACTATCTTAAAGTGTCATCACAGCAGTAACCAAATTTCTTTGTTAATGCATTGTAATAAGATTTTAAGCATTCCTTCTTAAATCTTTTGTCATTGTAGACAGTTATGGTTTTATTTTCCTGCTTTTGCAAAAATGTTTCCTCTTCAAGAAGATTTATAGAAAAGACTTTTGGGTTTCTGACTTTTCAACCATAATTCTAAACTGGGAAGGAAATTAAAAGATTCTATTGGGAAACCTGACTGCTTCCTAAAAGATTAACAAAGTGACTGAATGAATGAGTGAATATGCTTGTAACTTTTATGGTTTCTAGCTGAAAAATGACTGATTTGAATCTGTATTTTCCATGTGTAAGGAATCCCTTCCCCTCTAGTTATGATTTAGAGTAATTTAGTGAAATTATAGTTTCATAAGCAAAATTGAAACATTCGCCTTTTCTATTAGATTCCCCCCCAGAGATTGGAAACTCTTAGGTTTCCAGTAGCTTTATCAGATAAACCAGGAAGGCTGTCTCACTAACAGGTACAGAAATCTCAGGGAATTTTGGAGACTTTGAGAAGGGAGAAATTCACCTAGATCTGTTAGGCAAAATCTGTGATGTGCCTTTAGTGTGACTTTCCTAACCCTGAGATGTTTTTTAGAAGTTCAGTTTGAGACTCTTTATAAAAGTTTCAGCAAAACAAAAAAGTCTATGATGTTTATATAAGTCATCAAGCCAAATTTATTGAAACCAGACTTATTTTTCAAGCAAACTAGTTTAGTTTGGTTATATTTGGTAAAAATGAGGGTAATTTTAAGGAGAAAAAGATGTTTCAGTGAATGCTAAATGCATTTGTTAATGGAGGGCTGTATCTACTAACACTCACTTCCTGGATAGTTCTTTGCTGTTATGCTACATAAATGTAAAATTTAATTGAATTGTTAAAGGACACTCTAAGTTTTTTTTTTTTTTTTTTTCTGAAGCTTAGCTCAGTAATCTTTGGATGAAGATCAGATGCCCCATGATCTGAAACAAGGAAATTGTGTATTATATACTAGAAAAGACATAATTTAAATGGCTGTCTCCAACCTGGATGGAAGGACATTTTTATCAAGTACTCTTAACTAGCTCAAGCTCAGGGAAATTGAAGGGAAATTGACTCTTGGATCAATTTCCAGTTTCAAAGGGCCCTACACTGAGAAGACAGCTGATTTCAAACTCACTTTACAATGACACTCAAATAGAGGAGGAGCTACACTCACACCAGGACAAGAAGAAGATGACATCAGAAGTAGACAGCATGCCAAAGATGCTGGACCTGAGTCGTATGATCACTTATAACATTTTCTTGACTTCTTGGACTTTTGCATATAAATCAAATGTTTTCTATCATGGACACGATCCTATGCTAATTTTAAAAATCAGTCCAATTGTTGGGTTTGTGGCCATTTATCCGTGTCTAATACCTCTAGATTATCTTAATGTATTTCTCCACTCCAAGGCTCTAATTGGATGACCCTGAGGAAGTTTATTTTAGAAGAAGGAGAATTCAGTCCTGTTCTGCCTACTCATGATACTGCTAGATGGACCTGGCCAATTAATAATACCTGCTTTGACCCTGGCCATAGATTTAAATTTTCTTTTAGGGTCACTCAAGCTCAATCAGAATGATGAGCTAAGTCTCAATCAAAAACTGTAAACTCTCATCTATTAAAAGGAAAGCTCCCACCATTATGGGGTGAATCTATATGGTTAACATTAGGCTATAGTCATTTAAGTTTAAGAGTTCATTTATGTTGGGAACAATTAAATCATACTAAGGATGGTCAAACTAGTAACATTAGGAAGCTAGGCTGGATGCCTTATGAACAATGCCTATGTATTAGTCCCATTAGCATGGAATGATTAGCATGGAACTGACTGGATCAGACCAGAGATTCACTGGGTTGTACCTAATGGAACTCAGTGGATTTGTAGTACTAATTTCTGGCCTTGGCTTCCACCCAGATGGATAAGAAAGTGTATCCTGGGATTCCCATGGACTCAAGGTCACATATGTAACAAATTAGAGGTGACCCCAGCTAATCTACAATTGGTGTGAGCGCAATGGGTCAAGAGATCTCTATTCCACTTGTATGATTATTGGCAGCTATTTTTGTGCTTTCAATAGGATTGGAGGATATAATTGGCCATATCGAAGTCTTAACAACTTTCACTCAACAAACTAAATGATAGTAACCAGGCTATTAACCTATTGAATTCTGAGGTCTCTATGATGGAAAAAGCAGTGCTATAAAACTGCATGACATCCTTATAGTATCTCAGGGAGGTGCCTGTGCCATAATTCAAGCTGAATGCTATGTTTTCATACCTAATGATTCCTCTAATATAAAACATTTGAGAAACCATATGAAAAACCAGATTTCTGTCTTAAGTGACCCATTCCCTAGTCTTGGCAATGTTTTCAAAAACTGGTTTGGTGTGGAAAGCTCTTGTCTGAAATATTTACTTATAACTCCATTAATGTTACAATTTGTATTTTGCCTATTTTACAGGATTGTTTTTCCTTGCAATTACCAACTATGGAACAAAAATAATGACTAGGTGGCTTGCAGCAGTTGATCAAATATATAGTTCTGTATGTTATCAATGATTGTAAGAGTGTAACTCTAGATATCAAAAGATGCAATAAAAAGGAACATTTTCCTGGACCATAACTAGAAGACAGGTGTCCAGAGATCTTTGGCAATTAAGACATAGTCCAGTAATACCACACTGAGTGGCCTATTAACCAAATCTTCTCCATAACTAAGAATGAGCCTTAGCACTGTGGGATGAAATGGTCATGAAATGCCTCCCAAAGTATGGTCGAATTTATTACCATGAGCAGAGCCTGTCAACTACAAATTGGCACTTGCCAAGGGCATTTGCAATCTGCCTTTACAGAAATTGAATCCTGTGCTGCTGCAGCTGTTGACCTTTGACACACACACTGAAGGGAGTTTAGGGTGGAGAATGAGGTACTTTGTGGTCCAGGGAGACTTTTGGAACAAGTCTTTAGATAGATAGATATTTTCAGGAATTGATTTCATGATCCCAACCCTTGCATCTCTTCATATCTAGAAAGCACTAAATCCCTTCATGGTGACATCAGCTCCTCATAATTAGCAGAAAAACTTTTGTAAAATCAGTGTTTGATTGCACTGAAATTCACCAAAATCATATATATTGACCACCAAAATCATATATATTGACCTTCCCCCACTACTTCTTTGGAGCAACTTCTCAGAGCTATCTGAGGTGCCATCTCCTTGGCTGAAATCCTCAATTTGCCCCAAATAAAACTTAACTCGTGATTCTCACATTGTGCATCATTTTTTTTTTTTTTTTTAGTTGGCAGGAAAATGTATTTAACTGCCAAACAACTATGAGGTAGCCTTAGAAACAGCTACCCCAATTTCTTCTAAAAAAAATGAACAAAGAGTAAATCGGGGAAGCCCAAGGCTCCTAAAGGGTTATTATTGGATGAATCCCATATAAAACAGACATGTAGGGAAGATACTCAGCTGTGATTTTTCCCACTGCTATAATGTTAATAAGTATAACATGAACTCAGGAAAGTCATCAGAATTGCCATTACAGGAGAGATTTTGAGGAAGGGAATGGGATTTCATTTCACTTGACTCTGCAGTGTTACAAACAGTCTAAGACCAGAAATAAATGCAAGAATAACCATATCTGTTGGATACCCAATAGCTATTATATTTTATCCTATCAAATTCTTTGTTTAAAAGATCCTTTCATTACTATAAAACTAATACATACTTATAAAACATAGAAAATGCAAAAAATATAAAGGAAAGAACTCTTGCATAATCCAACCATTTTACTACTACCGAGAGACAAACACTGTTGATGTTTTAATGCATCTATATTATAATACTATTTTTAATTCATATTTTAATTAAAAGATAGTTGATTTACAGAATTTTGTTGTTTTCTGTTAAACCTCAAATGAATCAGTCATAGGTATACATATGTCCCCTCCCTTTTGAACCTCCCTCGCATCTCCCTCCCTATCCCACTCCCCTAGGTTGATACAGAGCCCCTGTTTGAGTTTCCTGAGACATACAGCAAATTCCCATTGGCTATCTATTTTACATATGGTAATATATATTTCCATGTTACTCTCGATATACATTTCACCCTCTCCTCACCTTTTCCTGTCTCCATAAGTCTGTTCTCTATGTCTGTATCTACACTGCTGCCCTGAAAATAAATTCTTCAGTACTCTCTTTCTAGATTCCATATATATGTGTTTGTATACAATATTTATCTTTCTCTTTCTGACTTACTTCACTCTGTATAGTAGGATCTAGGTTAATTCACCTCATTAGAACTGACTCAAATGTGTTTCTTTTTATGGCTGAGTAATATTCCATTGTGTATATGTACCACAACTTCTTTATCCATTCATCTGTCAATGGACATTTAGGTTGCTTCCATGTTCTAGCTATTGTAAATAGTGCTGCAGTGAACACTGGGGTACAGGTGTTTTTTTCAGTTGATTTCCTCAGGGTATTTGCCTAGGGGTGGAATAGCTGGGTAATATAGTGGTTTGATTCCTAGTTTTTCAAGGAATCTCCATACCATCTTCCATAGTGGCTATATTAATTTACATTCCCACCAACAGAGCAAGAGGGTTCCCTTTCTACACACCCTCTCCAGCATTTATTGCTTGTAGGTTTTTTGATGATGGCCATTCTGACCAGTGTGAGATGATATCTCATTGTAGTTTTGATTTGCATTTCTCTAACAATAAGTGATGTTGAGCATCTTATCATGTTTTTGCTAGCCATCTGTATGTCTTCTTTGGAGAAACGTCTGCTTAGGTCTTTCCCCCACTTTTTGACTGGATTATTTGTTTTTCTGGTATTGAGCTGTATGAACTGCTTGTATATTTTAGAAATTAATCCTTTGTCAGTTGTTTCACTTGCTATTATTTTCTCCCATTCTGAGGGTTGTCTTTTCACTTTGATTATAGTTATCTTTGCTGTGCAAAAGCTTTTAAGTTTAATTAGGTCCCACTTGTTTACTTTTTAAAAAAATTTCCATTACTCTAGAAGGTGGGTTATAGAGTATCTTGCTTTGATTTATGCCATCGAGTGCTCTGCCAATGTTTTCCTACAATAGTTTTATAGTTTCTGGACTTACATTTAGGTATTTAATCCATTTTGAGTTTATCTTTATGTATGGTGTCAGGAAGTGTTCTAATTTCATTCTTTTACATGTAGCTGTCCAGTTTTCCCAGCACCATTTATTGAACAGGCTGTCTTTGCCCCATTGTATATTCTTGCCTCCTTTGTCAAAAATAAGGTGCCCATACGTGCATGGGATTATTTTGGGCTTTCAATCTTGTTCAATTTGTCTATATTTCTGTCTTTATGCCAGTACCATACTGTTTTGATGACTGTAGCTTTGTAGTATAATCTGAAGTCAGGAAGGTTGATTCCTCCAGCTCCATTCTTCTTTCTCAAGACTGCTTTGGCTATTTGGGGTCTTTGAGTTTCCATATGAATTGTGAATTTTTTTGTTCTAGTGTTGTGAAAAATAACATTTGTAATTTGATGGGGATTGCGTTGAATCTCTAGATTGTATTTGGTACTATAGTCATTTTCACAACATTGATTCTTCCTACCCAAGAACATGGAATATCTTTCCATCTGTTTATGTCACCTTGGTTTCTTTCATTAGTGTCATAATTTTCTGTATACAGTTATTTTGTCTACTTAGGTAGGTTTATTCCTAGATATTTGTTTCTTTTTGTTGCAATGGTGAATGGAATTGATTCCTTACTTGTTTTTCTAATTTTGCATTGTTAGTATATAGGAATGCAAGTGATTTCTGTGTATTGATTTTGCATCCTGTAACTTTGCTAAATTCACTGATTAGCTCTAGTTCTTCTGATAGTACCTTCAGAGTTTTCTTTGTATAGTATCATGTGATCTGCAAACAGTGAGAGCTTTACTTCTTTTCTGATCTGGATTCCTTTTATTTCTTTTTCTACTCTGATTGCTGTATCTAGGAATTCCAAAACTATTTTGAATAATAGCAGTGAGAGTTGACACTCTTATCTTGTTCCTGATCTTAGGGGGGATGCTTTCAGTTTTTCACCATTGAGACTAATGTTTGCTGTGGTCTTATCATATATGGACTTAACTATGTTGAGGTAGTTTCCTTCTATGCCCATTTTTGGAAGAGTTTTAATCATAAATGGGTGCTGAATTTTGTCAAAGGCATTTTCTGCATCTATTATGATTATCATATGGTTTTTATCTTACAATTTGTTAATACGGTTTATCACATTGATTGGCTTGCATATATTGAAGAATCCTTGCATCCCTGGAATAAACCCAACTTGATAATGATGTATGAGCTTTTGATAGTGTTGTTGAATTCTACTTGGTACAATTTTGTTGAGGATTTTCGCATCTATGTTCATCAGTGATATTGGCCTGTAGTTTTGTTTTTTATTTATTTATTTTTGTGTTTTTCTGGTTTTGGTAAACAGGTGATGGTGGCCTCATAGAATGAATTTGGAAGTGTTCCTTCCTCTGAAGTTCCTTGAAAGAGTTTTAGAAGGATAGGCATTAGCTCTTCTCTAAATGTTGGATAGAATTCTCCTTTGAAGCTATCTGGTCCTGGGCTTTTGCTTTTGGGATATTTTTGATCACATTTTCAATATCAGTGCTTGTGATTGGGTTGTTCATAATTTCTATTTCTTCCTGGCTCACTCTTGGAAGATTGAACTTTTCTAAGAATCTGTCCATTTTTTCCAGGTTATCCATTTTATTGCTATATAGTCATTCATAATTGTCTCATAACCCTTTGCATTTATGCACTGTCTATTGTAACGTCTCCTTTTCATTTCTAATTTTGTTGATTTGATTCTTTTCTCTTTTTTTTCTTCATGAGACTGACTAAGGGTTTGTCAATTTTGTTTATCTTCACAAAGATCCAGCTTTTAGTTTTATTAATCTGTACTATTTTTTTTCATTTCTTTTTTATTTATTTCTGCTTGGATTTTTATGATTTCTTTCCTTCTGCTAATTTTTTTTTGGTTCTTGTTCCAGTTGTTTTAGGTGTAAAGTTAGGTGTTCTATTCAATGTTTTTCTTGTTTCTTGAGGTAGGATTGTATTACTGTAAACTTCTCTCTTAGAATTGCCTTTGCTGCATCCCATAGATTTTGAGTTGTCATGTTTTCATTGTCATTTGTTTTTAAAATATTTTTATTTCCCTTTTGATTTCTTCAGTAACCTGTTTGTTATTTAGAAACATGTTGCTTAATCTCCATGTGCTTGTGCTTTTTACAGTTTTTTTTCTTGTAATTGATATCTAGTCTCACAGTGTTGTGCTCAGAAAAGATGCTGATAACAATTTCAATTTTCTTAAATTTACCGAGAAATTTCTTAAATTAAATTTACAATTTTCTTAAATTTTCAATTTTCTTATATTTACTTAAATTTACATAAATTTCTTAAATTTGCTGTAGTTTGATTTATGACCCAAGATGTGGTCTATCCTGGAGAATGTTCCATGTGCACTTGAGAAAGGTGTATTCTTCTGTATTTGGATGGAATGTCCTGAAGATATCAATGAGATCCATCTCATCTGATGCATCATTTAAGACTTGTGTTTCATTACAGATTTTCTGTTTTGATGATCTGTTCATTGGTGTAAGTGGGGTGGTAAAGTCTCCTACTATTATTGTTTTACTGTCAATTTCTCCTTTTATGTCTGTTAGTGTTTGTCTGATTATATATTGAGGCACCCCTATTTTGAGTGCTTAGATATTAACATTTGTTATATCTTCCTCTTGGATTGATCCCTTGATCATTATGTAGTGTTCTTCCTTATCTCTTGTAACATTCTCTATTTTAATGTCTACTTTGTTTGATATGAGGGTTGCTACTCCAACTTTCTTTTGCTTTCCATTTGCATGGAATATATTTTTCCATCCTCTCACTTCCAATCTATATGTGTCTTTAAGTCTGAAGTGGGTTTTTTTGTAGAAAGCATATATATGGATCTTGTTTTTGTATCTATTCAGCCAGTCTGTGTCTTTTGCTTGGAGCATTTAATGCATTTACATTTAAAGTAATCATATATATATATATATATATATATATATATATATATATATATAACTCTATATCTATATCTATATCTATCTATCTATATCTATGTTCCTATTGCCATTTTCTTAATTGTTTGGGGTTGATTTCATAGATCTTTTCCTTCTCTTGTATTTCTTGACTATATAAGTCCCCTTAACATTTGTTGTAAAGCTGGTTTGGTGGTACTGAAGTCTCTTAACTTTTGCTTGTCTGAAAAGCTTTTTGTTTCTCCATTAATTCTGAATGAGATCCTTGCCAGGTAGAGTAATCTTGGTTGTTGACTTTTCCCTTTCAGTACTTTAAATATATCCTGCCATTCCCTTCTGGCCTGCAGTATTTCTGCTGAAAGATCCACTGTTAAGTGTATGGGGCTTCCCCTGTATGTTACTTGTTGCTTTTCTCTTGCTGATTTTAATATTCTTTCTTTGTATTTAATCTTAATTAGTTGTATTAGTATGTGTCTTAGCATGTTTCTCTTTGGGCTTATTCTGTATGGGACTCTTTGCACCTCTTGGACTTGATTGACTATTTCCTTTTCCATGTTGGGAGGATTTTCAAGTATAGTCTCTTCAAAAATTTTCTCATACCTGTTCTTTTTTCTCTTCTTCTTCTGGGACCCCTATAATTCATATGTTGGTCTGTGTAATATTGTTGCAGAGGTCTCTGAGACTATCCTCAGTTCCTTCCATTCTTTTTACTTTATTCTTCTCTTAAGTAGTTATTTCCACCATTTTATCTTCCAGCTCACAGATATTCTGCTATTGATTCATTCTAGAGTATTTTCAGTTTCAGTAATTGTGTTGTTTGTCTCTGTATGCTTATTCTTTAATTCTTGCATTTTCTCCATTCTGTTTTCAAGGCTTTTGTTCAGCTTCACTATCATTATTCTGAATTATTTTCCAGGTAGTTTGTCTATTTCCTCTTCATTTATTTGGACTTGTGTATATAGTTTGTTCCTTCATTTGTGCAGTATTTCTCTGCCTTTTCATTATTTTTTTTTAACTTATTGTGTTTGAAGTCTCCTTTTCCCAGGCTTCAAAGCTGAATTCTTTCTTCCTTTTTTTTTTTTTTTTTGTTAATCTGGAAATATCATTTTGACTTTATTTCTGAAAGGCAGTTTTATAGGACAGAAGATTGTTAATTGACAATTTTTTATCATCTTTCTGACCCCCACTGTTTCTCATGAGAAGGCAGCTATTAATTTTATTGGGATTCCAGTCTAAGTGACTGGTTGTTTCTTCTTTTTGCTGCTTTTATAATAGATTTTCTCTTTGTTTTTCTGCATTTTATAATGATGTGCCTGAGTATGAACCTTTTTGTTCATACAAAAAGATATCCATATCCTTGTTGGAGTTCATCAAGCTCTTTGGATGTATAGATTAATGTTTCTTATCAAATTTGGGATATTTTCAGCTATTATTTATTCCATTTTTTTCCTTGCTCTTTTCTCTTTCTTCTCTCCTTCTAGTACTCCCATTACACCTATGTCAGTAGCCCTAGTGGTACCATTCTCTGAGGTGCTGTCCATTTTTCTTCATTTTTTTATTCTTTTTTTTTTCTGTATTGCATGGCCTCCTGTCAATCCATCTTTGAGTTCATTAGTTTCTTTAGCCAGTGCAAACCAACTGCTGAGCCCCTCTAATGAATTTTTTTCATTTTGGTTACTGTAGTTTTTATTGTACTTTAGAATTTCTATTTGGCTCTCTTTTACAGGTTCCAAATTGATAATTTCTTTATTCTCTCAATGTGATGAGAAGCTGTCACCATGGCTTCCTTTACTTCATTAAGCATAGTTTCCTTTGGTTATTTGAACATCTTTACAACAGCTGCTTTGAGGTTTTTTCTGTTAAATTCAACACCTGAGTCCTCTCACAAGCAGTTTCTGTTACCAGTGACCTGCACCCCTACCTACCCCCACTTAAGGCGTCTGCCTAGGTTTTGGGCTTACAGAATTGCTGACTCACTGCTCTATTGTCGCAAACAATGCTACCGGGCATAAATTGTTTCATAGTCTGATGCAGTTCAGTGTGGGCAGTGGCAGTTTTTTCAGCTAGTCTTTGAGGTTTGTTCTGACTTCAGGAAGGCTTTTCTTAGCTCTTTCCTAGGTTCTCTTTTGTGAAACTGGCCTATGGTTTAACATTTTGCTTACTAAAAGGGTCTACCAGCCTTCTTTCATTTGCTTACTTTAAAGATTTCCATTGTTTTTGAGTATCCTGAAACTTGAACTTCCCCACACTCTGTTTCAAATAAAATCAGTTCCTGTGGAAAGAGCTTTGAAGCTCTCTGTTCTTATGGACTGTCTCTTCGCCTAGGCAAAATCTCTGAGCCACTGCTCCAAGGGCTGAGGGCAGGCAGTAGCTCTGGTCTCCTTGGCCTGCCTCTCCCAGTGTGGAACTTCTGACCAGCAAGCAAGAGCGAGTGAGGGCACCTGGGGCCCTAGTGTTCTAGGCCTGCACCCCTGCAGTGGCGTTTTCATTCTGTCAGTAGGAGCTGGGTGAAGGAAGGGAGCTCCTGACCTCTTGGCTGCACTTACCAGGAATCCAGCCTCTGTAACTTGACAATGGAGGGGGTGAGAAATGCTGGCAGCCTACCCTCCTGGTCAAACATGGTATCCTTTCATGGGAGATGAAAGAAGAGGAAGTCTGTCTTCTTGGCCACACCAGTTGAGAGTAGAGATATTGTAATGCTGAGTTGAGGGCATCAGGGTAGGAGTAGGTCATGACTCGGCTGCCATGTTGGTTGTTTTTACCATGTGTGAGCAGATTTTCTTGAATAAATCTTTCTTCATTTGGTACATACCTTCTCCGGCTGGAGTCCCCAGCTGGGGGCAGAGTGAGGTAGTCTTGAGGAGGGCGGAGCACCAGGCAGGTATTCCAGGAGGAGCCACACAGGCACTCAGTTTCGCAACTGCGCCGCCCCCGCAGGCCGCCCCGCGGGGCCGGCTGGGGCGCTGGGGACGCGGCGGCGGCCGGAGCCTAGCGGCCGCCCAGCGCCGGTCCCCGGCCGCGCAGCCCCGCGCGCCCCGCACCGGCGGGAGGCCCCGGCTTCGCGGCGCTCCCTCTCCGCGCACCTCCGGCCCGGCGCTAGGTGAGCGCGGACGCCCCGGGCGGGGGTGCCGGGCTGTGCCAGCGCTCGGGCAGCCGCGGCGCCGCCGGCGGGAGCTGCTCCCAGCGCCGCGCAGATGGCCGCGAGCGGGCGGGCCGGTGAGGATCGGCGAGCTGCTGGGCGCCGGGCGCGGAGCGGGGCGCCGGACGAGCGCGGGCGGCGGACTCCTCTTTCTTCCTTTTGATTTCTGCCCCCATAAAGGTTGGTTCAGTGGTTTCTGTAAGCTTCACGTAAGGTGAGACTTGTGCTGAGTTTTTTTTTTTTTTTCCCCCTATGATAGGCTGAGTGAGGTGGTAATCCTGTCTGCTGATGATTTGGTTTGTATTTTTGTCTTGTTTTTTTGTTTTGATGAGGCGTCCTGCACAGGGTGCTCCTGCCAGTTGGATAATGACAGGTCTTGTATAAAAGTGGTTGCCTTTGTGGGAGTTCTCACTATTTGATACTTCCTAGGGTTAGGTGTCCTCTTGTAGTCTAGGGTGTTGGAGTCAGCGCTCCCATTGCAACGTCTAAGGACTTCATCTCTGGCCAGGAACAGGGATCCCACAGATGGTTTATTATGGCATTAGATGGGGTTAATACAAGTACCCAGAAATGAGAAAACCAAAGATGAACTCCAGACAAATTGCAGTTGCAAAATTAGGTAAATAATCATTAAAATAATGGAATATACACACATATATACATAAAACCCATAAGCAAATTCAAACAGTCCAACAAAAATAAATATTGACATGGCGAACAAAGGAAATCAAAAATTATATCCACAAGTTAAGAACAAAACTAACTAAAGCACAAATTAGAAAACAAAATTAAAGCAAGGTGCCAACTGGGGAATAAAACAATGAAAACAAAAGCAATAAATATGGTGAGAAAAAGATAAGAAAGAATAGAAATGCAAAATTAAATAGAGGTAGACAAAGAAGACATATATGATAAAGATTAGCTTCAATGCAAAAAAAAAAAAAAAAGCAGGAAAAGCGAACAAAGGAATAAATGTAGAAAAAATAATAAGTTTAAAAATTTAGCATTTAAAATTAAAAAAAAAAAAGAGAAGGAAAAAAAAAAAACAGGAAGAAAAAAAGAAGAAAAAAAAAAAAGAAAAGGAAAGGAAAACTCCACAGAACTGCAAAAAGTCACCCTAGAGGCAGAGGTAGAGAGGGAGGTGGGAGGGGGGATCGGGATGGGAAATACATGTAAATCCATGGCTGATTCATGTCAATGTATGACAAAAACCACTACAATATTGTAAAGTAATTAGCCTCCAACAAATAAAAATTAATGGGAAAAAACTTAAAAGCATAATTAGATTTCATAGTGCTATTAAAATTGACAACTACAACAGAGGATACAAAAGTGAAAAAAAAAAAAAAAAAAGAAAGAAAAAATCCAAAAGAAACTACAGAGCAAGTCAACATATACGAACAACACATGTTTCTCTTGAGTCTCTGCTGTCAGCGTCCTTTCCCTCACTGGGAATCACAGTCCACCTCGCCTCCCTAGGATGCCCTCCATCACTGCCCTGGTCTCTGGACCTGCTGTGGGGTCCAGACTCAAATCTGGTCCTACTCCTGTGTGTTCTTATCTCCAATATCCACACGTATCAGAACAAGTGCTTTTTCTTTTGTGGGAGCTCTCAAGGTCCTTTTATATATTCTTTAGACACAGAGTCTGCCTATTTGATCGTGTGGATTTAATATGCAGCTTGTACAGCCAGTGGGAAGATTTTGGGTCTTCTTCCTTAGCCACACTGCCCCTGGGTTTCAATTGTGGTTTTATTTCCACCTCTGCAAAAGGTTCACCCACTGGGATTTGCTCCTGAGGCTGGCTGGAGGACTTGAGTCTGCCCTAGTGAGGGCCAGGAGTGGAGGTGGTGCAACTCCTTTGGTTGCAGGGCTCTGGTGGCACCAGGTACTCAGGGGAGTTTGTGGCTAGAGCAGCAGAAAATACAGTGCTCTAGAAGGGTATGGCAACCCATTCCAGTATTCTTGCCTGGAGAACCCTACTGACAAAGAAGCTTGGCAGTCCACAGGGTTGGGCATGACCGAAGTGACTTTGCGTGCACAGATGCAAGACTTTTTTTTTTTTTTTTTATGGTCTGTGGCAACTCTGCCCTAGTGAGTGTTGAGCATGAAGGTGGTGCAACTGTTTGGGTTACAGGTACCCTGAAGTCTTCAAGTGTGCAGGGTCACAGACTGCTTCAGCTACAGGAGTTATGTCCCTATCAGAGTCTTTTTTCGAGCCTCTGGTATCTGGTGATCAGAAGGCCTTTTTGGCTAGTCTTTCTCCATAGCTCTGCTTATTCAGGCACTTTGAGGGCTCCCTTGCCTGAGGTTCTTCTCTGTTGTTTGGCACGTCAGGCACATAGAGGGCCCGCCACACCCTCCCCCCCACCCCTGGGTGGGGTCCTACTCTGTAGATCGTCCATCAGGCACTTAAAGCGGCACCCTAGGTGGGGTCCTACTCTGTTGTTCCACGTACCAGGCACTTGATGGGCCAGACTTTATATTGTTCAGCTGAGGATGCTGGCATGTGGGGAGAGAGAGGCTATGGTGATGGCTCCAACACTGTGCATGACTCAGCAGGACTGCCTTGCTTCCATGGCTGCCTGACTTTCCTCCGCAGGCATTTCCCACCACAGTCTCCTCCCTCACATCCCCTCGATCCATCTCTCCACAGTCAACAGCAGCCCTTCTTCTGGGATTGCTCCACAATACCTGTGCTCCAGCTCCCAGCCACTAAAGCTTCTAGGGGACCTGCATCCCTGTCCCGGGTACCTATGGCTGTGGCAAGGACTGTCTGATTCTCATTCCATTTAGGCTGCCACAGATCAGCTGCTTCACTCTCAGCCTTAAATGTTTCTCCTCTGATCCAGAAATTGTCCTGATATGGGAATCAGACCCCTAGTTCAGTTGCCCCACTCACCAAGGGCAGGTCTAGACCTACTAACACTCTTGTTTTCCCCCCTACTTCCTTCATCCTACAGAGATTTGCATGGTTCTCTTCCACTGGTCAGGTACTCCTGTTTTCTCTCAGCTGGTGTTCTGCCTATAATACTAATTTTTTTTTTAACATAGCGAGAATAGTTGTGTTAAGAAAAAGTGTAAAACACCTATAATATTCCATTGAGAATATATTAAAATCACACCATTGGAGTATCCCATGTTGTTGTTTATTGGCTAAGTCGTGTCTAACTCTTTTGTGACCCCTTGGATTGTAGCCCACCAGACTCCTCTGTTCATGAGATTTCCCAGAAAAGTATACTGGAGTGGGTTACCATTTCTTTCTCCTGGAGCATCCCACAAATCACACCAAATGCCCAATAGATGTTTCAAGGTGGCAATGCAGTCCTACAAAAGGGCCTAGTATGCATAGTTCAGGGCTCAGTGAATCTTTAAGGAATAAATAAATGAAAAATGGTAACTTTGTTAGTCAGACAAGGGAAGAGATGCTAACAAGGACACAGTTGGCAATTAGAAAAAAAAATCATGTGACCCATTATGCACTATTTTAACATGTTCCTAAAAATAAGGTTGAGTGCTGATTTGTTTGCTTTATTTAAATTAAGGTGAGGTAGCTTTAATGTAGCAAATCAGCTACTACAAATTGCAAAATTTCATCCTCTGGGACTTCCCTGATAGTCCAGTGGTTAAGACTTCGCTTTCCAATGCGGGGGGTGTGGACTCAATCCTTGGTAGGCAAGTTAAGATCTTACAAGCCTCATGGCCAAATAATCAGAACATAAACAATAGAAGTAATATTGTAATAAATTCAATAACGACTTTAAAAAATAGTCCACATTAAAAAAAAATCTTTAAAAAAAGAAGTTCATCTTCCTATCAGCATGACAGTTTAGTACCAGCACTGACTAGATGTGTTGAAACTAATTACCTTGGTAATTAATCTCTTCATTATTCCTTACAAAGCAAAATACCCATAAAGTATCCTTTATAATCAGTAATCCTTTAACATAACTCCAAAGACAAGGCAGATCTTATATCACCATGAAGTCAAAGTTCTCAAAGAAGTTATGGGATCTTCTCATCCTCACCTCCAAAGCACAGAACACTTAAAGTTAAGGGAAGATCTTGGAAAATAGGTCCAATCTAAAGTATTTTGGGTCGTCTGATCTGGTAAAAAACTGATTTTAGCAGATTCATACCTCTTCCTCTCCAAGAATTACTCCAGTTTATGCCTAATGAGGGGGGAAGCAAAGATACCTTTGGTCCTTTGAACACAGAAATCACCCTCTGCTTTTCACTGCCCACTGCATTATTCTGATTACCAGAATATTGTGCAAAGATTATTAAACTTTCTTGTTACTATGCTTCTAGTTTTCCCTCATTAAACAGGGGGCAACATCTAGCCTTCTTTATACAATGTATTATGATGTTATAATTTTTAAATATATCTGAAAATGGGAGAAGCAAGATGGAAAAGAGGACATTGAGCCCCCCCCCCCCCCAAACAGAGTAAAAATACATCTACTTGTGGTGTTACTCTCACTGAAAACTGGAGGTTGGAGAAGTTCTGGGATATTCTCATCCTCACCTCCAAAGCACAAAGCAGAAAGTCTCTTCTACAACCAAGGCTGTCAAGAAAGATCCACAAGGAGTCAAGTAAGGAGGAGAAATGATCATGTTGGGACATACACCACTAGCAGGGGATACAGAAGAGGAGGGGGATGTCATAAGCTTGGAGATACTCCCTATGGAGTGAGAGATTCTAGCCACATGTTTGGCACCACAGGCCTGGGATCTGACACTGGGAAGATGAGTTCCCTCATCTGGTTTGAAAATCAGTGGGATCTACTATAGGGGCTATGAGAAACTGAAACTTTATCATGAAGAGTATTCACACACCCTTCTTTACCCCCAGGAACATGGCAAAGAAAGCATATTAAAAACAGCCTGGGACTCTGGTATATTTCTCACAACTGCCCTAGGGTGCACTCCAGCTCTCAAAGGGCTACTGTTCCAGCTCCACTTGCTCTGGTTCTGCTCTCCACTAGGGTGGAGGTGCTGTTGCTAGGGGACAATGCACACTTAGAGGGAATGGTACCAGCTTGAACCAATCTTTAGGGCTTCTATTCCAGCACCCTGGACCTCAGACCCATGTCCAATAAGGTGGTGACCACCATTAAGCATAGGAGAAGGCCCAGCTCATGTCTGCCTCTGTCTCTAGCCTCTCCATATTCAACCTTACCTCCAACTAAGGTGGTAACTGTCAGAACACCCAGGGGAAGATGTGACCTGTGCTCATTTCAGATCCAGCTCTTCCACCAAAGCCACTGGGCATACACAGACTGCATAGGGACACTCCCACACAAGGACAGCTCTTCAAAATCAGAGTACTAACAATTTCACTTAATTCTGTAGAAAGAAATTTAAACAAAATGAAAAGATAAAGTAATATGTTTCAAATGAAAGACAAGAACCCTGCCCTCCCCCCAAATCCTAACAAAACAAAGATAAATAACTTGCCAGATAAAAAGTACAAAGCATTAGTAATAAGAATGCTAAATGAACTTGGAAAAAGAATAGATAAGCTCAGTGAAAATTTTAACAAAGAATTAGAAAATATAAAAAAGAACTGTAGCTTTGTAGTATTGTCTGATGTCTGGGAAGGTTATGTTTCTTACTTAGTTTTTGTTTTTGTTTTTATGGTTCCATTATTTTGCAAAAGTTTTACTTCTGTTTTAAGTTTGAAGAATTCTTTAACAAAA
Organism: Cervus elaphus; assembly: GCF_910594005.1. Lineage (NCBI taxonomy): Eukaryota > Metazoa > Chordata > Mammalia > Artiodactyla > Cervidae > Cervus > Cervus elaphus. The sequence goes on from NC_057848.1 coordinate 127,247,994, forward strand.
TAAACTGCTTTTTACACACAATTTCAATTTTTAATAGAAAATGATTTGACTTAATCTCAATATTAAGTCTGTCTTTGGTATCAGGATGCTGGTGGCTTCATAGAATGTTTTTGGAACTGTTCCCTTCTCTTCAATTTTTGGAAGAGATTGAGAAGAATCTATATAAGTTCTTCTGGGTGTGTTAGATAGAATTTGACTCTGAGGCCCTCTGGTCCTGAATCTTTGTTTGAAGAAAGTTTTGTTTCATTAAATATTTTGCTTCACATCTAGTGATCAGTGTGTTCAAATTATATATTTTTTATTCATTTTGAGGAGGTGTATGTTTCTACACCTAACATTCCAGGTTCCTATGCAATATTGCTGTTTACAGCATCGGACCTTGCATCTATCACCAGTCCCATCCACAACTGGGTACTGTTTTTGCTTTGGCTCCATCCCGTCATTCTTTCTGCAGTTATTTCTCCACTCATCTCCAGTAGCATATTGGGCACCTACTAACCTGGGGAGATTCTCTTTCAGTATCCTATCATGTTGCATGGACCTAACATTCACAAATAGCTGTGAAACAAAGAGAAGCTAAAAGCAAAGGAGAAAAGGAAAGATATTCCCATTTGAATGCAGAGTTCCAAAGAATAGCCAGGAGAGATAAGAAAGCCTTCCTCAGCAGTCAGTGCAAAGAAATAGAGGGAAACAACAGAATGGGAAAGACTAGAGATCTCTTCAAGAAAGTTAGAGATATCAAGGGAACATTTCATGCAAAAATGGGCTCAATAAAGGACAGAAATGGTATGGACCTAACAGAAACAGAAGATATTAAGAATAGGTGGCAAGAATACACAGAAGAACTGTACAAAAAAGTTCTTCATGACCCAGATAATCACAATGGTGTGATCACTCACCTAGAGCCAGACATCCTGGAATGGGAAGTCAAATGGGCCTTAGGAAGCATCACTACAAAGCTAGTGGAGGTGATGGAATTCCAGTTGAGCTATTTCAAATCCTGAAAGATGATGCTGTGAAAGTGCTGCACTCAATATGCCAGCACATTTGGAAAACTCAGCGGCGGCCACAGGACTGGAAAAGGCCCGTTTTCATTCCAATCCCTAAGAAAGGCAATCCCAAAGAATGCTCAAACTACTGCACAATTGCACTCATCTCACATGCTACTAAAGTAATGCTCAAAATTATCCAAGCCAGGCTTCAGCAATACATGAACCGAGAACTTCCAGATGTTCAAGCTGGTTTTAGAAAAGGCAGAGGAACCAGAGATCAAATTGCCAACATCTGACGGATCCTCGAAAAAGCAAGAGAGTTCCAGAAAAACATCTATTTCTGCTTTATTGACTATGCCAAGCCTTCGACTGTGTGGATCACAATAAACTGTGGAAAATTCTGAAGGAGATGGGAATACCAGACCACCTGACATGCCTCTTGAGAAACCTGTATGCAGGTCAGGAAGCAACACTTAGAACTGGACATGGAGCAACAGACTGGTTCCAAATAGGAAAAGGGGTATGTCAATGCTGTATACTGTTACCCTGCTTATTTAACTTATATGCAGGATACATCATGAGAAATGCTGGGCTGGAAGAAGCACAAGCTGGAATCAAGATTGCCGGGAGAAATGTCAATAACCTCAGATATGCTGATGACACCACCCTTATGGCAGAGAGTGAAGAGGAACTAAAAAGCCTCTTGATGAAAGTGAAAAAGGAGAGTGAAAAAATTGGCTTAAAGCTCAACATTCAGAAAACTAAGATCATGGCATCTGGTCTCATCACTTCATGGGAAATAGATGGGGAGACAGTGGAAACAATGTCAGACTTTATTTTTTTGGTCTCCAAAATCACTGCAGATGGTGACTGCAGCCATGAAATTAAAAGACGCTTACTCCTTGGAGGGAAAGTTATGACCAACCTAGATAGCATATTAAAAAGCAGAGACATTACTTTGCCAACAAAGGTCCGTCTGGTCAAGGCTATGGTTTTTCCAGTTGTCATGTATGGATGTGAGAGTTGGACTGTGAAGAAAGCTGAGCGCTGAAAAATTGATGCTTTTGAACTGTGGTGTTGGAAAAGACTCGTGAGTGTGCCTTGGACTGCAGGGAGATCCAGCCAGTCAATCCTAAAGGAAATCAGTCCTGAATATTCATTGGAAGGACTGATGCTGAAGCTGAAGACCCTGATGCTGGGAGGGATTGTGGGCAGGAGGAGAAGGGGACGACAGAGGATAAGATGGCTGGATGGCATCATCGACACGATGGACATGAGTTTGAGTAAACTCCGGGAGTTTGTGATGCACAGGGAAGCCTGGTGTGCTGCGATTCATGGGGTCGCAAAGAATTGGACACGACCGAGTGACTGAACTGAATTGATGTTTCTACACTGGGAGCTGACTGTGGCTCAAATCATGAACTCCTTATTGCAAAATTCAGACTTAAATTGAAGAAAGTAGGGAAAACCACTAGACCATTCAGGTATAACCTAAATCGAATCCCTTACAGATTATACAGTGGAAGTGACAAATAGATTCAAGGGATAAGATTTGATAGACAGAGTACCTGAAGAACTATAGACAGAGGTTTATGACATGGTACAGGAGGCAGTGATCAAGAGCATCCCCAAGAAAAAGAAATGCAAAAATGCAAAATGGTTGCTGAGGAGGCCTTACAAATAGCTGAGTAAATAAGAGGAAACTAAAGGCAAAGGAGAAAAGGAAAGATATAACCATTTGAATGCAGAGTTCCAAAGAATAGCAAGGAGAGATTATGAAAGCCTTCCTAAGTGATCAAGGCAAAGAAATAGAGAAAAACAATAGAATGGGAAACACCAGAGATCTCTTCAAGAAAATTAGAGATACCAAGGGAATATTTCATGCAAAGATAGGCACAATAAAGGACAGAAATGATATGGACCTAATAGAAGCAGGAGAAATTAAGAAGCAGTGTCAAGAAAACACAGAAGAACTACACACAAAAAGATCTTAATGACCCAGATAACCACGATAGTGTGATCACTCAACTAGAGCCAGACATTCTGGAGTATGAAGTGAAGTGGGCCTTAGGAAGCATCACTACGAACAAAGCTAGTGGAGGTGATGGAATTCCAGCTGAATTATTTCAACTCCTAAAAGATGATGTTGTGAAAGTGCTGCACTCAATATGTCAGCAAATTTGGAAAACTTAGCAGTGGCCACAGGACTGGAAAAGGTCAATTTTCATTCCAATCCCAAAGAAAGGCAATGCCAAAGAATGTTCAAACTATTACATAATCGCACTCATCTCACATGCTAGCAAAGTGATTCTCAAAATTCTCCAAGGTAGACTTCAACAGTACATTAACTGAGAACTTCCAGATGATCTAGCTGGATTTAGAGAAGACAGAGGAACCAGAGATTACAAAGCTACAGTAATCGAAACAGGTGGTATTGGTACAAAAACAGGCATACAGATCAATGGATCTGAATCAAAAGCCCAGAAATAAACCCACACAGTATGGTCAATTAATCTTAGACAAAGGAGGCAAGAATATAAAATGGAAAAAGTCAGATTCTTCAGCAAGTGGTGCTTGAAAAGTTGGGCAGCTGCATGTAAGTCAATGAATTTAGAACACACACTCACCGTGCACAAAAACAAACTCAAAATGGATTAAAGACCAAAACATAGACATGACACCTTAAAACTCCTAGGAGAGAGCACAGAGAAAACATTGTCTGACATGAATCACATCAAAGTTTTCTTATGTCCGTCTCCCAAGGCAATAGAAATAAAAACAAAAATAAACAAGTAGGACCTAATCAAGCTTACAAGGTTTTGCAGAGCAAACCATAAAAAATCTTAAAAGGCAATCTGTGGAATGGCAGATAATATTTGCAAATGATGCCACAGACAAGAGCTTAATCTCTAAAATATATAAACAACTCATGCAATTCAACGGCAAAACCCCAAACAATCTAGTTGAAAAAATGGGCAGAAGACTTTAATAGACATTTCTCCAAAGAAGACACACAGATGGCCAATAGGCACATGAAACTATACTTAATATTATTAATTATTAGAGAAATGCAATCAAAACTACAATAAGGTACCACATCACACAAGTCAGAATGGCTATCATTAAAATTCTACAAATAACAATTTCTGAAGAAGGTGTGGAGAAAAGGGAACACTCCTACACTGTTGGTGGGAACATAAGTTGGTACAGCCACTGTGGAAAACAGTATGGAGGTTCCTCAGAAAGGTAAAAACAGAATTACCATATGATTCAGCAATCCCACTCCTGGAAATATACCAAGACAAATCTATAATTCAAAAAGACACATGTGAATACCAGCACTATTCACAATAGCCAAAACATGGAAATAACCTACATGTCCATTGACAGATGAATGGATAAAGACATGGTACATATATACAATGGAACAGTACTCAGTCATAAAAACAATGAAATAATGCCATTTTCAGCAACATGGATGCGAGTAGAGATTATCATACTAAATAAGTCATAAAAAGAAAGATAAATACCATGTGATATCACTTACATGTGGAATCCAAAATGTAGCACAAATGAACCCATCTACAAAAACAGAAACAGACTCATAGACATAGAGAACAGACTTGTGGTTTCCAAGGGGAAAATGGGGAGGGAGAGGGATGGACTGGGAGTTTGGGATTGATAGCTGCAAATTATATTTAGAATGGATGAACAAGAAGGTCCTAGTGTATAGCACAAGGAACTATAATCACTATCCTGAGATAAACCATGATGGGTAAGAATATAAAACCACAATGCACATATGTGTGTAACTGAATCACTGCTGTACAGCAGAGATTGGCACAACATTGTAAATAAACTATATTTCAAAAAGATTTCTTAAAGATAAACTATTTTTGCATTTTGGAGAGAACATCTACATGATTGTACTTTTTCCCTTTAATTCCTTGCTTGGTTCAATTAATATAATTTGAATTAAGATTTTTAATAAGAAAAAAGAACTGGTCAGAGCTGAAGAATACAATAACTGAAATGAAAAACACACTAGAAGGAACTAACAGCAGACTAAGTGATACAAACAAATGCATAAGTGAGCTAGAAGATAGAATAATAGAAACCTCCCAATCAGAACAGTAAAAAGAAAAAAAAAATTAAAAATGAGAATAGTTAAAGTGGTCTATGAGACAACATCAACCATAGTAGCATTCACATAAGTGTCCCGGAAGGAGAAGAGAGAAAGAAGTAGAGAATGTAGTTGATGAAGTTATGGTTGAAAAATTCCAGAAGAGATTTCCTGGTACAGGAAGAATAGTAATCGCAAACATGAACTCAAAGAGGCACATTATGATTAAAATGACAAAAGTTAAAAACAAAGAAAAAAATTTAAAGGCAGCTAGAGAAAAACAAGAATCACATATAATAGAACTCCTGCGAAGCTATCAATTGATGTTTCTACAGAAATTTTGCTGGTCATAACGGACTGACATGATATATTTAAAGTGCTGAAAGGAGAAAACCTACAACTTATGATACTATACCCAGAAAATTTATTCAGAATTGAAGGAGAGGAAAAGCACTTCTCAGACAAAAGCTGAAAGAGTTCATCAATTCTCAACTGACCCTACAGGAAGTATTAGAAGGTATTCTCTAAGTAGAAAAGAAAATGTTACCAGAAGTAAGAATTTATAGGAAAGAAAAAAATCCCACTAGCAAAAGCTAATATATAGTAGATGTGGTGGATCAACCACTTACACGAACAAATATGAGATTAAAAGACACTAAAATAAATCACTAAATAAATTAAAATCACCAAAATAAACAGTTAAGGGGTAGACATGAAGATATAAAATAAGACATAAAAACACAAAACGTGGGGGAAGAGTGTATAAAATGTTGTTTCTTAAGCATGTATTTGAACTTAAGTGACTATCAGTTTAGAATAAGTACAGGAAGGAGAGGGTGGAATGAAATGAGAGAGTAGCATTGACATATCTGGTGGCTCAGAGAGTAAAGAATCTGACTCCAATGCAGGAGACCTAGGTTCGATTCCTGGGTTGGGAAGATCCTCTGGAGAAGGAAATGGCAACCCACTCCAGTACTCTTGCCTGGAAAATCCTGTGGATAGAGAAGCCTGGCGGGCTACAGTACATGGGGTTGCAAAGATTCGGACGTGACTGAGTGACTAACATACACATATATGCTACCATGCAGTATATATAAAATAGATAGCAGATTGGCAGCTGCTGTATAGCACAAGGAGCTCATCTGAGTGTTCTGTGATGACCTAGAGGAGTGGAATGGGGAGAGGTGGGAGGGAGGCTCAAGACCCAGGGGATGTATATATACATAGAGCTGTTTCACATTGCTGTACATCAGAAACTAACACAACATTGTAAAACAATTATACTCTATTTAAAAAATGATAATGGGATGGGGAGGGTGGTCCTAAGATGGTGGAGGAATAGGATGGGGGGGGATCACCTTCTCCCCCACAAATTCATCAAAAGATCATTTGAATGCTGAGCAACTTCCAGAAAACAACTTCTGAATGCTGGCGGAGGACACCAGGGACCCAAAAAGGCAGGCCATTCTCTTCAAAAGGAGGTAAGACCAAATATAAAAGGTAAAAAGAGAAGCAAGAGTTAGGAATGGAGACCCATCCCTGGAAGTGAGTCGTGGAAGAGGAGAAATTTCCAAATACCAGGAAACCCTCTCACTGGCACGTCTGTGGGGAGTTTTGGAATCTCAGAGGGCAACATAACCAGGAGGGGGGGATTATGCGCCTAACAGCACCTCCCAGTGGGGAAGTAGCCCAGATGCTCATGTCCCCCAACAGTGAGCAGGGGCTGAACAGGGAGGTGCAGGCTGCATGCTTAGGGTAAGGACCAGGCCTGAATGCCCTGAGGACAATCTGAGGGAGCTAACATGAGATTGGAACACAAACTGTGGGACAGCCAGAGAAAGAGAAGAGAGAGAGAGAGAGAACTTTCCCGTGAAAAAAAAACTCTAACCTAAGGCACTGCCAGGCCTTCTCACAAAGGATTGAGAGAATACCAGAGGAGAGCTAGCCAGCTGCAGACTGGCCCATCCCCTGCTGGAGGCAGAGAGGCAGGTTGGTGGCAGCCAGAGACAGAAGGCGAGGGGCAATCTCATTCCCAGAGATGGCATCCTCCATCAAACCATGAGCAGGCTCCCAGTTGCTAAATGAGTCTTCCTGGGATCCTGGACGGTTGACATCTGCCAGGACAGTTGTAGTCAGAGATTAGCTCCCCAGAGGAGACACACGGCACACCTGAGATGATACTCTTGCTGCACACCCAGGAAACCGAGGGGCTGGGACCGTGGAGGTGATGAGATGCACCGCCTTCCTGGGAGAGTGTGCTCACCAAGAACCTGGTTGCCTGAGCTGCTCAGACTAGGAAAAGGCAAAAAACACAGACCCAACCGAGTCTGTGTCTTTGTGGAGTACATGAGAACCTGAACCTGAGCAGCTTAGACCTGGGAAGTGCATGCAACCCAGGGCCTGCTTTAGACAGTTCTACTGCAGAGCAACCTGGAGCCTGAGCAGTGTAGACCAGGAAAGCACACACACCATGAGCAGGGGCAAACCCAGTGTGGCCCAGACACTGCGAGGACTCCCCACACATGCCAGGGGTATTTGTTTGCAGTTTCCTCCCTCCACACAACACAAATGAAAAAGTAAGCCTAAATAAGTGATCACCTTTGTCCCCTTGCATCAGGGCAGAAATTAGACACTGAAGAGACTTGCAAGCAGAGGAAGCCAAAATAAACAAAGAAGAGGCAACAACTTTGGAAGTGACATGGGCAACAGATTAAAACCCTGTAGTTAGCATTGACTACATTGGAAGGGGCCTACAGACCTTGAAAAGAAGTATAAGCTGGAACAAGGAACTATCTGAATCTGAACTTATCCCACATTGCCCTCAACAGCTCCAGAGAAATTCCTAGATATATTTTATTATTATCATTTTTTAATTTTTAACTTTTTAATTTTTAAGTTCTTTATTATGCCTTTAATTTTCATTTTTATAACCTACTATTAACTTGCAAAAAAGGCCTTATTTTTAAAGCAAATTTCATATATATATATATATATGAAATTTTATATATATATATATATATATAATTTTTGTGATTTTGCTTTGTTTTTTTTAATATTGTATTTTTGAGAGTCTCACCTCTACTCTAGATTTTTATTCTTTGCATTTTAATATTTGTTATCAATTTTGAACCTTTAAGAATCCAATCTTCAGTACCCATTTCATTACCTCTCTGAATGTTCCAGACGGTGGAGAGTACATAGGGAATGGATTACTGGCTAGATTGCTCTCTCCCCTTTTGATTCCCCCTCTTCTCCTCCTGGTCATCTCTATCTCATTCCTCCCACTTCTCTTCTCCATGTAACTCTGTGAACCTCTCTGGGTGTCCCTCACTGTGGAGAATCATTTTACCATTAACCTAGATGTTTTATCATCAGTGCTGTATGGATGGAGACCTCTTGAGGCTACTCTAAGAATAAGACTGAAAGCCAGAGGCAGGAGGCTTAAATCCAAAACGTGAGAACACCAGAAAACTCCCAACTCCAGAGAACATTAATCAAAAAGAGCTTATCCAAAAGCCTCCACACCTACACTGAAACCAAGCTCCACCCAAGAGCCAACAATTTCAGAGAAAGATATACCATGCTAACTCTCCAATAATGCAGGAACATAATCCTGAGCATTAAAATACAGATGGCCAAAAGTCACGCCAACCCCACAGACACTTCTAAACTCACTACTGGACACTTAATTGCACTTCAGAGAGATGATATCCAGCTCCAGAACACCAACGCAAGCTTGCCTAACAAGGAAACCTTGACAAGCCATTCGTCTGACCCCACCTACAGGGAGGAACCTCCACAATAAAGAGGAACCACAAACTTCCAGCTTACAGAAATGCCACCCCAAACAGAGCTATCTAAACAAGATGAAAAGGCAGAGAAATATTCAGCAGATAAAGGAACAAGATAAATGCCCTCCAAACCAAACAAAAAAAGGAGGAGATGGAGAGTCTACCTGAAAAAAAAAATCAGAATAATGATAATAAAAATGATCCAAAATCTTGAAAACAAAATGGAGTTGCAGATAAATAGCCTGGAGACAAGGATTGAGAAGATGCAAGAAATGTTTAACCAGGATCAAGAAGAAACAAAAAAAGAGTCAATCAATTATGAATAATGCAATAACTGAGATCAAAAGTGCTCTGGAGGGACCCAAGAGTAGAATAATTGAGACAGAAGATAGGATAAGTGAAGTGGAAGATACAATGGTGGAAATAAATGAAGCAGAGAGGAAAAAAGAAAAAAGAAAAAAGACTTTAAAGAAATGAGGATAAACCCAGAGACCTCTGGGACAATGTTAAATGCCCTAACATTCGAATCATAGGAGTCCCAGAAGAAGAAGAAGACAACATTTAAGGCCACGAGAAAATACTTGAGGAGATAGTAGTGGAAAACTTCCCTAAAATGGGGAAGGAAATAGCAACTCAAGTCCAAAAAGCCCAGAGAGTCCCAAACGGGATAAACCCAAGGCAAAACACCCCAAGACACATATTAATCAAATTAAAAACAAAGAACATATATTAAAAGCAGCAAGCTAAATGCAACAAATAACACATCAGGGGATTCTCATAAGGATAACAGTTGATGTTTCAATAGAAACTATTCAGGCCAGAAGGGAATGGCAGGCCATACTTAAATTGATGAAAGAGAAAAACCTACAACCCAGATTACTGTACCCAGCAAAGATCTCATTCAAATATGAAGGAGAAATCAAAAGCTTTACAGACAAGCAAAAGCCGAGAGAATTCAGCACCACCAAACCAGCTCTTCAACAAATGCTAAAAGATTTTCTCTAGACAGGAAATACAGGAAAGGTGTAGAAACTCGAACCAAAAACAACAAAGTAAATGGCAATGGGGTCATACTTATCAATAATTACCTGAAATGTAAATGGGTTGAATGCCCCAACCAAAAGACAAAGACTGACTGAATGGATACAAAAACAAGACGCCTATACATGCTGTCTACAAGGGACCCACTTCAAAACAAGTGACACATACAGACTGAAAGTGATGGGCTGGAAAAATAGATTTCACGCAAAAGGAGATCAAAAGAAAGCAGGAGTGGCAATACTCATATCAGATAAAATAGACTTTGAAATAAAGGACATGAAAACAGACAAAAAAGACATTACACAATGATCAAAGAATCAATCTAAGAAAATATAACAATTATAAGTTTATATGCACCCAACATAGGAGCACTGTAATATGTAAGGCAAATGCTAACAAGTATGAAAGAGGAAATTAACAGTAACAAAATAATAGTGGGACACTTTAATACACCACTCACACCTATGGATAGAGCAACTAAACAAAATTAGCAAGGAAACACAAACCTTAAATGGTACAATGGACCAGTTTGACCTAATTGATATCTATAGGACATTTAACCCTCAAAGAATGAATTTCACCTTTATCTCAAGTGCACACGGAACCTTCTCCAGGATATATCATATCCTGGGCCATAAATCAAACCTTGGTAAATTCAAAAAATCAAAATCATTTCAGTCCTCTCTTCTGATTACAATGCGGTAAGATTAGATGCCAACTACAGGAAAAAAAAAAAAAAACTATTAAAAATGCAAAGATATGGAGGCTAAACAACATGCTTCTCAGTAACCAACAAATCACAGAAGAAATAAAAAAAGATCAAAATATGCATAGAAATGAATGAAAATGAAAACATAAAACCCCAAAACTTACAGTATTCAGTAAAAGCAGTGCTAAGGGGAAGGTTCATAGCAATAAAAGATTACTTCAAGAAACAAGAGACAATCAAATAAATAACCTAACTCTATACCAAAAGCAACTAAAAAAGGAAGAAATGAAGAACTCCAGGGTTAGTAGAAGGAAAGAAATCCTAAAAATTAGGGCAGAAATAAATGAAAAAGAAACAAAGGCAACCACAGCAAAAACCAACAAAGCTAAAAGCTGGTTCTTTGAGAAGATAAATAGACAAATCATTAGCCAGACTCATCAAGAATAAAGGAAGAAGAATCAAACCAAGAAAATTAGAAATGAAAATGGAGAAATCACATCAGACAACACAGAAATACAAAGGATCAAAAGAGAGTACTATCTGCAACTATATGCCAATAAAATGGACAACTTGGAAAGAATGGACAAATTCTTAGAAAAGTATAACTTTCCAAAACTGAACCAGGAAGAAATAGAAAATCTTAACAGACACATCACAAGCACAGAAATTGAAACCGTAGTCAGAAATCTTTCAACAAACAAAAGCTCAGGACCAGATGGCTTCACAGCTAAATTCTACCAAAAATTTAGAGAAGAGCTAACACCTATCCTATTCAAACTTTTCCAGAAAATTTCAGAGGAAGGTAAACGTCCAAACTCATTCTATGAGGCCACCATCACCCTAATACCAAAACCAGACAAAGATGCCATAAAAAAAGAAAACTAAAGGCCAATATTGCTGATGAACATAGATGCAAAAATCCTTAATAAAATTCTAGCAAACAGAATCCAACAACATATTAAAAAAATCATATACCATGACCAAGTGGGCTTTATCCCAGGAATGCAAGGATTCTTCAATATCTGCAAATCAATCAATGTAATGCACCACATTAACAAATTGAAAGGTAAAAACCATATGATTATCTCAATAGATGCAGAAAAAGCCTTTGGCAAATTTCAACATCCATTTATGATAAAAACCCTCCAGAAAGCAGGCACAGAGGGAACATACCTCAACATAATAAAAACCATATATGAAAAAAAAAAAATACGTGATTAACTCAGAGCAGACAATATCCTCAATGGTGAAAAATTGAAACCATTTCCCCTAAAGTCAGGAACAAGACAAGGAAGCCCACTCTCACCACTACTATTCAACATAGTTTTGGAAGTTTTAGCCACAGCAATCAGAGAAGAAAAAGAAATAAAAGGAGTCCAGATTGGAAAGGAAGAAGTAAAACTCTCACTGTTTGCGGATGACATGATCCTCTATATAGAAAATCCTAAGACATCACCAGAAAACTACTAGAGCTAATCAATGAATATAGTAAAGTTGCAGGATATAAAATCAATACACAGGAATCCCTTGCAATCCTATACACTAACAATGAGAAAACAGAAAGAGAAATGAAGGAAACAATACCATTCACCATTGCAACGCAAATAATAAAATACTTAGGATTAAGCCTACCTAAAGAAACAAAAGACCTATATACAGAAAACTATAAAACACTGATGAAAGATATCAAAGATGACACAAATGGATGGAGAAATATGCCTTGTTCATGGATCAGAAGGATCACTATAGTGAAAATTATCACACTACCCAAAGCAACCTATAGATTCAATGCAATCCCTATCAAGCTACCAATGGTATTTTTCAGAGAACTAGAACAAATAATTTCACAATTTGTATGGAAACACAAAAAACCTCAAAAAGCCAAAGCAATCTTGAGAAAGGAGAATGTAACTGCAGGAATCAACCTGCCTGACTTAAGACCACAGTACAAAGCTACAATTATCAAGGCAGCATGCTAGGCACAAAGACAGAAATATAGATCAACTGAACAATATAGAAAGTCCAGAGATAAATCCATGCACCTATGGACACCTTATCTTTGACAAAGGAGGTAAGAATATACAATGGATAAAAGACAATCTCTTTTAACAATGGTGCTGGGAAAGCTGGCCAACCACTTGTAAAATAATGAAATTAGAACACTTTCTAACACCAAACACAAAAATAAACTCAAAACAGATTAAAGATTTAAACGTAAGACCAGAAATTATAAATCTCCTAGAGGAAAACCTAGACAAAACACTCTCTTACATAAATGACAGCAGGGTCCTCTATGACCTACCACACAGAGTAATGGAAATAAAAGCAAAAATAAACAAATGAGACCTAATTAAATGTAAAAGCTTTTGCACAATGAAGGAAACTATAAGCAAGGTGAAAAGCAGCCTTCAGAATGGGAGAAAATAATAGCAAATGAAGCAACAGACAAATAATTAATCTCAAAAATATACAAGCAGTACATGTAGCTCAATTCCAGAAAAATAAAAGACCCAATCAAAAAATGGGCCAAAGAACTAAACAGATATTTCTTCAAAGAAGACATATAGCTGGCAAACATATGAAAAGATGCTCAACATCACTCATTATCAGAAAAATGCAAATCAAACCCACAATGAGGTACCATCTCAAGCCGGCCAGAATGGCTGGAGGGTGTGGAGAAAAGGGAACCCTCTTACACTGTTGGTGGGAATGCAAACTTGTATAGCCACTATGGAAAACAGTGTGGAGATTCCTTAAAAATCTGGAAATAGAACTGCTGTATGACCCAGAAATTCCACTGGTGGGCTCACACACTGAGGAAACCAGAATTGAAAGAGACAAGTGAACCCCAATATTCACTGTAGCACTGTTTACAATAGCCAGAACATGGAAGCAAACTAGATGTCCATTGGCAGATGAATGGAAAAGAAAGCTGTGGTACATATGCACAATGGCATATTACTCAGCCATTAAAAAGAATGCATTTGAATCAATTCTAATGAGGTGGATGAAGCTGAAGTCTATTATACAGAGTGAAATAAGTCAGAAAGAAAAACACCAATACAGTATACTAACACATATATATAGTATTTAGAAAGATGGTAATGATGACTCTATATGCGAGACAGCAAAAGAGATACAGATGTAAAGAAGAGACTTTTGGACTCCGTTGGAGAAGGTAAGGGTGGGAAGATTTCAGAGAATAACACTGAAACAAGTATATTATCACATGTGAAATAGAGTGCCAGTCCAGGTTTGATGCATGAGACAGGGTTCTCAGGGCTGGTGCACTGGGATGACCCTGAGGGATGGGATGGGGAGGGAGGTGGGAAGGGAGTTCAGGATGGTGAACAGATGTACATGCATGGCTGATTCATATCAGTGCATGGCAAAAATCATTGTAAAATTATTTTAAAGTAATTGTAAAGTAATTAGCCTCCAATTAAAATAAATAAATTATTTTAAAGTAAAAAAGTGATTATAAAAATAATATTAAAAATATAATTATGTATAAAAGCAAGTACATATAGTTACAGGTCAATATATACAAACCCCATGGTAACTTCAAAGCAAAAGTTTACAATAGATACACAAAAATCTAGAAAGGAACCCAAGGATACAACTAAAAAATCATTAAACTACAAGAAGACAGGAATAGAGAAGAACTATAGAAATAACCAGAAAACAAGTAACAATATGGCAATAAGTACATACCTATGTATAATCACTTTAAATGTCAATGGATTAATGCTCTAAATCAAAAGATACTATATGTACAAAACATTAAATTCTCTAGAAAACAAAATACTAGAACTAATAAATATATACAATAATGTTACAGGATACAAATATTAATATAAAAAATCTGTTGAATTTCTAAACACTAGCAATGAACCTAGAGAAAGTGAAATTAAGAAAACAATCTCACTCACCATCTCATCAAAAAGAATAAAATAGAGATAAGGCTACTTAAATCCACCAGATAAAGCTACCAGGTATAACCTAGATCAAATCCCTTATGACTATACAGTGGAAGTGAGAAATAGATTTAAGGGACCAGATCTGATACACAGAGTGTCTGATGAACTATGGAAGTAGGTTCATGACATTGTACAGCAGACAGGCATCAAGACCATCCCCAAGAAAAAGAAATGAAAAAACACAAAATGACTGTCTGAGGAGGCCTTACAAATAGCTGTAAAAAGAAGGGAAGCAAAAAGCACAGGAGAAAAGAAAGATATACCCATTTGAATACAGAGTTCCAAAGAATAGCAAGAAGAGATGAGAAAGACTTCCTCAGAGATCAATGCAAAGAAAAAGAGGAAAACAATAGAATGGGAAAGACTAGAGATCTCTTCAAGAAAATCAGAGATACCAAGGGAATATTTCGTGCAAAGATGGGCTCAATAAAGGACAGAAAAGGTATGAACCTAACAGAAGCAGAAGATATTAAGAATAGGTGGCAAAATACACAGAAGAACCATACAAAAAAAAAGATCTTCATGACCCAGATAATCATGATTGTGTGATCACTCACACTCACCTAGAGCAAGACATCCTGGAATGTGAAGTCAAGTGGGCCTCAGGAAGCATCACTACGAACAAAGCTAGTGGAGGTGATGGAATTCCAGTTGAGCTATTTCAAATCCTGAAAGATGATGCTGTGAAAGTGCTGCACTCAATATGCCAGCACATTGGGAAAACGGAGTAGTGGACACAGGACTGGAAAATGTGAGTTTTCATTCCAATCCCAAAGAAAGGCAATCTCAAAGAATGCTCAAACTACCACACAAGTGCACTCATCTCACACGCTACTAAAGTAATGCTCAAAATTCTCCAAGCCAGGCTTCAGCAATACGTGATCCGTGAACTTCCAGATGTTCAAGCTGGTTTTAGAAGAGGCAGAGGAACCAGAGATCAAATTGCCAACATCTGACGGATCCTCGAAAAAACAAGAGAGTTCCAGAAAAACATCTATTTCTGCTTTATTGACTATGCCAAAGCCTTTGACTGTCTGGATCACAATAAACTGTGGAAAATTCTGAAAGAGATGGGCATACCAGACCACCTGACCTGCCTCTTGAGAAACCTGTATGCAGGTCAGGAAGCAACAGTTAGAACTGGACATGGAAAAACAGACTGGTTCCAAATAGGAAAAGGAGTACGTCAAGGCTGTGTATTGTCCCCCTGCTTATTTAACTTCCCTGGGTCAGGAAGATCCCTGGGTTGAGAATACTCTCAAATATTGAGAAAACTCTGGTATTTTTGCCTGAAAAACCAAGATATTGGCAAGGCTGTGTTCTTTCTGCAGGCTGCAGAGAAGAATACATCCCTTAACTTCTTCAGTTTCTAGAGGCTGCTCACATTCCTTGGCTCACGGTCTCTTTCTCACACCTCTCCAACTTCTTGTTTCTGTCATCAAATCACCTACTATTCATTCTGATCCTGTTGCCTCCCTCCCTCTTGTAAGGCCCCTCGAGGTTACATTGAGCCCACCATAAAATACAGGATAATTTCCCCCATCCCAAGGTCACTAGCTTAATCATATTTGCAAAGTTCCTTTTTATCATGTAAGAAAATATATTATCAGATTCCAAGGATTAGGATGTGGACATCATTAGGGGACTATTATTCAGTTTACCATGTTACTTCAGCTCAGAGACAATCATTGGGATGAGAAAAGTCAGAATGGTACTTGCGATTGTAATACAACTTGAAGGGTATAGAGATAAGGAGGTGATCACCCCTAGACTGGAAAATGACATAAACCCATGTAGTGGGGGTAGGAATCATCACAATTTACATGGAGATTGTTAAAGAGAGTAATATAAATTCAGTACGCATGAGATACAATCAAGTGGGAGGAGGAAAAGATCAAATCACAAAGTCAAGCAAAAGGATCCACATTTGAGATAGGCTTGAAAATTTTGAATTACTGAAAGTTCCCAAGTAAACTCCCAAGTGACATTATAAAAGTACTATTTTCAGGATGATTTGTTTAGCCAAGTAGAGGTGGGAGAGGGGACCTCAAGAGGAACAAATGCTGATTGGTTATATCTCCTCTGAAGTATCACTGGTGTCTAAGGTGCTTTCAGAACACCTGAAAACAAGAAGGCAACAATTTCAAAGGCAATATAAAAGGCCAGTCAGGATCATTTTAACATCTGTCCATCAAGAGGAGCACAAATCACAGACAACTAAGGGCCTCCCATATTGTAAAGGAAGCTAATTTCTATGAGGTCAAGGCAGTTTTAAAGAAAGAGAAAGAAAATATACCAGTCTTACCTCATTGCCACATTACTTCCATCTATGACAATTGGCCTCAAATTGTCACTGTTGTCTATTTCATCTTCAAGAGACAGCTCAGGGCTTGTGATCTCTCTGGAGCTGGGCCCCCGAGGCCCTAACAGACTCAAGTTGACTTGCCCTTCCAAATCACCTTTGTTCCCAAGTCTGACAAGCTCTGCCAATACATCATTAATAAGCGATTCTGGACCCAGTTTATTCAGCACTGATTGAATCTGTTCCTCTGCGTAACCCAACTTTAAAGCAAAATCCATCTTGGTTTGGTATTCTTTTTCCAAGTCAAGCTTCCCATCATGTAGAATGCTGCTCTGGGAGAAGCTTGGATGATCTAGGCAGGGTGATCTACATAGCTGGCGGTGTGGCTTAGAAAGGATCTCCTTTTTATTCAATTGAACATCTCCCAGTTGGCAACTATTGTCATTGTTGCTGTTTTTAAGGCTCATTTGCTCAGGATCACTCTCAGAGCCCAGCCACTCTTCAGAATCAGCATTGCCCTGCTCTGTATTCTCTTGCTTAGACTGCTGCTTCTCTTCCCTGGAGGCACTCTTCTTCATTTTTGGTGTTTCCACTGCAGCGGTGGCTGTCATCCCGTTCAGTAGGCAGTCTAAGGTCTAATCAGCTTTTTTTTTTCTTTTTAGCCTGCTTGGAATTCATGTACATTGGCATTCCTTTGCATAAAATGTGGTGGCAGTGGTGGCACACGAGTTTGCCTGTTTGGTTTGTTATGTTTAGATGTTACCAGTTCCTACAAATAAACACACATATCATAATCATGTTTAGTAAACTTATGGAAAATTATTTTAGAATATGGTGCTTTCTTCCTAAGAAACTACAGACTGTCTGATATATTTTTCTGCTTAAAATGATTGGACTCAAAATAATATCAAATGTTTTTTCAGATCACAACAATATGAGACTATAAAATCAACTACAAGAAAAACAACTAAAAGAAGAAAACAAATATGTGGAGTCTAAACAGCATGCTACTAAACAACCAATGGGTCATTGAATAAATCAAAGATAAAATTTTAAAAAAGTATCTTGGGATAAAAATGTAAACACAATGACACAGAAATCTATTGGGCTGCAGGAAAGTAGTTCTAAGAGGGAAGTTTATAGTGATTCAAGCCTACCTCAGGAAACAAGAAAAGTCTCAAATAAACCAACCTAAGTTAAAGGAACTAGAAAAAGAAAAACAAACAAAACCCAGAGTTAGTAGAAGGAAATAAATAATAAAGATTAAAGCAGAAATAAATGAAATATAGACTAAAAAGCAAGAGAAAAGATTAATGAAAGTTAAGAGCTGGTTTTTTGAAAAGATATACAAAATTGAAAAACTGTTAGCCAGAACTAATCAAACAGAGGGTTTCCCCGGTGGCTCAGATGGTAAAGAATCTGCCTACAATGTGGAAGACCCAGGTTCGATTCCTGGGTCAGCAAGATCCCCTGGCAAAGGAACTAGCTACCCACTCAGTATTCTCACCTAGAGAATCACATGGACAGAGGAGCCTGTTGGGCTAGAGTACATGGGGTCTCAAAGAGCTGGACACGACTGAGTGACTAACAGACACATCAAAAAGAGAGAGGGCCTAGATAAATAAAATCAGAAATGGAAAGAAAAATTTACAACTGACAGCCCAGAAATACAAAGAATTATAAGAAAATTACTATAAAAAACTATATACTCCAAAAATGGACAGCCTAAAAGAAATGGATATTCTTAGAAATACGGTCTCCCAAGACTAATCAGGAAGAAATAGATAAAAATACAAACAAACCAATTGCCAGGAATGAAACTGAATCTGTAATTTAAAACTTCCCAACAAACAAAAGTCTAACACCAGATGGCTTCACAGATAAATTCTACCAAACATTTTAAAAAGAGCTACTGCCTCTCCTCCTCAGACTATTCCAAAAATTGAAGAGAAGAAAATGCTTTCAATGCTGCTTTCAAGCCAGTATTACCCTGATTAAAAAAAAAATTAGACAAAGATAATCTAAAAAATAAAATTGCAGGCAAACATCACTGATAAACATAAATGCAAAAACACTCAACAAAGTATTACCAAACTAAATTCAACAGTAAGTTAGAAGGTTCACATACCATGATTCAGTAGTATTTATCAAAGGATGCAAAGATCTTTCAATATCTGCAAATCATTGTGATTCACCACATTAACAAATTGAATAAAATCATATGGTCACTTCAATTGATGCAGAAAAAGCTTTTGACAAAATTTAGCATCTGTTTATAATAAAGCCTCTCCAGAAAGTGGGAATAGAAGTAACATGCCTAAACATAATAAAGGCCTTATATGCCCCTACAACCAACAATATACTTAACTGTGAAATGCAGAAAACACTTTGTCTAAGATCAGGAACAAGATAAATTTCCCCACTCTCACTGCCTTTATTCAACAGAGTATTCAAAGTTCTAATCACAACAATTATACAAGAAAAAGAAATGAAAGTAATCCAAATTATAAAGAAAGAAGTCAAACTTCTTGCAGATGACATGATACTATATACAGAAACCCTAAAGACTCCACCAAAACAAACAAACAAAAAACAACTATTATATCTAATAAATGAATTCACTAAAGTTATAGGATACAAAATTAATATACAGAAATCTGTAGTTTTTCTATTCAATAAAAAACATACATCAGAAAGAAAAATTAACAATCCCACTTATAATTGCATCAAACAGAATCAAATACCTAGGTATAAATTTAACTGGGGTGGTGAAAAGCCTGTACTCTAAACAGGATAAGTCATTGACAAAAGAAATTGAAGAATACACAAACAAATGGAAGATACACCTTGCTCATGGATTAGAATAATTAATATTGTTAAAACATCCATATTACACAAAGTGATCTACAGATTCAATGCAATCTCCATCAAAGCATCAATGACAGTTTTCACAGGACTAGAACAAATAATTCTAAAGTTTATATAGAACCATGAAAGGCACTGGATAGCCAAAGCAATTTTGAGTAAAAAAAATGCTGGAGGTATCACACTCCTTTACTTAAAACTTTACTACAAAGCTATAGTAATTAAACCAGCATGTAACTTGGTACAAAAAGACACATAAATCAATGGGAGAGAGCCCCCAAGTAAGCCAATGCCTATAGGATCAATTAATTTATGACTAAGGAGGCAAGAATATACAATGGAGAAAAGAGAGCTTCTTCAGTAAATGGTGTTGGGGAGGAGAGAGTGGGATGAATTGAGAAGGCAGCACTGACATATATACAATACTAAGTGCAAAATAGATAGCAAGTGGGAAGCAGTTGTATAGCACAGGGAACTCAGCTCAGTGCTTTGTGATGACCTAGAGGGCTGGGATTGGGGCAAGGCAGAGGGAGGCTCAAGAGGGAGGAGATATAGGTATACTTATAGCTGATTCATATTGTTGTGTAGGAGAAACCAACACAACATGGTAAAGCAACTATACTCCAATTAAAAATAAATTTAAAAAATGGTGTTGGGAAAAATTGAATACCTGTATGTAAAAGAATCAAGCTGGACTAAATTCTTATACTACATATAAAAATAAATTCAAAATGGATTAAAGATAAAAGTGTAAGACCTGAAACCATAGAACACTTAAAAGAAAACATAGGCAGTATGTTCTTTGCCATCAATCTTAGCAACATTTTTTGTGTGTGTCCTTACAATCCTGCAACAAAAGGACAAAAAATAAACAAATGAGACTACATCAGACTAAAAGGTGCTTATATAGTAAAGGAAATTATCAACGAAAGAAAAGCAACCTACTAAATAGGATAAGATATTTGAAAATAAAGTGTTCGATAAAGGTTTAGTATCCAAAATATATAAATAACTCATACAACTCAATAACAAAAAAAATCCCAAACTTTCTGATCAAATAATGATCAGAGGACCTGAGTAGACATTTCTCCAAAGAAGACATACAGATGGCCAATCTCTGATACATGAAAAGATGCTTAACTTCATTAATCATCAGCAAAATGCATCAAAACAATATAACTTCCCACTTGTCAGAATGGCTATCATTGAACAGACAACACATAACAAGTGTTGGTGAGGATGTGGAGAAAAGGTAACCCTCCTGCACTATTGGTGTGGATGTAAATTGTTACAGGCAATATGGAAAATAGCATGCAGGTTCTTCAAAAAATTAAAAATAAAACTACCAGTATTCCCACATGTGGATATAAAGTAAGCAAAAACACAAACTCAAAAAGATATATGCACTCCTATGTTCATTTCAGCATTATTTACAGTAACCAAGATATGAAATAAATTTAAGTATCCATCAATAGATGAATTGATAAAAATATCTGGGAAATATATATATACACACACATAAACAATGGAATATTATTCAGCTACAAAAAAGAAAGAAATCTTGCCTTTTGAGACAACATGAATGGACCGAGAAGGTATTAGGTTTTGTTTGTTTTGCCTTGCAGTGCAGCCTGTGGGATCTTAGTTCCCCAACCAGGAATCAAACCTGGGCCCTTGGCAGTGAAAACACAGAATTATAACTACTGTACCTCCAGGGAATTCCCTAGAGGGTATTAAGTGAAATAAGTCAGACAGAGAAAGACAAATACTGTAAATTTCACTTATATGTGGAATCTAAAAAACAAATTAATAAACATAATAAAACAGAAACAGAATTATAGATCAGAGAGCAAACTGGTGTTTGCTGCTTGGGGTGGGGTTGTGGGAGTGAGGGGTTAGGTGAAATAGGTGAAGTAGATTAAGAATTATTATTTGTTATCATTTATTGGATTTATTATTCCAACAATAAAATAAATAAATCACAGAGATCTAATATACAGCATAAGGAATATAACTAATAATAATGTAATAATTTTGTATGGTGTCAAATGGTTACTAGGCTTTTTAGGGTGATCATTTTGTAATGTATTTAGATATCAGATCAGTATGCTGTAAACCTGAAACTAATAATATTGCACATCACCTATATTTCAATAAAAAAATGTTTCCACTCACCTTATGTAAAAAAATATAGCCTCTAGAAATCCAAAGTGCTATCCATTGTGCTACAGAGACTCCTAAGAATCTCTATTTCTCTTCTAATTCTAGACACAAAGTTTTCAATGATGGTCATAGTGCTTTAATTCCTCCCCTCTCCAACAAAAATCATAGCCAAATTTAACTGCTTATCACAAAAACTAGAAGGAAGAGAAACATGGCATTTCAACAGGGTAGAGAAATATATACATCTTTCAAAAAACTTTTTCTTCCTTTATGTCAGGTAGTGTTAGCTGCTCAGTCATATCTGACTCTGCGACCCCATGGACTGTAGCTTGACAGGCTCCTCTGTCCATGGGATTCTCCAAGCAAGAGTTCTGGAGTGGACTGCCATTCCCTTCTCACGAGGATCTTCCTGACCCAGGAATCGAGCTCGGGTTTCCTGCATTGCCTCTTTACTGTTTGAGCTACAGGGAAGTCCGTGTCAGGTAAAATTTCCAAATATCACACGATATTCTTCTTGTTGGGCTTCCCTGGTAGCTCAGACAGTAAAGAATCTGCCTGCAATGCAGGAGATCTGGGTTCCATCCCTGGGTCTGGAAGATCCCCTAGAGAAGGGAATGGAAACCCCCTCCAATATTCCTGCCTGGAGAATTCTGTGACAGAAGAGCCTGGTGGGCTACAGTCCATGGGGTCACAAAGAGTTGGACATGACTGACTAACACACACACACACACACACACATTCTTACTAAACCTGAGCTTCACTCCTCAACAGGACAACTTCTCTAGCATTACATTTTTTTTTTTTTTTTTTTTTTGCAAAATATCAGGGTCCCTATCTACTGGAAACAATAGAAAATCACTAAAATTGTTTTCAAGCAATTGAAGCTGGTTATGAGGGTCACAAATAGAGATGTGTGCTCCAGTTAAGGAAAAAGTTGTGTGCATACTCATGAATTGTATCTGTACCCTCTTTTATCTATTGCAATTGTGTTTATTATATTGTAAAAAATATAACTAAGTTGATAAAATCAACTCAGTTTGCATGAGAAACTAAAATATCTTAAAATATCATTAATTATAGATTAAGGTCAAGGGACAATTTTATTTCTAAACTTCTTTCAGCTACATCATCTGTGCCCTCAGGTTTGAGTTGTAACCTGGTCAAGGTGTTTCACTTTCCTCGAGCCTCAGTTTCTTCAAATATGAATTGAGGATATGGATAGTTACTTCACAGAACAAGGATTGCATCAAATGAGTAAGGAAAGTGCTTAGAAAAGTGAACATAACATAGTAGGTTCTCAGTATATGTAAAGAGCCAACAGACACCACCAGGAGTTTGGTTTTAAAAAAGGAAAGAAGATACTGACAGTGAGGCAAGACTATATAGACCTGTGAGCACTGAAAAGCTCTTCAGATAGTAGCTGTGCTCACTAATTTAAATCAGACTATCTGTAACTGGTGTACTAGGATTTTCCAGTAACATCTCAATACTGCTCATATAAACAAGAAGAAAAAGTCACCAGCAGCTTTATCTAAGAATAATATGGATAACTGCATACCTTAGTAGAGTCACATTTGGAAACAACATATGCACACAGAATTGGCATCTCAGAACTGACATTTAGGCAGCATATAGTGACTTCTCTAAAGATTATATTACCACTCATTTCTTCTAATTTTTTGCTTAGTATAGATGCATAGACATCCATTTCACTGTTACATCTCCATTCATCTACTGTTATGAATTTTAAAGCTTATTTGCTTTATAAGTTCCATGTTTGCTACTGACTTACTCTCTTGAAAATAATTTCTAGTGCACATGGGTAACTGAAAAAATTTCCCCTGAATTTATTCAAAGATCCAAAGAAATTTAAAAGCAACAGTTTATACAACTAAATGTATATTTTTCCTGGCCAATGAAAGGTATCTGTAAAAGATAAATTAGACTGCTGTTAGCTAGCAGATCAAATGTCTAGTTTTTATTGTGAGTTTCCTACTCAATAATCTAAGGTAGAAGAGAAATAAATGATGTGGTAGACATAAACTTTGATTACCTTTTAAAACCTGAAGCAACTTTTTAAGAGAAATACTGGTTATCTGTCCTAAAACCCATGTAGGTATATAAGTGTCATGTGATTTCTGTGTTTATTTTGTCTTACAATGCAAACTTCTTAAGGCAAAGTTGACAGGCACTGTGATAAGCCACAGGTCTAGAAGGAGAGATCAGAACTGATCCTGCCCTCAAAGAACTCTTAAACTAATTTTAAAAATAGCTGTAAGTGGCTCTAGGAAATGCTGAAACACAATTCTATAGAGGGAGATCATCTCAAATATAGTCCAGGTTGGGACACTTTTGAGAATGAAGAAGCATCCCTGATAATTATTTCCGGACAATAGGCATGAACTGAAGATGTCCCAGGCAAACAGAGATGTATTTTGGTCCTTCAAGTTACTTGAAAATTTTCACTGATATACAGAAGAAGGAATGTTCAATTTTATCAGTAGGATGGGAGATAGGGATGGTGGTTAAAGGGATAATGAAGAATTCAAGAAAGATATAATACTTGGAGTAATTTTCAGACTAATTAATTAACTAGCATCTATTTTAGTGTTGACTATGTGCCAGGAGGCATGTTACCTGCTGGGGTGTAAAGACAGACAAGAATTCTGATTTTATGATGCTTATAGTGGTGCTGGTGGGAGTGGAGATAGACAATAATTGGATAATTACATAGTTCATAATTACAAACTGTAACAAGTGATTAACTGTTAAAAAGTATAGGGGAACATGAGTTTTAAAGGAAAGTGTGACAATTTACTGAGCAGGGAAAAACTTTTACTTGTGTCTCCTGCATTGCAGGCAGACTCTTTACCACTGAGCCACCAGTGGGGTGGGGGAGAAACTTAAACTTATAAACATATGAAGATTAATGTGATAATATGCCTTAATTAATGGCTCGTGCTTAACATTACTGGTGAAGATGGCTAAAGGAAAATAGTTACTTTTGTTGAAAAAGCGAGGTGATGGGGGAGAAAGAGGATGTTCCAGCTGCTATTTACAACAGGTTTTTAAATGAGTTTTTATCTTTCATTATTATTTATGGAAAAATATCACAGATACTGACATTGGAAAAATCACATTAATCAGAAGAAATTACAGGACTGGATGTAATTTGTTTTAAAAAGTTAAGAGCTTTTAATAAACAAATGATTGCAAAGTTGCATTTGAATCTAAAAAAGGAGAGAAACAAATGCAGGCAAAAACTTTCAAGGTTGACGAGGGATTTCTACCAAGGGAAAAAATCTCAACCTTACCATTCAGCCGGCTCACTCCATTTCTTCGTACATTACTCCCCCAGCCTTTTATTATGAAATACAATTCATTCATTTTGCATTTGCAACAGAGTAAATTTCCAATATCAATGAGGTTCCGATATAAACTCCACTTCATCTTTTACAAAATATGCCAAACAATACCCTGTATGGAGACAGAAATATCTGGCCATGTCTACTGAGCCAAAATCATTGGAAATGTTCAAAAAAGTCCAATAGTCATGTAAAACAGAGTCATCAAGCAGTACCCAAGTCAAGAAGAGAAGAGTAAATTCTCAATTATCTATATGTGCCTAAGCACCTTTATTATTTGTGGAGTTGTTAAATCTCAAGTTGTGATCTGAGAAGATGTGGTTTGAGAGGAACTTAGGAATACCTAATGAGAGTGTTAGTAGCCTTGGTAGGGAGCTCCAGAGGTCCCAAAGCAGCAGGAGGAAATAAAACTGCAAGGGACAGACTTTTTCTTTTTTCCATTTTCTTTTAAAATTCTTTGTTGTCTGGTTCCACCTGGACTTAACTTTATCTAAAACCTTGGGCTAACCAATGCTTTTTCTCATGGAAATGTCTTCCTTAAGCTATGTTAATGAACTATGTATTTGCTTGGAAATCTGCCTTCCTTCAAGATTCATGTGAATTATTTTAGTTCCTGAGATGACTCACCTTATGCCAATGCTATCTCAAAATGCATATTTTGGGTGAGGGACCTGGTGCAACTCTCTGTTTTGAGACATTTCCTTTCTCTTATTAGCAACTTTCTAAAAAGTATATAACTCCCTGGTAAAAACTAGCAAGGGGGCGCTCTTTCTGTCTCCTTCTGATGTCTATGTCATAAGCTTTCTCTGTTTCTTTTATACTTTAATAAAACTTTATTTTACACAAAAAGCTCTGAGTGATCAAGCTTCATCACTAGCCCCAGATCGAACTCTCTTCTGAAGACCAAGAATCCTGACATTGTTTATGGCTCGTAGCAGCAACCTTTCATCTTGGGGGTCTCATCCAGGATTCTTCAAGACAAGGTAAAGATGCTCAGAGCTCTAGTTCTTTGTTCTCCTAGTAAACACGTTTTTTTGCTTTACTAACTCTACAGTGTGCCTGTGTGTGTGATTGATTGAAAGAGATGCACAACAAGTGTGAAGCAAGAGTTGTGTCCTAATCTGTGGTTCTGCGTTGACGTCATATGGCTTATGGCAAAAACCCTGTCAGGGGATGATACCAACATGGTAATGTCAAGAGGCACCCAACATCTCCTCTGGGGGAGTGGCCAGAGATGGACAAAGGGTGTGGACTAAACTCTCCTTTCTCATTCAAATTTTCTGGTCTCTTTGACCATTTCACAACTGCCTGGGAATTAGAACTACTAACCTAATCTGTCAGATGGTAGACTTTCAAGGGACTTGCAATCCATGCTGCTACTATGTACTTTTACTTAGACTCCAAGTATGGAAGCACCTAGCCTTGTTGGAGCCAAAAATTATAAGAGTATGATCAGAAATGAGGAGGAACTCTAGCTCCAAGAACATCTTTAGGGCTAGAGGTCTTTCTCTTGATTGCCTGCCTCAGGGGCCAATGACGTGAAAGTGAGTCATTATCATGGCTGTGCCTCTGATCTATGTGGATAGAAGCACTGCTGGTGACCATGAGGTTTTTGAGGACACGGATTATGAATTCCAGGATCTAGTCAGATTTAAGTGCAATGGGCTTCTTCTTTTGGTAGCACTAGCTCTTACTGGACCAGAGGAAACTCTCTGGTGACTTTTGTCTCAACTCCTTAGATATTATTTCTGTGGAATCTGAGGCAATGAATTGGACGGATTTGCCTTAATAGTTTGAGGACAAAAATCACATTTCTAACTGGCCAGCCCTTCATGACCCCTTTTGCTACACTCAGAAGGGACATCTTGGTCGTTGTTCATCCCTTTATGACTCACCACTTCTACTGTGGTCAGGACTGTACTCATGAATGTGCACAGCACACGGAAGATGGATACTTCCCCTAGTAGTGAAAGGTTGTTGCTGAACTACAAAAGACAATGGGATTCTTGGCCTCTGGAGCAGAAGAATTAAACCTGGGTTCAGTGACAAGGCTTGATCATTCAGAGCTTTTGTATAATAAAGTTTTATTAAAGTATAAGAGAGATAGAGAAAGCTTATGACATAGACATCAGAAGGGGGCAGAAAGAGTACCCCTCTGCTAGTCTTTAGCTGGATGTTATATAGCTACTAGCAGTCTACTAATTAAAGAAAGAAAATATCTCAAAACTCAGAGAATGGCATCAGGCCCCTCACCCACAACATGCATTTTGAGATAACATTGGCACCAGGTGAGTCATCCTGGGCCATAAAACGATTGACATCCATCTTGAAGAAAGACAGATTTCCATACAAATATATAGTTTCATTAGCATAGATTAGGAGAACAATGAATGAGTATGACATACCGTTTTGTCAAGTCAGTTTTGAGCCTTTAGGTGGAACTGACTCTAAGACAGAGTCTAGGGTAAATGCAGAGTACATTAACATAGTTTAAGGCAAACATTTCCATAAGAAAAATGCATTGGTTAGCTCAAGGTTTGAGAAAAGTTCGGTTCAGGTGGAGCCAGGTGTCATTATGGCAATATAGAATTTTAAGAGAAACCTCTTTTTAAATTTGTGTAGAGAAGGGGAAAAATATAACACTATTTTGTTTCCTCCTGCCGCTTAAGAGAGAGAAAAACTGTCTGATACTTGCAGTCTATTTCCCTCGTTTGGAGACCCCTGGCCTTCCTGCCTATTACTCTCTCAGTAGTCCTAGCTTGGGATGCATTTAGGAAGGCTACTCTGTTGCACTCCGGGTGGCATCAGAGGAAGAGCAGAAATCAGACAAAGGTCTTAATGGTGAGGAACTGGACGTCAGTCTGGGATGCTATCAGGTCTACCCATGCTGCATCTCCACCCTGCCTTGGTGGTAGAACCGGGAGGGATGTGTAAGACACCTGTGTCAGTAAGGGACAGACTAAGTCCAACCAGGGAAGGAAAGCTTTGGTGGAAAGTCTGTCTCCACTTCCATCTAGAGCAGGGAGGGACGCCTCTGGTAGAAAAAAGCCACAGCTGAAGATGCTGCTTTTTTCTCCTTTAAAAATGGGAGCTAACAGTTCCAGAACCACCCCCTTTAAAGTGTATTTTTAAAAAAAAAAATCTGGGACAAGTTTGATCCCCAGAGTTTAAAAAAGACATGCTGGATCTTCTGTGAATGGCCAAAGTGTTCTTTGGAAGACGGAGAATGCTGGCTTGTTGAAGGGTCTCTTAATTATAATATTGTTTCACAGTTATACTGGTTCTATGGAAAACAGGAAAAATGGGTAGAAGTACCATATGTGTTGCTCTTTGTCTCTCTGCAAGACATGCCAGACTTATGTCCTAAGGGTACAGATTTGGGTGTGAAACCTTCAGCTCCCTCCTGTCCTCTTACTTTGCCCTGGTATCCAGGGCTCCCAACTGAACAGGCTGAGAGTCATTACGCCCTTCCAGGAGGGGTTGCCTCAGTCTCAGTAGAAATTCAAATAGTTCCAATTATGGTCGAGACTATATATATGGAAGCCTTTGTGGGACAAACTTTACTTTATGACCTTACTTGACGAGATGTAATGTATGTCTTAGGACAGATGCTAATTCCTGACTCAAAAACTTGAGTTTTGGGTAAAAGCTGTTGCCTATGGAGATGAATGGCTTGGTAATGAATCAGCAGAAAAGGGAGAGGGTGAGATAGCTGTCTTCCCTACTGGAAATCAGACAGTCCCCACAA
Source organism: Cervus elaphus (assembly GCF_910594005.1). Classification (NCBI taxonomy): domain Eukaryota; kingdom Metazoa; phylum Chordata; class Mammalia; order Artiodactyla; family Cervidae; genus Cervus; species Cervus elaphus. Next base: position 127,277,073 of record NC_057848.1, read on the forward strand.
CAGAGTCAGACAGGGACTATAACAGGGCTAAAGGAAGATGGGGACCGGAATCACTTTGTCAGATGTGTTCTTGAGGGACTCAAGCACTCGCTTAGTGCACACTCGTGCACTAAGACTTTAAACTATGCCAAGTTGGCAAACAGAACAAGAGAGAAGGATACTCCTGGTAAATTATGGGAAGCTCTCTACAAATTACTGATGTTGATCCCTAAAAGGCAGAGGGAGGAATGATCTTAAAAGGTAGATTTCTCACTTATTCAACTCCAGATATCTGCTGTAAGCTAGTAAAACAGGTGTACAGACCAAATCAGTCTTAGATAACCTGTGCAACTGACTCAGTTTATTATGGCAGGGAGGAGGAGGAGAAGAGGCAGAAAAAGACCGGGAAAGACTGAAACTCTAACAATGCCTTTCAGATCTGCTCTGAAACAGCTAGGGAAAAACTCCCAGAGGACCCACGTGAAAGCAGATGGACTTGCTGTTACTGTGGAAATAAGGGGCACCCCAAGCAGGATTACTCTCAGGTGTCTAAGCTGCCACTAGTTCCATGTCCAGTCTGCAAAGGACCACATTAGAGAGGAGGCTGTCCTCCAAGGTATAGGCCTCAGGGGTCTGACTCTCAAGACAATCAGAACTGAAGGTGCCCAGGGGTCCCCACTCAAGCTCCCATCCTAATTACACCTGAGGAACCCTGGGTATTGATAATTGTGGGGGCCGATCAGTCAATTTCTTTTTAGACATCAGGACAACTTACTCTATTCTTACTGAAGCCCCTGGCCCACTTTCTCCCCGACCCGTTTCTGTAATGGGACTGTCTGGATGAGCCAAACGTTATTATTTCAGTTACCCTCTAAGCTGCAACTGAGACTCTGCTATTTTCACATGAGTTTCTCATTGTGCCAGAGTCTCCCTCACCCGTATGGGGAGGGATATACTGAACAAGGTCCATGCCTCTGTTTTCATGAATAAGGATTCCATTCTGTCTCTCCCATTAATTGAAAAAAATGTAAAACCTAGAGTGTGGGCTGATGGAAAAACTGTGGGTTAAGCACAAAATACTATTCTTGTCACTATCAAACTCAAAGACCCTCACCTGCTTCCACATCAAAAACAGTATCCACTGAAACTGAGGTTAAGGGAGGGTTAAAACCCACCATTGAGAATTTAAAGAATCAGAGGCAACTAATTCCCTGTAACACTCCATGCAACACTCTTATTTTGGGTATAAAAAAAGTCAAATGATAAATGGAGACTACTTCAAGCTTTGTGAATAATAAATCAGGCTGTGGTTCCTTTACACCCCATGGTGCCTAATCTTTATACTCCGTTTTCTGAAATTCTTGAACTAGCCAAATATTTTTCAGTCATTGATTTGAAAAATGCTTTCTTTTCTAGAAGGGACGAGGTCCATAGGCGTCAAGAGAATTAAACCTATAATAAATCATCCCCTACCTATGACTTTAAGACAATTGAGATTTTGAGGCATCACAGGCTATTGTCACATTTAGATTATGGGTTATGGGGAACTTGCCTGGAACCTTTATAGAAACTTATAACTGAAACTCAACAAGCCCAAACCGAAAAGCTGGTTTGGTCTCCAGAGACTCAAAAGGCTTTTAAGGCTCTTCAAACTGCTCTCTTGCAGGCTCCAGCTTTGAGCTTGCCCACAGGATCAGAGTTTAGTTTCTTTGTTACTGGGAAAAGGAAAAAAAGTCTATGGCCACATTGCTTAAGGGTAATTGCTATTATTGTTTTGGTAATGCCTAAAGCTCTTAAGATTACTAATGGGCAATATCTTATTGTACTGACTTCTCATGATGTGAGTGAAATCTTAAACTGTAAAGTTAATGTTTGGATGACAGATAGTTGGCTTCTGAAGTCATTGCTGTCAGAAGGATTGATAACTAAGCTTAAATTTTGTGGAAACTTAAATCCTGCCACTTTCCTTCCTGAGAAAGAAAATGAAATACCCTATTACAACTGTTTCCAATTTCTAAATTTAAACTATGCAGCTCAGGAAGATTTAATGGATGCCCCATTAGACAATTCTGACATGGAAATATTTACGGATGGCAATTCCTTTGTTCAGGATGGGAAATGGAGGAAAGGTTATGCCATGGTGACAACTAGACAGGTTTCAGAAACAGGCTCTCCCCATGGGAATGAGTGTTCAACTAATGGAGTTTGTGATTCTGACCCAAATTCTAGAGATAAGCAAAAGGCATTGAGCAAATACACTGATTCTAAGTACGCTTATTTGACTTTACATGATCATGCTACACTATGAAAAGAAAGACAGTTTAAAACAGCAACAGGAGAACCTATTAAGCATTTCAAAATTTCAGAAAGATTGAAAGACTTTTGAAGGCTGTATATTTCCCTTAAGAAATGGCTGTTATATATTGCAAAGGGCACAGGAGGGCCAGGAGTAAAGCAGCCGAGGGTAATCAGCTGAATGACTGCCAAGTCAGAAAAGAGGCACTTTACTAAAAACTCCCTTCACTACAGATGCCCTTGGTCTGGACAGTTCCTGTTCAACAGGAAAAACCACAATATACTGAGGAAAATGAAAGCAATATTTAAAAAAGGAGCAAAGATTACTGATAAAGGGTGATTACAGTCTGAGAAGAGTTATTTAATAATTCCTGAAAATGCTCAATCAACGAAAAATTCTTTAAGGCTTACACGAGTTTTCCTAAAGCCGTGGAATTAACTATGTAACTCAACTTTTAGCTTTTCAGTGGGTACCTTACAAGAACTCAGGGCGGTAACTCCTGACCCAGCCTCTGAGTCAAACAAACTGCTGTTTGACCCAGGAATCAAGATCCTGATAAAGACACTGTGATCTGTGGGACAATATCTCGAGCCCCTCTGGGAAATCCCTCACCAGGATATTCTTTCTTCTCCCATAGCTGTCAACGTGCCAGAAATTGATTTGTGAGTACATCCTGATCTAAACTAAGTGATGCCATTTTATGTCTTTATTCTCTATGCTTTTACTTTTTCAATTTTCAGATGGGCCTGATAATCTATGAAGGCCTTCTGCTGACTCCAAAAATCCTAAGTCTGCTATTTGACTCTCAAGACAATGCTTTCCTGTCCTGGGCCCATTCCCAAGCCACATTCCACAATTAGGTCTAATTGCTGGGTCTGCAGAGTGCTCCCCTTCTTCATCAATGGAAGGCTTCCCATGGTGCGCATCTCCACTTCAGGAAAAGGACATTCTCCCAGTCTGTGACTACCTTCACCAACAACAATCATATGTGATGCATCTTATGGATCTGATGGCATCTAACAATCACCCTTATGGCAGAAAGTGAAGAGGAACTAAAAATCCTCTTGATTAAAGTGAGAGAGGAGAGTGAAAAAGTTGGCTTAAAGCTCAACATTCAGAAAACTAAGATCATGGCATCTGGTCCCATCACCTCATGGGAAATAGATGGGGAGACAGTGGAAACAGTGTCAGACTTTATTTTTGGGGGCTCCAAAATCACTGCAGATGGTGACTGCAGCCATGAAATTAAAAGACGCTTACTCTTTGGAAGGAAAGTTATGACCAACCTAGATAGCATATTAAAAAGCAGAGACATTACTTTGCCAACAAAGGTCCATCTAGTCAAGGCTATGTTTTTTCCAGTTGTCAGGTATGGATGTGAGAGTTGGACTGTGAAGAAAGCTGAGCACCAAAAAATTGATGCTTTTGAACTGTGGTGTTGGAGAAGACTCTTGAGAGTCCCTTGGACTAGAAGGAGATCCAACCAGTCCATCCTGAAGGAGATAAGTCCTGGGTGTTCGTTGGAAGGACTGATGCTGAAGCTGAAACTCCAGTACTTTGGCCACCTCATGAGAAGAGTTTACTCATTGGAAAAGACCCTGATGCTGGGAGGGATTGGGGACAAGAGGAGAAGGGGACAACAGAGGATGAGATGGCTGGATGGCATCACTGACTCAATGGGCATGCGTTTGAGTAAACTCCGGGAGTTTGTGATGGACAGGGAGGCCTGGCGTGCTGCGATTCATGGGGTTGCAAAGAGGCGGACACAACTGAGTGACTGAACTGAACTGAACTGAACTGAACAATCCTAAGATGGACTGGTGTAACACTTTCTACCTTAACTATCAACATAATGTGACTTTTAACTTTGCTGATTTTTCTGTTCTTGCTGTTTGCTCCCTACATCTGTAACTGTGTAGCTGGATTTGTTTCTAACTACATGAAGGCTTTTAAGTTACAAACGTTGTTCAGGCTCCTACAAGTGCATGGCCTCTTCCAAATACTACTTGGGGCCCATTAATAGAGACCCTCAATATGAGGGCTAGGGGAATATGTTGCCTCAACAATTTAAGGACGACACCCCTTACCATCTCAGAAGCAGTCATGGAATGAGAATGTCACCCCTTTCCCTTGGCAACATAATTCTAAAAGAAAATGGAGGAATAAGAGTGTTAATAGCCTTGGTAGGGAGGCCAGAGGTCCCCAAGAAGCAGTAGGAAATAAAGCTGCAAGGGACAGACTTTTTTTTTAATTTTAAAATAGTGTGTTGTCATGATGACACCTGGTTCTGCCTGAACTTAGCTTTATCTCAAACCTTTGACTAACTAATGTTTTTTTTTTTTTTTTCCTCATGGAAATGTCTTCCTTAAGCTATGTCAATGAAGTATGCATTTGCTTGGAAATCTGCCTTTCTTCAAGATTCATGTGAATTGTTTTATGGCCTGAGATGACTCACCTTATGCCAATGCTATTTCAAAATGCATCTTGTGGGTGAGGGGCCTGGTGCAACTCTCTCAGTTTTGAGGCATTTCCTTTTGAGAGAGCAACAGGCAGAAAGGACAGGGGTCTCCAAAAGGAGGAAATAGACTGCAAGTGTCAGACATTTTTATCTCTTTGTTAAGTGGCAGGAGGAAACAAACTAGTGTTATATTTTGTCCCCTTCTCTATACAAATCTAAAAAGAGATTTCTCTTAAAATACTGTGTTGCAATGATGACACCTGGTTCCACCTGAACTTAACTTTTCTCAAACTTTGAGTTAACCAATGCAATTTTCTTATGGAAATGTTTGTCTTAAACTATGTTAGTGTACTATGCATTTATCCCAAACTCTGTCTTCAGGTCGGTTCTGCTTAAAGGCTCAGAAATGACTTGACAAACCAGGATGTTATACTCAAACATTGTTCCCCTAATCTATGTAAACAAAACTGTTTGGTAATCTGCCTTTCTACAAGATTCAAGTCGATCATTTTATGGCCCGGGATGACTCGCCTGGTGCCAAGATTATCCCAAAATACATTTTGTGGGTGAGGGGCCTGGTGCCATTATCTGAGTTTTGAGACATTCCTTTCTTTCATTAACAGACTGCTAGTAACTATATAACATCCAGCTAAAAACTAGCAGGCGGGTATTCTTTCTGCCCCCTTCTGATGTCTATGTCAGAAGTTTTCGCTATGTCCTTTATACTTTAGCAAAACTTTATTACACAAAAGCTCTGAGCGATCAAGTCTCATCTCTGACCCCAGATTGAATTCTTCTCCTCTGGAGGCCAAGAATCCCAGTGTGTTTCATGGTTCAGCAACAAACTTTCACTTTCTCTTATTAGCAGCTTGCTAATAGATATATAACTCCTTGGTAAAAACTAGCAAGAGGAGCACTCTTTCCGTCCCCTTCTGATGTCTATGTCATAAGTTTTTTTGTTTGTTTGTTTGTTTCTTTTATAATTTAATAAAACCTTATTACACAAAAAACTCTGAGTGATCAAGCTTCATCACTAGCCCCAGATCGAATCCCTCTCTCCTGGAGACCAAGAATCCCAGCATTGTTCATGGCTCATAGCAGCAACCTTTCATCTTGGAGTCCCATCCAGGATTCGTCAAGACAAGGTTAAGATGCTCAGAGAAGAGTATGGCAATTCCTTAAAAAACAAAACAAAACAAACAAACAACAACAAAAAAAAAAAACTATGAATAAAACTAATGTGTGTGAGTGTTCAATCACTCAGTTGTATCTGTCTCTTCATTAACCTATAGACTGTAGCCCTCCAGGCTCCTCTGTCCATGTGATTTCCTAGGCAAGAATACTGGAGTGGGCTGCCATTTCCTTCTCAAGGAGATCTTTCCAACCCAGGGATCAAGCCCACATCTCCTGCTTTGGCAGGCTGATTCTTTACCACTGAAGCACCAGAGAAGCCCCAAAATGGAATATTTTGCTAAGTTGCTTCAGTTGTGTCTGACTCTTTCTGACCCTATGAACCGCAGCCCACCAGGGTCCTCTCTCCATAGGATTCTCCAGACAAGAATACTAGAGTGCATTGCCATTCCCTTCTCCAGGGGATTTTCCTGACCCAGGGATAGAACCGAATCCCTTACAACTGCACTGAAGGCAGATTCTTTACCACTGGGCTACCAGGGAAGCCCCAAAATAGAATATTACTCAGCCACAAAAAGAACTAATGTGAGTCAGTTGAACTGAGGTGGATGAACTCAAGCCTGTTTACAGATTAAGTAAGTCAGAATGAGAAAAACAAATCATATTAACTCATGTATCTGGGATATAGAAAAATGGTACTGGTGAACTTATTGGCAGGGCAAGAATCAAGATGCAGGTGTAGAGAATGTACTTATGGACACAGTGGGGAAGGAGGGTGTGGGATGAGTTCAGAGAATAGCACTGACATATATACACTACCATGTGTAAAATAGATAGCTAGTGGGAAGCTTCTGTATAACATAGGGAGCCCAGCTCCCTGCTCTGTGGAATATGGAGGTGGGAGGGGGGCTCAAGAGCGAGGGCTGTTATGTATATCTATATGTGTGTGTATAGATAGATAGATATAGTTATGAATACACACACACACACACACACATATAGTTGTGACTGATTTGCATTGTCCAGCACATTGTAAAGCTATTATCTCCAATTTAAAGCAATAAATAATTTTTTAAAAGTACCTAGGAATAAATCTTTCTGACAGTAGGGGGTGGTCCCAAGATGGCAGAGGAATAGGATGGGGAAACCACTTTCTCCCCCACAAATTAATCAAAAGATCATTTCAGTGTTGAGCAACTTCCACAAACAACTTCTGAACACTGGCGGAGGACACCAGGCACCCAGAAAGGTGCCCAATCTCTTCAAGAGGAGGTAGGGCAAATTATAAAAGACAAAAAACTGAGACAAAAGTTTAGGGATGGAAACCTGTCCTGGGGAGGGAGTCAGGAAGGAAGAGAAGTCTCCACACAGTAGGAAACTCTCCCACAGACATGTCTGTGGGGAGTTTTGGAGTCTCAGAGGGCAACATAACCAGGAGGAAAGAAAACAAGACAAAGAACACAGAATCAATGCCTAACTGCAACTGCCAGTGGAGAAGTGGCCCAGATGTTCATGTCCACCACCAGCAAGTGAGGCTTGGCAGAGAGGCATGGGTTACATCATAGGTCCTTAAGGTACGGACTGGGCTGAATGCCCTGAGGACAATCTGAGGGAGCTAATATGAGAGAGCCACCCAAACCGTGGCATCGCCAGAGAGACATAAAAAGACGTCTCCCAAGAGAGGCTCTATCGCCAAATGGTGACCCCTGGTGTGCTCACAGAACAAGGGATTGAGCAAATACCAAAGGAGAGCCCTCCCTCCCCAGAGGCAGAGAGGCAGGCATGTGACAGCCAGAGCCAGAAGACAAAGGGCTGCTGCAATCTTGGCCCCAGAGACTGCATCTTACACCAAACTGTTAGTAGGGTCCCAGTTGCTAACCTCCTCTTTCTGAGCACCTTGACGGTTGACATCGGCCAGGATTGTCACAACCTGAGATCAGCTCCCAAGAGGAGACACAGGGCACACTTGGGATTCTGCTCTCTCAGTACACCTGGGAAACCAAGCGGTGGGGACTGGGCAGGTGAATAGACACATGGCTCACCTGGGAGAGTGTGCTCACAAAGCATCTGGTTGCCTGGGCTGCTCAGATCTGGGAAGGGTGCAAAAGGCACAGCCCATCTGGGTCTGTGTCCCTGTGGAGCACCCAAGAACCTGGGTGGCATAGACCTGGGAAGTGCATGAAATGCAGGGCCCACTTGGAACAGTGCCCTTGCAGGGCACCCTGGAGACTAAGCAGTGTAGATCTGGGAAGAACACACTGTCTTGGGCTATGGCAAACCCAGTGTGGTCCATCCACTGTGAGCACTCTCCCCACACATGCCAGCAGTATTTGCTTGCAGTGTACCTCCCTCCCCACCACACAACTGAACAAGTGAGCCTAAACAAGTGGTCACCTTTGCTCCATTGTATCAGGGCAGAAATTAGACACTGAAGAGACTTGCAAACAGAGGAAGCCAAAATAAACAAATAAGGGGGAAGCATTGGAGTAACAGGTGCAACAGATTAAAACCTTGCATTTAATACTGGAGACATTTGAGGGCACCTATAGACCTTGAGAACAAGCACATGCTGGAACAGGGACTATCTGACACTGAAATAACTCCCACACTGCCCACAACAGCACCAGAGAAATTCCCAGATATATTTTTACTATTATCATTTTAAAATATTTTTTAATTTAGTTTTTTATTGTTCCTTTAACTTTCATTTTTATAGCCTACTATTACCTTTCCATAAAACCCTATTTTCTTAAAAAAAAAACAAAAACAAAAACAAAAAACAACTAAATACCATATATTTTTTTTAAATTTATTTATTTATTTATTTTTTTAATACCATATATTTTTAAAATTATTGTGATTGATTATGCTTTGTATTTATTATAATGTTTTTTGAGAGTCTAACTTCTATTCTACGTGTCTAACATTTGCTTTTTGATATTTGTTATCAATTTTGTACCTCTAAGAATCTAATATTCAGTATTCATTATCACTTAGGGATTAGAGTACTGGCTAGATTGTGCTCTCCCCTTTTGACTCTCCCTCTTCTCTTCCAGGTAACGTCTATCTATTTCCTCCTTCTTCTCTATGTAACTCTGTGAATCTCTCTGGGTGTTTCAGGCTGTGGAGAGCACTTAGGGATTTTATTACTGGCTAGGTTGCTCTCTCCCCTTTTGACTTACCTTTTTATCCTCCTGGTCACTTCTATCTCCCTTCTCCCTCTTCTTTTATCTATATAATTCTGTGAAGCTCTCTGGGTGTCCTTGGCTGTGGAGAATTGTTTCACAAATAAACCTAGGGCTTTTATCTTCTATGCTGTATGGATGGAGAAGTATTGAGGCTACTATAAGAGAAGGACCAAAAGCCAGAGTGAGGAAGCTTAACACCAGGACTCAGAACATCAAAGAACTCTGGACTCCAGGGAACATTAAAAGATAAGAGCTCATCCAAAAGTTGCCATACCTACACTGAAACCAAGCTCAACCCAAAGAGTCAACAAGATCCAGTGCAAGACACACCACAATAATTCTCTAGCAAAACAGGAACACAACCCTGAACATAAAAAAGACAGGCTGCCCAACACCATGATAAACCCACAGACACCCCAAGACTCACTACTGGGCACTTCATTGCACTCCAGAGAGAAGAGATCCAGTTCCACACACCAGAACACAGACACAAGCTCCTGAAACCAGGAAACCTTGACAAGCCATTAGTCCAAACCCCACCCAAAGGGAGCAGACTCCACAATTAAGAGGAACCATGAACTTCCTGTATGCAGAAAGGGCACCCCAAACACGGGAATCTAAACAAAATGAAAAAGCATAGAACTATTCAGCTGATGAAGGAATATAATAAAAGCTCACCAAACCAAACCAAAGATAGGGAGTCTACCTGAAAAAGAATTCAGAATGATGATAGTAAAGATGATTCAAAATCTTGAAAACAAAATGGAGTTACAGATAAATAAACTAGAGACAAGGATTGAGAAGATGCAACAAATGTTTAACAAGGACCTATATGAAATAAAGAAGAGTCAATCAATAGTGAACAATGCAATAACTGAGATGAAAAGCACTCTGGAGGGAGCAAACAGTAGAATAACTGAGGCAGAAGAGAGGATAAGTGAGTTGGAAGATGAAATTGTGGAAATAAATGAAGTAGAAAGGAGAAAAGAAAAAAGAATGGAATGAAATGAGGACAGCCTCAGAGACTTCTGGGACAATGCCATCAATTCATGGCAAATAGATGGTAAACTATGAAAACAGTGACAGACTTTATTTTCTTGGGCTCCAAAATAAGTAGATGGTGACTGCTGCCATAAAATTAAAAGAAACTTGCTCCTTGGAAGAAAAGCTATGACAAACCTAGACAGTATATAAAAAACAGAGACTTGGAGGCAGAAGAAGATGGTGAAGGGGTAAGATGGGGAGATCACCAGCCTTCCCACAAATATATCAAAAACTCATCAAACTCCTGCAAAGCAACCTCTAGGTGACAACAGAAGACCCCCAGCCTCCAGGGGGACAGACTAAGCTCCCTAAAATGAGGTAGGAGAGATGATGGATACATACAAAAGGAAAAGATGATGAACTTCTGGGCAGGAGCATGTGCACCAAGGAAGGGAAGGAGTTCTTAAACAGGGGGAGTTCTGGTGCACAGGGAAGCTCCCTCACAGGCGGGCCCAAGGGGGCGCTGTGGAGTCTCAGCAAACCGGACAAAAGAGGGACTTAGTTCAGTCGCTCAGTCGTGTCCAAATCTTTGCAACCCCATGAATCACAGCACACCAGGCCTCCCTGTCCATCACCAACTCCCAGAGTTTACTCAAACTCATGTCCATGGAGTTGGTGATGCCATCCAACCATCTCATTCTCTGTCGTCCCCTTCTCCTCCTGCCCCCAATCCCTCCCAGCATCATAGGCTTTTCCAATGAGTCAGTTCTTCGCTCAGGTATCCAAAGTATTGGAGCTTCAGTTTTAGCATCAGTCCTTCCAATGAACACCCAGGACTGATCTCCTTTAGGATGGAGTGGTTGGGTCTCCTTGCAGTCCAAGGAACTCTCAAGAGTCTTCTCCAACACCACAGTTCAAAAGCATCAATTCTTTGGCGCTCAGCTTCCTTCACAGTCCAACTCTCACATCCATACATGACAACTGGAAAAACCATAGCCTTGACTAGATGGATCTTTGTTGGAAAAGGAATGTCTCTGTTTTTCAATATGCTATCTAGGTTGGTCAAAGAAGGCAGAAAGCAGAGAAAGCTGCACTTCTCAGCACATTAACAGCTCTCAGACTGTGGCCCCAACCAGACAGCAGCCTAGGGGAACCAAGAATGAGTAGGCATACAATCCTAGCCAGCACACACAACACTTGCAGTACAGAGGGCGGGTCCATGTGGCCTTGTGTGGCATGGAATACAAACCCCAGGAACACACACAACCCTTGTGGCACAAAGTGGGGCCTGGGGTGCTGAGAGTGGGGAGGCGTACAAACTTGAGTAGTGCACACAACCTTCGTGGCACAGCTGAAAGTAGAACACATAAGCCCTGCGACAAAGAGGGCAGGCAGTGAGACGAAACAAGTGCACACAAACCCCTTGATACAAAGGGTGAGCTCAGGTGGCTGAGAAAAGCCCACACAAGTCTCTGCAATGCAGAGGACACAGAAAAGATCCACCAAAGCCCCTACCTAGCAAGCTTTGGCCAGCAGTGCAGGTTAGGACAGGGTAACAGAAACAGTGGCAATTATCAGAGAAACAAGTAGGGGGCTGGCAGCAGTGAAGATATGCTGAGAGGGCCACTTTGAAGTGGCTGCGGAAATAGATGCATCTAACACTGCCAAACCCAAAGGACTGCCCAAAGGCATACTGAACCCATAGGCACACCAAAACCTACTACTGGACGCTGCACTGCCCTTCAGAAAGATGAGATCCAGCTCCATCAACCAGAACACAGGCACAAGCTTCCCCAACCAGGAAAATATCACAGAACACTAACCAACCCAAGTGACAGGGGCAGCCTCCATCCACAACCAAGAAGTATGACCTGGAGAACCTTTTTTTTTTTTTTTTCCTTACAAATCACACTGTTTATTTCCCCTACATATTTTCACTTTCACATTAGACTTTTGTGGTGCTATGGAGTTTTCCTCTCTGTTTTGCTTGTTAAAAAAATCATTTTAAGATTGTTTTTTTCTTTTTTTCTTATAAATCACACTGTTTATTCCCCCTACATATTTCTACCTTCACATTAGCCTTGTGTGGTGCTATGGAGTTTTCCTCTTCATTTTGCTTGTTTAAAAAATCATTTTAAGATTTTTTATTTTTTTTTCTTATAAATCACACTGTTTGTTCCCCCTACATATTTCCACCTTCCTATTAGGCTTTTGTGGTGCTGTGGAGTTTTCCTTTGTATTTCTTTTGGTTTCCCTTGTTCATCAAGCCAATCTCCTGTACCCTTTTCTTTTGAACACTTTGGTTATAACTGTATGTGTGGAAGTGTGTGTATATGTCCCATTATTTCTGTAATTACTTCTTGATTTCCTTGATTTCCTCCCACTAGAACACAGGAAAAATCACCCTTAACAAAAAATCAACATGAACCACCCAATCATTTCCTTCCAAGGTCAAAAACCAAAAGGAAGAAGGAATACAACCATAAAGTCTGGGAAAAGGAGACCTCAAGTGGAGCAAGTTAGAAAAAAAATGATGAAAAGACAGAGAAATAGAGCACAAATGAAAGAGTGAGGTAGAAACTTGCCAGACCAAATAAATGAAGAGGAAATAAACAATCTACCTGAAAGAGAATTCAGAATAGTGATAGTAAGGGTGCTCCAAAGAATTGAAAATAGAATGGAGAAAATGTAAGAAACATTTAACTCAGTAGTACAGTCACCAAGGACATAGAAGAAATAAATAACAACCAAACAGAGATGAATAACATAATTACTGAAGTTAAAAATACTCTAGAAGGAACCAATAGCAAAATAACTAAGGGAGAGGAAAAGATAAGTGAGCTGGAGGAAAGGATGGTGGAAATAACTGCTGAAGAGCAGAATAAAGGGAAAGGAATGAAAAGAACTGAGGATAGTCTTAGGCCTTTGGGACAAAATTAAACACACCAACATTCGAGTTATAGGGGTCCCAAAGGAAAAAAAAGAAAGGCACTGAGACAATATTTGAAGAAATTATAGTTGAAAACTCCCTTAACATGGAAAAGGAAATAGTCAATCAAGTCCAAGAAGCACAGAGAGTCCTTTGCAGGATAAACCCAAGGAGAAACACATTGAGACACATATTAATCAAGCTAACAGAGATAAAACACAAAGAAAGAATACTAAAAACAGCAAGGGAAAAGCAACAAGTAACATACAAGGGAAAACCCATAACGATTAACAATGGATCTTTCAGCAGAAATTCTGCAGGCCAGAAGAGAATTGCAGGATATATTTAAAGTACTGAAAAAGAAAAAATCTACAACCAAGATTACTAGACCTGTCAAAAATCTCATTTAAAATTGATAGAGAAATCAAAAGCTTTACAGACAAGCAGAAGATAATTCAGCACCACCAAACCAGCCTTGCAACTAATACTAAAGGAACTTAAATAACCAGTAAACACAAGAGAAAGGAAAGACCTACACAACAAACCCAGATAATCAAGAAAATACCAACAGGAACATACATATCAATAATTACCTTAAATGTAAATTGATTAAATGTACCAACCAAAAGATACAGACTGACTGAATGGATACAAATGTGACTGATAGTCACATTAAGAAGTGCTAAGGATTAGGACTTGCAACCTATGAATTTTGGGGAACAATGTAACTCTTAACAAATGGCTAGTTTGAGATACTTTTTTCTGTTCAATTCTGTTCAATTTTCTGTTTTTCTGTTCAATTCAATGTCTGATTGCTCTTACTGGCAGTTTATGTTTCTTGATTTTTTAGGGGAGTGTGTGGATCATATTTTTCTTTGTACGCCTCATAATCTTTTTTGGCATCTGGGCATTTCAGATAATATAATATAGCAATTCTGGATAATGATTCCTTCTCCAGGAGCTTTCATTATTTCCTTGTTTATTGACTGGCTGGATTATTTTAGTGAAGTCTATCCACACCCCATTCCCAGTATCAAGCCTCCGATATTATTCTTCAGGTAGGCACATCTTTGGTACATCTATAGTCATCCTGGGATGCCAGTGGTACTGGCAGGGTTCTCTTCTCCTCTTTCCCTGACAACATACCCAGTGGTTAGACTCCATTAGTTGCTGGCTGATTGTCCTATTGTTTTCAACAGTGCACTGAGGTATAAACTATTTTATAAAATAAGCCAATCAAATTGTAGCTCATTTGATCTAGCAGTGTCTGAGGTCAGTGTTCGACATTTGTTCTCAAGCTAGCAGGTCTCATTATAGCTGTCTTACTCCCTGTTTTCCTCCTATGAGGTTTCTGGCCTACAATTCGGCCTAATTTTTCATTAGATCTACACATTTCCTTCCAGTTGATTTTCACCAGCTTCTACTTTTGTTGAGGTTACCCTCAGGATTAAACTTCTCATTCTGTTGCAAATATAATTAGCTCTTTCAGGAAAAGATTGCAAGCTATTTATGTTATGACCAATCTCTTTGCCAGGGCTGTGGAACTGGAGATGGGAAAAAAGGGCAAATGTCTTTATGAATGGCATTCTTACTCTAGTAGCTGAGTGCTCAGTGGTGGTGAGGCAGGAGACTGAGGTCTTTTTGGCTTGCTTCGAATGGCTATGAGAACCCCAATATTATTAGTGCCCTGTGTCCAATGAAAAACTTCTCTTCCATGAGTGGAATAGGGCAGAAGAAGGGAGCTCCTTTCTTTTTTATTGTACTTGCTTAAGACTTAACCTCAACAATGAGTAGCTGAGGGAAGTGTGGGAAGCAGAGCTCCTGCTTTGTCTATGAGGAGAGCCCTCTGGCTGGAAACTGGGGGAGAGGGCGTCCTGTGTTCTTGGTTGCAGCAATTTGGAGTAATCTCTGCTTCAATGAGCTGGGAGAAGAAAGGGAGAGAGGAGTCTTGAATGAAATACCACAGAAACTCTCGTGTTTCTTAATATATTTTAACAGATTTTCTTGAATAAATATTTCTTGATTTGCTGCTTGCACTTAGGACCATTTCCAGAAGCTTTAAATGGTTGTTTTCAAAATGTTTTTACCAGTTTCACTGAGAAGGTGAACAGAGCTGCTCATGCTATTAGGCTGGGGCTTATTTCCTTAATATTCAATCTTGTTTCCCATTTATTAAAGTGGTTATTTTCTTATATATCTTGAGACTATGCTAAAGTGTCTAGTAGAACTCCTTCATCATCTATCCTTTTACACCTTAACAACAAAATACATCTGATGAACTTGCTTTATAATGAAAAATTATGCATTTCAACTGCAAGAGATAACTTTTGAAACAAAACACTTGGACTTAATATTGATTACATTTTCCTTGTGAGTGTTAGGAGCTGTCCTCCTTATTTTTAATTAATTTATTTTAATTGAATGATAATTAATTACAATATTGTAATGGTTTTTGCCATACAAATACATGAATTGGCCATAGCTAAACATGTGTCCCCACCATCCTGAATCCCCATCCTGACTCCCTCCCTACCCTATCCCTCTATGTTGTTACAGAACACCGGCTTTGTGTGCCCTGTTTCATGCAACAAACTCTCACTGATCATCCATTTTACATATGATAATGTATATGTTTCAATGCTATTATGTCAAATTATCCCACTCTATCCCTCATCCAAGGTAAGGAGCAGCAGCTGTGCTTTGCTGGAGCAGCTGTGAAGAGATGCCCCACGTCCAAGGTAAGAGAAACCCAAGTAATATGGTAGGTGTTGCAAGAGGTCATCAGAGAGCAGACACACTAAAACCATGATCACAGAAAACTAACCAATCTGATCACAGGACCACAGTCTTGTCTAACTCAATGAAACTAAGCCATGCCATGTGGGGCCACCCAAGACGGTCAGGTCTGGTGGGCAGGTCTGACAGAATGTGGTTCACTGGAGAAGGGAATGGCAAACCACTTCAGAATTCTTGCCTTGAGAACCCCATGAACAGTAGGAAAAGGCAAATTGATAGGATACTGAAAGAGGAACTCCCCAGGTCAGTAGGTGCCCAATAAGCTACTGGAGATCAGTGGAGAAATAACTCCAGAAAGAATGAAGGGATGGAGCCAAAGCAAAAACAATACCCAGTTGTGGATGGGACTGGTGATAGAAGCAAGGTCTGATACTGTAAAGAGCAATATTGCATAGGAACCTGGAATGTTAGGTCCATGAATCAAGGCAAATTGGAAGTGGTCAAACAGGAGATGGCAAGAGTGAATGTTGACATTCTAGGAATCAGCGAACTAAGATGGACCGGAATGCGTGAATTTAACTCAGATGACCATTATATCTACTACTGTGGGCAGGAATCCCTTAGAAGAAATGGAGTAGCCATCATACTCAACAAAAGAGTCAGAAATGCAGCACTTGGATGCAATCTCAAAAACGACAGAATGATCTCTGTTCGTTTCCAAGGCAAACCATTCAATATCACGGTAATCCAAGCTTGTGCCCCAACCGGTAATGCTGAAGAAGCTGAGGTTGAACGGTTCTATGAAGACCTATAAGACCTTTTATAGCTAACACCCAAAAAAGATGTCCTTCTCATTATAGGGGACTGGAATGCAAAAGTAGGAATTCAAGAAACACCTGGAGTAACAGGCAAATTTGGCCTTGGAGTATGGAATGAAGCAGGGCAAAGGCTAATAGAGTTTTGCCAAGAGAATGCACTGGTCATACCAAACACCCTCTTCCAACAACACATGAGAAGATTCTACATATGGACCTCACCAGATGGCCAACACCAAAATCAGATTGATTATATTATTTGCAGCCAAAGATCGAGAAGCTCTATACAGTTAGCAAAAACAAGACCTGGAGGTGACTGTGGCTCAGATCATGAACTCCTTATTGCCAAATTCAGACTTAAACTGAAGAAAGTAGGGATAACCACTAGACCATTCAGGTATAACCTAAGTCAAATCCCTTATGACTATATAGTGGAATTGAGAAATAGATTTAAGGGACTAGATCTGATAGACAGAGAGCCTGATGAACTATGGATGGAGGTTCGTGACATTGTACAGGAGACAGGGATCAAGACCATCCCCATGGAATAGAAATGCAAAAAGGCAAAATGGTTGTCTGAGGAGGCCTTACAAATAGCTGTGAAATGAAGAGAAGCGAAAAGCAAAGGAGAAAAGGAAAGATATTCCCATTTGAATGCAAAGTTTCAAAGAATAGGTAAGAGAGATAAGACAGCCTTCCTCAGTGATCAATGCAAAGAAATAGAGGAAAACAACAGAATGGGAAAGACTAGAGATCTCTTCAAGAAAATTAGAGATACCAAGGGAACATTTCAGGCAAAGACGAGTTTGATAAAGGGCAGAAATGGTATGGACCTAAGAGAAGCAGAAGATATTAAGAAGAGATGGCAAGAATACACAGAAGAACTATACAAAAAAAGATCTTCACGACCCAGATAATCACAATGGTGTGATCACTTACCTAGAGCCAGACATCCTGGAATGTGAAGTCAGGTGGGCCTTAGAAAGCATCACTACAAACAAAGCTAGTGGAGGTGATGGAATTCCAGTTGAGCTATTTCAAATCTTGAAAGATGATGCTGTGAAAGTGCTGCACTCAATATGCCAGCACATTTGGAAAACTCAGCAGTGGCCACAGGACTAGAAAAGGTCCGTTTTCATTCCAATCCCTAAGAAAGGCAATCCCAAAGAATGCTCAAACTACCGCACCATTACACTCATCTCACATGCTAGTAAAGTAATGCTCAAAATTATCCAAGCCAGGCTTCAGCAATATGTGAACCGTGAACTTCCAGATGTTTAAGTTGGTTTTAGAAAAAGCAGAGGAACCAGAGATCAAATTGCCAATATCCGCTGGATCATTGAAAAAGCAAGAGAGTTCCAGAAAAACATCTATTTCTGCTTTATTGACTATGCAAAAGCTTTTGACTGTGTGGATCACAATAAACTGTGGAAAATTCTGAATGAGATGGGAATACCAGACCACCTGACCTGCCTCTTGAGAAACCTGTATGCAGGTCAGGAAGCAACACTTAGAACTGGACATGGAACAACAGACTGGTTCCACATAGGAAAAGGAGTACGTCAAGGCTGTATATTGTCACCCTGCTTATTTAACTTCTATGCAGAGTACATCATGAGAAACACTGGGCTGGAAGAAGCACAAGCTGGAATCAAGATGGCTGGGAGAAATATCAATAACCTCAGTTATGCAGATGACACCACCCTTATGGCAGAAAGTGAAGAGGAATTAAAAAGCCTCTTGATGAAAGTGAAAGAGGAGAGTGAAAAAGCTGGCTTAAAGTTCGACATTCAGAAAACTAAGATCATGGCATCTGGTCCCATCACTTCATGGGAAATAGATGGGGAAACAGTGGAAACAATGTCAGACTTTATTTTTGGGGGGCTCCAAAATTACTGCAGATGGTGATTTTAGCCATGAAATTAAAAGACGCTTACTCCTTGGAAGGAAAGCTGTGATCAACTTTGATAGCATATTAAAAAGCAGAGACATTACTTTGCCAACAAAGGTCTGTCTGGTCAAGGCTATGGTTTTTCCAGTGGACATGTATGGATGTGAGAGTTTGACTGTGAGGAAAGCTGAGCATTGAAAAATCGATGGTTTTGAACTGTGGTGTTGGAGAAGACTCTTGAGAGTCCCTTGGACTGCAAGGAGATCCAAACAGTCCATCCTAAAGGAGATCAGTCCTGGGTGTTCACTGGAAGGACTAATGCCGAAGCTGAAACTCCAGTACTTTGGCCACCTCATGCGGAGTGTTGACTCATTGGAAAAAACCCTGATGCTTGGAGGGATTGAGGGCAGGAGGAGAAGGGGACGACAGAGGATAAGATGGCTGGATGACATCACCGACTCTATAGGCATGGGTTTGAGTAAACTCTGGGAGCTGGTGATGGACAGGGAAGCCTGGCGTGCTGCGATTCATGGGGTCTCAAAGAGTTGGAAACGACTGAGTGACTGAACTGAACTGAACTGAACCTCTCTTCCCGTGAGTCTAAATTTCTGTTCCTTATGTCTGGGCCTCCTTTGCTGCCCTGTACATAGGATCATTGGTACCATAATTATAGATACCATATATATGCATTAATATGAATTATTTGTCTTTCTCTTTCTGACTTAGTTCACTCTGTATAATAGGCTCCAGGTTCGTCCACCACATTAGAACTGACTCAAATGCTTCCTTCTTATAGCTGACTAATATTCCACTGTGTACATGTTTCATAACTTCCTTATCCGTTCATCGACCAGTATACATCTAGGTTGTTTCCATGTACTAGTTATTGAAAATAGTGCTACATGAACATTGGGATACATGTGTCTCTTTCAATTCTGGCTTCCTTGGGGAATATACCCAGCAGTGGGATTGGTAGGTCTTATGGCAGTTCTATTCCCAGATTTTTAGGGAATCTCCACAATGTTCGCCACTCTGGCTGTACCAGTTTGCATTCCCACCAACAGTGTAAGAGAGTTCCCTTTTCTCCACACCCTTTCCAGCATTTATTGCTTGTAGACTTTTTCATGATGGCCATTTTGACTGGTGTGAGATGATACCTCATTGTGGTTTTGATTTGTAATTTTCTAATAATGTGTGATGTTGAACATCTTTTCATGTGTTTATTAGCCATCTGTATATACTCTTTGGAGAACTATTGTTTAGGCTTTTTTGTCTATTTTTTGATTGGTTTGTTCATTTTTCTGGTTTTGAGCTGCATGGGCTATTTGTATATTTTGGAGATTAATTCTTTGTCAGTTATTTGCTATCATTTTCTCAAATTCTGAGGGTTTTTCACTTTGATTATAGTTTGCTTTGTTGTGCAAAACTTTTAAGTTTAATTAGGTCTCATTTGTTTATTTTTGTTTTTATTTCCATTATGCTGGGAAGTGAGTCATAAAGGATCTTCCTGTGATTTATGTGCTCTGCCTATGATTATTTCTAAGAGTTTTATAGTTTTTGGTCTTGCATTAAGGTCTTTCAACCATTTTGAGTTTATTTTTGTGTATGGTGTTAAAAAGTGTTCTTATTTCATTCTTTTACATGTAGTTGACCAGTTTTCCCAGCATCACTTGTTGAAGAGACTGTCTTCTCCAGTGTATATTTCTGCCTCCTTTGTCAAAGATAAGGTGTCTGTAGGTGTGCGGATTTACCTCTGGACTTGCTCATAGTTGTCTTTTATGATCTTTTGTATTTCTGTGTTGTCTGTTAATATTTTTCCATCTTCATTTTTAAATTTATTGATTTGAGACTTCTTCCTTTTTTACCTTATGTGTCAAGCATGGTTTGTCTATCTTGTTTATCTTCTCAAAGAACCAGCTTTTAGTTTTAGTGACCTTTGCTGTTTTCACCCTTATTCTTTTTTCATTTATTTCTGCTCTTATTTTTATGATTTTTTTCCTCCTGCTAACTTTGGAGATTTTTGTTCTTGTTGTTGTTGTTATTCTTTTTCTAGTTGATTTAGGTGTAAAGTTCTTTATTTGATATTTCTCTTGTTTCTTGAGGTAGGCTTATATCACTATGAACTTTCCTCTTAGCCCTGCTTTTATGGAATCCTATAGATTTTGGGTTGTTATGCTTTCATTATCATTTGTTTCTATGCATATTTTGATTCCTTTTTTGATTTCTTCATTTATGTATTGGTTATTCAGAAGTATGTTGTTTAGCCTCCATGAGTTTATGGTTTTTAAATTTTTTTCCTGTTCAGTTCAGTCTCTCAGTCATGTCCAGCTCTTTGCAACCCCATGTACTGCAGCACGTCAGGCTTCCCTGTCAATCACTAACTACAGGAGCTTGCTCAAACCCATGTCCATTCAGTCAGTGATGCTATCCAACCATCTCATCTTCTCCTCCTGCCTTCAGTCTTTTCCAGCATCAGGATCTTTTCTAATGAGTCAGTTCTTCATATCAAGTGGACAAATTATTGGAGCTTCAGCTTCAACATCAGTCCTTCCAATGAATATTCAGGACTGATTTCCTTTAGGATGGACTGGATTGATCTCCTTGCAGTCCAAGGGACTCTCAAGAGTCTTCTCCAGGACCACAGTTCAAAAGCATCAATTCTTCAGTGCTCAGCTTTCTTTATAGTCCAACTATCACATCCATACATGACTACTGGAAAAACCATAGCTTTTACTAGACAGACCTTTGTTGGCAAAGTAATGTCTCTGCTTTTTAATATGCTGTCTAGGTTGGTCGTAGCTTTTCCTCCAAGGACCAAGCCTCTTTTAATTTCATGGCTGCAGTCACCATCTGTAGTGATTTTGAAACCCAAGAAAAGAAAGTCTCTCACTATTTCATTTGCTGATCTATTTGTTATGAAGTTATGGGACCAGACCATGATAAAAGTTTTTTGAATGTTGAGCTTTAAGCTAGCTTTTTCACTCTTCTCTTTCACTTTCATTAAGTGGTTCTTTAGTTCCTCTTTACTTTCTGCCGTAAGAGTGGTGTCATCTGCATATCTGAGGTTATTGGTGTTTCTCCCAACAATCTCGATTCTAGCTTGTGCTTCATCCAGCCCAGCATTCACATGAGGTACTCTGCCCAAAATTTAAATTAGCAGGGTGACAATATGCAGCCTTGACGTTGTCCTTTCTCAATTTGGAACCAATGCAGTGTCCATGTACATTTCTAACTGTTCTTTTTTAGCCTGCATATAGATTTCTCAGGAGGCAGGTAAGGTGGTCTGGTATTCCCATCTCTTTAAGAGTTCTCCACAGTTTGTTGTGATCCACACAGTCAAAGGCTTTGGTGTAGTCAGTAAAGCAGAAGTAGATATATTTCTGGAATTCTCTTGCTTAGTTGATATCTAATTTTGCAACATTTTTTCCTGTAGTTAATATCTAATCTTATTGTGATCATAAAAGATGCTGAAATGATTTCATTTTTTAAAATTTACTAAGGGTTTCTTGATTTATTGTTCAGGGTGTGATCTGTCCTAGAGAATGTTCCATGTCCACTTGAGAGAAAAGGTGAAATCCATTGCTTTTGGGTGAAATGCCCTGTAGATATCAATTAGGTCCAATTGGTCTAAGGTATCATTTAAAGCTCTTTTCTCCTTGTTAATTTTCTGTCTGTATGATCTGTCCATTGGTGTTAGTGGCATATTAATGTCCCCCACTTTTATTATGTTACTGTCAATTTCCCCTTTAATAGCTGTTAGCAATTGCCTTACATATTCATGTGATCCTATGTTGCATGCATATATATATTTAATTGTTGTGCCTTGAATTGATTCCTTGATCGTTATGCAGTGTCCTTCTTTGTCTTTTATAATGGTCTTTATTTTAAAGTTTATTTTATCTGATATAAATATCGCTATTCCCACTTTTTTTTTGGTCTCCATTTGCATGAAATATCTTTATCCAGTCCCTGTCTTTCTGTCTGTATGTGTCCCTAGGTTGAAGGTTGGTCTCTTATAGACAGCATATATGGGTCTTGATTTTGTATCCATTTGGTCAGTCTTTGTCTTTTGGTTGGAGCATTTAACTCACTTACATTGAAGGTGATTATTGATAAGGATGACCCTGTTACCATTTACTTTATTGTTTGGGGTTGTTTTTATAAACCTTTTCTGTGTTTCCTTTCTAGAGAAGTTCCTTTAGCATTTATTGAAGAGCTGGTTTGGTGGTGCTGAATTTTATTAGATTTTGCTTGTCTGTAAAGCTTTTGATTTGTCCTTCCAATCTGAATGAGATCCTTGGTGAGTCACCTAATCTTGGTTGTAGACTTTTCCCTTTCATCACTTTAAGTGTACCCTGCCATTCCCTTCTAGCCTGCAGAATTTCTGTTGAATGATCAGCTGTAATCCTTATGGGGATCCTCTTGTATTTTATTTGTTGCTTTCCTCTTGCTGTTTTTGATGTTTGCTTTTTGTGCTTAATTTTTGTTAGTTTGATTAACGTCTCATGGTGTGTTTCTCCTTGTGTTTATCTTCTATGGACACTCTTGACTTCTTGGAACTGTGTGGCTATTTCCTTCCCCGTTTTAGGGAAGGTTTTCTCTATTATCTCCTCAAATATTTTCTCACGCCTTTGCTTTTGCCTTCTGATATGTCTATGATTTGAATGTTGGGGTGGTTAACATTGTCCCAGATGTCTCTGAGGCTGTCCTCATTTCTTGTTATTCTCTTTTCTTTATTCTGCTCTGCTTCTTTTATTTCCACCATTCTATCTACCAGCTCATTTATCCATTCTTCTGCCTCAGTTCCTCATTGTTAGTTACCTCCAGAGTATTTTTAATCTCAGTTATTGCATTGTTCATTGCTGATTGACTGTGGGTGGAGTTGGACTGTTGGCTTGTGAAGGTTTCCTGGTTGGAGGAACTTGTTTTGTGTTCTGGTGGATGGAGCTCGATCTCATCTCTCTGGATGGTAGTGAAGTGTTCAGTAGTGAGTTTTGGGGTGTCTGTGGGTCTGTTATGGTTTTGAGTAGACTCTCTGTTAATGGCAGGATTGTGTTCCAGTTTTTCTGAGGTATTAGCATAGGGTATCTTGCACTGGAGCTTTCTGGCTCTTGGGTGGTGCTTGATCTCAGTGTAGGTATGGAGGCTTTTGAGTGGGTTCTCGTATATTAATGTTCCCTGGGATCAGGAGTTCTATGATGGTCCAACATTCAGAAGTTGAGCCTCCTGCCTCTGGGTTTTGGTCCTGATTTCTTATAGTATTGGTAAGGCTTCCCTGTCCAAACAGCACAGAGGACAGAACCCCTAGATTACTGGTGAAACAACTCTCCAGAACCAGGAACACCCAAAGAGATCCACAGACTTATATAGAGAAAAGAAGAGGGAGAAAGGAAAAAGAGATTACCAGGAGGAAAAAAAGGAGAGTCAAAAGGGAAAAGAACAATCAAGCTAATACTAAAATCCCTAAGTGAAAATGGATACTCAAAATTAGACTCTTAAAGATACAAAATAAATAACACAAGATCAAGAAACAAAAACTTAAAAAACTGGAATAAAAATTAGACTCTCAAAATTGCAATATAAAAAATAAAATTTAACACAAAATTTAAAATATGGAATTTATTTTAAAGATACATTTTTTAAAGAAAGGCAAAAGTAGGCAATAAAAAATAAAAGTTAAAGGAGTAATAAAGAACTGTATTAGAGCAGTATGATGGAAAAAAGGAAAAGCAGAGGGGGGAAAAGGAAAAAAAAGAGAAAGAAAAAATGATAATAAAAATTAAAACAAATTAATAATAATAATTTTTGTATAAACTAAAAAATATTTTTTTATAGTAGGTATGGGGCTATATACAGTGGTAGTGAGATGAATGCTCTTATAATTCTTCTGTTTTCCTGATCCAGTTGAGTTTCCTATTCAGAAGGTCCTCCAATATATCTAGCAATGTCTCTGGAGCTGTTGTGGGCAGTGTAGAATCAGTTCAGTGTCAGAGATCCCCTTGTTCAAGTTTGTACTTGTTCTCAATGTCTGCAGTTGCCCCTCAAATGCACAGTCTCAGTTTAACTGCAGGATTTTACCCTATTGAACCTGCCACTTCTGGGGTGGCTGCCCCTTCTTTTCTTTGCTTAGGTTCACCTCCTCTGCTTGCAAGTCTCTCTTCAGTGTCTGATTTACACCCTGACAGGAGGGGAATGAAAGTAGCCACTTATTTGTTCTCATTTGCTCAGTTGTGGTGTTGAGAGGGAGGGACACTGAATACAAATTTTGTTGGTGTGTGTGGGGAGCTTGCACAGTAGATCTGGACCACAAGAGGGTTGCCATAGCCCAAGGTGGTTTGCACATCTCAGGTCCTAGCCACTTGGGTTCCTGGGTGTGACATGAGATCACAGTTCCAGGTGGGCTGTGTGTCTCCTCAGGGGAGCTGGTCTCAATCTGTGACACTCCCAGCAGATCTGAGGCATCCAGGATCCCAGGAAGATGTAGGTAGTGACTGGCAGCCTACTCACCGCTTGGCAGGAGGGTGCAGTCTCTGGGGCCAAGATTTCAACAGCCCCTTACTTTCCACCTCTGGCTGTTGCATACCTGCCTCTCTGCTTCCAGGGAGGGCCATAAACGGCAGCCAGTTTGTCCTCCCGTGATGTTTGCTAGGGCAAGATCCTTTGTTCTGTGAGTGAGCCAGGGGTCAGAGTGTGGCATTAGACCCTTCCCACATGAATGGTTCTTTGTTTCTCTTTGTTTCTCTGGTGATCCAATGGTTTGGACTTGCTCTGTCTGTGCTATGTCAAATTAGTCTCCTCAGAGTGTCCTCATGAGATTCAACCCTGGTCCTTTCCCTAAGGACTGATGACACAGCCTGCACCTCTGCACCTAACCCTGACTGGCTGTAGGCAGGGATGAGTAGGTGAGCAGCTTCTTGGCTGATAATTGCTGTTCAGCACCATTTCTGTGGGGCATTTTTTCAGTTATGCTCCCCTCTTATGTTCCTAAGTTCCCCACTGACCTAACCTATGAGAGGATTTCCTATTGTGTGGAAACTTCTCCTTCACGACCCCCTCCTCAGGATGGATTTCTGTCCCAAAATCCTTTTTCTCCCTTTTCATCTTTATCCTTTGTCCTACCTCATTTCAAAGAGACTGGTTTGCCTTTTCAAGTATCTGGAGTCCTCCATCAGTGTTCAGAAATTGTTTTGTGGATGTTGCTCCACATGCAGATGATCTTTTGATGTATTTGTGGGGGAGAAAGTGGTCTCCCTGTCCTATTCCTTTGCCATCTTGGGAGCGTCCCCACCCCATCCTCATTTTTAATAACAAAAATATCAATAGAATTGTAGAAAGCTTCAAAGCAGGCTTTGCCCTTAAGGATTATCTAGTTAGGATCAGTAGAAGATTAGAATCCAGATTTTTAGATGCTTAGCCTTGTGCTCTTTGTGGGTAAACATAATATATTTCAAACAACAGTGTAGAAATTGTGCACACTTCAAAATTTATTAAACATTTGTATCTATGCTATGTGATCTTCACAATGACCCAGGAATGGGATCTAGGCAGTATACTATTATTTTCATTTCACAGATGAGGAAACTGTAATTTAAATCTCCAATCAGTTCAGTTCAGTCAGTCATGTCCGACTCTTTGCAACCCCATGGACTGCAGCACGCCAGCCCTCCCTGTCCACACCACCAACTCCTAGAGTTTACACAAACTCATGTCCATTGAGTCACTGATGCCATCCAACCATCTCATCCTCTGTCATCCCCTTCTCCTCCTGCCTTCACTCTTTCCCAGCATCAGGGTCTTTTCAAATGAGTCAGTTCTTCACATCAGGTGGCCAAAGTATTAGAGTTTCAGCTCCAGCATCAGTCCTTACAAAGAATATTCAGGACTGATTTTCTTTAAGATGGACTGGTTTGATCTTGCAGTCCAAGGGACTCTCAAGAGTCTTTTCCAACACCACAGTTCAAAATCATCAGTTCTTCAACGCTCAGCTTTCTTTGTTGTCCAACTCTCACATCCATACATGACTACTGGAAAAACCATATCTTTGACTAGATGGACTTTTGTTGGCAAAATAATGTCTCTGCTTTTTAATATGCTGTCTAGGTTGGTCATAACTTTCCTTCCAATACAGAGGTAAAGTAAGTTACATGGTTATATGACTCAAATATCCTGTTGTTTCCATCATACCAGGCTTCAAATGAGGTGCCCAAATTGGAACAAAAGCCCTCAACCTTGAGACTAAGAGTCTTACATTTCTATTACTAGTATTGACACTAAATCAGAGCCATGAACTAAACTCGGAAATTTGACACTTGGGACAAGATTTTTTGACCATGTTCTCACCAAGACCCTGCCACTTATGACCTGATGCTTACCTCTTCTTTTTTCCATCCCTCCTCCAATTGACATTCCATATTTTTCTATGTCTCTTTTGTTACATAAAAGTAGAGTCATTGAGGTAGTTCCATTCTTGGGAGATTTGTATCAAGTCATAAAGCATACACTTGGTTTCTTGGTGATTCCCTACTGGAGCCACCTCACTGGTGCCCAAGACCTTTGTCTGCTTAGAGAACCAAAATATTAAAATATGCCATCTTGGAACTCAACGTGTTTTCTTGGAAACAGATTAAAACAACTATGTAAATATACTGCAAAGGAAGAAAGTAGTTTGACTTTAATATGTTCAGTATGTTTCTTACTGTTATCACATCTTGCTATAGAAGCAAATCCTAATGCACAGTTTCTTGAAATGCTTTAAAAAACAACTGAAAATGCTGGATAAAAAATAACTTAGCTTTTCACATATACATGAATCTTTTTCTTTCCTTAACTCAATATTTGCATTATTTTGATTCATATAAACCCTGATTCAAATTTTGAATCTGACACTTGCTACCTGTGTGACCTGTAGCTTTAGGCTCCTCATCTGCAAATGGGAATAATAAAACTTACATGAGTGTTCTTATGAGAAGAAAATGAGATTTCTATGAAGGAATTAGCACTTTGACTAGAACACTATAGACATTCAGTAGATGTTCTTTTTCTTCCTTTTTACATAATCATAGTGAAGCAATTAG
Source organism: Cervus elaphus (assembly GCF_910594005.1). Classification (NCBI taxonomy): domain Eukaryota; kingdom Metazoa; phylum Chordata; class Mammalia; order Artiodactyla; family Cervidae; genus Cervus; species Cervus elaphus. The sequence continues at coordinate 127,304,554 of NC_057848.1, forward strand.
GAAGCCTGAAGCTAAGAACAATTCTATCTACTTTATAGTATTAATTTTATGTAGGAAACATTCAGAAAAGACAGATCAGTGAGAAGATTTCAGTGATCAGGGAAGTCTTCCTGAGGACAGTGAAATTTGAAAATCTCTTTAATGGATAGCCCAGTGTATCTCAAAATCTTCCATTAGAGCACTGAGATTCTGAACAATGGGCCAGGGTGCTCCACTATTTAGCCAAAATAATAGTAATAATTTCTCAATTTTCAAAACAGTTAATATTCTCTCAATTTGAAATTTCCCTTCTGCACATTTCCTTACTTCTTTGACACTTGCTACAGCTTTTCTAAATTAAATACAGAATAGGATAGTAATGAGTTTAGCAGAATCATATAGTTAGCTATTTTATGTTTAATAAAGCTATTTTGTGATATTCTATAGAGATAATTATGATTTAAAGGTGCTCTGCTGTCTGAAGACATTTGAGATTCACTCTGATGGGTGAAAAAGATGAAGCAATGGGGAATAATGTAAAGACAGCAAAAAAAAAAAAAAAAAAAAGTGTTCCATGGTACAGTAAGCAGACCCACCTGAGTGGACAGTATGTGTTCTGGATTAATAGAAAATAATAGGCAACAATAAGAGATAGTAATATCCTGAGTATAGTAATTTACAATTTGCAGTTAGCACATATCTGAACTTACCGTCATTAAAAATTTGTGAAATAAAGAGGGCAGGTAATAATGTTACCATCAGTAATGATGGTCTCTAATAATTGAGCTCTTGCTGTTTACCAGACATCATTGTTAAATGCTTTGCATATATCATCCCTAATGTTCACAATAACCCTGTGATATAGGTGCTATTATCTAATTTCACAGTTGAGTAAACTAAGGCTCAGAAAGTGTAAATAATTTGCCAAGATCATATACTTAGAAAAGAACATATGCTTAAATTGGAATCTTAGGTCTGATTCCAGCTCCACTAGACTATCATAATAGTATGAAAATAAGAGAGGAAAAAAGTAAAAAGGCAGAGTGTGGTAACAAGTGGAAGATATTATAGTTTATGTACAACCACCCTAAAGTTGGATTGTCCAGAAACTAAAATAATTTTTGAAGTCCATTTTATAAAAATAACTTCAGCTCTGTCAATCATGAATATCAAAAGACTCTTTTTTGGGGGGACCCAACTGCCAGACTAAAGTATTTTGGGGGCACCAGCTTCACATCAGAACTCAAGATTTGGAGTCATCTATATTGTAGCTCAGTTGGTAAAGAATCTGCCTGCAGTGCAGGAGACCTGGGTTCGATCCCTGGGTTGGGAAGATCCTTTGGAGAAGGAAATGGTGATCAACTTCAGTAACCTTGCCTGGAAAATCTCATGGACAGAGGAGCCTGGTGGGCTACAGTCCATGGGGTCACAAAGAGACGGGCACGACTGAGTGAATAACACTTACAACACTAACATATATAACTCCAAGGTAGCTCAACTGGTAAAGAATCTGCCTGCAAGGCAGGAGACCCCGGTTTGATTCCTGGGTTGGGAATATCCCCTGGAGAAGGGATAGGCTACCGACTCCAGATTTCTTGGGCTTCCCGGGTGGCTCAGATGGTAAAGAATCCTCCTGCAATGCGGGAGACCCGGGTTTGGTCTCTGGGTTGGGAAGATCCCCTGGAGGAGGGCATGGAAACCCACTCCAGTACTCTTCCCTGGAGAGTTTCCCAAGGACAGAGGAGCCTGGTGGACTACAGTTCATGGAGTCTCAGAGTCGGACACAACTGAGCAACTAAGCTTAGCATAGCATCCAATTCCAAATGAGAAGCAAAAATCTAGATTAACATCCTTTACCATTTATTTACTTTTCCTCCTTGTGGAAATGCCTGCAACTAACACAAGCTCCCTTTGTGGGAACATTTAAAGTAATCCACAAAGTGAAGCATAAGGAGTTTCCATAACTGGCTCTTTACCAAGGCACTTTCCTTACACAAGGAGAGGTTCAAAGATTGCCAAAACCAGGGATCAGCACAAGAGCCTGCCTCAGAGGCTCACTCTCTCTTGAAAGGATGAAACATTCAAGATGCTCATTCAAAATGAATGATTGGTTTCACTTGTGGGAGAAGGCTTGGGTTGCCAATCAATACTCTTCAGTGAGGAGACAAATGCTGACACTAGAGCTGAGACTAGAGAAAGGGCAGCATCTGTTTTAGCCCCAAAGAGGATGATGTGATCTGTCATCGAATTTTGACCTTCATGGCAGGGAAGCTTTGCCACCCCTTTCCTCCTGAAGGTATACTTAAAACACAGAAGGATAGAGTAAAATCTCTCTGAGAAGCCGGCAAAGATGACACTGAGTCTAGAAATGAAAACTCGTAGAATTTTATTCATAGGAGAGTTCCTCCATTCTGTACTTAAAACCAACTAGCTCATATTGTATAATTAAAACAAATCATTTATTAAATTTATAAATAAGCATACTTGAAAAACGTTTTAAAGAAAATTGTATCTTTTGCCTTTTTATACTGTTCAAGGGGTTCTCGTGGAAAGAATATTGGATTGATTTGCCTTTCCTTCTCCAGTGGACCACGTTTTTGTCAGAACTCTCCACTATGCCCCATCTGTCTTGGGTGGCCCCGGCACGGCATGGCTTATAGCTCCATTGAGTTATGCAAGCCCCTGTAGCATATGTAGTCAAAGCTATTGTTTTTCTGGGAGTCATGTATGGATGTGAGAGTTGGACCGACCATGAAGAAAACTGAGCGCCCAAGAATTGATGCTTTTGAATTGCGGTGTTGGAGAAGACTCTTGAGAGTCCCTTGGACTGAAGGAAGATCAAATCAAATCAGTCAATCCTAAAGGAAATCAACCCTGAATATTCATTGGAAGGACTGTTGCCAAAGCTGAAGTTCCAAAACTTTGGCCACCAATGCAAATAGCCAACTCATTAGAAAAAACCCTGATGCTGGGAAAAACAGAAGGCAAAAGGAGAAGGGGACAGCAGAGGATGAAATGGTTAGATAGCATCAACAACTCAATGGACATGAATTTAAGCAAATTCTAGGAGACAGTGAAGGACAGGGATGCCTGGCATGTTACAGTCCATGGGGTCGCAAAGAGTCAGACATGACTTAGCAACTGAACAACAACAAAATATCTTTTGCAAAAACAAGCAAGACATAGTATTTTTATTTATAGAAAAATTCTAGGTTAAAGTATTCAGAAACAAAGTAAAATAAGAGCACTTATAAAGCACCTAGTAGATAAGGTTCTAGGGCCTTACTACTCAAACGTGGCCTATCAGTCAACAGTATAGGTTTCACCTGGGAGCTCATTAAAATTCTGAACCCTAGACCTATTAAATCAGAATATGCATTTTAAGAAAATCCCGAAGGTTGAGAAGTACTGGCTTAGGATAGGGAAATATTTGTCTAAGTGTGTCTTTTGATTATTTTCATCAGAATAATCTATGTTATTGGTTAAAATATTAAGGCTCTTGGGCTATACCTCAGACCTCCTAAAGCATATGTCTCAAAGTGGGACCTGGAGTGTGCATTATTAACAAGTGTAGTAGGGCAGTAAATCTTAAACTTAATTACTTGGAAGGCCTGTTAAAAAGCAGATTGCTTTTTCTGTTTTGCATATAGGGTTATCGTTATCAAGGGTGAAACAGATCACCAGCCCAGGTTGGATGCATGAGACAAGTGCTCAGGGCTGGTGCACTGGGAAGACCCAGAGGGATTGGGTGGAGAGGGAGGTGGGGAGGGGTGGATCGGGATGGGGAATACATGTAAATCCATGGCTGATTCATGTCAATGTATGGCAAAAACCACTACAATATTGTAAAGTAATTAGCCTCCAACTAATAAAAATAAATGGAAAAAAACAAAAAACAGATTGCTGCAATCTATCCCAGAGTTGTCTGATTCACTAAGTCTAGAGTGGGTCCAGAGAGTTTTTATTTCTAACTTGTTTCTCAGTGATGCTGATGCTACTGGTCCAAGGACCACAATGGGAGAACCACTGCTTGAACATAATTTTAACAAGTTTAGTTATCTGGCCTTCCCATCTAGATTAGCAGGAACAATTACAAGGGGAGTAGTCAGAGGTATTATACCCACAGCGACAAAAAGCAGCATCTGACAGGTTGAGAATGAGGGGAAAATAGTAACTGTAAAAAAGAGATATAAGAAATAAACAAACATATTTTTCTAAGTGTTAATGCCAAAAACTTTATGTGTCTCACTCCCATCCCTCTTCCATGACTACCAGTATCCTGTTTCTGGAGGTTATTACATCTTATATAATAGCAATATAAGATGTTCATTAATAATGACCCTTAGTTATTGAGAAGATGCTTAATTCTGTTTGGTTTATCATGTAAGCAGATATAGAATTATATAATATGTTTTAGAAATATTTCCATCTAGGATCAACTTTTAAACACTAATGCTTAAATTGTCTAATAAGTTTACTTCTGAAAACCACTCTAAAATAATGCAAGATAAATGAGGATTATATAACACTGGAGTTCAGGCAATCCCAAGGCAATAATGACAATATCTAACATTTAAAAAGCAAATTAATTTTCTTCATGTAATACTCACAATGTTGAGGAACATTATCATCATTTCTTAGAGGATGACTATCTAAACTAAGATTCAGTTATGTGAATCAAATTGTCAAGATCATACAGATAGTTAACTGGTTAAGTTCAGTCACTCTGTCATGTCCAACTCTTTGTGACCCCATGGAGTGTCGCATGACAGGTTTCTCTGTCCATCACCAACTCCAGTTAACTGGTTATGGGACTACATTTCAACTATGTCTATCTGGTTATTTCTCTATGATATTCTGTTTTATAGGGGAAAAAGGCTCAGACTGAGAAACTGGATATGTAAACAGTTCTCTTGGGTTTCTACAGGCCATATTTCTCATAGAGCTTCCTGTAAGAGAGGTATTCAAACTTTATTAGCATTCACAGTTTCTTTCATTTACACAAACCACAAGAACTCCCTTAATGCTTTTGTGTGCCATAACTTAAAACATTCTGTTTCTTTCTCCTTTACCACTTTACTGGAGCCACTTCTACCTCTTCTTACACTTAATATTTCTTGCCCCAGGTTCCACTTCTTCTGTGAAATCACAGAGGGTCTACTGGGAGATAAGAGAGACAATCAGGGACAGAGAGAAAGAAAGCCTTTATGGCCTGTGTAGCTATTCCCCTGTTTATCCAGTGCTTGGGCTGATCTTCAAACTTCTCACAGCCTTGCCATGCTCCAGTGGTAAGTGTCTCAAATGCTGAGGCTGGTCCTCTGGAATGCAAATGTTCATTTATTTTTCCAAGAATTCATGCCCCGCTATTCACACATATGTACACATTCAGTTGTCCTGAGAAGGTTAAGTGAATGGAATGCTTTAGAGTAGCATTAAGGGAGTTCTTTTGCTTTAAAGTAGCAGCTCTTTTATTTTCTGTTTCTTGTAGTTGTTGGAAGTTGGTATTTTTTAAAACCCCCGAAAGAAAAGTGTGCTTGCTTCATTCAGGGTGGGCAACTGAGAAGAAGGATTATTTTCTTCCATAGTGAGTATCAAAAGAAAGAAACTGGGAAAAATAAGAGGAACAGAGGTTTTATGTGCACCAGACCTAGACAATATTCTTACCACTGCTACTTATAGATGCCTTATGGCTTAGAACACATAGAATTTCTTCTATCTAATTTATAAGATGGAGTAATAACCTCTATCAATCTCACCTCACAGAATGGTTTTGACAGTCTGATGGGATAATAAATATGAAAGTACTCTGGAAAATATAAAACACTGTATGGATACAAATGTTGCTTGCTAAACAATTCTGCATTACTGGCATTTCACATGTTTGTATGTAATTGCTGTTATTACTAATAGTTGGGTTTTATAGTACTATTCATTTATTCAAAATGCTTTTATTGAACACTTGCTTTATTATAGGTATTATACTAGGAACTGGAAGTACAGAAATAGACCAGATACAAATATTATCCTGGGGATGTGGATCTAGGGAGGTATATTTATGGTTTATTAGATTTTGGTGGTGGGAGGGTAGTGACTACTCTGGGAACTCAACCACCACTTTTTGCCAATAATTTAGAAATTACCTTTATTATTATGTATATATGTGGAGTCATATCAGAAAAATTGCTGAAGTAGGCAGCTCCAAACTCCTATTCCCCTATAGGAACACTGAAAAATAGGTAGTAACAGTCCCAACTTTGTCAGAACTCTGGAAAATAGTCAAATGTTTTCAGCAACCAAGAAAATGTGGAATAAAGAAAAGAATCAAGTTAAAAATTGAAGAAAAGATTTATAATGTTTTTATTCACCTTTCTCCACCCACTCCCAGATCAGCTGTGGTCTTGAAGATGACAACCTATACTCCCAGTGTGGGGCCCTGGTCCCTGACTGCAGAAAGAGCAGACAAAATCTCATTCACAAATTATTGTGTTAGACTGATCTAACTTGCCTGAAGTTTACCTGAAAGAGTAATTTGAAACTCAGAGAGGAAAAGTGGCAGGCATAATTTGAAAATGTTCTAAGAATGGATGAAAAATATGCAGTCGTCAAAGTCAAAATATTAGAGGCCAGCCCATCTAGCATCCACTTCCACTACCATACAAGTGCAGGTGGAAGACCATCTCTCCCAGAAATGGGCACACCTTCCCAAAACCTGGCCAGACCTGTGTGGTGCACTACATGGGGATACTTGAAGTTGGGAAGCAATTCAATTCCTCTTGGGACAGAAACAAGACCTTCAAGTTTGTGCTGTGCAAGGAAGAGGTGATCCCAGGCTGGGAAGAAGAGATTTTCCAGATGAACGTGGGTCAGAGAGCCAAGCTGACTATATTCCCAGACCATGCCTATGGTGCCACTGTGCACCTAGGCATCATGCCACCAGATGCCACTCTTGTCTAAAACTGGAATGACAGGAATGATCTTCTCCCTGAGCTCACCATTCTTAGATGTGCAATGGAAGGATCTGGCACCTCTAGATGTGCACAACAAGTCTGTATGGAGCTTTCTGATGTTCCACTACACTCTTTGTATAAACACCTTCCCTGACTGAATGTGTCCTGTCACCAGCTTTGCTCTTTCCCTTTCTCCTTGTATGCGTGTTGACACAAACTATATGCCATAAGCCTCAAGTTACTAACTTTAGTTGGTTTTTGTTTTGGGGTGAAGATAGAGTTTCAGTCCTTTGGATCTAGGTTTCCAGTTAAGTGTTAGTTAAGTATTAACAGCACAAGTAATGAGTTAAAATTAGAATAGGAATTGTTGAGGGTGTGTGCAAGAATATATTATTTTATTTTGGATTAAAGTTTTATTTATTAAAAATTCTTGCTGCCATGCCACAAAGCCATAGTAGATTTGAGGTGCTTTTGAGGGCTGAATTATTCTCTAAGTTGAGTGATGTCCTCAGGTTGAATTAAAAGCTGTATTCAAAACTAAGTGAGAAAAGGGAGAATATTTGTCTAGACTGTCCCACCCCACACTCCCCTTAAACCCTCTGCCTTTTGAAAGCAGATCACTTTCACTGAGATGTTGGACACCACAGGTTTGATTCACTTATAAGTGTCAATGGAGGTGCTCTCAGAGAATGGAGGCTAGTGGATATAATCCTAATGCTCTCCCTCTGCCTCACTTACTGGTATCTTCCAGAAAGGAAATTATACCCTAGTCCAGTGCCCTAATTTTCTAGGTTGCTGCCAGGAGACACCTCTACATCACTTGTTTCTGGTGCCTATGGGGCTTACAACTGAGGTTCTCACAGGATTGTAACCAAATTTGAAAATATTCTTAAAAAGCAAGCTCAGTCTTATTGTGAAAGAGGCCTATTAGTTTACCATCATAGCTGCAGCCCAAGGGCCAGTTTTCTAATTAAACACACATGTAAAGGCTGAATGTAAACCTTTCCTGAGACTTTGAAAGGAGGAACTGTCTTCATGCCATCTCTCTTCCTTAATCCTGATGGTGGTCGTGGGATCTTGGTTTCCTAGGTCCCACTGGACTGTAACGATCAAAGAGACAATCATGAGCAGGCTACCACACCCAGGCAACTGCACATACAGCCTCAAGAGAAGCCACCACAATGAGAAACCCAAGTACTGCAACTAGAGAGTAGCTGCTACTTTCCACAACTGGAGAAAGCCCATGCACATCAATGAAGATCCAACACTAAAAAAACCTCCTCAAAACCTCCCAAAATATGTATAAAGGAGAGAACACTTCCAAACTCATCTTTTTTGAGGCCAGCATCACCCTGAAACAAAACCAGATGATAACATCACAGAAAAAAGTTACAGGCCAATATCCCTGATAAACAGAATAAATTCCTCAACAAAATACTACCAAACTGATATCATCAGTACATTAAAAGTATAATACACCACGATCAAGTGGGATTTAGCTCAGGAATGCTAGGAGAGTTCAACCTATGTGAACCATCAAATCAAGCAATGTGATATACCACATTAACAAATTGAAGAAGAAAAAGCATATGACCATCTCAGCAGATGCAGAAAAAACTTTCTACAAAATTTGGCATCCATTTATAATTAAAAAAAATTAAACAAAGTGGGTGTTGAGGGGCGAACTTCAGCATAATAAAGGCCATATATGTCATACGACTCAACAGTGAAAAACTGAAAGCTTTTCCTCTTAGAAATATGACACAGATGTTTCTCTTGCCTCTTTTATTCAGTGTAGTATTTGAAGTACTAGTCAGGGCAATTAGGAAAGAAACGATATAAAAGATATACAAATTGGAAATTAAAAAGAAAAATTATCAATACTTATAGATGACATCATAATATTTATATACAGAAAAACTAAAACCAGCACAAAATCCTGCCATAATTTGTACATGAATTCACTGAAGTTGTGAGATACAAAATCAATATTCAAAACCCTGTTATGTTAACAAAAAGGTGTGTGGTTTCATCTCTGGGCTTTCTATCTTGCTCCATTGGTCTATATTTCTGTTTTTGTGCCAGGAGCATGCTGTCTTGATGACTGTAGTTTTGTAGTATAGCATGAAGTCAAGAAGGTTGATTCCTCCAATTCCATTTCTTTTCAATACTGCTTTGGCTATTTGGGATCTTTTCTGTTTACATACACATTATGAAATTTGTTCTAGTTTTGTGAAAAATACTATTTTAGTATAATAGGGATCACATTGAATCTATAGATTGCTTTGGGTAATATAGTAATCTTTACTATATTGGTTATTCCAATCCAAGAAGACAGTATATCTTTCCATCTGTTTATGTCATCTTTAATTTCTTTCATCAGTGTCTTATACTTTCCTGTGTACAGGTTTATTGTCTCTCATATTAGTTGCTCAGCTGAGGCTGACTCTTTGCGACCTCATGGACTATAGCCCATTGGGCTCCTCTGTCCATGAATTTTACAGACAAGAATACTGGGGTGGGTTGCCATTCCCTTCTCCAGGGGATCTTCCTGACCCAGGATCAAACCCAGGTCTCTCACATTGCAGGCAGATTCTTTACCATCTGAGCCAACAGGGAAGCCACTTTATGTAAATTTATTCCTAAATATTTTAATCTTTTTCTTGCAATGGTGAATGGAATTGCTTCCTTAATTCACTTTCTGATTTTTCATTGTTAATGTATAAGAATGCGAAAGGATTTTGTGTATTAATTTTATATTCTTCAACTTTACTGTATTCATTAAGTAGCTCTAGTAATTTTCTGATGGCATCTTTAGGGTTGTCTATCTAAAGAAACATGCCATCTGCAAAAAGTGAGAGGTTCACTTCTTCTTTTCCAATTTGAATTCCTTTTATTTCTTTATCTTCTCATTGCTGTGGGTAGGACTTCTAAAACTGTGGAACAAGGTAGAAAGCTCAGAGATAAATCCACACACCTATAGGCACCTTATCTTTGACAAAGGAAGCAAAAATATACAACGGAGAAATACAGTCTCTTGAACAAGTGGTGCTGGAAAAACTGGTCAACTAAAAGTAAACAAAAAAATGAAGTTAGAGCACTTCCTAACACCATACAAAAAATAAACTCAAAAAGGATTAAAAACCTAAATGCAAGACCAGAAACTATAAAACTCTTAGAGAAAAACATAGGCAGAATACTCTGTGACATAAATTACAGCAAGATCATCTATGACCCAATTCTTAGGATAATGGGAAAAAATTAATTTAAAAAAAGGGACCTAATTAAATGTAAAAGCTTTTGAACAATGAAGGAAACTATAAGCAAGCTGAAACCCTCAAAGACAACCCTCAAAATGGAAGAAAATCAAAGAATTAATCTCCAAAATATACAAGTAACTCAGCAGCTCAATACCAGAAAAATCAAACAACCCAATCTCAAACTGGGAAGAAGACCTAAACAGACATTTCTCAAAGAAAGCATATGGATGGCTAATAAACACAAGAAAAGATGCTCAGCATTGCTCATTATTAGAGAAATGCAAATCTAAACCGCAATGAGGCATCATCTCACACCAGTCAGAATGGCTATCCTCAAAAAATCTACAAACAATAAATGCTGGAGAGGGTGTGGAGAAAGGGGAACATTGTTGGTGGGAATGCAAATTGATACAATCACTACGGAGAACAGTAAGGGGATTCCTTAAAAAAAAAAAACAAACAAACAACTAGGAATAAAACTACCATATGACCCAGTAATCCCACTACTGGGCATATTACCCCGAGGAAATCAGAATTGAAAAAAACACATGTACCCCATTATTCATTGCAGCACTATTTACAGTAGCTAGGACATGGAAACAACCTAGATGTCCATCAACAGATGAATGGATAAGGAAGTTGTGGTACACATACACAATGGGATATTGTTCAGCTATAAAAAGGAACACATTTGAGTCAGTTCTAATAAGGTGGTTGAATGTATAGCCTATTATACAGAGTGAAGTAAGTCAGAAAGAGAAAGTCTAACATCATATATTAGCACATATATATGGAATCTAGAAAGATAGTACTAGCAATCCTACATTCAGAGCAGCAAATGAGAAAAGAATAGACCTTGGGACACAGTGGTAGAAGGAGAGAGTGGGGTGATTTGAGGCAACAGTGTTGAAACATATATATTACCATATGTAAAATGGATAACCAGTGGGAATCTGATGTATGATGCAGAGATCCTGAAGCCAGTACTCTGAAAACCTGGAAGGATGGGTTGGGGATAGAGGTGGGTGGAAGTTCAATATGGAGAGGACACATGTATGCCCATGGCCAATTCATGTTGATGTATATCAGAGGCCATCACAATAGTATAAAGCGATTATCCTCCAATTAAAATAAATAGATAAATTTAAAAAAACTGTCATGTTTCCATATACTCATAAAAAATTGAGTAATTCTATTTATAATTACATCAAGAAGAATAAAGTACTGAGGAATAAATTTTACCAACAAGTTGAGAAACATACACACGAAAACTTCAAGACATTGATAAAAGAAATTGAACAAAACATAAGTAAATGGAATAATATAACATGGGTGGATTCAAGAGTTAGTATGGACATGCTTCTAAAATGTCCATACTACCCAAAGCAATCTACAGATTCAACAAAATTTGTATCAAATTTCCAAAATTCTACTTGGTAGAAGTAGATCAAGCAATCCTAAAATTTGTATGGAACCTCAAAGACCCTGAATAACAAAAGTAATTTTGAGAAAGAAGGATAAAGATGGAGGGATCACATTTCTTGATTTTAAATTATATTACAAAATTACAATAATCAAAATAGTGTAGTATTAGTACAAAAACAGACATATAGATAAATGGAACAAAATCGAGAGCTGAGAAACAAACACATATAAGGTCTATTAACCTGTTTCAAAGGAGCCAAGAATATACAATGGGGAATGAGTTTCTTTAATAAACTGTGCTGAGGATACTGGACAGCCATATGCAAAAGTATGAAATTGGGTCACTATCTTACTATCTTATACCATTCATGAAAATTAACTCAAAGTAGGTTAACAATTTGAATGTAAGTCCTGAAGTCACAAAACTTCTAGAAGAAAAAATAGGCTGCAAATTCCTTGAAACCAGTCGTGAGAATCATCTTTGGATTTGACATCAAAAACAAAGGCAATAAAAACAAAAATAATCAAGTGGTACTAAACCAAACTTAAACCTTTCTGCACAGCAAAGAAAATCATCAACAAAATTTAAGAGCAACCTAGGGAAAATATTTGCAAATTGTATAACTGATAATGGGATAATACAAATCAATAGCAAACCCCACAACAATCTGACTGAAAAATTGGCAAGGATCTGAATAGACCTTTTTTTTTTTTTTTTTTTTAAATACAAGGAAGACATAGAAAAGATCAATGGGTATATGAAAAGATACTCAACATTATTATCATCAGAGGAATGCAAATCAAAACCACAATGAGAAATCACCTCACATCTTTTGGAATTTTTTATTGTTATTGTTTGCTCAGTCATGTCCAATTCTTTGCAACCTCATGGACTGCAGCATTCCAGGCCTCTCTATCCTTCACTACCTCTGAGAAGTTGCTCAAACTCATGTCCATTGAGTCGATGATGCCATCCAAACATATCATCCTCTGTGCCCCTCTTCTCTTCGTGCTGTCAATCTTCACTGGCATCAGGGACTTTCACAGTGAGTCAGGTCTTCGCAGTATTGGAGCTTCAACTTAGCATCAGTCCATCCAATGGATATTCAGGGTTAGTTTCCTTTAGGATTGACTGGCTTGATCTCCTTGCAGTCCAAGAGATTCTCAAGAGTCTTTTCCAGCGCCACAATTTAAAAGCGTCAATTCTTCCATGCTCAGCCTTCTTTATGGTCCAATTCTCACATTCATACATGACTGCTGAGAAAAGCCTAGCTTTGATTACACAGGCCTTTGTTGGTAAAGTGATGTCTCTGCTTTTATTTATTTTTTTTTTAATTTTTTTATTAGTTGGAGGCTAATTACTTCACAACATTTCAGTGGGTTTTGTCATACATTGATATGAATCAGCCATAGATTTACACTTATTCCCCATCCCGATCCCCCCTCCCACCTCCCTCTCCACCCGATTCCTCTGGGTCTTCCCAGTGTACCAGGCTCGAGCACTTGTCTCATGTATCCCACCTGGGCTGGTGATCTGTTTCACCATAGATAGTATACATGCTGTTCTTTTGAAATATCCCACCCTCACCTTCTCCCACAGAGTTCAAAAGTCTGTTCTGTACTTCTGTGTCTCTTTTTCTGTTTTGCATATAGGGTTATCGTCACCATCTTTCTAAATTCCATATATATGCGTTAGTATGCTGTAATGTTCTTTATCTTTCTGGCTTACTTCACTCTGTATAAGGGGCTCCAGTTTCATCCATCTCATTAGGACTGCTTCAAATGAATTCTTTTTGACGGCTGAGTAATATTCCACGGTGTATGTGTACCACAGCTTCCTTATCCATTCATCTGCTGATGGGCATCTAGGTTGCTTCCATGTCCTGGCTATTATAAACAGTGCTGCGATGAACATTGGGGTGCACGTGTCTCTTTCAGATCTGGTTTCCTCAGTGTGTATGCCCAGAAGTGGGATTGCTGGGTCATATGGCAGTTCTATTTCCAGTTTTTTAAGGAATCTCCACACTGTTTTCCATAGTGGCTGTACTAGTTTGCATTCCCACCAACAGTGTAAGAGGGTTCCCTTTTCTCCACAGCCTCTCCAGCATTTATTGCTTGTAGACTTTTGGATAGCAGCCATCCTGACTGGTGTGTAATGGTACCTCATTGTGGTTTTGATTTGCATTTCTCTAATAATGAGTGATGTTGAGCACCTTTTCATGTGTTTGTTAGCCATCTGTATGTCTTCTTTGGAGAAATGTCTGTTTAGTTCTCTGGCCCATTTTTTGATTGGGTCATTTATTTTTCTGGAATTGAGCTGCAGGAGTTGCTTGTATATTTTTGAGATTAATCCTTAGTCTGTTTCTTCATTTGCTATTATTTTCTCCCAATCTGACGGCTGTCTTTTCACCTTACTTATAGTTTCCTTTGTAGTGCAAAAGCTTTTAAGTTTCATTAGATCCCATTTGTTTAGTTTTGCTTTTATTTCCAATATTCTGGGAGGTGGGTCATAGAGGATCTTGCTGTGATTTATGTCGGAGAGTGTTTTGCCTCAAGCTACCAACGGTATTTTTCACAGAACTAGACCAAAGAATTTCACAATTTGTATGGAAATACAAAAAACCTCGAATAGCCAAAGTAATCTTGAGAAAGAAGAATGGAACTGGAGGAATCAACCTGCCTGACTTCAGACTCTACTACAAAGCCACAGTCATTAAGACAGTGTGGTACTGGCACAAAGACAGAAATATAGACCAATGGAACAGAATAGAAAGCCCAGAGATAAATCCACGAACCTATGGACACCTTATCTTTGACAAAGGAGGCAAGGATATACAATGGAAAAAAGACAACCTCTTTAACAAGTGGTGCTGGGAAAACTGGTCAACCACTTGCAAAAGAATGAAACTAGAACACTTTCTAACACCATACACAAAAATAAACTCAAAATGGATTAAAGATCTAAATGTAAGACCAGAAACTATAAAACTCCTAGAGGAGAACATAGATGTCTCTGCTTTTAAATTAGATGTCTAGGTTTGTCATAGCTTTCCCTACAAGGATTAATCGTCTTTCAATTTCATGGCTGAAGTCACTGTCTACAGTGATTTTGGAGCCCAAGAAAATAAAGTCTGTCACTGTTTCCTTTGTTTCCCCATCTATTTTCCATGAAGTTATGGGACTGGATGCTATGATCTTAGCTTTTTGAATATTGAGTTTTAAGCCAGTTTCTTCACTATCCTTTTCACCATCATAAAGAGGCTCTTTATTTCCTCTTCACTTTCTGCCATTAGAATGTTGTCATCTGCATATCTGAGGTTATTGATATTTTTCCCAGCAATCTTGATTCCAGCTTGTGCTTCACCCAGCTTGACATTTTGCAGATCTACTCTGCATAGAAATTAAATAAACATATAACCTTGATGTACTCCTTTTGCAATTTTGAACCTGTCCATTCTTCCATGTCTGGTTCTAACTGTTGCTTCTTGACCTGCATACAGGTTTCTCAGGAGGCAGATAAGGTGGTATGGTATTCCCATCTCTTGAAGAATTTTCCACATTTTGTTGTGATTCACTCAGTCAAAGGCTTTAACATAGTCAATGAAGCAGAAGTAGATGTTTTTATGGAATTCTCTTGCTTTTTCTATGGTCTAACGGATGTTGGCAATTCGATCTCTGGTTCCTCTGCATTTTCTAAATCCAGCTTGTACATCTGCAAATTCTCAGTTCATGTACTGTTGAAGCCTGGCCTGAAGGATTTTGAGCATTACCTTGCTAGCATGTGAAATGAGTGCAATTGCACAGTACTTTGAACATTCTTTGGCATTGGACTTTGGGATTGGAATGAAAACTGACAGTTTCCTGTCCTGTGGCCACTCTGAGCATTTCACTTTTGCTGGGATATTGAAAGAAATACTTTATCAGCATCATCTTTTGGGATGTTGAAAATAGCTCAGCTGGAATTCCATCACCTCCATTAGCTTTGTTCACAGTGATGCTTTCTAAAGCCCACTTGAATTCATGCTCTAAGATGTCTGGCACTAAGTGAGTGATCATGCCAATGTGGTCATCTGGGTCATTGTGATCTTTTTGTATAATTCTTCTGTGTATTCTTGCCACCTCTTCTTAATATCTTCTGCTTCTGTTAGGTCCATACCTTTTCTGTCCTTTATTATGCCCATCTTTGCATGATGTGTTCCCTTGGTATCTCTAATTTTCTTGACGAGATACCTAGTCTTTCCCATTCTGTTGTGTCCCTCTATTTCTTTGCATTGTTCACTAAGCAGGTCTCTCTGGTAGCTCAGATGGTAAAGAATCTGTCTGCAATGCAGGAGACCCAGGTTTGATTCCAGGGTTGGGAAGATTGCCTGGAGAAGGGCATAGCAACCCACTCCACTATTCTAGCCTGGAGAAATCTATGACAGAGGAGCCTGGGGGTCTACAGTCTATGGGGTCACAAAGTGTTGGACACGACTGAGTGATAACACTGTCACTGTTCACTTAATAAGGTTTTCTTATCTCTTCTTGTTATTCTTTGGAATTCTTTGGAATTGGAATCAATTCAGATTGGTATATATTTATTTTTCTGCTTTGCCTTTTGCCTCTCTTCTTTTCTCAGCTATTTGAAATGCCTAATCAGACAACTATTTTGCCTTTTTGAATTTCTTTTCTTGGGGATAGTTTTGATCACCGCATGCTGTACAGTGTTATGAACCTCCATCCATAGTTCTTCAGGCAATCTGCCTATCAGATCTAGCCCCTTGACTCTATTTGTTGCTTCCACTGTAAGGGATTTGATTTAGATCATACCTGAATGGTCTAGTGGTTTTCCCTACTTTCTTCAACTTAAGTATGAATTTTACAATGAGAAAATCATGATCTGACCAGAGTCAGCTCCTGGTCTTGTTTTTGCTGACTGTATGGAGCTTCTCCATCTTCAGCTACAAATAATAAAATCAATCTGATTTTGGTATTGACAATCTGGTGATGTACATATGTAGAATCATCTCTTGTGTTGTTAGGAGAGGGTGGTTGTTATGACCAGTGCATTCTCTTGGCAAAACTCTGTTAGTCTTTGCCCTGCTTCATTTTGTACTCTAAGGTCAAACCTGCCTGTTACTCCAGGTATCTTTTGACTTCCTATTTTTGTATTCGAATCCCCTATGGTTAAAAGGATATCTTTTATTTGTTGTTGTTAACTTTAGAAGGTCTTGTAGTTCTTCATAGAAGAATTCAACTTCAGTTTCTTTGGCATTAGTGGTTTGGGCATCGACTTGGATTACTGTGATATTAAATGGTTTGCCTTGAAAACAAGCAGAGATCATTCTGTTGTTTTTGAGATTTCACCCAAGTACTGCATTTTGGACTCTTGTTGACTATGAGGGTTACTCTATTTTCTAAGGGATTCTTGCCCACAGTAGTAGATATAATGGTCATTTGAATTAAATTTGCCCATTCTGGTCCAGTTTACTTTTCTGAATCCTGGAACATTCTCCAGGATTGACCACATGCTGGGCCACAGGGGAAGCCGTGTCAAATTTAGACAATCAAAATCATCAGTTCGGTTCAGTCGCTCAGTCATGTCCAACTCTTTGTGACCCTATGGGCTGCAGCACACGAGGCTTCCCTGTCCATCACCAACTCTCGGAGCTTGCTCAAAGTCATGTCCATCGAGTTGGTGATGTCATTCAACCATCTCATACCCTGTCATCCCCTTCTCCTCCTGCCTTCAATCTTTCCCAGCATCAGGGATTTTTCGAATGAATCAGTTCTTTGCATCAGGTGGCCAAAACATTGTTTGCAGCTTCAGCATCAGTCCTTCCAATGGATATTCAGGACTGATATCCTTTAGGATGGACTGGTTTGATCTTCTTGCAGTCCAAGTGACTCTCAATTGTCTTCTCCAACACCACAGTTCAAAAGCATCGATTCTTCAGCACTCAGCTTTCTTTATGGTCTAACTCTCACATCCATACGTGACTACTGGAAAAACCATAGCTTTGACTAGAAATGAACCATTGTTGGCAAAGTAATATCTCTGCATTTTAATATGCTGTCTAGGTTGGTCATAGATTTTCTTCCAAGGAGCAAGTATCTTTTAAATTCATGACTGCAGGCACCGTCTGAAGTGACTTTGGAGCCCAAGAAAATAGTCTGTCACTGTTTCTATTGTTTCCCCATCTATTTGCCATGTAGTGATGGTACCCAATGCCATAATCTTAGCATCACATTAAAATCATATTAAGCATTTTTTCTGACCACAACACTATGAGATCAGAAACATACTCTAAGAAAAATCTCTGAAAAATGAAAAAACCTGGTGGCTAAACAGTATGCTACTAAACAGCCAATGGATCACTGAAGAGATCAGAGGAAATTAAAAAAAAAAAAAACCTAGATACAATAAAAATGAAAGCACAATAGTCCAAAACTGATGGTATGCAGCAAAAGCAGTTCTAAGAGGGAAGTTTATAGTAACACAATCCTTCCTCAAGAAACAAAACTCTCTCAAATAAACAACCTAAGCTTGCATCTAAAGGAACTAGCAAAAGAAGAGCAAAGAAAACCTAAAGTTAGTAGAGGGAAAGAAATAATAAATACCAGAGCAAAATAAATGAAATAGAGACAAAGAAAATAATTTCAATATCAATGAAAGTAAAAATAGCTTCTTTGAAAAGATAAACAAAATTGATAAACCTTTTAACAGACTTATCATGAAATAATAGGGAGAGGATCCAATTCAATACAGTTAGAAATGTAAAAAGAGAAGTTACAACTAACTTCACAGAAATACTGAGGATAATAAGAGACTCCTATGAACAACTGTGTGGCAATGAAAGGGACAACCTAGAAGAAATGGACAAATTCTTAGAAAGGTTCAGTCTGAACCAAGAAGAAAGGGAAAATATACACAGATCAAGCACAAGCACTGAAATTAAAACTGTGATTAAAAGCCTCTCAACAAACAAAAGTCCAGACCCTAATGGCTTCACAGGTGAGTTTTTTAAAAAACATTTAGAAAAGAGTTAACACCAGTCTTTATGAAACCATTCCCAAGAATTGCATAGGAAGGATAACTTCCAAACTCACTTTATAATGCCACCATCACCATGATACCAAAACCAGACAAAGATACCACAAAAATAAAATTATAGGCCAATATCACTGATGAACTTAGATGTAAAAATCCTCAACAAAATACAAGCAATCCATATCCAATAATACATTCAGAAGTTCATACACCATGATTATGTGAGGTTCATTTCAGGGATGCAAGGATTTTCAACATCTACAAATCAGTCAGTATGATATAGCACACCAACAGATTCAAGAATTTAAAAAAAGCATGATTATCTCATTAGATGCAGAAAATGCTTTTGACAAAATTCAGCACCCATTTATGATAAAAACTCGGATTCATGTTTGATGTTTGGAAGAAACCAACACAATTCTTTAAAGCAATTATCCTTCAGTTAAAAAACAAACAAACAAACAACTCTCCAGAGTCTGGGCATAGAGTGTACCTACCTCACCATAGTAAAGGCCATATATGATAAACCTACTGCTAGCATCATACTCAATGGTGAAAGACTGAAAGCATTCCTTCTAAGATCAGGAATAATAAATGAATCTTCATTATCTGCACCCTCACTCAATGTAGTTTTTGAAGCCCTAGCCACAGCAATCAGAGAAGAAAATGGAATAAAGGGAATCCAAATGGAAAAGAAGTTAAACTGTCACTTTTTGGAGATGCCATGATACTATGCATAGAAAATCCTAAAGATGCTAACAGAAAACTACTAGAACTCATCCGTGAATTTAGTAAGATTTCACATTACAAAATTAATACACAGAAATCTGTTGCATTTCTATGCACTAACAATGAAAAAGCCAAAAGAGAAATTCAAGAAACAGTTCCAATTACCATCACATCAAAATGAATGAAATACCTAGGAATAAACCTCCCTAAGGAGACAAAATACCTGTACTCTGAAAACCATAAGATTTTGTTGAAAGAAATTTATAAGGCATAAATAGATGGAAAGACATATCATGTTCACGGATTGGAAGAATCAGTATTATCAAAATGACTATATTACCTAAGACAATCTACAGATTAACTGCAATCCCTATCAAATTACCAACGACATTCTTCACATAACTGGAACAAAAAAACTCACAATTTGTATAGAGATACAAAAGACCCTGAACTGCCAAAGCAATCTTGAGAAAAAACGGACCTGGACGAATCAGGCTCCCTGAGTTCAGACTATACTACAAAGCTACAGTCATCAAAATAGTATGGTCCTGGCACAAAAATAGAAATATACATCAATGAAACAGAATAGAAAATCTGGAAATAAGCCCATGAGCCTATGGTCAATTAATATATGACAAAGCAGGCAAGGCTACACAATGTTGGAAGGACAGTTTATTCAGTAAATGGGGCTGTAAGAATAAGATAGCTATATGTAAAAAATGAAAGTAGATCATGCTTTAACTCCATACAGAAAAAATAAGCTAAAAATGGATTAATGACCTAAATGTGAGACTGGACACTGTAAAACTCCTAGAGCAAAACATAAGCAGAACACTCTGTGACATAAATCAGAGCAATGTTTTATTTTTCTTTTTTGATCCCTCTCACAGAATAATGGAATAAAAATAAAAATAAACAATTGAGACCTACTTAAACTCAAAAGCTTTTGCATAGCAAATGAAAGAAACAAAATGAAAAGACAATCCACAGATTGGGAGAAAATATTTACAAATAATGTGACTGACAAGGGATTACAAAGAGCTTGTGACACTTAATCACACCAAAACAAACAACCCACTCAAAAAAATGTACAGAAGAAATAGACATTTCTTCAAAGGAGACATGCAGATGGCCATTAGGTACATGAAATGATGTTCAACATAGTTAATTACTGGAAAAATGTGAATCAAACCAACAATGAGATATCACCTCACACCAGTCAAAATGGCTATCATAAAAAAAAAAAAAATCCACAAACAATAAATGCTGGATAGGGTGTGGAGAGAACAGAACTCTCTTACACTGTTGACATGTATGTAAATTAGTACAACCATTATGGAGAACAGTATCAGGGTCCCTATAAAAATAAAAAATAGAGCTACCATATGACTCTTCAATCCCACTCTTGGGCATATATCCAGAGAAAAACATGATCTGAAAGGATACATGCACCCCAATGTTCATTGCAGCACTGATTACAATAGCCAAGAGATGCAAGCAACCTAAATTTCCACTGACAGAGGAATTGGTAAAGGTTCGAGTCCAGGTCCACAGCAAGATCCCACATGCTGTGGAGCCACTAGGCCTGTGCTACACAACAAAGAGAACCCACCAGTGAGAAGCCTGCGCACCACAACTAGAGAGTAGCCCTTTCTCCCTGCAACCAAAGAAAGCCTGCACACAGCAAAGAACACCCAGCACAGCCAAAAATAAATAATAAATAAAATTATTAAAAAAAATAAAGGCATCAGCTCCAAAAAATGTACATATATACAATGGAAAATTGCTCAGGCATTAAAAAAAAATGTGATAGTTCCATTTATAGCAACAGAGACAGACCTAGGGAATGTTATACTGAGTGAAGTAAGTTGGACAGAAAAAGAGAAATATCATATGACATTCCTTATATGTGGAATCTAAAAAGAAATGATACAAATGAACTAACTTACATAACAGAAAGAGACTCACAGACTTATAAAATGAAATTATGCTTGCTTTGAGGAAGGAATAATTAGAGAGTTTGGGATGGTAATGTACACACTGCAATATATTTAAAATGGATAACCAATAAAGATTTATTGTATAACACATGGAACTCTACTCAATGTTACGTGGCAGTGTGGATGGGAGGAGGGTTTGAGGGAGAATGGATACATGGCTGAATCCCTTCGTTGTTCATTTGAAACTATCACAACATTGTTAATCCAATATATCCCAATACAAAGAGAAAATTCAAAAGAAAAAATCAAAAAAGAATGAAGAAGAAGGAACACCCCCAAAGATAGGCTATGAAGCTAATGTCACCCTGATACCAAAACAGACAAATACATCCCCCTAAAAGCAAATTGCAATGGCTGATTCATATCAATGTATGACAAAACCCACTGGAAAAAAAATATATAAATAAAAAAAAATTAAAAAAAAAAAAAAAAAAGCAAATTGCAGGCCAATATCTTTGACATATATTGATGCATAAATTCTCAACAAAATATTAACAAACCAAATCCAAGAACACATAAAACAGATCATACACATGACCAAGTGGGATTCATCCCAAGTTTACAAGGATAGTACAACATATGCAAATCAATTACCACATGAACAAAAGACAAAAAACACATGATCATCTTAACAGATGCAGAAAAATTATTTTGCAAAATTAAACATCTGTTTATGATGAAAACTCTTATCAAAGTGGGTATAGAGGAAACATATCTCAACATAATGAGAAGCTATATGTGATAAACCCACAGACAATATAATTCTCAATGGGGAAAAGTTCAAATTCTTTCTGCTAAAATCTGAAAAAAGACATAGATGTTCACTCACACCACTTCTATTCAATATAGTATTGGAACTCCTAGATACAGCAATCAGAAAAGAAAAATTAAATAAAAGGTATCCAAACTGGAAAGGAAGAGGTAAAATTGTCATTATACAGAGATGACATGATACTACATGCAAAAATTCCTATAGACACCACACAAAAACTACTATAACTGAGAAGTGAGTTCAGCAAAGTAGCCAAATACAAGATTAACATAGAAATCTGTTTCATTTATTTGAAATAACAATAAAATATCAGAAAGATAATGTAAAAAATACCTTTTAAAATCATAAATTCAGAAAGATGGTAACAATAACCCTATATGCAAGACAGCAAAAGAGACAGATATGTAGAACAGTTTTCTGGACTCTGTGGGAGAAGGCAAGGGTGGGAAGATCTGAGAGAATAGCATTGAAACATGTATATTATCATATATGAAACAGATCGCCAGTCCAGGTTTGATGCATGAGACAGAGTGCTCAGGACTGGTGCACTGGGATGATCCAGAGGGATGGAATGGGGAGGGAGGTGGGAGGGGTGTTCAGGATGGGGAACACATGTAAAACCTTGGCTGATTCATATCAATGTATGGCAAAAACCACTACAATATTGTAAAGTAATTAGCCTCCAACTAAAATAAATAAATTAAAAATTTAAAAAAAAATCTTTAGAATTAAACCCGACTAGGAAGTGAACGACTTATATGGTGATAACTATAAAACATTATTAATAAAGGAAATTAAAGATGATTTAAAGAAATGGAAAATATCCCACACTTTTGCACTGGAAGAATTAATATTGTCAAAATGACCATAAAACCCAAAGCAATATATAGATTTAACACAATCCTTACCAAATTCCCCATGATATTTTTCACAGAAGTAAAACAAATAATCTTAAATTTTATATGGAATCATAAAATATCCAGAATTGCCAAAGCAATCCTAAGGGGAAAAAGTAGGAGGCACAACCCTCCCAGACTTCAGATAATACTACAAAGCTACAGTAATCAAAATGGCATGGTATTGGAACAAAAACAGGCATATGGATCAATGGGAAAGAATAAAGGGCCCACATCTCTGAAGCTGCTTGGAGAAAGAATCCTTGGTATCCAGGTGCAGCAGGCTGAGCACTGTTTAGTTCAGGATGAGCAGTGATGAGACTATAAGTCTTGGTGAAGAAGGAGTGGGAAAGCCTCGCCCGAGACAGGCAGCCTAGGCCTGGGTGGCCCCCGATGCTGGCAGTGAGGATGCCTAGCTGGAGCCCCAACTTGTCTATCTCTGTCTCCTTTATACTTTAATAAAGCTTTATTACACAAAAGTTCTGAGTGATCAAGCCTCGTCTCTGGCCCCGGATTGAATTCTTCTTCTGAGGCCAAGAATCCTGGCGTCTTTTCATGATTCAGCAACAACCTTTCATCTTGGGGGCTCATCTGGGATTCTTCAGGACAAGGTAAGGATGCTTGGAGCTCTAGTTCTTTGCTCTCCTAGTGAACACATTTTCTGCTGTACTTTACTAACTCTACAGTGTGCTTGTGTGAATGAATGACACACCCTGTGTGAAGCAAGTGAGGAGACTTGCTCTGCGGCTCTGTGGTGACCTCATACGGCTTATGGCAGAAACCTGTCAGGGGTTTATACTGACCTGCTAATGCCAAGAGGCACCCAATGTCTCCTTTGGGGACTGACCAGAAATGGGCAAAGAATGTGGACCAAATTATCCTTTTTCTGTCAAACTTTTCAGTCTCTTTGACCATTTCATAATTCCTTGGGAATTAGAAGTACTAACCTAATCTGTCAGATCATAGACTTTCAAGGAACTTGTGATCTATGCTGTTACTGTGTACTGTACTCAGGTCCCAAACTTGGATTGGTAGTCAAGAAGTGCTTAGCCTCACTAGGAATTGAAAGTTCAGAAACTAGATGGAGGTCTAGCTCCAAGAGCACCTCTGAAGTTAAAGGTTACTCAGATTGGCACTGCAATGGTTTTTTTTTTTTTCCTTTGGCAACGCTAGCTCTTAGTGGACCAAAGGAGGCTTTTATACTGGTGTGGTGATGCTTGGAAGGAACCTCTCAGTTTTATGTTCATATCGGTCTTATTGTGGTCAGGACTTTACTCAGGGTCATGCACAGGCACTTAGGTGACGAATGTTTCCTCCAGCGGTCTTAGCTTAAGAGACATTACAGAAGGTTACTCTAATTGCACCCTGGGTGGCATCAGAGACAAGCAAGGTTTTAATGGTGAAGAGCTGGACATCAGCCAGGGATGCCATCAGGTCTACCCCTGGTGCATCCCCACCCCATCTCCATGGTAGAACTGGGAGGGACAAGTATGGCACCTGTGCTGGTAAGGGACAGACTAAGTCTCACCAGGAAAGAAAAGCTTTGGTGTAAAATCTGTCCACACCCCCATCTAAAGCAGGGGGGGATGCCATAGAAAGATGGCGCTGGTCACTTTTTTTTTCTCTCTTACAGATGGGAGCTAACAATTCCAGCCTCACTCCTTTGAACTGTATCCTGAAAAACTGGGATAGATTTGATCCCCAGAGCTTAAAGAAGACACACCTTGTCTTCCTGTGTGATACTGCATGGCCACAGTATGCATTGGAGTACAGCAAACAGTGGCCGGTTGGAGGGTCTCTTAATTATAACACTGTTTTACAATTAGACCGGTTCTGTAGAAAACAAGGGAAATGGGTAGAAGTAGCATACGTGTTGCCCTTTTTCTCTCTGTGAAATATGCCAGACTTATGTCCTAAGGGTATAGATTTGAGTGTGAGACCTTCAGGTCCCTCCTGTCCTACTTTGCCCCTGTACCCAGGGCTTCAAACTGAGCAAACTGGAAATCAGAGACCCCCCCCACCCCCCAAGAAGGGTTGCTTTTGTCTCAGTAGAAACCCAAACTGAGATTCAAACTGCCCAAGTAGAGGTCCAAACAACACGACCTCAGACTACTCTGGTTTCAATAGAATGTCAGACCATCAAAGTAAGAGATGAGATGGAGGACAGGAGAAAAAGAGATAAGGAAAAGTAGGTTTCTCCAATCTATCCCTGGGATCATATGTGCAGAGCAGCCAGAGAGGTTGAGGAACAGTTACACAAGCTGTTGCCTCTTCATGAAGCACCCACCAGGAGAAATAATCAGTCTATGAGAATTAATAAGCCCTTTTCTTATCAAGAAATACAAAGAATCAAGGAGGATCTGGGAGACTATTTAAAGGACCCAGAAAAATATATTAGAGCTTTTAAAGGTGTTACTCTGCTTTATGACCTTACTAGGAAGGATGTGATGTATATCTTGGGACAAGCGCTGACTCCTGACTCAAAAAATTGAGTTTTGGGAAAAGCGATTGCTTATGGAGATGAATGGCTTGGTAATGAATCAGTAGGGAAGAGGGAGGATGAGATAGCTGCCCTCCCCACTGGGAATCAGCCTACCCCAACTATAGAACCAGACAGGGACTATAACACAGCTAAAGGAAGATGGGATCAGAGTCATTTTGTCAAATGCATTCTTGAAGGGCTCAGGCAAGCACATGCTAAGACTTTAAACTATGCCAAATTGGCAGACATAGAACTGGAAAAGGAAGCTCCTGATAAATTCCTAGATAGACTGAGAGAAGCCCTTCACAGATTCACTGAGATTGATCCCAACAGTGAAGAGGGAATAGTGATCTTAAAAGATAGATTTCTCATTCAGTCGGTTCCAGATATCTGCCGTAAGCTATTAAAATGGGCATATGGACCAAATCAGCCTTTAGATAATCTGTTACAACTGGCTCAGACAGTCTATTATGGTATGGAATATGAGGAAAAGAAAGAAAGGCAGAAAAAGACAAAGGAACAGGCAGAAGCCCTCGCAATGTCTGTAAGAACCATTATTAAACAGCCTGAGAATAATGCCTAGAGGGACCCAGGTAAAAAAGGATGGGCTTGCTATTATTGTGGAAAGCGGGGGGGGGGGGGGGGGGGGAGGGGCACGTCAAGTGGGATTGCCCTCAGGCATCTAAGCTGCCCCCGGCTCCATGTCCGGTCTGCAAGGAACCGCACTGGAGGAGAGACTGCCCCCAGAGGCATAGGTTTCAGGGCTCAGACTCTCAAGACAATGAGGCTGAAGGTGCCCGAGGGTCCCTACACAAGCTCCCATCCAAATTACACCTGAGGAACCCCGGGTATTAATAACTGTGGGGGGCCAAACCATTGATTTCCTTTTAGATACTGAGGCAACTTACTCTGGGCTTACTGAAGCCCCTGGCCCACTTTCTTCCTGATCCACTTCTGTAATGGGACTGTCTGGACTAGCAAAAAAGGTATTACTTCAATTCTTCTGTAAGTTGTAACTGGGACTCTGTCATATTTTTCACACAAGTTTCTGATCATGCCAGAGTCTCCCTCACCCCTTTTGGGGAGGGATATACTGAGCATGGTCCATGCCTCTGTTTTCATGAATATGGAGCCCTCTCTTTCTCTCCCTGTAATTGAACAAAATGTAAATCCTAGAGTGAGGGCTGATGGAAAATCTGGGTTGAGCACAAAATGCTATTCCTGTACTTGTCAAGCTCAAAGGCCTGCACTTATTTCCACATAAGAAGCAGTATCCATTGAAACCTGAGGTTAAGGAAGGGTTAAAACCCATCATCGATAATTTAAAGGAGCAGGGGCTATTAATTCCCTGTTACAGTCCATACATATATTTTAGGTATACATATATACATACATACCTATTTTAGGTATAAAGAAATCAAATGGTAAATGGAGATTAGTTCAAGATTTACAAATAATAAATGAGGCTGTAGTTCCTTTACACTCTGTGGTGCCTAATCCTTATCCTCTATTATCTGAAATTCCTGAACGAGCAAAATATTTCTCAGTAATTGATTTGAAAGATGCCTTCTATTCAGTGCCTTTGGCAGGGGAAAGTCAATTTCTATTTGCCTTTCAGGACCCTATGCAGCCAGCTTCTCAGTTAATGTGGACAGTTTTGTCCCAGGGATTTCATGAGAGTCCTCACTTATTTGGACACATTTTGTCACAGGATCTACAAAACTTTAATAGCTCTGAAGCAGTGGTACTACAATATGTAGATGATATTCTGCTCTGTGCTGAGACAGAGGAAACTTGTTCACGGGCTTCAGAAGATTTCTTAAACTTTCTGGCAGGATGCCATTACAAAGCATCAAGAGAAAAGGCTCAGCTTTGTCAACAATCTGTTAGATATCTGGGCCTAATCATATCAGAAGGAACTAGGGCCATAGGCCCTTAAATAATTAAACCTATAGCAAATCATCTCCTACCTATGACTTTAGGGCAATTGAGAGGATTTGGGGGAAATCACAGGCTACTGTCACATTTGGATTTTGGGTTATGGGGAACTTGCCTGGCCTTTATATAAACTTATAGCAGAGACTCAGCAGGCCCAAACAGACAAAATGGTTTGGTCTCCAGATACTCAAAAGGCTTTTAAGGTTCTTCAGGCTGCTCTCCTGTAAGGACCCGCTTTGAGCTTACCCACAGCTCACTTTGTTTGTCACTGAAAGAAAAAGATATGGCCTTGGGAGTTTTGACACAACCCCGAGGGCCTCACCATGTAATTTCACGTGGGTGGCCCCACTGCCTAAGAGTAATTGGGGCAGTGGCTTTATTAACACTTGAAGCTTTAAAAATAATTAATGGATGAAATCTTACTGTATTGACTTCTCATGATGTCAGTGGAATCTTAAATTCTAAGGTTAATACTTAGATGACAGACAGTAGGCCTCTTAAATATCAGTCATTGTTGTTAGAAGGACCAGTAACTCAGCTTAAAGTTTGTGGAAATTTAAATCCTGCCACTTTCCTTCCTGAGAAGGAAAATGAAACACCTGACCATGATTGTTCCCAATTTCTAACTTTAAGCTATACAGCTCGGGAAGATCTAATGGATACCCCAGTAAACAATCTTGACATGGAAATATTTACAGATGGCAGTTGTTTTGTTCAGGATGGAAAGTGTGAAGCAGGTTATGCCATGGTGAATGCTGAACAGGTTTTGGAAGCAAAATCTCTCCCCCAGGGAACCAGTGCTCAGTTAGCAGAGCTTGTGGCTCTGACCCGAGCTCTATAGTTAAACAAAGGGCAGTGAATAAATATCTACACTGATTCTAAGTATGCTGATTTGACTTTACATGCTCATGCTGCAATATGGAAAAAAAGACAGTTCAAAACAGCAACAGAAGACCCTGAAGCCTTGGAATTAACTAATTACGTAACTCACCTCTCAGTTTTTCAACAGACATTAATGGAACTCCAGGAGACGACTCCTGACCCAGCCTCTGAGTAAAGCAAGCCTCTATTTGAGCCAGGGACCGAGGTCCTCATAAAAACACTGGGATCTGGGGCCCAATCCCTCGAGCCCCTCTGGGAAGGCCCTTACCAGTTTATTCTTTTTTCTCCCACAGCTGTCAAAATGCCAGGAATTGATTCGTGGGTACATCACACTCGAGTTAAGAGGTGGCCCACTGACCAGAACTAAGTGGCGTCATTTTATGTCTTTACTTTCTATGCTCTGACTTTATACTTTTCAGATGGGCCTGATAATCTTTATGAGCCTACATCTGCTGACTCCAAAAATCCTGAGTCTGCCATTTGATCCTCAAGACAATGCTTTCGTGTCCTGGGCTCCACTCCACAATTGTTCTAACTGCTGGGTCTGTGGAGCACTCCCCTCTTCATCAGTGGAAGTCTTCCATGGTGGAAATCTCCACTTCAAGGAAAAGACTTTCTCCAAGTCTGTGAATACTTTCAACAACAATCGTATGTGATGACTCTTCTTAAACTGATGACATCTAACAACCCTAACATGGCCTGAGGCAACACTTTGTAGTTTAACTGTGGACATAACATGACTTTTAATTTTGATTATACATTGTCTCAGTTTAATGACTATTTCACTACACATAAGGTAAATGGGTCTAGATCTAATGGTGTTTTACCTGACATTTATCAAATATGGGATGGGGTTATATGGTTAACTCCTGAAAAAAGTGCATCTAATATCTACTGCCCCTATATGCTGGGAACAAATAGAGCCATCCCCAGAAGTTATCCAACAACTTAATTATAATGATTGGAAACAATTGGGATTTTTGCCTCAGGAAATATGCAATGTAATCATTCCCGTGTTTTCCAACCCCAATTCAAGTCCTCCCTTTCCTGGCCAGGCACTGATTGGGACTGGATATCTCAGTCACACTGGCTTGCTCCAAACAGGATCTATTGGATATGTGGCTCTTACCAGTGGGCATGGCTTCCCCCTGGTTGGATAGGGAGATGCACCCTAGGTCTAGCTTTTACTCATGGCTTTATATTTTCAGAGCTTCCAAAAAAGCCTGCTAATTTACCACACCATAAAACTCGGTGGGCAAGGTCCTTATTTCACTGGTATGATTATTTAGCTGCAGTGTTTGTTCCCTCTCTGGGAACTAGAGATGTTACGCTATGAGTGGATGCTTTGACTAATTTTACTAAACAGGCATTATAAGATTCTCAAAAAGCTAGCTCTTAATGCCGAACAAGCACAAATTAGAAAAGTGGTCTTACAAAACAGATTGGCTTCAGATATTCTGACAGCTGCACAAGGAGGAACTTGTGCCATTATTCATACCCAATGCTGTACATATATACCTGATATGAGCACTAACGTTACTCATTTTACTAAGCATATGAATAAGATGTTTGAGGCTATGGATACTCCTGAAGCCTCAGTTGCTCACTTTGGGATATGTTAACTAGATCGCCATGGTGGAAATCTATCTTAATTAAGCTATCTGATTGTTCTCTTTTTACTGTTTGCTCCCTGCATCTGTAACTGTAAATGGATTTGTTTCTAGTCGCATGAAAGCTTTTAAGTTACAAAAGGTTGTCCAAGCTCCTACAAGTGCCACAGCCTCCTCCAACTATTACTTGGGGCCTGTGGATCAGAAACCCTCAATATGAGGGTTAGGAGAATATGTTGTCTCACCAATTAAGGGACAATGCTCCTTATCACCTCAGAAGGAGTTATGGAATAAGAATGATGCCCTTTTCCCTAGGCAAAGTAATTCTCCTAAAAGAAAAGGGGTCAATGAGAGAGCCAAGTCCTAGGCAGATTGATAAGTTCAGAGTCCCCAAGGAGGAGAAAGGGGTCTGGGAGATTGGGAGTCTGGAATTCTCAAGGAGGAGAAAAGGACAAACGTTTTTTTTTCCCTCTGCATTCCTTCAGTTCAGTCGCTCAGTCGTGTCCGACTCTTTGCGACCCCATGAGTCGCAGCACGCCAGGCCTCCCTGTCCATCACAAACTCCCGGAGTTTACTCAAACTCATGCCCATCGAGTCAGTGATGCCATCCAGCCATCTCATCCTCTGTCGTCCCCTTCTCCTCCTGCCCCCAGTCCCTCCCAGCATCAGGGTCTTTTCCAACTCTTCACATGAGGTGGCCAAAGTATTGGAGTTTCAGCTTCAACATCAATCCTTCCAATGAACACCCAGGACTTATCTCCTTTAGGATGGACTGGTTGGATCTCCTTGCAGTCCAAGGGACTCTCAAGAGTCTTCTCCAACACCACAGTTCAAAAGCATTGATTTTTCGGCACTCAGCTTTCTTCACAGTCCAACTCTCACATCCATACATGACCACTGGAAAAACCATAGCCTTGACCAGACAGACCTTTGTTGGCAAAGTAATATCTCTGCTTTTTAATAAGCTATCTAGGTTGGTCATAACTTTCCTTCCAAGGAGTAAGCATCTTTTAATTTCTTGGCTACAGTCACGATCTGCAGTGATTTTGGAGCCCCCAAAAATAAAGTCTGATACTGTTTCCACTGTCTCCCCATCTATTTCCCATGAGGTGATGGAACCAGATGCCATGATCTTAGTTTTCTGAATGTTGAGCTTTAAGCCAACTTTTTCACTCTTCTCTTTCACTTTCATCAAGAGGCTTTTTAGTTCCTCTTCACTTTCTGCCATAAGGGTGGTGTCATCTGCATATCTCAAGTTATTGATATTTCTCCCGGCTGTCTTAGTTCCAGCTTGTGTTTCTTCCAACCCAGCGTTTCTCATGATGTACTCTGCATAGAAGTTAAATAAGCAGGGTGACAATACACAGCCTTGGCGTACTCCTTTTCCTATTTGGAACCAGTCTGTTGTTCCATGTCCAGTTCTAGCTGTTGCTTCCTGACCTGCATACAGGTTTCTCAAGAGGCAGGTCAGGTGGTCTGGTATTCCAATCTCATTCAGAATTTTCCAGTTTATTGTGATCCACACAGTCAAAGGCTTTGGCATGGTCAATAAAGCAGAAATAGATGTTTTTCTGGAACTATCTTGTTTTTTCGGTGATCCAGTGGATATTGGCAATTTAATCTCTGGTTCCTCTGCCTTTTCTAAGACCAGCTTGAACATCTGGAAGTTCTCAATTCACATATTGCAGAAGCCTGACTTGGAGAATTTTGAACATTACTAGCGTGTGAGATGAGTGCAATTGTGCGGTAGTTAGCATTCTTTGGGATTGCCTTTCTTAGGGATTGGAATGAAAACGGACATTTTCCAGTCCTGTGGCCACTGCTGATTTTTCCAAATTTACTGGCATATTGAGTGCAGCACTTTCACAGCATCATTTTTCAGGATTTGAAATAGCTCAACTGGAATTCCATCACCTCCACTAGCTTTGTTCGTAGTGATGCCTTCTAATGCACACTTGAATTCACATTCCAGGATGTCTGGCTCTAGGTGAGTGATCACACCATTGTGATTATCTGGGTCATGAAGATCTTTTTTGTGCAGTTCTTCTGTGTATTCTTGCCACCTCTTCTTAATATCTTCTGCTTCTGTTAGGTCCATACAATTTCTATCTTTTATTGAGCCTACCTTTGCGTGAAATGTTCCCTTGGTATCTCTAATTTTCTTGAATAGATCTCTAGTCTTTCCCATTCTGTTGTTTTCCTCTATTTCTTTGCATTGATCGCTGAGGAAGTTCTTCTTATCTCTCCTGGCTATTCTCTGGAACTCTGCATTCAAATGGGAATATCTTTCCTTTTCTCCTTTGCTTTTCACTTCTCTTCATTTCACAGCGATTTGTAAGCCCTCCTCAGACAACCATTTTGCCTTTTTGCATTTCTTTTCCATGGAGATGGAAATGATCCCTGTCTCCTGTACAATGTCACAAACCTCTGTCCATAGTTCATCAGGCTCTCTATCAGATCTAGTCCCTTAAATCTATTTCTCATTTCCACTGTATAGTCATAAGGGATTTGATTTAGGTTGTACCTGAATGGTCTAGTGGTTATCCCTACTCTCTTCAGTTTAAGTCTGAAATTGGCAATAAGGAGTTCATGATCTGAGCCACAGTCAGCTCCTGTCTTGTTTTTGCTGACTGTATAGAGCTTCTCCATCTTTGGCTGCAAAGAATATAATCAATCTGATTTCGGTGTTGACCATCTGGTGATGTCCATGTGTAGAGTCTTCTCTTGTGTTGTTGGAAGAGGGTGTTTGGTATGACCAGTGCATTCTCTTGGCAAAACTCTATTAGCCTTTGCCTTGCTTCATTCCATACTCCAAGGCCAAATTTGCCTGTTACTCCAGGTGTTTCTTGACTTCCTACTTTTGCATTCCAGTCCCCTATAATGAAAGGGACATCTTTCTTTTTGGGTGTTAGTTCTAAAAAGTCTTGTAGGTCTTCATAGAACCGTACAACTTCAGCTTCTTCAGCATTACTGATTGGGCATAGGCTTGGATTACCGTGATATTGAATGGTTTGCCTTGGAAATGAACAGAGATCATTCTGTCGTTTTTCAGATTGCATCCAGTACTGCATTTCGGACTCTTTTGTTGACTATGATGGCTACTCCATTTCTTCTAAAGGATTCCTGCCCACAGTAGTAGCTATAATGGTCATCTGAGTTAAATTCACGCATTCCGGTCCATTTTAGTTCGCTGATTCCTAGAATGTCGACTTTCACTCTTGCCATCATTCCTTAGTCTTAGTCAATTACACAACTCTGTTTAAACTCTGTACTAGGGACTATACAACAATGCATCCAGCTGGAGGATGGTTTCTGCTTCCTGAAAACCTTCTAACTAATCCTGATATCTTAGAATGCATATTATGGGAGTGGGTCTGGAGGATCTTTCTATTGTTAAATTCTAATCTTGTTATCCTAAAATGTAAATTGCAGGAGTAGGTCTGGTAAAGTTTTCACAAACTTGAGACATTCTTTGACTCATTGTTATAACTAATTAAAGATATATAACTCCATTGCTAACACTAGCAATGGGGTACTCTTTCTGCCCCTTTCTGATGTCTATGTCAGAAGTTTTCTCTACCCCTTTTATACTTTAATAAAACTCTATTGCACAAAAGCTCTGAGTGATCAAGCCTTGTCACTGACCCTGGATTTAATTCTTCTCTTCCAGAGGCCAAGCATTCTGGCGTCTTTTCGTGGGTTAGCAAAAACCTTTCACTTGCCAAGTTTAAACTCCAGGTCAGTGCCTATCGCCAGAGAGGGGAGATGGAGGTGGCTAAGGCTGCCCAGCATCGTTATCCTCTGGAGACAGGCACCCTCTCCTCCATTCCCTGACTTCAATGGACATGCTGACCACAGGCA
This sequence comes from Cervus elaphus, assembly GCF_910594005.1. NCBI lineage: Eukaryota > Metazoa > Chordata > Mammalia > Artiodactyla > Cervidae > Cervus > Cervus elaphus. The sequence continues at coordinate 127,338,365 of NC_057848.1, forward strand.
TCCTGCAGTGTTCTCTGTCTTGCCAAGGTGTGGGGGTGCTTTCTGAGAACAGGAGCAGATGGTTGCACTGAGTAGGGCGTGTGATGCTCCAGGCTTCACTGAGTCCCCAACAGCCTTAGAAAAAAGCCTGAACCTATTGAGGATATCATGTAACATAAATGTATGGTTATATTTGGAAAAAAAATATAGAGGACCAAGAAATAAACCCATGCACCTATGGTCAGTTAATCTTTGACAAAGGAGCCAAGAATATTAAATGTGAAAAAGACAGTCTCTTAAGCAAGTCATGTTGGAAAAATTGGACAGCTACATGTAAATCAGTGAAGTTAGAACACATTCTCACAGCATACACAAAGATACGCTGGAAGTTAGAAAAGGAGCACAGAGGTAAATATGACAAGACACTATAAAGCTTGCAGAAGGGAACATAGGCAAAACATTCTCTGACATAAATCATACCAATGTTTTCTTAGGTCAGTCTCTAAAGGCAATAGAAATAAAAGCAAAAAAAAAAAAAATGGGGAAGCAACAGTTAGAACTGGACATGGAACAACAGACTGGTTCCAAATATGAAAAGGAGTACATCAAGGCTGTATATTGTAATGCTGCTTATTTAACTTATATGCAGAGTACATCATGAGAAATGCTGGGCTGGAAGAAGCACAAGCTGGAATCAAGATTGCCTGGAAAAGTATCAGTAACCTCAGATATGCAGATGACACCACCCTTATGGCAGAAAGTGAAAAAGAACTAAAGAGCCTCTTGGTGAAAGTGAAAGAGGAGAGTTAAAAAGTTGGCTTAAAGCTCAACATTCAGAAAATCAAGGTCATGGCATCCAGTCCCATCACTTCATGCCAAATAGATGGGGAAACAGTGGAAACAGTGGCTGACTTTATTTTTCTGGGCTCCAAAATCACTGCAGATGGTGATTGTAGCCATGAAATGAAAAGATGCTTACTCCTTGGAAGGAAAGTTATGACCAACCTAGTTAGCATATTAAAAAGCAGAGACATTACTTTGCCAACAAAGGTCCGTCTAGTCAAGGCTATGGTTTTTCCAGTGGTCATGTATGGATGTGAGAGTTGGACTATAAAGAAAGCTGAGTGCTGAAGAATTGATGCTTTTGAACTGTGATGTTAGAGAAGACTCTTGAGAGTTCCTTGGACTGCAAGGAGATCCAACCAGTCCATCCTAAAGGAGATAAGTCCTGGGTGTTCATTGGAAGGATTGATGTTGAAGCTGAAACTCCAATACTTTGGCCACCTGATGCAAAGAGCTGACTCATTGGAAAAGACCCTGATGCTGGGAGGGATTGGGGGCAGGAGGAGAAGGGGACGACAGAGGATGAGATGGTTGGATGGCATCACTGACTTGATGAACATGGGTTTGGGTAGACTCTGGGAGTTGGTGATGGACAGGGAGGTCTGGCGTGCTGTGGTTCATGGGGTCACAAAGAATTGGACACGACTGAGCAACTGAACTGAACTGGACTGAATCAAGGTTACAAGCTTTTTTACAGCAAAGAAAACCATAAAACGAAAAGCCAAACTATGGAGTGGGTGCAAATCTTTGCAAATGATGTGACTGACAAACGTTTAATTTCCAAAATATACAAACAGCTCATACAACTCAATAGCGATAACAGAAGAACAACCCAATCAAAAAATGGGCAGAAGACATAAATAAACATTTCTCCAAAGAAGACCTACAGATGGTCAAAATGCACATGAAAAGATACTCAACACTACTTATTATTGCTGCTGCTACTGCTACTGCTAAGTCACTTCAATCGTGTCCGACTCTGTGCGACCCCATAGATGGCAGCCCACCAGGCTCCCCGTCCTTGGGATTCTCCAGGCAAGAACACTGGAGTAGGTTGCCATGTCCTTCTCCAGTGCATGAAAGTGAAAAGTCAAAGTGAAGTCGCTCAGTCGTGTCTGACTCTTAGTGATCCCATGAACTGCAGCCCACCAGGCTCCTCTGTCCATGGGATTTTCCAGGCAAGAGTACTGGAGTGGGGTGCCATTGCCTTCTCCGTACTTATTATTAGAGAAATGCAAATAAAATCGACAGTGAGGTACCATCCCACACCAGTCAGAATGCTCATAATTAAAGTCTACAAATGATAAATGCTGGAGAGGGGGTGGAGAAAATTGAATCCTCCTACACTGTTGGTGGGGTTGTAAGTTAATGCAGACACTATGGAAAATAGTATGGAGATTCCTAAGAAAACTAAAACTAGAATGAGCAATACAATACAATCCATCAATTCTACTCTTGGGCATGTATCTGGGCAAAGCTATAATTCGAAAAAGACAGATGCACTCTTATGTTCATAGCAACACTACTCACAATAGTCAAGACATGGAAATGCACTAAATGTCCATCTGCAGATGAATAGAAAAAGTTGCGGTAGATATATAAAATGGAATAGTACTCAGCCACAAAAAGAATGAAATAATGTCATTTGCAGCAACACAAATGCAACTAGAGAGTATCACACTAAGTGAAGGAAGTCAGAAAGAGGAAGATATCATATGTTGTCACTAATATATGGAATATAAACCACAAAACAAATTAATCTATCTATGAAGCAGAAATAGAATCACAGACATAGAGAACAGACTTGTGTTTGCCATGGGGAAGGAGAGTGAGAGGAGTCAGACTAGGAGTTTTGGGTTAGTAGGTGCAAACTATCACATATAGAAAGAATGGAAACCAAGATCCTACTGTATAGCACAGGGAACTATATTCAATACCCTGAAATAAACCATAATGGAGAAGAATATAACATATATGCATATAAACATGTGTGTGTATAACTGAGTCACTTTGCTATACAGCAGAAATAAATACCACATTGTAAATCAATTTTTAAAAAGTAATCTTAATAATTCAGGGAAACACTTAGACAACATAAATTATTGAATAATTATATTTACTGTCCATATTCACCCAATCCTCTTAATATTAATTTTAAGAAGGAAATGAAAAGAAAATATATGGTAGTCCACCTTCTGCAATAAAAATGTGAAATGAGAAAAAATTGTTTCTATTTTATTACATCAATTTCATCTCAATAAATCATTAAAATATACACACATTATATGCTTGCTATAGAAAAAGTTGAAAAAAGAAAAGCATGTAAAGGAGAAAATAAATGCCACTTGTGTTTTCCCCTTTTAAACATAATTGCTTTGAATGTTTTGGTTCACTATCATTATAATTTTCTTTTCCCTTGGAAACTATGTTTAGAGTTATAAAAGCAATAACTAGCATTACCTTGGTAATTAACCCATGTATACCGAAGACTGCCTTGAAATAATTACCTAGTATAAAATCCAACCTGATTTGAATTAGTGGTACAGTTTTCTCTGAGATGAATTAGCATCCAAGTAGAGATTCACATCCATATTAAATGAGCTGAAGGATGAACTGTACAGTCTTCTCTCTCTTATCTGTGCTTCAGGATAGAATATCTACCCCCAAGAAATCGTTTTTTTTTTTTTTTTTAATTTATGAATTAAAATACCGTGGACACTACTTTTAGGGGCACAATTAATAAACAGTTTTTGGAACTAAAGAGACTGCCTTCCTATCTTCCAGTTTCCATATTTTTGGAAGGTGGTAATTATAAAAATAAGGAAGCCTGTGCATTGTAATACATACAAAACTTCTATTGCAAACAAACTTATTAAAATCTTTAAAAGTAAAAGAAAAGGTGAATTCAAGTAAACATCATATTGATGAAAAGATCTGTAATGCTATTGCTTAACATTAATAGAATTTGGGAGGAAAATGATTATACCAAGATATAGATAAGACCATTTAAGAGACTCCAGATCTTTTTCTTTTTGTTCTTTCCAGGCTTCTTTTTTTAACACAAGGTCTGATGACCTTTGAGGTTCCTCCAAGTTCCAAGATTTTATAATTCTCTAAGTTGGTAAATAGGGAGTTGTCCATCCTTAAAACGCTGTTCTCTCTGTCAGCTCTATCCACACACATCACGTGAATTTCCACTTTCATACTTTAGCAAGCAACAATAATATTTTGCATTGCTTATTGCTCTGTAATTTGCTAAATTCTCTTCATATGCTATCTTATTCAACCTTAGCAATGATACTATGGGGTAGGTGGCATCATCCCTGTTTTAGAAAGAAGGAAATAGACCCAGAGAGAGTTACCCATTCTGTTTTCTCTACTTAGACTATCTATAAGGTCCACCTTTGATATATAACTTTTGTGCAGAAAACACAAGCTGATTAAGATCTAACTTGAATTCACATTATACTTCTCTAAATTCCTATTGTGGTTAAAGTATGTTCTATATATTTTTTTTACTGTAGTGTTACTTGTCTATCTTATCTTGTGTGTTTTGCAAAGAAATGTACAAATTTTGCAATCAGTGGGCTTGAATCTTGACTTTGCCACATTCTAGTTGCATGACTTTGAGCAAATTGCCTAAGTTCTCTGAACCTGAGTCCCTCTATCTGTAAGATGAGAAAAACAATCCTTACCTCACAAGATAGTTTTGCTTATCATATAAGATAATGGATTTAAAAGTATATTTCCATGTCCCCCATGAGGCTATAAGCCCCAGAACAGAAGTACTTTATCTTAAACCTCTGTAGCTTCCCCAACAGAATTGAGTTAATAGTAAATATTTGAAATCTACCTCTCCATGGACTAGAAAGGCTTGGTGTGCATGTGTGGGAAACAGGTGGCTACTTCATAATGCATATAGCTCACATTCCAGTGTCTTTGAGTCTAATTACCAAAAATTCTTTTGACAGATTTGACTAAACTTTTAATATGCTAATTAGTAGATTAATAGCTTCCACATTTACAAACCATCATCAGATAAGTGGAATCTCTTTAATTTTAATGCATTGGCTCCAGGGAAACTACAAATTTTCTGAAATCATTCTTAGCAACGACTTTAGATACTGAAGGGGAGCAGAATACATGACCCTAAGTTATGCTAGGTTTGCATGCGGATTATTTTTTTATTTTTTTTTTATTATTTTTTTTAATTTTTTATTAGTTGGAGGCTAATTACTTCACAACATTTCAGTGGGTTTTGTCATACATTGATACGAATCAGCCACAGATTTACATGTATTCCCCATCCCGATCCCCCCTCCCACCTCCCTCTCCACCCGATTCCTCTGGGTCTTCCCAGTGCACCAGGCCCAAGCACTTGTCTCATGCATCCCACTTGGGCTGGTGACCTGTTTCACCATAGATAGTATACATGCTGTTCTTTTGAAATATCCCACCCTCACATTCTCCCACAAAGTTCAAAAGTCTGTTCTATATTTCTGTGTCTCTTTTTCTGTTTTGCATATAGGATTATCGTTACCATCTTTCTAAATTCCATATATATGTGTTAGTATGCTGTAATGTTTTTTATCTTTCTGGCTTACTTCACTCTGTATAAGGGGCTCCAGTTTCATCCATCTCATTAGAACTGGTTCAAATGAATTCTTTTTAACGGCTGAGTAATATTCCATGGTGTATATGTACCACAGCTTCCTTATCCATTCATCTGCTGATGGGCATCTAGGTTGCTTCCATGTCCTGGCTATTATAAACAGTGCTGCGATGAACATTGGGGTGCACGTGTCTCTTTCAGATCTGGTTTCCTCAGTGTGTATGCCCAGAAGTGGGATTGCTGGGTCATATGGCAGTTCTATTTCCAGTTTTTTAAGAAATCTCCACACTGTTCTCCATAGCGGCTGTACTAGTTTGCATTCCCACCAACAGTGTAAGAGGGTTCCTTTTTCTCCACACCCTCTCCAGCATTTATTGCTTGTAGACTTTTGGATAGCAGCCATCCTGACTGGCGTGTAATGGTACCTCATTGTGGTTTTGATTTGCATTTCTCTAATAATGAGTGATGTTGAGCATCTTTTCATGTGTTTGTTAGCCATCTGTATGTCTTCTTTGGAGAAATGTCTGTTTAGTTCTTTGGCCCATTTTTTCATTGGGTCATTTATTTTTCTGGAATTGAGCTTCAGGAGTTGCTTGTATATTTTTGAGATTAGTCCTTTGTCTGTTTCTTCATTTGCTATTATTTTCTCCCAATCTGAGGGCTGTCTTTTCACCTTACTTATAGTTTCTTTTGTAGTGCAAAAGCTTTTAAGTTTCATTAGGTCCCATTTGTTTAGTTTTGCTTTTATTTCCAATATTCTGGGAGGTGGGTCATAGAGGGTCCTGCTGTGACTTATGTCGGAGAGTGTTTTGCCTATGTTCTCCTCTAGGAGTTTTATAGTTTCTGGTCTTACATTTAGATCTTTAATCCATTTTGAGTTTATTTTTGCGTATGGTGTTATAAAGTGTTCTAGTTTCATCCTTTTACAAGTGGTTGACCAGTTTTCCCAGCACCACTTGTTAAAGAGGTTGTCTTTTTTCCATTGTATATCCTTGCCTCCTTTGTCAAAGATAAGGTGTCCATAGGTTCGTGGATTTATCTCTGGGCTTTCTATTCTGTTCCATTGATCTATATTTCTGTCTTTGTGCCAGTACCATACTGTCTTGATGACTGTGGCTTTGTAGTAGAGTCTGAAGTCAGGCAGGTTGATTCCTCCAGTTCCATTCTTCTTTCTCAGGATTACTTTGGCTATTCGAGGTTTTTTGTATTTCCATACAAATTGTGAAATTATTTGTTCTAGTTCTGTGAAAAATACCGTTGGTAGCTTGATAGGGATTGCATTGAATCTATAGATTGCTTTGGGTAGAATAGCCATTTTGACAATATTGATTCTTCCAATCCATGAACACGGTATGTTTCTCCATCTGTTTGTGTCCTCTTTGATTTCTTTCATCAGTGTTTTATAGTTTTCTATGTATAGGTCTTTTGTTTCTTTAGGTAGATATACTCCTAAGTATTTTATTCTTTTTGTTGCAATGGTGAATGGTATTGTTTCCTTAATTTCTCTTTCTGTTTTTTCAATGTTAGTATATAGGAATGCAAGGGATTTCTGTGTGTTAATTTTATATCCTGCAACTTTACTATATTCATTGATTAGCTCTAGTAATTTTCTGGTAGAGTCTTTAGGGTTTTCTATGTAGAGGATCATGTCATCTGCAAACAGTGAGAGTTTCACTTCTTCTTTTCCTATCTGGATTCCTTTTACTTCTTTTTCTGCTCTGATTGCTGTGGCCAAAACTTCCAAAACTATGTTGAATAATAGTGGTGAGAGTGGGCACCCTTGTCCTGTTCCTGATTTCAGGGGAAATGCTTTCAATTTTTCACCATTGAGGGTGATGCTTGCTGTGGGTTTGTCATATATAGCTTTTATTATGTTGAGGTATGTTCCTTCTATTCCTGCTTTCTGGAGAGTTTTAATCATAAATGAGTGTTGAATTTTGTCAAAGGCTTTCTCTGCATCTATTGAGATAATCATATAGTTTTTATCTTTCAATTTGTTAATGTGGTGTATTACATTGATTGGTTTGCGGATATTGAAGAATCCTTGCATTCCTGGGATAAAGCCCACTTGGTCGTGGTGTATGATTTTTTTAATATGTTGTTGGATTCTGTTTGCTAGAATTTTGTTAAGGATTTTTGCATCTATGTTCATCAGTGATATTGGTCTGTAGTTTTCTTTTTTTGTGGCATCTTTGTGTGGTTTTGGAATTAGGGTGATGGTGGCCTCATAGAATGAGTTTGGAAGCTTACCTTCATCTGCAATTTTCTGGAAGAGTTTGAGTAAGATAGGTGTTAGCTCTTCTCTAAATTTTTGGTAGAATTCAGCTGTGAAGCCATCTGGTCCTGGGCTTTTGTTTGCTGGAAGATTTTTGATTACAGTTTCAATTTCCTTGCTTGTGATGGGTCTGTTAAGATCTTCTATTTCTTCCTGGTTCAGTTTTGGAAAGTTATACTTTTCTAAGAATTTGTCCATTTTTTCCAAGTTGTACATTTTATTGGCATAGAGCTGCTGGTAGTAGTCTCTTATGATCCTTTGGATTTCAGTGTTGTCTGTTGTGATCTCTCCATTTTCATTTCTAATTTTGTTAATTTTGTTCTTCTCTCTTTGCTTCTTAATGAGTCTTGCTATTGGTTTGTCAATTTTGTTTATTTTTTCAAAAAACCAGCTTTTAGCTTTGTTGATTTTTGCTATGGTCTCTTTAGTTTGTTTTGCATTTATTTCTGCCATGATTTTTAAGATTTCTTTCCTTCTGCTAACCCTGGGGTTCTTCATTTCTTCCTTCTCTAATTGCTTTAGGTGTAGAGTTAGGTTATTTATTTGTTTTTTTTCTTGTTTCTTGATATAAGCCTGTAATGCTATGAACCTTCCCCTAAGCACTGCTTTTACAGTGTCCCATAGGTTTTGGGTTGTTGTGTTTTCATTTTCATTCATTTCTATACATATTTTGATTTCTTTTTTAATTTCTTCTATGATTCGTTGGTTATTCAGAAGCGTGTTATTTAGCCTCCATATGTTTGAATTTTTAACATTTTTTTTTCCTGTAATTGAGATCTAATCTTACTGCACTGTGGTCAGAAAAGATGACTGGAATGATTTCAATTTTTTTGAATTTTCCAAGACCAGATTTATGGCCCAGGATGTGATCTATTCTGGAGAAGGTTCCGTGTGCACTTGAGAAAAAGGTGAAGTTGATTGTTTTGGGGTGAAATGTCCTATAGATATCAATTAGGTCTAGCTGGTCCATTGTGTCATTTAAGGTTTGTGTTTCCTTGTTAATTTTCTGTTTAGTTGATCTATCCATAGTTGTGAGTGGGGTATTAAAGTCTCCCACTATTATTGTGTTACTATGCATGTGGATTATTTTGAACTGAAGGCTATCAAGATCCAGCTGACTTAAGAAAAGCTTTTCAGTTCAGTTCAGTCATGTCCAACTCTTTGCGACCTTGTGGACTGCAGCATGCCAGGCTTTCCTGTCCATCACCAGCTCCAGGAACTTACTCAAATTCATGTCCATTGAGTCCGTGATGGCATCCAACCATCTCATTCTCCATCATCACCTTCTCCTCCTGCCTTCAATCTTTCCTAGCATCAGGATCTTTTCCAGTTAGTCAGTTCTTCTTATCAGGGGACCAAAACATTGGAATTTCAGCTTCAGCATCAGTCCTTCCAATGAATATTCAGGACTGATTTCATTTAGGATGAACTGATTGGATCTCCTTGCAGTCCAAGGGACTCTCAAGAGTCTTCTCCATCACCACCATTCAAAAGCATCAATCCTTTGGTGCTCAGCTTTCTTTATAGTCCAACTCTCATATCCATACATGACTACTGGAAAAGCCATAGCTTTGACTACATGGACCTTCGTTGGTAAAGTAATGTCTCTGCTTTTTAACATGCTGTCTAGATTGGTCATAGCTTTTCTTCCAAGGAGCAAGTGTCCTTTAATTTCATGGCCATAGTCACCACCTGCAGTGATTTTGGAGCTCCCAAAATTAAAGTCTCTCACTGTTTCCATTGTTTACCCATCTATTTGCTATGAAGTGATGAAAAGCTTTTACTTGTTCCTTAACTACCTAAAATAATTTAATTAAGAGGCTGTCTCAAAGAAAGAGCTATTGCAAGAGGTAAGTTTTGTTTGTATGTGTAGACAAGTATTGAATTATCAAACATTTATTTTTCTTACTGTCCTGTGAATTACCCTCTTCCCCTTTGAAGCTCTAGGCCCCTGACCCATTCCTTAACTCTGGATGGTATATAAGCCTCAACAGACACACTTCCTTTTGGGTTCTATGTTTTTATGGGACCCTCATGCATATATAACTAAATTTGTTTTTCTCTTGTTAATATGTCTTATATCAATTTAATTACTAGGCCAGTCAATAGAATCAAGAAGTTTATAGGAAATATTCTCCCTGCCCTACAACATAAACTCTCTATTGGTGGCTCTTGTTGTTGCTGTGACATCAATAATAAAGAGTCACTCTACTCATTAACAGAGATAACTTGCTTTAAACTCCTTAAAGCCTGCAATTATATTTATTGTGGGGGAAACTGATGAAAGAAGCATGTAAAAGTTAAAGTAAGGAGTACAATAGTTGCCACAAATGTCTATACTAATGGAGTGAATGTGATAGATGATCCTTAAATAAATGGATATTTTCTTGTATACCATTCTTTATTCTTTCTCTCCCTGTTGCACACCTGAGAGCAAGAGCTCTAAATATTATATTTAAATACCCATTTTGTCTAGTGATCATAAAGTCATTGAATGTGGTTAGCAAATTCAGTTTCAAATGTTAATATTTTTAAAAATATATAAAATGTATAAAATATTTTAATTTTACTATATATAAAACAGTAACCATTTCTTTAAATTAATTGTCTAGATGAGTTTCACTTATTTGAAGCCTAGATAAGATCATCTAGACAGTTTGGGAAGAAAGTACACAAAACCACTAGACCATTCAGACCTAAATCAAATCCCTTAAGATTATACAGTGGAAGTGACAAATAAATTCAAGGGATTATATCTGATAGACAAAGTGCCTGAAGAACTATGCGTGGAGGTTCATGACATTGTACAGGAGACAGTGATCAAGACCATCCAAAAGAAAAATAAATGAAAAAAGGTCAAATGGTTGTCTGAGGAGGCCTTACAAATAGCTGTGAAAAGAAGAGAAGCTAAAGGCAATGAAGAAAAGGAAAGACATACCTATCTGAATGCAGAGTTCCAAAGATTAGGAAGGAGAGATAAGAAAGTTTTCCTCAGGGGCCAATGAAAAGAAATGCAGGGAAACAATAGAATGGGAAAGACTAGAGATTGCTTCAAGAAAATTAGAGATACCAAGGGAACATTTCATCCAAAATGGGCACATTAAAGAACAGAATTGATATGGACCTAACAGAAGTAGAAGATACTAAGAAGTGGTTGCAAGAATACACAGAACTGTACAAAAAAGATCTTCATGGCCCAGATAACCATGATGGGTTGATCACTCACATACAGCCAAAACATCCTGGAATGCAAAGTCAAGTGGGGCTTAGGAAGCACCACTATGAAGAAAGCTAGTGGAGGTGATGTGAATCCAATTGAGCGATTTCAAATCCTAAAAGCTGAGGCGCTGGACTCAACATGCCAGCAAATTTGGAAAACTCAGCAGTGGCCACAGGACTGGAAGAGGTCAGTTTTCATTCCAATCCCAAAGAAAGGCAATGCCAAAGAATCTTCAAACTACCCTACAATTGCATTCATCTCACATGTTAGCAAAGTAATGCTCAAAATTCTCCAAGCCAGGCTTCAACAGTACATAAGCAATGAATCTCCAGATGTTCAAGCTGGTTTTAGAAAAGGCAGAGGAACCAGAGATCAAACTGCCAACATCCATTGGATCATCAAAAAAGCAAGAGAATTCCAGAAAAACATCTACTTCTGCTTTATTGACTATGCCAAAGCCTTTGTGTGGATCACAACAAACTTTGAAAAATTCTTAGAGATGGGAATTGCAGACCACCTTACCTGCCTCCTAAGAAATCTGTATGCAGGTTAAGAAGCAACAGTTAGAACCGGACATGGAACAACAGACTGGTTCCAAATAGGGAAAGGGGTATGTCAAGGATGTATTTGTCACCCTGCTTATTTAACTTATATGCAGAGTACATCAAGCAAAATGCCGGGCTGGATGAAGCACAAGCTGGAATCAAGATTGCTGGGAGAAATATCAGTACCCTCAGATATGCAGGTAACACCACCCTTATGGCAGAAGGCGAAGAAGAACTCAAGAACCTCTTGATAAAAGTGAAAGAAGAGAATGAAAATGCTCACTTAAAGCTCAGCATTAAAAAAGCTAAGACCATGGCATCTGGTCCCATCACGTCATGGCAAACAAATAGCGAAACAAAGGAAAAAGTGACAGACTATTTTTGGGGGGCTCAAAAATCACTGCAGATGGTGCCTGCAGCCATGAAATTAAAAGAAGTTTGCTCCTTGGAAGAAAAGATATGACCAACCTAGACATCAGATTAAAAAGAAGAGACATTACTTTGCTGACAAAGGTCCATGTAGTCAAAGCTGTGGTTTTTCCAGTAGTCATGTAAGGATATGAGAGTTGGACTATAAAGAAAACTGAGTGCCAAAGAATTGATGCTTTTGAACTATGGTGTTGGAGAAGACTCTAGAGAGTCCTTTGGACTGCAAGGAGATCAAACCACTCAATTTTGAGTGAAATCAGTCCTGGATATTCATTGGAAGGACTGATGCTGAAGCTACCCTCCAATACTTTGGTCACCTGATGGGAAGAACTGACTCATTTGAAAAGATCCTGATGCTAGGAATGATTGAAGGCAGGAGGAGAAAGGGATGATGGAGGATGAGATGGCTGGATGGCATCATCACCTCGATGGACATGAGTTTGAGAAAGCTCTGGGAATTGTTGATGGACAGGGAAGTCTGGTGTGCAGCATTCCACGCGATCACAGAGAGTTGGGCATGACTGAGCAACTGAACTGAACTGAGACAGCTTGGTGTAGTGAAAAAAAAAGATTTGACTTAGAGACAGACAGACCAGAGTTGGATTTCTAGATCTATCATATAATAGCTATATGTGTGCTGTGCTCATTTGTTCATTCGTGTTCAGTTCTTTGCAACCCCAGCCTCCTCTGTCCATGGGATCTCCAGACAAGCATATTTGGGTGGGTTGCCATGCCCTCCTCTAATAGCTATCTGATTTTGTGCAAACTTCTGAGACTCATTTTCTGGATTTATTATGTGAGAATAAATCATGAAATGCCATTATTTTGAGGCTCAAAAGTGATGTTATATCTTAAGATACTTTTAAAATGTAAAAGTTTGCATTAATTATACCCCAATAAATCTACTAATGTAATTCAATGTTTATTATAACAATGCAGAAACAGTTTGTGCAATTGTTCTTTTCCTTTTGAGGTATAAAATGGCATCCTAAAATCTATACAATTTCAATATTTTTATCCTAATTAAAAATAGTATCACAGAATGTCAGTGATGAAATAAATTTTAGAGCTAATCTGTTTTGTCACTGTGTAGAGAGGAGCTTTGAATCCATGATGGAAAGGGACTTGCCTTAGGTTATGAAATTAATAGTGAAACCAAAATTGGAATTCTGGTCCCTTTCTTCCAGGCTTTCTACTCGACTAAAATTCATTGCAATGGTGTTTAAGCTTTGTTATGAAACTATTGTCCATCCTCAAATTTCCCTTTATTTCCCTGAATCAAGGTATTTATATGCATTGTTATGCAGGATTCTCCTTGAGGAACGATCACTTTACATGAAGAAGATAACCTAGGAGGCAATTCTTCCATACATCTTTAAACTCTTCCTGCTAGTATATTGGCAACTACCGCATAGATCCCGGACCAATAGGAAGGAAAGTCAAGAAATGTTATCCAGCTGAGGGGCAAGCTATTCTTTCTCAGGGATATTCAAATCTTGGCCTTTTGGGGAGCAACAAAGAGAAAATGTTGCCAACTAGCACAGTGATAAGTGTTCCTTTAGTGTTCATCTGATTCCTTTCCCCCTGGCACTGCCATAGAATTTTATTATCTACAAAGTAGGTTTACATTTATTACATCAAATTATTCTCACAACTACATGAGGTAGTGATTATTATTCCCATATTACAGATGAGAAAATTGAAACTCAGATAGATTAAATGAATTACTCAAAGTTACATGGTAAATAAGAGGCAGAACTTTCAATTCAAATTTTGTCTTCAAATCAAAATATCTTGCCCATATACCATAGTTGTCTATGACTTTGGCATACTTAATGAATTCTGAAAATATTATTAAAGATGCAATTAAAAGTTAATGAATACATGTGGAAAAAGTTCTAAAAGGCTGTAATTTAAAATAGACAAATATTTCCACCTCTCTGAAACTACATAAACTTTTATAAATTATAAAAATAAAAGAGCTTTAAATTCATTAGACTGATCAAGTGTCCAAAAGTATGTGACACAAATCTAGATTCAGTCAGAACGAACTGCACTGTTGCTGTAGCTAAATAAAAATATCTCAGAATGGAAGTCTTAATTTCCACACATAACAGGACATATTTACTCTGGAAAATTTGGTTTCTATTTACATAATCTATGGAAAAAATTTAGAAGAAAAAAGGAAAAAGTCATAGTCACAGCTTTTTCACTACTGAGAATGATTGCTTCTTTCTGTAGTGTTAATTTTCCTTTGGTTGCATATACTTGAATTGCTGAGGCACTTTTTGAACATACTATGTGAAAAACTTTCCTGGAAAACTAAAATTGAGTAGAGATACAATTCTTCATGAGCAAACCATTAAATGATAAAGGCATAGTTTTCTCTTAGATATTTATTCCTATTTAAATTCAGTGTTACATGTCACAAAGACCTGGATCTAAAACACAACCCAGAATTTAATAATTACATGACCTTAGGCAAGTCAAGTAATCTGTTCAAGACTATTTTCTATGTGTAAAGTAGAGATGGTCATAGTATGTACACTGTTAGATTGTTATGAGGATTAAATGAGATAGCATATGTAAAGCTCTTGGTACTTGATAAAGCTCAATAAATGATAGTCCCTTTACTCTTGCTGTGGTCCTGTGATCAAGTTGGCTAGTTTTTTGTGATTATGGTTTTAGTGTGTCTGCCCTCTGATGCCTTCTCCCAACACTTATGGTCTTACTTGAGTTTCTCTTACCTTGGATGTGGGGTATATCTTCACGGCTGCTCCAGCAAAGTGCAGCTGCTGCTCCTTACCTTGGACGAGGGATATCTTCCCACGGTCTTGTCTAACTCAATGAAACTAAACCATGCCATGTGGGGCCACCCAAGACGGTCGGGTCATGGTGGAGAAGTCTGACAGAATGTGGTCCACTGGAGAAGGGAATGGCAAACCACCTCAGTATTCTTGCCTTGAGAACCCCATGAACAGTATGAGAAGGCAAAAAGAAAGGATTCTGAAAGAGAAACTCCCCAGGTCGGTAGGTGCCCAATATGCTACTGGAGATCAGTGGAGAAATAACTCCAGAAAGAATGAAGGGATGGAGCCAAAGCAAAAACAATACCCAGTTGTGGATGGGACTGGTGATAGAAGTAAGGTCTGATGCTGTAAAGAGCAATATTGCATAGGAACCTGGAATGTTAGGTCCATGAATCAAGGCAAATTGGAAGTGGTCAAACAGGAGATGGCAAGAGTGAAAGTCGACATTCTAAGAATCAACCAACTAAAATGGACTGGAATGGGTGAATTTAACTCAGATGACCATTATAGCTACTACTGTGGGCAGGAATCCCTTAGAAGAAATGGAGTAGCCATCATAGTCAACAAAAGAGTCTAAAATGCAGTACTTGGATGCAATCTCAAAAACGACAGAATGATCTCTGTTCATTTCCAAGGCAAACCATTCAATATCACGGTAATCCAAGCCTATGCCCCAACCAGTAATGCTGAAGAGGCCAAAGTTGAATGGTTCTATAAAGACCTACAAGACCTTTTAGAACTAACACCCCAAAAAAGATGTCCTTTTCATTATAGGGGACTGGAATGCAAAAGTAGGAAGTCAAGAAACACCTGGAGTAACAGGCAAATTTGGCCTTGGAGTATGGAATGAAGCAGGGAAAAGTCTAATAGAGTTTTGCCAAGAGAATGCACTGGTCATAGCAAACACCCTCTTCCAACAACACAAGAGAAGACTCTACACATGGATATCACCAGAAGGCCAACACTAAAATCAGATTTGATTATATTCTTTGCAGCTAAAGATGGAGAAGCTCTACACAGTCAGCAAAAACAAGGCCTGGAGCTGACTGTGGCTCAGATCATGAACTCCTTATTGCCAAATTCAGACTTAAACTGAAGAGAGTAGGGATAACCACTAGACCATTCAGGTATAACCTAAATCAAATCCCAAATATATATATATACACACACAGTGGAAGTGAGAAGTAGATTTAAGGGACTAGATCTGATAGACAGAGAGCCTGATGAACTATGGATGGAGGTTCGTGACACTGTACAGGAGACAGGGATCAAGACCATCCCCATGGAATAGAAATGCAAAAAGGCAAAATGGTTGTCTGAGGAGGCCTTACAAATAGCTGTGAAACGAAGAGAAGCAAAAAGCAAGGGAGAAAAGGAAAGATATTCCCATTTGAATGCAGAGTTCCAGAGAACAGCCAGGAGAGATAAGACAGCCTTCCTAAGCGATTAATGCAAAGAAATAGAGGAAAACGACAGAATGGGAAAGACTAGAGATCTTTTCAAGAAAATTAGAGATACCAAGGGAACATTTCATGCAAAGATGGGCTCAATAAAGGACAGAAATGGTATGGACCTAACAGGATCAGAAGATATTAAGAAGAGGTGGCAAGAATACACAGAAGAACTATACCAAAAGATCTTCATGACCCAGATATTCACAATTGTGTGATCACTCACCTAGAGCCAGACATCCTGGAATGTGAAGTCAAGTGGGCCTTAGAAGGCATCACTATGAACAAAGCTAGTGGATGTGATGGAATTCTAGTTGAGCTATTTCAAATCCTGAAAAATGATGCTGTGAAAGTGCTGCACTTTGGAAAGTGCTGCAAATTTGGAAAACTCAGCAGTGGCCAGAGGACTGGAAAATGTCCGTTTTCATTCCAATCCCTAAGAAAGGCAATCCCAAAGAATGCTAACTACCACACAATTGCACTCATCTCACACATTAGTAAAGTAATGCTAAAATTTCTCCAAGCCAGGCATCAGCAATACGTGAGCCGAGAACTTCCAGATGTTCAAGCTGGTTTTAGAAAAGGCAGAGGAACCAGAGATCAAATTGCCAATATCTGCTGGATCATTGAAAAAGCAAGAGAGGCCCAGAAAAACATCTATTTCTGCTTTATTGACCACACCAAAGCCTTCGACTGTGTGGATCACAATAAACTGTGGAGAATTCTGAAGGAGATGGGAATACCAGACCACCTGACTTGCCTCTTGAGAAACCTGTATGCAGATCAGGAAGCAATAGTTAGAACTAGACATGGAACAACAGACTGGTTCAAAATAGGAAAAGGACTACGTCAAGGCTGTGTATTGTCACCCTGCTTATTTAACTTCTATGCAGAGTACATCATAAGAAACGTTGGTTTGGAAGAAGCACAAGCTGGAATCAAGATGGCCGGGAGAAATATCCATAACCTCAGTTATGCAGATGACACTACCCTTATGGCAGAAAGTGAAGAGGAACTAAAGAAAGCTGAGCACCGAGAAATTGATGCTTTTGAACTATCGTGTTGGAGAAGACTCTTGAGAGTCCCTTGGACTGCAAGGAGATCCAACCAGTCCATCCTGAAGGAGATCAGTCCTGGGCGTTCTTTGGAAGTACTGATGCTGAAGCTGAAACTCCAATACTTTGGCCACCTCATGAGAAGAGTTGACTCATTAGAAAAGACCCTGATGCTTGGAGGGATTGGGGGCAGGAGGAGAAGGGGACGACAGAGGATGAGATAGCTGGATGGCATCACCGACTCGATGGGCATGCGTTTGAGTAAACTCCGGGAATTTGTGATGGACAGGGAGGCCTGGTGTGCTGCGATTCATGGGGTCGCAAAGAGTCGGACATGGCTGAGCGACTGAACTGACTGACTAACTGCCTTACTCTCACTCTCTCCTCTTGCTCCCTCCTATGGTGATTTCCTATTGCAAAAGTCTACTTTCTTCAAGCTAAGAAGATAATCCTTTTAGCTGTGTTCTTCAAGTTTTCACTATTGTTTTGATGGCTCAACATTTCCGAAAGGTTAACTTTCTTATAAAATTCATTTCAGCTTCTTATACAGAGCATGATAATATTCTCACTATATTTTTTCCAACACACACACACATACACTCACCCCAACAACAATAAGCACCAAAGTACTCACCTCTTAACATCTTAGACATTTACAATATCTGACACAGATTCTCAGCAAGCTCAATTCTTCTTTGGAAGCATGTAGTCCACATCTGTATTTCTTACTTGTGTGGCTTATCCATTACACCATGGCTTTTATCCTCTGTTGTTGAGGCAGGAATGTCGAGTTCAAAGCCTTAGGAAAGGGAGATTCCAATAGACTTGCATGAGCAGAAGGCAAATCTATGCTGGGAACTCAATAAGTTATCCTCTGAAGCACATTTTACCCTTTTAAATTTCAGTACTATAGTCAGAGCAGCAAGAGATTTGGATCTCAAAGGTTTATAGTTCTTTTCAATAATTGTGCTACTCTGAGGTATAGCACTCTTTTACTCTCATATATATCGACACTCGGAATTTAACACAGGTCTACAGAACTTATCTCATGACTGTGGATAAAGCTCAATCTTTAAAAAAAAAAAAGTAGCTGAATTATATACACACATGTGCACACACATATATTTAAAAAGGAAAATCAGAGCTGAATATTGATTTAAAAAAAAGCTACTTTATCTAGACTTTTCATTGAATAACAGAATGTTTCCAGATAGATCCTATGTACAATTTGCAGGTTAGGTATGACTATATCCTCTTGTTATTAATCCCCAGAAAACAAAATAAGATAATAAATCTTAGAGGATCACAATTTAGAATAAACATTAATTTCCTAATGACTCGACGTATATCAAATTTCTACCTTGAAGAGCTTTCCTATCTTTCAGTTGGCTCACAGTCCAATTAGCACAAAGACACAGATGCAATTTATAAAGTTGACAAAAATAAGAAAAAACACTTGGATAAGGCTAGTTTTGAAACTTCTACCTATTTCCTTCTACCTCACCTCAAAAGAAATGAATAAATAATCTTTTTGGAAAATTTTAAATGCCAAATCATTACACTAATAGCAAATTTAATGTGAAGTGAAAGTTTTAGTTGCTTAGTCATGTCTGACTCTTTGCAACCCCATGGACTATAGCTTGCCAGGCTCCTCTGTCCATGGAATTCTCCAGGCAAGAATACTGGAGTGGGTAGCCATTCCTTTCTCTAGGGGATCTTCCCAACCCAGGGTTCAAACCCAGGTCTCCTGAATTACAGACAGATTCCTTACCATCTGAGCCACCACTTTCTAATTTCAAGTAGGGGCTCCCCTGGTGACTCAGCAGTAAAGAATCCACCTGCCACTGCAGTAGACATGGCTTCTATTCCTGGGTAGGGAAGATCTCCTGGAGAGGGAAATGGCAACCCATTTCAGTATTCTTGCCTAGTAAATCCCAGGGACAGAGGAGCCTGGTGGGCTACAGTCCATGGAGTCACAAAGAGTCAGATACGACTTAGCAACTAAAACAACAAAACAATTTTAAGTAGTTCAAAACATGTTTCCCATCTAAGAGTTAGATCATTAAACCAGGAGCCAAGTATGGTCTGACAAAGTTTTGTGGATATTCTTATCATTATTCTCACTTCCTAACTTTGGGTATTTTCCCATCTCCTGAATATGAGCAGTGTGTGTGTGTGACTATATTTTTCAAACTCCAATTCAGGCCATAAAATGTGATAAATGATGTTTTTGTGTTACTTCTAGGTGCCAGATGCAATCCAGGAGATGTAACTTTGATTTGAAAAACTGAGACTTCCTGGGACACTGTCATGGTTTGGAAGGCTACTAGGAAATAAGCTTTGAAATTTAGAATGTCTTGGAAATTTTGGTTACTGTATGAATAGTCATGAAGTCGTTAGTCATTGACTCAGGCATCTAATAGGTAAAAACAAAATCAATTTAAAGTCAAGATATGAGAAACTGGTAATAATATTTAACCACAAACCATTAGAGAATATATTTAACATTTAATTTGGGCATATATGAATTTCAAGAAAATGGCATGCATTGTAGATTTATTCAAATAGGCCCCAAAACTTCATAAGATATGAAATATGTTCAAGAGTGAGACACTGTTTTTGGATTGCTAACTCTTGTGTGTATTTTCAGGATCTTAGGGTTACTGCAGGCGGTAACCTGATATCACCTATTTGTGGGAAAAAAAATATATATATATATATATATTCTCGTGAGTTGCTGGTGTTTGAGCTGGCCATACCAGCAAATATGTTGTTAGGTGTAGCTCCTTGTTGCCACAGTTATGATGATGAAAGGATCAACCTTGTTTACCCACATTTGCCCCTTCTGATTTTACAGTTTTAATGATTTAGAGATTTAATAATACTACACTTGTGGGTAGCCAAAAAAAAAAAAAAAAGCTCACAGTCTGCCTCTGGAATCTAGAAGGACACTTAGAAGCTTTCATTCTCCTATGCTATTTCCTGAAGACAGGGTGATTTTTATTCATCTCTAAGTCCCCTATCTATTGCCCCATATTGTGGGCAATAGATGCCCCAAAAATATCTGCTAAATAGCTCACAAAATCCCCAAGGAAGAAAGCATTTTCCCCACATTCCAAGCTTTTCTGTTTCTCTTCATCACTGAATAGTAGCTAGATCCTTGAAGTGACTGTCATCTTTTAGGCAACTGAGATAGGAAGCAATGTTTTGAGACACAAGTAATCGTTATTCACACAAAAGTGCAAATGTGGATATGTGTCTTAGAGGAGCTGTTACTCGTCTACTTTCCTGTGTGCCCAGGATGAACAAGATATAAAGCATACTTCCAAGTGCCATCTGTGAAACTCAAGGTCCTTAAAAGAAGCAGTAGTATATTGCAACTTGGCTATTTAAGCTAATTCCTTGTAGTGGGCTAAGAAGCACAACTGGTGACGATTAACTACATATCCCCCTCAGAGTGAAATCTCTCCAGAGTACAGAAGGTGGTAAAGAAGGTTCAGAAAGCATGTCAGTCTTTGCTAGCTTTCCAGAAATCTAATCTTCACAATGGTCTGACTGAAGAGAGAGAGAGAGGCATTGGGAGGGAGACAAAAAGAAAATCAAATCAAAATAAACATGATCAAACAATAGCAAAGAATAAATACATAAACAATAGAATCACAAGAATTTTCCAAGTTCCATGAGTAAGCTAAAGGGCTACATATTAGAACAGATGACCCCCACAAAAAGAAATAAGTCTCTATCAGAAAAAGCAGTCAAATTGTAGACTTGTCTCCTATTTCTTAACCATTTGGAAAGAAGAATCATTTCCCTTTGTACAGCTGATGAGTCAGAAACCAATTTTTTTCCCTTGATGGGGGAAAAAAAACCTTTCCTTTGCTCAAATATATATTTTTACATATGCACGTGTGCTCAGTTGCTTCAGTCATGTTTGACTCTTTGCAACCCTATGGATTGCAGCCCACCAGGCTGCTCTGTCCATGAGATTCTCCAAGCAAGAATACTAGAGTGGGTTGCCATGGCCTTCTCCCAGGGATCTTTCCAACCCAGGGGTTGAACCCATGTCTCATATGTCTCCTGCATTGCAGATGGATTATTTACCATTGGGGAAGTCCTATATACATACATATAGATAGATAGATAGATAGATAGATAGATATCAACATATATTGAGGAACATATCACTGTAATAGACAGTCCATATATAGTAAACCATTAATTTAGGTTAAGCCAGTAAGAGCCAAACAGACCTCTCTAATAAGAGACTGTTAAGTAGTCCAGTGATTGACTTACTTTTGTGTTTTTTCTTAATCTGGAATTATATTTGTGCAGTTTGTTATATGTTCTTACACAAATATTGCTAAACAAAACACAAAGATGAAATATGCACAATTTTGGAGCCCAACTTGCATGAATAAGTAGTAATTATGTTTTCTCCTAAAAATATATATATATGATCCAATTGGAAGACTTTGAGTTTGGCCATGTGAGTGTAACAAATGGACTGGATATTTCAGTGCCTCAAATCTCTTAAGTCCAAAAGTCAAGCAATAGGATTCAAAGACTGAGCATAAATATTGTTGACGTGCTAAAAGTAAACTGTTCTGATGATATAATCACCACCTCTTATCAAACACATATCACTTTCCAAGAATGTCAAAATATCAATTGTTACTTAGCACTTAAAGAGGCTCTCAGGCTATAGCTTTCTTTAATATGCAAAACATTAGAGAAAATAATTTAAATTTTCAGAAAATATATTTTCATAGACTCAATGACAAAAAGAAGTTAAAAAGTGAATAAAAATAAAACACTAAAATTCCAAATATTTTTCACTTGAGTTTTAGATCCAACATATTAAATTTAAAAAGGTAAATATTATTTTCCCCATTACATAAGTTTTTTCCCCATCTATCTGTCATGAAGTGATGGGACCAGATGCCATGATCTTAGTTTTTTGAATGTTGAGTTTTAAGCCAGATTTTTCACTCCCTTCTTTCACCTTCATCAAGAGGCACTTCAGTTCTTCTTTGCTTTCTGCCATTAGGGTGGTGTCATCTGCATATCTGAGGTTATTGATATTTCTCCAGGAAATCTGGATTTCAGCTTGTGGTTCACCAGCCTGATACTTCGCATAATGCTCTCTACATATAAGTTAAATAAGCAGAGTGACAATGTACATCCTTGACGTACTCCTTCCTCAATTTGGAACCAGTCCATTGTTTCATCTCTGGTTCTGACTGTTGCATCTTGATCTGCATACAGATTTCTCAGGAGGTAGGTAAGGTGATCTGGTATTTCCATCTCTTTAAGAATTTTCCACAGTTTGTTGTGATCCACACAGTAAAAGGCTTTAGCATAGTCAATGAAGCAGAACTAGTTTGTTTTCTGAAATTCTTTTCCTTTTCTATGATCCAACGAATGTTGGCAAATTTGATCTCTAGTTCCTCTTCATTTTCTAAATTCAACATATGTGCCAGTTCACATAGTGTTGAAGTCTAGCTTGAAGGATTTTGAGCATTACTTTGGTAGCATGTGAAATGAGTGTAATTTGCATGGTTAGGTTTTCTTTAAAAAAAAAATCATTCTAATTGATATGTAGTAATATTTCATTGTGGTTTTAACTTGAATTTCTCTAATGATTAATGATATTGAACATCTATTCCTTTGCTTATTTGAAACTGCTATTTCTTTTATGGTAAAGTGTCTTTTCATATATTTTACCCTTTTTAAAAATTATTTTTTTAAGTCAAGAATAGATCATACTTTAGTTCAAAGATTTTACAAACCAGTGGTGGGGGGAACTATAAATCTAAAACTATTACTATAGAAAATGGGAGCTCTGTAATACCATCTCAATTTATACATGATGAAATCAAATGATAATAATAATAATAATGAAAGCAAACCAAAGATCCTCAAAAAACCAAAATGGAAAGTACATGAGCAAAGCAACATTTGGTTTGTGCCTAAAAATAGATACACTCCAAAAGATATTCGTAAGTGTTAGGATAAAGGGCACAGTTTGAAATAATTGGAGTTCACTTAGAAATATACCCTTCCTACTACACAATCAGTATATAATCTGAAAGAACTTATTTTTGCTGGTGGACAAAATAAACAATTTTATAAAAATGTAAAACTACACTCAACTCAGAAACATCTAGCTTTTTTCTTAAGGTAGTACATTCTAAAAAATTTAAATACTACTTTGCCTTCATTTATAATTAACTTTTCTCTAATTGACAAAATATTCATTTTATACTTGGATAGTAATATATTTAATTCTTTTAAAGAAAATTCAGCATTTACAAGTAGAAAGCACTCTGTCAGACAACCTTGCACATTATTTCACTTAAAATTCCCAAATCCTGCAAGTAACTCAGTCATTTTTAGTTTAATTACATTTAAACATTCTTTTCACTTTGTCTTGTTTTGATTTCATTTTCATTTTTATAAATTTTAATAATTATTTACCATTTACAGTTATTATAAAACATTGCATATATCCCTCATGCTGAACAGTACTATATTTTCATTGAAAGTATATGCCAATGGTTTATATCAGGCTGATAAATGTATTTAACATTTATATATTATAAAAATTTATATTTATTTACATTTGACATGACAAAACATTCTTACATGTGAACTATATCCAACATTTAGTTTCATAGTTTTTTAAATGATGATTTATTAGCAATAAGAAAATACTGCTATATATACTAAAAAAGTGAAAGTGACAGTGTTAGTCATTCAGTCGTGTCTGACTCTTCGCGACCCCTTTGGCTGCAGTCCACCAGGCTCCTCTGTCCACGGAATTTTCCAGGCAAGAATACTGGAGTGGCTAGCATTCCTTTCTCCAGGGGATCTTCAAAACCCAGAGATCGAATCTGATTCTTCTGCATTGCAGGCAGATTCTTTACCATCTGAACCACCAGGGAAATGAATGTGAAATAAATATGGAATTACAGAGCTTTTAAGGAACAGTTTATTGAGAAATCATTCACACACCATACAATTCATCCATTTAAAGTATAAAATTCAGTGAATTTTAGTATATATTACATAGCTGGGCAACCATTACCACTGTCTAATTTCAAAAAGATTTCAAGAAGAAACCCAATATTCATTAACTGATATTCCCTTTATGATTAAGTTGTGATAATTCCTTATATATTTCATGCCTAAGTTCTTCATAATTTATTTGTGAATATTTTCAGTCAATCTGTGGCTTGTCTTTTCATTCTCATCATAGTGTCTTTTGAAGAGCAGAAGTTCTTAAGTTTAACAAAGCTCAGTTTATCAGTTTTTCTTTTATAGTTGAGCTTTTGCTGGTACTACTTAGAAATCTTTCCTTAGCCCAAAGATTTTATCAAAAGATTTCTCCTTCCTGAAGTCTTATGGTTTTAGAATTTACATTTTCATTTATGGTATAACCAAAAGAGTCAGGGTTCTTTTCTTTAGTTTTTTGTTTTGTTTTGCATATAGATGTTCAATTATTTCAGCAACTTGTGTTGAGGTTTTTTTTCTTTTTTTCCTTAAATATACTTTGCATCTTTATAGAAAAAATCAATAGGAGGGTCTGTTTCTGTACTCTTTAATCTATCCTATTGATTTACTTTCACCATTGATTTACTTTCACTATATTCCTTACTGAAGCTTTATAGTAAGTGTTAAAGTCAGGTAGTAAGTCTCCAGGTTTTTTCAAAAAAGTATTCTTTATGTTTTTATTTACTTATATTTTATTTTTATGTTGTATTTTATTTATACACATGTGTATTTATACACATGAATGTGTATACATATATATATATATAAATATGTATATTTGCATGTATACACATACATATACACATATACGCACACATGCAGCATCTCTTTATTCATCTATTTACGGACATGCAGGTTACTTCTATATCATGGCTGTTGTAAATAATGCTGCAATGAACATAGGAGTATGAGCTTTCAATTTTTTAAAAAATATTTAAATTTTAATTTTTGGCTATACCACTTGGAATGTGGGATCCCAATTCCTTGACCAGGGATTGAGCCCATGCCCCTTGCACTGGAAGTTTGGAGTCTCAACCACTGAACCACCAGGGAATTCCTCACATAATTTTTTTTGAATAGGTGTTTCTTTGAGTATATATTCAGAAGTGAAATTGCTGGATGGTAGTTCTAGCCTTTATTT
Source organism: Cervus elaphus (assembly GCF_910594005.1). NCBI lineage: Eukaryota > Metazoa > Chordata > Mammalia > Artiodactyla > Cervidae > Cervus > Cervus elaphus. The sequence continues at coordinate 127,363,778 of NC_057848.1, forward strand.
TTTCAATAAACCATAATGTTTTCTTGCACAAATTTTCATTCCCACCAAGAGGACCCCAGATTTCTTTATTTTCATTTATACATGCATGTGATAGCTTTCTGCATTCCCTCACTTTCAGTCTGTGTATGCCATTAGATGTGGTGAGTCTCTTGTAGGTAGCTTATCTATGGGTCTATGTTTAACTTATTCAGCCTTTCTATGCCTTTTGTATGAAGCATTTAGTCCATTTATATTTAATTATTGATAGGGGATACTTATGCAATTTTCTTAAATCTTTATTGGTTATTTTTGTTGTTCTCTATTCATTTTCTTTTAGTTTCTTTGTTTGTGGTTTGAAAATTTTCTTTGTTAACAAAGTATAGTTAATTTAAAATCTGTTAGTTTCAAGGGTACAGCAAAGAGATTCATATATATGAGAACATAATATATAATGTACTCTCTCTCTATATATATATATGCGCATATATATATATATATATATATATATATATATACATATTCCTTTTCAGATTCCAATATAGGTTATTATAAGATATTGAGTATAGTTCCCTAAGCTACACAGTTCAGCTCAGTTCAGTTGCTCAGTCATGTCCGACTCTTTGCGACTCCATGGACTGCAGCACATTAAGCCTCCCTGTCCATCAACAACTCCCGGGGTTTATTCAAGCTCATGTCCATTGAGTCGATGATGCCATCCAACCATCTCATCCTCTGTCATCGACTTCTCCTGCCTTCAATCTTTCCCAGCATCAGGGTCTTTTCAAATGAGTCAGTTCTTCGCTCAGGTGGGCAAAGTATTGGAGCTCCAACATCAGTCCTTCCAATGAATATTCAGGACTGATTTTCTTTAGGATGGACTGGTTGGATCTCCTTGCAGTCCAAGGGACTCTAAAGAGTCTTTTCCAATAACACAGTTCAAAAGCATCAATTCTTCTATGCTCAGCTTTCTTTATAGTCCAACTCTCACATCCATATATGACTACTGGAAAAACCATAGCCTTGACTAGATGGACCTTTGTTGGCAAAGGAATGTCTCTGTTTTTTAATAAACTGTGTAGGTTGGTCATAACTTTTCTTCCAACTAGCAAGTGTCTTTTAATTTCATGGCTGCAGTCACCATCTGCAGTGATTTTGGAGCCCCCCAAAGTAAAATCTGCCACTATTTTCAGTTTTCCATCTATTTGCCATGAAGTGGTGGGACCAGATGCCATGTTCGTAATTTCCTGAATATTGAGCTTTAACCCAACTTTTTCACTCTCCTCTTTCACTTTCATCAAGAGGCTCTTTAGTTCTTCTTCACTTTCTGCCATAAGGGTGCTGTCATCTGCATATCTACGATTATCGATATTTCTCCCGGCAATCTTGATTCTAGTTTGTGCTTCAACCAGCCCAGCGTTTCTCATGATGTACTTTGCATTTAAGATAAATAAGCAGGGTGATAGTATACAGCCTTGATGTACATCTTTTCCTATTGGGAATCTGTCTGTTGTTCCATGTCCAGTTCTAATTGTTGTTTCTTGACCTGCATACAGATTTCTCAAGAAGCAGGTCAGGTGGTCTGGTATTCCCATCTCTTTCAAAATTTTCCACAGTTTGTGGTGATCCATATAGTCAAAGGCTTTGACATAGACAATAAAGCAGAAATAGATGTTTTTCTGGAACTCTCCTGCTTTTTAGATGATCCAGCGGATGTTGGCAATTTGATCTCTGGTTCCTCTGCCTTTTCCAAAACCAGATTGTACATCTGGAAGTTCATGGCTCACATGTTGATGAAGCCTGGTTGGGAGAATTTTGAGCGTTACTTTACTAGCGTGTGAGATGAGTGCAATTTTGTGGTAGCTTGCACAATCTTTGGCATTGTCTTCCCTTGGGATTGGAATGAAAACTGACATTTTCCAGTCCTATGGTCACTGCTGAGTTTTCCAAATGTGCTGGCATATTGAGTGCAGCACTTTCACAGCATCATCTTTTAGTATTTGAAATAGCTCAACTGGAATTCCATCACTTCCACTGGCTTTATTCGTAGAGATGCTTCCTAGGGCCCACTTGACTTCGCATTCCAGGATGTCTGGCTCTAGGTGAGTGATCACACCATCATGATTATCTGAGTTGTGAAGATCTTTTATTTTTTGTATATTTCTGTGTATTCTTGTTACCTCTTCTTAATATCTTCTGCTTCTGTTAAGTACATACAATTTCTGTCCTTTATTGAGCCCATCTTTGCATGAAATGTTCCCTTGGTATCTCTAGTTTTCTTGAAGAAATGTCTAGTCTTTCCTATTCTATTGTTTTCCTCTATTTCTTTGCACTGATCACTGAAGAAGGCTTTCTTATCTCTCTTTGCTATTCTTTGGAACTCTGTACTCAAATGGGAATATCTTTCCTTTTCTCCTTTGCTTTCTCTTCTCTTCTTTTCACAGCTATTTGTAAGGCTTCCTCAGAGAGCCATTTTGCTTTTTTGCATTTCTTTTTCTTGGGGATGGTCTTGACCCCTGTCTCCTGTACAGTGTCAGGAACCTCTGTCCATAGTTCATTAGGCACTCAGGCTATCAGTTCTAGTCCTTTGAATCTATTCCTCATGTCCACTGTATAATCATAAGGAATTTGATTTAGGTCATACCTGAATGGTCTAGTGGTTTTCCCCACTTCCTTCAATTCAATCTCAATTTGGCAATAAGGATTTAGTAATCTGAGCCACAGTCAGCTCCCAGTCTTATTTTTGCTGACTGACTTGTTTTTTTTTTTTTTTTGCACTTTTGACTCCAAAGAATATAATCAATCTGGTTTCAGTGTTGACCATCTGGTGATGTCCATGTGTAGAGTCTTCTCTTGTGTTGTTGGAAGAAGGTGTTTGCTATGACCAGTGAATTCTCTTGACAAAACTCTATTAGTCGTTGCCCTGCTTCATTTTGTACTCCAAAGCCAAATTTGCCTGTTACTCCAGGTGTTTCTTGACTTCCAACTTTTGCATTCCAGTCCCTTATAATGAAAAGGACATCTTTTTTGGGTGTTAGTTTTATAAGGTCTTGTGGATCTTCATAGAACCGTTCAACTTCAGCTTCTTCAGCATTATTGGTCAGGGCATAGGCTTGGATTACTGTAATACTGAATGGTTTGCCTTGGAAACTAACAGATCATTTTGCTGTTTTTGAGATTGCATCCAAGTACTGCATTTAGGACTCTTCTGTTTACTATGATGGCTACTCCATTTCTTCTAAGGGATCCTTGCACACAGTAGTAGACATAATGGTCATCTGAGTTAAGTTCACCCATTCCAGTCCATTTTAGTTCACTGATTCCTAAAATATTGACCTTCACTCTTGCCATCTCCTGTTCGACCACTTCCAATTTGCCTTGATTCATGGACCTAACATTCCAGGTTCCTATGCAATATTGCTCTTTACAGCATCAGACCTTGGTTCCATCACCAGTCACATCCACAACTGGGTGTTGGTTTTGCTTTGGTTCTGTCTCTTCATTCTTTCTGGAGTTATTTCTCCTCTGATCTCCAGTAGCATATTGGGCACCCACCGACCTGGGGAGTTCATCTTTCAGGGTCATATCTTTTTGCCTTTTCATACTATTCATGCTGTTATCAAGGCAAGAATACTGAAGTGGTTTGCCATTCTCTTCTCCAGTGGACCACATTTTGACCTGTCCGTCTTGGGGGAGCTACACAGTAGGTCCTATTTTATATATGGCAGTGTGTATTTGTATACATATTCAAAACTCCCAACTTATCTCCCCGCTGTTATCTCCTTTGATAACATTAAGCTTTTTTCTATGTCTTTGAATCTATTTCTATTTTATAAATACATTCACTTGTGTCATTTAGATTCCACATATGAGATATCATATAACATTTGTCTTTGTGTGACTTTATTCTGTATGATGATCTCTAGGTCTATCCATGTTGTATCAAATGGCATTATTTCATTCTTTTTTATGGCTGAGTAATATTCCATGTGCATATACATTCTCTTTATCCATTCATCTGTTGATAAATATTTAGGTTGTTTTTATGTAATGGCTATTGTAAATAATGCTGCTGGAGTGCATGTATCTTTTTGAATTATGGTTTTATCTGGATATATGCCCAGGAATGGGATTCTAGGATCTTAAGGTAGCTATATTTTTAGTTTTTTAAGGAACCACCTTACTGTTCGCCATAGTGGATGCACAAATTTATGCTCCCCACAAGAGTGTAGGAGGGTTCCTTTTTCTTCACACCCTATCCAGTATCTATTATTTGTAGACATTTTAATAATGGCCATTCTGACTGGTGTGAGGTGATACTTAATTGTCTTTTTGATTTACATTTCTTTAATACTTTTCTTTATGTCTTGCTTGTGTTCCTCTCTTTCTGGTTTTTGTGTATCTATTGTCACTTTATGATTTGTAGTTACAATGGGGTTCATGCATAACAAGTAAAAATATACATGGCAGAGTTTATTTTTTAAGTTAAAATGCACTCTAACAACTCTGCACTTTTACTCCCCCTTATGTTTTCTGTTTTTGAAATCATATTTTACATGTTTTTTGTTTTGTGCATCCCTCAACTAATTATTATATATACTGTTTAGTCACTAAGTCACGTCTGACTCTTGTGACCCTGTGGACTGTAGCCCACCATTCTCCTCTGTCCATAGAATTTTCCAGGCAAGAATACTGGAGTGGGTTGCCATTTCTTTCTCCAGATTATGTATATAGATGACTTCAATACTTTTGTCTTTTAATCTTCCTACCAGATTTATATGTGACTGATCTACTACATTTACAAATGAGATTTTGCCTTTAATAATTTTTATATTTCTAGTTGTGATCTTTTCTTTTTTTCCCCTTACTTCTGAACTGCCTCCCCACACCCCATGCACACACCATTTTCCCTTTTGGTAACCATGAATTGCTTTTCTGTGCCTGTGAGTCTGTATCTGTTATTGTAAATAAGTTCATTTGTATCATTTATTTAGATTCTATGTAAGTGATGTTATATAGAATTTGTCTTTCTCTAACTTAGTATGATAAACTCTAGGCCCAACCATAGTGTTGCAAATACCAATATTCCATTCTTTTTCATGACTAGTATTTCATTGTATATTCACATCACATCTTCTTTATCCATTCATCTGTTGATGGACACAGGTTGCTTCCATGTCTTGGCTATTTTGTGTAGTGTTGCTATAAATATTGTGGTTCATATATCGTTTTGAATTAGAGTTTTTATCTTTCTCAGATATGCGTCCAAGAGTGGGATTGATTGCTGGGTCATATGGTAACCCTATTTTTAGCTTTTTAAGGAACTCCTCCATACTCTTCTCCATACTGGCTATACCAATTTACATTCCCATCACAGTGCATGGAGGGTTCCCTTTTCTGCACACCCTCTCTAGTACTGATTAAATGTAGACTTTTTAATGATGGCCATTCTGACTGGTGTGAGGTGACAACTCACTGTAGGTTTGATTTGAATTTTTCTAACAATTGGTGACATTGAGCATATTTTCATGTGCCTGTTGGCCATCTGTATACCTTCTTGAAGGGATGCCTAATTAGGTCTTCTGCCTGTTTTGTGATTGGGTTGTGTTTGTTTGTTTTATATTGAACTGTATATATTGTTTGTATGTTTGGAAATTAACCTCTTGTTGGTTGTATCATTTGCAAATATTTTCTTCCAGTTTGTAAGTTGTCTTTTCATTTTGTTTATGGTTTCCTTTGCTGTTTTAAAGCTTGTAAGTTTGATTAGGCCACATTTGTTTAATTTTGCTTTCATTTCTTTTGCCTTGGAAGATTGATATAAGAAAATATTCTTATGATTTATATCAGAGAATATTTACCTATGTCCTCTTCTAGAAGTTTTACGGTGTTATGTCTTATATTTAGTTCATTAGTTTTTTAGATTTTCTAACAGCATGTTGTTGAGTCTACATATAATCATTTTTTCTTGTTTTACTCTATGTAGTTGATTTCTAGTTTCAAACTGTAATGATCAGAAAATATGCTTGAAGTAATTTTTATTACCTTAAATTTGTTGATGCTTTTTTGTTTGTTTGTTTCCTAGTATGTGGTCTATCCTAAATAATTTTCTATGTGAGCTTGAAAAAAGTATATATTCTGGGTTTTTTTGGATGTAGTGTCTCGTAGATATCAAGTAAGTCCAAACTGTTCTATTGTGTTATTTATAATCTTTGTTGCTTTATTGATTTTCTGTCCAGAAGAACTGTTCATTGATGTCAGTGGGGTATTAAAGTCTCCTACTTCCTTTGTATTCCCGTCAATTTTTCCCTTTATGTCTCTTAGAATTGTTTTATGTTTTAAGAGTTCTTATATTGGGTGCATATATGTTAAGGAGTGTAATATCTTATTTTTGTATCAATACCTTTATTATTATATAATGCCTCTTCTTATTCCTGCAAGAATTCCAAGGGATTGAGGTAAGCATGCATGTATATTATCAAACAAGAATCAAAGTGGGAAAATATGAGTCCTCATGGCAAAACCAAATAGATTCTTTTTCTATAATAATACAGGATAGAAGGCAACTAATACTTATTGAGTGCCTACTATTAGGCACTAAGCTAGCCACTTTCCTACATACTATATCTTCTCAAGAATCCTTTGAGATAAGTATTTTTAGCTTCAATTTCAGACGGAGATATATGAGTATTTTAAGTAAGCTAATAATAAAACATATCTTCAAACTGACTTTTAAACACTTGTTCAGTACTTATTTATAGGTGAGACTGAATGCTGTATGGGGAAAAGAAAAGAACTGCTGGCAGCATGTACTTATTTATTTATGTAAATAGATATTGAGTACCTACTAAGTACAGTCCCTGTTTTTATGTAGGATACATACATAGATTAAATTCTGGAACTAAATTACAGTTAACACTTGAACAACATAGATTTGATTATGTGGGTACACTTATACTCTTTTTTATTTTCAAAAATGCATAATATAGAATTAAATGATCCATGGTTGTTTGATGTGGAACCAAGGAAATGGTGGGCCAATAGTTATGTTATATGCTTATTATTATTATTATTTTTTTTTTTTACTGTATTGAAGTTAAGCAACCCTACCTCCCACGTATTACAAGGATCAACTGTACTTTTAATGTTACAGGCACTTCAGATCTGATACCCAAGCTATCAGAACTCCCTTCTCCCTTTACCATACAAACCTGTCCTTTGCAACCCACCACCACCATCAACTAACTTATTAAAGTATTGTTTCCACCTTCTCACACAATGCTCTCTCTGAGAAGAAAATTCCAACAACACAATTGTTTCTGCCTCATTATATTTCTAGTGATTTAGAATGTAATGTTTTTACCATATTTAGCCAATAACTAGTCCAAACATCATTAATTCTCTTCATTTCATAGGTGAAAAAGCTGAGCCTCATAAGGTTAAATAACTTGCCCTTGCTACATAGCTAAATTTTTAAAGCTGAATTAACTGTCTTTGGAAAATAAGTCCTGGGCTCTGTCCAGTACAGCAGAGTTGCTTTTCAATATAAAGTTGCTTTTCAGATATGCTTCTATTCTGTTTAATATGAATATTGCTACCCCTGCTTTCTTATTTCTCTTAGCATGAAATATCTTTTTCAGCCCACTTACTTTCAATTTGTGTTGGTCTTTCACCTTAAAGTCCATCTTTTGTCAGCAACATACTACAGGTTCTCATTTTTTAAAAGAATTTAATCCAATCTGCCTTTATACATATTCCAATAGAGCATCTACTCCATTGATATTTAAAGTAATTATTGATAAGTATATATTTATTACCATTTTAAACCTTATTTTCCAGTTGATTTTGTAGTTCTTCTTTGATCTTTTCATTTTGTTTTTCATTTGTGGTTTGATAGTTTTCTTTCACTTTATGCTTGATTTCCTTTCTTTTTATTTTTATTTTTTGAGTTTGTTATACGTTTTTGATTTATGGTTACCCTGGTTTCAAATATGCTGACCCATGACTGTATCTACTTGCTTTAATCTGATAGTCATAAGTTCAGACACATTCTAAAAGATCTGTATTTTTTCTCCCCTCCTCCACATTTAGTGATTTTGATGTTTTATTTTACATTTCCATGTTTATTCTTTTCCTATTAATTATAGTTTTCATTGCTTTTATAAAAATTTTAATGTTTTTAATCTATGTACTGGCTTACATGATATATTCAAACCTTTTATATATTTGCCTTTCCTTTTGTGTTTTTTTCCTTTTCTATAGATTCTTGTTTCTTTTTATTTAGAGAAAGATTTTCAGTATTTCTTAGATTAAGTTTAGTATTAGTGTATTCTTTTAGTTTTTTCATGTCTGAGAACTTTTTTAAATCTCTTTTTGTATTCTAAATTATAATCTTACTGGGTAGATTGTCCTAGGTTGCAGATTTTTCCCTTTCAGGACTTTGAATATATCATGTCACTCTCTTCTAGTCTGCAAAGTTTTTGCAGAGAAATCAGCTGATACCCTTATGGAGGGGGTTCCATTGTAATTGACTGTTTGTATTTCTATTACTGTCTTTAGAATTTTCTCTTTAAATTTAATATTTTAATTATAATATGTTTTGCTGTGATTTTATTTGGATTCATTTTATTTGGGAACTTCTGTGCTTCCTGTTTCTGAATATCTGTTTTCTTCTTTGGGTTTGGGAGGTTTTTGGCCATAATTTCTTTTTTTTTTTTTTCTTTTTTTTCATAATTTCTTCAAATACATTTTGATATCATTTTCTCTTTCTTTTCTAGCTGGGGACACTATTATATGTAGGTTGGCACAGTTTATACTATCCCATAGATCTCATATGTTGCTTTCATGTTTTTTTCACTTGTCTTTCTGTTTGCTGTTCTAATTGGGTGATTTCCATTATTCTGTCTTCTGGACCACTTATTCCTTCTTCTGCATTATTTTCTGCTCTTTATTGCCTTTTTGTTGTTGTTTAATTGCTAAGTTGTGTCTGACTCTTTTGTGACCCCATGGCCTGTAGCTTGCCAGGTTCCTTTGCCCATGGGATTTTCCAGGCAAGAATGCTAGAGTGGTTTGCCGTTTCCTTCTCCAGGGGATCTTCCCAGCCCAGGGATCAAAGCCACATCCCCTGAATTGGCAGAGGGATTCTTTACCACTGAGCCACCTAGGAAGCCCCTTTATTGCTCTTAGTTTGCTTTTTATCTCAGCAATTGAGTTGTCTAATTTTGATTTGTTCCTCTTTATTGTTTCTACTTCCTTGTTACAGTGATCTGCATTTCTATTGATTGTTGTTGTTCAGTCGCTCAGCCATGTCCAGCTCTTTGTGATCCCATGGACTGCAGCACACCAGGCTTCCCTGTCCTTCACCATCTCCCATAGTTTGCTCAAACTCATTTCCATTGAGTCAGTGATGCCATCCAACCATTTCATCCTCTGCCATCCCCTTCTCCTTCTGCCTTCAATCTTTCCCAGAATCAGGGTCTTTTTCAATGAGTCAGCTCTTCACTTCAGGTAGTCAAAGTATTGGAGTTTCAGCTTCAGCATCAGTCCTGCTGATGAATATTCAGGGTTGACTTCCTTTGGGATTAACTGGTTTCATCTCCTTGCAGTCCAAGGGACTCTCAAGTGTCCCCTCCAGTACCACAAATGTCCGTATAGTAAAAGTATTTCTATTGATAATCTTTCTTAATTCTTTTAGCATTTAGAAGAAAATATTTTATCCCATCATTCCTTCAATGATTTTGGGGGTCTTTCTGAAAACTCAAACTCTCAGTCTCCCCAGACCCAGGGAAGTTGCATGAATTTGTACCAATTTTAAAGCAAGCTTTGACTAATTTCATAGGTTATTTGTTTCACATGTTATCATTAATGCATGTATAGGGATTAGTAAGAATATGAGTCCCACATTTTTATTTGCTATGACTACTTTTTCTAGTCCTAATAACAGGATTCTTTTCCAGAACTATAACTCCTGATAGTCAGCAACAAGTTACAAATAACCTTGAACCTAATTTGCTCAGAAGGAACAGAGGCCAGGAAAAACTGAGTCATCTCTTTATGAAAAGTGCCAATATAATTATTTTTTACTTGCAAAACCCATCAGAAAGGAGCAGGAAACATCATGAACTCAAACCAAGATCAAATGACTATATCCCTAGTTCATTAAACATAAACTCAATCCCCAGCTCCCTGGGAAGTACTTGCAAAGCCTTTCAGGTTAACCACACAGAATCTGGGCTTTTGGTTTGAAAATGACTAGCTTGCAGGACTATAAAGAACAGCTGATGTGAATGATTAAGAAGACAACATTTTAAGGATAGACAACTCATTTTATAAAACTTTATTTTATAAAACTCATTTTATAAAACTCATTTTATAAAACTTTATTTTATAAAACTCATTTTATAAAACTCATTTTATAAAACTTTATTTTATAAAACTCATTTTATAAATCTTAAACATATGAAAGTTTTATGAAATAATAAAGAAACTTCCCTTATACTTAAGTTTAGAAGTATCTGTAATTTTTCTAAATTGCTTTTGAGAAGCTTAAATAACTTTTAGTTAGCTAGTAAGCTAATTCAGGAAAACATATAGACATATTTGAAAAAACAGACTCTAAATTGTATTGTTTATTTCACCTGTAATAAACATGCCTACATTCTATCTTTAGTGGGGAAGAACTTATTAACTGACTGAGAGATATAGTTTATAATATATTTATCATAGATCTTCCATAGGTTTGTATACTTGTACTCAATTGCTGTTCTGAACTAAGAAAATATTTTAGATTGGTAACATACAACTAGATTTGCTGTGGTACATGGTGCTTATTTCCATGTATTCTTTGGTGCAGTGAAATGCTGCAGTTGAAACAGAAAACAGTATCAAAAATGGTATAAATACACTAAGATTTCATTAGATTCAGCTTTGCTAATAAGTACTATTGATAAAAATAATAGAGCTTTCCTCTACTTATTAGTTGGGGGAACAGAAAGAAGATCTTTTAATAAAGAGAAAGCACTATTGTATTCACCAAGGGAGAACAATTAATTTGTTAGGTAACTGTCGGTTAGAAAACTGGGATATAAAAGACAATCCAAGAGGATATGGAAAAATTTATAGTAGAACTTTTTATATTTTTATTTTATTTCATTCTTTGAACAACTCTATCTTTCATGTTTTATGATAACCATGATATACTAGTATGGTAATGCATGTCTACAACTTTTACATAAATAAACATACATATATACATATATAAACATGTATGTGTATTTATAAATATGTATTAGTATTTATATATATACATAAAAGTAAATATTAAGATACATGTTAAACATTTTTTAGAATTTTTATTTAAACTACTCTATTAAAATATCTATGATATATAGAACTGTTCATATTTGTTCCACTATTTGGGGCTTTCCAGGTGGTGCTAGTTGTAAGGAATCTGCCTGCAATGCCAGAGATCTGAATTAATTCCCTGAGTCAGGAAGATTCCCTGGAGGAGGGCATGGCAACCCACTTCAGTACCCTTTCCTGGAGAATCTCCCCGGACAGAGTCTGATGGGCTACAGTTCATAGAGTCTCAAAGAGTCGGACATGATTGAAGTGACTGAGTACACATGCACACATCATACTGTTTGTGGCAACATGGATGAATCTGGAGGACATAATGATGAATGAAATAATCCAGACAGAAAGACAAATGCTGAATGATCTCACTTATATGTGTCCATCTCTCCATTTTTCATTTAGAAAACTGCACATCCTTCAAGTTCCAGTTCAAATGTTCTTTTTTTATCACTCTTTACTCAACTCTATCCAGACAGAGTTAATAACTCCTTCCTCTGTTTTCTCACAGTAATTTTTCCTGTATCTTCTAGACCATATACTATGTTGGGCTGAATGGTCTAGTTGGGATGAATGAATCCAGATATAAAAAGCTGAAAAGAACACTGACCCCACAGAACCTGGACCTTTCCTTCATGCATGCTTGACTGCTAAGTCGCTTCAGTCATGTCCAATTCTTTGCAACCCTATGGACTGTAGCCCGCCAGGCTCCTCTGTCCATGGAGTTCTCCAGGCAAGACTACTTGAGTGGGTTTCCATGCTGTCCTCCAGGAGATCTTCCCAACCCAGGGATCAAAACCCATGTCTCTTGGACCACCTACATTGGAAGGCAGGTTCTTACCACTAGCCCCACCTGGGAAGACTGGCCCTGGTATTAGGAGTGTTTCACTGCAAAACCTTGAGGGAGGCATCAGTAGCAATTATGCTCAACTAACAGGGACCTTGGTTTTTCCCACGCTGTAATGGCCCTACTTTCTGGTTCATAATTATCCTAAGTATTTGAGGACTCTATATTGGTAAATTTACCTGTTGTTGTTCAGTCACTAAGTCATGTCCAAATCTTTGTGACCCCATGGATTGTAGCACAACAGGCTCCTCTGCCTTCCACTATCTCCTGGAGTTAGCTCAAATTCATGTCTATTGAGTTGGTGACACAAATTAACTATCTCATTCTCTGCCACCCCTTTCTCCTTTTGTCTTCAAACTTTGCCAGCATTAGGATCTTGTCCAATGAGTTGGCTCTTTGGATCAAGTGGCCAAAGTATTCCACTTCAGCAACAGTTTTTCCAACAAATATTCAGGGTTGATTTCCTTTAGGATTGACAGGTTTGATCTCCTTGCAGTCTAAGGGATGCTCAAGAGTCTTCTACAATAATGCTGTTTGAAAGCATCAATTCTAAGTGTCTCAGCCTTCTTTATCTTTCAACTCTCACATCCATATATCAGTTTAGTACTGTTCAGTTACTCAGTCGTGTCTGACTGTTTGCAACCCTATGGATTGCAGCAGGCCAGGTTTTCCTGTCCATCATCAACTCCTGGAGCTTGCTCAAACTCATGTCCATCGAGTTGCCATCTCATGATGCCATCCAACCATCTTATCATCTGTCATCCCCTTCTCCTCCTGCTTTTAATCTTACGTTGTATCAAGGTCTTTTCCAAGGAGTCAGTTCGTCACATCAAGTGGCCAAAGAATTGGAACTATAGCCTCACCATCAGTCCTTCCAATAAATATTCAAGACTGATTTCCTTTAGGATTCACTAGTTGGATCTCCTTGTAGTCTAAGGGACTCTCAAGAGTCTTCTTCAGCACCACAGTTCAAAAGCATCAAATTTTTGGCACTCAGGTTTCTTTATAGTCCAACTCTCATATCCGTACATGACTATTGGAAAAAACATAGCTTTGACTAGATGGACCTTTGTCAGCAAAGTAATGTTTCTGCTTTTTAATATGCTGTCTAGATTGGTTAAAGCTTTTCTTCCAAGGAGCAAGTGTCTTTTAAATTCATGACTGCAGTCACCATCTGCAGTGATTCTGCAGCCAAAGAAAATAAAGTCTGTCACAGTTTCCATTGTTTCCCCATCTATTTGCCATGAAGTGATGGGACTGGATGCCATGATTTACGTTTTCAGAATGTTTAGTTTTAAGTCAGCTTTTTCATTCTCCTCTTTCACCTTCATCAAGAGGCTCTTTAGTTCCTCTTCACTGTCTGACATAAGGGTAGTGTCATCTGCATATCTGAGGTTATTTATATTTCTCCTGGAAATCTTGATTCCAACTTGTGCTTTATCCAGTCTGGTATTTCATATGATGTACTCTGCATATAAGTTAAATAAGCAGGGTGACAATATATAGCCTTAACATACTCCTTTCCCAATTTGGAAGCAGTCTGTTGCCCATGCCCAGTTCTAACTGTTGCTTCTTGACCTGCATACAGATTTCTCAGAAGGCAGGTAAAGTGGTCTGGTATTCCCATCTCTTGAAGAATTTTCCAGTTTGTTGGGATCCACACAGTCAAAAGCTTTAGCATAATCAATGAAGCAGAAATAGATGTTTTTCTGGAATTCTCTTGCTTTTTCTGTGATCCAGCAGATGTTGGAAATTTGATCCCTGGTTCCTCTGCCTTTTTTAAAATCCAGTTTGAACATCTGGAAGTTCTCAGTTCACATACTGTTGAAGCCTGGCTTGGAGAATTTTGAGCTTTACTTTGGTAGCATGTGAGAGGAGTGCAATTGTGCAGTAGTTTGAGCATTCTTTGGCATTGCCTTTCTTTGGGATTGGAATGAAAACTGACCTTTTCCAGTCCTGTGGCCACTGCTAATTTTTCCAAATTTGCTGGCATATTGAGTGCAGCACTTTCACAGCATCATCCTTTAAGATTTGAAATAGCTCAACTGGTATTCCATCACCTCCACTAGCTTCATTCATAGTGATGTTTCCTAAAGCCTACTTGACTTCACATTACAGGATGTATGGATCTAGGTAAGTGATCGCACCATCATGGTTTCTGGGTCATTAAGAGCCTTTTTGTATAGTTCTTCTGTGTACTTTTGCCACCTCTTCTTAATATCTTCTGCTTCTGTTAGTTCCATACTGTTTCTGTCCTTTATTGTGCCCATCTTTGCATGAAATGTTCCCTTGGTATCTCTAATTTTCTTGAAGAGATCTCTAGTCTTTCCCATTCTATTGTTCTCTATTTATTTGCATTGTTCACTTAGGAAGTCTTCTTTATCTTCCCTTGCTTTTCTTTGGAACACTGCATTCTGATGGATATATTTTTACTACTCTTCGTGGCCTTTTGCTTCTCTTCTTTCCTCAGCTGTTTGTAAGGCATCCTTAGACAATCATTTGCCTTTTTGAAAATTTCTTTTTCTTGGATACGGTTTTGATTACAATGTTACAAACCTCTGTCCATATTTCTTCAGTCACTCTGTTAGATCTAATCCCTTGAATCTATTTGTCCCCTCCACTGCATAACCATAAGGGATTTAATTTAGTCATACCTGAATGGTTTAGTGGTTTTCCCTACTTTCTTAGTGTAAGTCTGAATTTGGTGATAAGGAGTTCATGATCTGAGCCACAGTTAGCTCCCTGTCTTGTTTTGCTAATTATATAGAGCTTTTCCATCTTCAGCTGCAAAGTATATAATCAATCTGATTTTGGTGTTGACTGTCTGGTGATGTCCATGTGTAGAATCGTCCCTTAGGTTTGTGGAAGGTGTCTTCTATGACCAGTGCATTCTCTTGGCAAAGCTCTGTTAGCCTTTGGCCTGCTCCATTCTGTACTCCAAGGCCAAAATTACCTGTTACTCCATGTATCTGTTGACTTCCTCCTTTTGTGTTCCAGTCCCCTATGATGAAAAGGAAATGCCTTTTTTTTTTTTTTTTTGGTGTTAATTCTAGAAGGTCTTATAGGTCTTCATAGAACCATTCAACTTCAGCTTCTTCAGCATTACTGGTCTGGGCATAGACTTGGATTACTGTGATATTGAATGGTTTGCTTTGGAAATGCACAGAGATCATTCTGTCATTTTTGAGATTTCACCCAAGACTGCCTTTCAGACTATTTTGTTGACTATGGGGGCTACTCCTTTTCTTATAAGGGGTTCTTTCCCACAGTAGTAGATATAATGGTCATCTGAATTAAATTCGCCCATTCAGATCCATTTTAGTTCACTGATTCCTAAAATGCCGATGTTCACTCTTGCCATCTCCTGTTTGGCCACTTCCAACTTATCTTGATTCATGGACTTAACATTCCAGGTTCCTATGCAATAGTATTCTTTACAGCATTGGACTTTATTTCCACCATCAGTCCCATCTGCAACTGGCCATTGTTTTCACTTTGTCTCAGCCTCTTCATTCTTTCCGGTGCTATTTCTCCAGTCTGCTCCAATAGCATTTTGGGCATCTATCATTCTGGTGAGTTCATCTTTCAGTGTCAGATCTTTTTACCTTTTCATACTCTTCATGGAATTCTCAAGGCAAGAATACTGAAGTGGTTTTCCATTCTCTTCTCCAGTGGACCACGTTTTGTCAGAACTCTCCACCAAGACTTCTGTCTTAGATGGCCCTACAAGGCGTGGCTTATAGTTTCATTGAGTTAAACAAGGCTGTGATCCAAGTGATAAGTTTGGTCACTTTTCTGTAACTGTGGTTTCCATTCTGTCTGCCCTCTGAGGGATAAGGATAAGAGGCTTGTGGAAGCTTCCTGATGGGAGGGTGTAGCTGTAGGGGGATCTGGGTCTTGCTTTGATGGATGGGGCCATGCTTAGTAAATATTTAATCCAATTTTACAGGGCTATGTTCCCTCCCTGTAATTTGGCCTGAGGCCAAACTATGGTAGGGTTAATGGCAACCTCTTTCAAAAGGGCTTATGCCAGGACTGTTGTATTCAGTGCCCCTGATCCCATGGCAGGCCTCTGTAGACTCACACCTCCACCAGAGTCTCCTGGTCACTCACAGACAAGTCTGGTTCAGTCTCTTATGGGGTCTCTGAGTCCTAGTACGCACAGAGTTTTGTACATCCATACATGACTACTGGAAAAACCATAGCTTTGACTCTACATACCTCTGTCAGCAAAATGATAGCTCTGCCTTTTAATATGCTGTCTAGGTTTGCCATAGCTTTTCTTCCAAGGAACAAGCATCTTTCAATTTCATGGTTGCAGTCACCATCCACAGTGATTTTGAAGCCCAAGAAAATAAAATATGTCACTGCTTCCACTTTTTCCTCTTCTATTTGCCATGAAGTGATGGGAGAGGTTGCCATGATCTTAGTTTGTTGCTTTTTTTTTTTTTAATGTTGTTTCAAGCCAGCTACTCACTAAAATTTGCCTACTCACTAAAATTTATTTGTAACCCCAACATCAATACTTGCAGCACCTTTGCAGTCATTTTCAGGCATGTGCTGAGCAGCAATAATTTTGAGAAGCTTGATGTGCCTGTTTCCTTCTGAAGTTGAACAAGGAAATGCTCTGCCTTTTTATTCAGTTCCTATACTCTAAGTAAACATGGCCTATATAGTGCCACATTTTGCACATTTTTGTTCTTTTGTGGGTGGTTTTACTACCAAAGCTGTACAAGTATAGTGCTGAAGTGTTGTTTATTGTTTCTCACTGCAAAAATGTTTTAATGTACCTTATGGAGAAAATATGTAAGTTAGATGAGGTTTCTTCAGGCATGCTGTTGGCTGTGAGTGTAATATTGTTGAACAAACTATACATATTAAATAAGGCATCTTAAAAAATATTAAGTAAGATTAGGTATTAATTGGGGGCTGAAAATGCTGTGACTAGAGGCTTGCAGAAACCTAAACCTTTATTTCTTCTAAGATCAATGTTTTAGTATTTACTAATTTGGTGTTCACACTGACTTCATAGAATAGAACTGCTGCAAGTAAAGATTATTGGCTATCTACTATTGAAACAGTTTAGTAGAGTTAATCCAGCCAGCTTGGCTTGACAGCGATTTCTAACATTAAAGGCACATGTTGTGAATGTATTTTCTTGCAATTGTTTTTCAATAGCATGATTTCTCAATGAACAGTCATGTATTTTATATTTTATTTGCTTTGCAATATTTATTGAGGTATAGATGATTTACAATATTATATTAGTTTCAGGTGTGCAACTTAGTATTTCAAAATCTTTGTACATTTTACTGTATTTAAAGTTGGTATAAAATATTGGCTATAATTCCTGTGTTGTACAATATATCTTTGTAATTTATTTTATACATAGGTATTTATAACTCTTAATTCCCTAGTTTGATCTCCTCCTTCCCACTTTCCTCTCTCTGCTGGTAACCACCACTTTGTTCTCTATATCCATGAATCTATTTTTCTTGTATTCATTGCTTATTTTTATTTTTTAGATTCCACATATGTGATAAAATACAGTATTGTCTTTCTATGTCTGACTTAGTTTAATAAGCATAATGCCATCTCGATCCATCCAAATTCTTGAAAATGGCAGAATTTCATGCTTTTATGGCTGAGTAATGTTTCCTTATATATATATATATATATATATATATATATATATATATATCACATATTATTTATCCATTACTATATTGATGGCAGATAAGTTGCTTACATGTCTTGGCTATTGTAAATAATGCCACTATAAACATAGGTGTGCATTTCTCTTTTCAAATTGATGTTTTCATTTTCTTCATATATGTGACCTGCACTGTAATTGCTGGTAGTTCTATCTTTAGTTTTTTGAAGAACTTCCATCCTGTTTTCTATAGTGTCTGCACCAATTTACAGTCCAACTTAAAGGGTATTACAGTATCATATTATCATATTCTGCATAACCTCACCAACACTTGCTATTTGTAGACTTTTTTTTCCTTTTGGCCATGCCACCCAGTCTGTGGGATCTTAGCTTGTAGACCAGGGGTTAAATCTAGGACATGACAGTGAAAGCACTGAGTCCCACCCACTGGGATGCCAGGGAAAATTATCTGATTAGTGATAAGATGCTATTTAATGTGTTTTTTGGTCATATGTGTATCTCCTTTGGAAAAACATCTGTTCAAGTCTTCTGCCTATTTTTTATTTGGTTATTTTTTTATTGTTGTTGAATTGTACAAGCTGCTAATGTGTTTTGGATAATAACATATTTGTCATATCACTTGCAAATATTTTTCCATTAAGTAGATTATCATTTTGTCAAAGTTTTCCTTTGCTGTGCGAAAGCTTTTAAGCTTGAGTAGGAACCGTTTGTTTATTTTTCCTTTTGTTTCTTTGCCTCAGAAGACTGATCCAAAAAATAGTGCTACAATTTATATTAAAGAGTGTTCTGTCTAGGTTCTCTTCACAGATAACCAGTGTTACATTTAGGCCTTTAAAAGATTTTGAGTTTTCTTTTCAATGTGATATAAGGAAATATTCTAATCTCATTCTTTTACATGTAGCTGTCCTGTTTCCTCAGCACCATATATTGAAGAGATTGTCTTTTCTCCATTGTATATTCTTGCCTCCTTTATCATAGATTAATTGGCCATAATTGTGTGGGTTTATTTCTAGACTCTCTATTCTGTTCCATTGATCTATTTGTCTGGTTTTCACCAGTACTATGTTATTTTGGCTTCTCCCAAGAGTAGTTCAGCTGGTAAAGAATCTGCCTGTAATGCAGGAGGCCCCAGTTCAATTCCTGGGTTGGGAATGAATGTATAGCACATACTATTTTAACTACTGTAGCTTTGCAATACAGTCTGAAATAAAGGAGCATCCTACCTCTATCTTTTTTTTTTCTCAAAATTGCTTTGGTTGTTTGGGGCCTTTTGTGGTTCTATAAATTTTAAAGTTATTTGTTCTAGTTCTGTGAAAAATGTCATGGGTATTTTGTTAGGGATTTCATTAAATTTGTAGACCACTGTGGGTAGTATGGACATTTTATGAATAATGTCTTCCAATACATGAACATGGAATATCTTTGCATTTATTTCTATCATCTTCAATCTCCTTTATCAGTGTTTTTAGTTTATAGGTAGATCTTTAATCTCCTTGGTTAACTTTATTCCCATGGCTTTTAATCTTTTTTAATACAATTGTAAATGGCATGACTTTCTTGAATTCTATTTCATTATTAGTTTATAGAAATGCAACACATTTCTGTATATTAATATTATATCCTGCAAATTTACTGAATATATTTATTATTTTTATTTATTTTTTTGTGTGTGGAGACTTTAAGGTTATATATATATATGCACACACACACACACACATATATATATATACACGTATATATATATATATATATATATATATATATATATATATATATATATATATATAAATAGTTTTATGTCATCTGCAAAGAGTGACAGTTTCACTTTTCTCTTCCAATTTGGAGGTTTCTTACTTCTTTTTTTCTGATTACTGTGACTAGGACTTCTTATACTATATTAAATAGAATTGCTGACAATGGGCATCCTTGACTTTTTACAATTTTAGAGGAAAAATTTTCAGCTTTTCATTATTTAGTATGAAGTTAGCTGTGTTCAGTTCAGTTCAGTCTCTCAGATGTGTCTGATTCTTTGTGACCCCATGGACTGCAGCACACCAGGCCTTCCTGTCCATCAACAACTCCCACAGTTTACTCAAACTCATGTCCATTGAGTTGGTGATGCCATTCAACCATCTCATCCTCTGTTGTCCCATTCTCCTCCTGCCTTCAATCTTTCCCAGCATCAGGGTCTTTTCCAATGAGTTAGTTCTTCACATCAGGTGGCCAAAGTATTGGAGTTTCAGCTTCAGCATCAATCCTTCCAATGAATATTCAGGACTTGTTTCCTTTAGGATGGACTGGTTGGATCTCCTTTCAGTCCAAGGGACTCTCAAGAGTCTTTTCCAACACCACAGTTTGAAAGCACAACACTCTGCATATTAGTTAAATAAGCAGGTTGACAATATACAACCTTGAAGTACTCCTTTCCCAATTTTAAATACATCTGTTGTTCCATGTCCAACAGTAACTGTTGTTTCTTGTCTTGAATATAGCTTTCTCAGCAGGCAGGTAAGGTGGTTGGGTATTCCCATCTCTTTAAGAATTTTCCACAGTTTGTTGTGCTTCATACAGTTTAAGGCTTTAGCATAGTCAATGAAATAGAAGTAGAAGCTTTTATGGAGTTACCTTGCTTTTGCTATGATCCAGCAGATGTTGGCAATTTGCTCTCTGGTTGCTTTGCCTTTTGTAAATCCAGCTTGTATATCTAGAAGTTCTTGGTTTATGTATGTTGAAGCCTAGCTTGAAGGATTTTGAGCATAATTCTGTTAGCATGTGAAATGAGTGCAGTTGTGTGGTAATTTGAACATTCTTTGGTATTGCCTTTCCTTGGGATTGGAATGAAAATTGAACTTTTCCAGTCCTGTGGCCACTGCTGAATTTTCCATATTTGCTGGCATATTGAGTGCAACACTTTCACAGCATCATCTTTTAGGATTTGAAATAGCTTAACTGGAATTCCATCACATCCACTAGCTGTGTTCATAATAATTCTTCTGAAGGCCCACTTGGCTTCACAATCCAGGAAGTCTGACCCTGGGTGAGTGACCATACCACCGCCATTATCCAGGCCATTGAGACATTTTCTGTACCATTATTCTGTGTATTCTTGCCACCGCTTCTTAATCTCTTCTGCTTCTGTTAGGTTATTGCTGTTTTTGTCCTTTATTGTGCCCACCTTTGCATGAAATTTTCCCTTGGTATCTCTAATTTTCTTGAAGAGATCTCTAGTCTTTCCCACTCTATTGTTTTCCTCTATTTCTTTGCATTGGTCACTTAAGAAGGCTTTCTTATCACTCCTTGCTCTTCTGTTGATCTCTGCATTCAATTGGGTGTATCTTTCCCTTTCTCCTTTGCCTTTTTCACTTCTCTTCTTTTCTAAGCTATTTGTAAAGTTTCCTCAGACAATCATTTTGCCTTTTTGCATTTCTATTTTCTTGGGGACAGTTTTGGTCACAACCTCCTATACAATGTTATGAACCTCCGTCCAACGTTCTTCAGGGTTTCTGTCTACCAGATCTAATCCCTTAAATCTATTTGTCACTTCCACTGTATAATCATAAGGGACATGATTTAGGCCATACCTGAATGGTTTAGTGGTTTTCTCTATTTTCTTCAATTTGAGCTTGAATTTTGCAATAAGGAGCTGATGATCGGAGCCACAGGCCACTTCAGGTCTTGCTTTTGCTGACTGTATAGAGCTTCTCCATCTTCAGCTGCAAAGAATACAGTCAATCTGATTTCGCTATCAACCATCTGGTGACGTACATGTGTAGAGTGGTCTCTTTTGTTGTTGAAAGAGGGTGTTTGCTATGACCAGTGCATTCTGTTGGCAAAACTCTGTTAGTCTTTGTCCTACTTCATTTTGTCCTTCAAGACCAAATTTGCCTGTTACTCCAGGTACCTCTTGACTTCCATTCCAGTCCCCTATGATGAAAAGGACAACTTTTTTTGGTGTTTGTTCTAGAAGGTGTTGTAGGTCTTTCTAGAACAGGTCAGCATCAGTTTCTGTGGCATCAACAGTTGGGGCATAGACTCGGATTACTGTGATGTTGAACGGCTTGCTTTGGATACAAACTGAGATTATTCTGTCATTTTTTATTGTGCAGCCATGCTTGGTTGCACTTTCTGCATATTGAACTCTTGTTCACTGTGAAGGCTACTGCATTCTTTCTAAGGAATTCTTGCCCACAGTAGTAGATAAAATTGTTATCTGAATTAAATGTACCCATTCCTGTCCACTTTATTTCACTGATTCCTAACATGTTGATGTTTAGTCTTACCATTTCCTGTTTGACCACATCCAATTTACCTTGATCCATGAAGCTAACATTCCAGGTTCCTATTCAGTATTGTTCTTTAAAGCATCAGACTTTACTTTTACCACCAGACAAAATCAAAACCGGTTGCCCTTTCAGCTTTGACTCAGCCTCTTCATTCTCTCTGGAGCTAGTTCTCTGCTCTTCCCCAGGGGCTTATTGGACACCTACTGACCTGGGGTGTTCATCTTTCCATTTCATATCTTTTTGATATAGTATTCATTTAAGATTTTTTGTAGCTCTGTGATATTGGTTATTATTTTTCCTCTTTCTTTCTATTTTGTCTTCTTTGGACCTCTCTCTTTTTGCTTGATGAGTCTGGCTAAAGGCTTATAAATTTTGTTTATATTTTTATTTTTTTTCTTTTTTAATTTTTAAAAATTGATCAATTTATCTTAATTGGAGGTTAATTACTTTATAATACTGTGGTGGTTTTTGTCATACATAGACATGACTCAGCCACAGGTGTACATGTTTTTGAAAAACAAGCTCTTGGTTTCATGGGAATATTTTATTTTTTTTTATTTATTTGTTTATTTTTTGGTATCTATTTCATTTAATTCCTCTCAGATTTGGTCTTTGTTCTTCTTATTCTAATTTATTAGATGGTAGGTTAGGTTGTTTATTTGAGACTGTTCTTTTTTCCTTGAAATAGGCTTGTATCATTATAAACTTCCCTTTTAAAACTACTTTTGCCACATCCCCCAAATCCTGGAAAATTATGTTTTTATTTTTCTTTGTCTTGAGGTCTAATTATATTTCTTCTGTGATTTCTTTATTGACAAATTGGTTTCTCAGTAGTATGTTTTTTATTTGCCACATGTTTGTGTTTTTCTTATTTTCTTCCTGTAATTGATTCTTGTTATTTAGTTGCTGAGTCATGTCTGAATCTTTTGTGACCCCATGGACTGTAGACCACCAGGCCCCTCTATCCATAGGATTTTCCAGGTAAGAATACTGGATTCGGTTTCCATTTCCTTCTCCAGGGGATCTTTCTGACCAAGGGAACGAAGCTCTGTCTCTTACATTGGCAGGAGGCTCGTTTACCTGTAAGCCATGAAGGAAGCCTAGTGATAATTGATTCCTAGTATACTATTGTGTTAGAAAAAAATGTTTGATATAATTTTTATCCTCTGAAATCTGTTGAGACTTGATTTTTGACTGAGCATATGATCTATCTTAGAGAATATTCAATGTACTCTTTTTTTTTCCTTAAAAAGTATTTTACTATCCTTCCCTTTCATAGAAATTTATAATAATTTATTTCATTAGGAGCTCAGTACTGAATGCATACAACAGGAAAGAAAAGTACTGTCTGAAAATTTTAAAAGGAGATACATTATCAAATTCCTTAAATCAGGGGTTGTGTGCTCATATATAAATTCATGAACAGTCGCATTACACAAAAGAAGTCTTATAAACTGCAAAAACACTTTTTGTTTCAATATACCAATCACATGCATTAATTTTTTAGTGTTATCACTTGAAGCACAATTAATTTGTTATTCTACAAATGCCTATATGCTTTTGTTTTGCTATCTTTAACTACTTCAGGGCACTGTGCCAAACATTCATTATATTTTTATCCTCTGTTGTAGAGAGGTGCAGACTGGAGAGGCTGACATTAGTGCAGAAAAAAAAATTGTCAAATATGGTTCATTTTGTTCTGTAATTAAACATAGGACTCCATTTTAAATATCTCGCTACTAGAAATCTATTTATTTGTTTTGTATTTTTTTTTAAATTTTATATTGGAGTATAGTTGACTAACAATGTTTTCTTAGTTCCAGTTATAAAACAAAGTGATTAAGCTATACATATTCATATATCTGGGCTTCCTTGGTAGCTCAGCTGGTAAAGAATCTGTCTGCAATGCAGAAGACCCCTGTTCGATTTCTGGGTCAGGAAGATACTATAGAGAAGGGATAAGTTATCCACTCCAGTATTCCTGGGCTTCCCTGGTGGCTCAGATGGTAAAGAATCTGCCTGCAATGCAGGAGACCTGCATTGATGCAATGCAGAAGACCTGCATTCAATCCCTGAATTGGGGAGATACCCTGGAGGAGGGCATGGCAACCCACTCCAGTATTCTTGCCTGGAGAATATCCGTGGACAGAGGAGCCTGGTGATCTACAGTCCATGGGATCACACAGAGTTGGACAAGACTGATCAACTAAGCACAGCACACAGCACAGCATACATGTATCTACTTTTTTTCAGATTCATTTTCCATTTAGGTTGATATGCAATACTGAGCAGAGTTCCCTGTTCTATATAGTAGGTCTTTTTGGTTGTCATTTTAAATTCAGCAATATATACATGTCCATTACAAACTCCCAATCTATCTGTCCCTACCAATGCTTTACCCTCGGTACCCATAAGTTCGTTCTCTAGGTTTGTGAGTCTATTTCTGTTTTGTAAATAAGTTCATTGGTATCAAGGCTTCTGTTGTGGCTCAGCTGGTAAAGAATCCACCTGCTATGTGGGAATCCTTGGTTCGATCCCTGGGTTGGGAAGATCCCCTGGAGAAGGGAAAGGCTACCCACTCCAGTATTCTTGCCTGGGGAATTCCATGGACTGTATAGTCCATAGGGTCGCAAAGAGTTGGACATGACTGAGTGACTTTCACTCTCATTCATATCATTTTTTTGTAGATTTCTCATTTTAATGATATCATACTATATTTCACTTTCTCTGTCTTACTTCCTTCACTCAGTGTGACAATTTCTAGGTCCATCAATGTTGGTGAAAATGTCATTATTTAATTGCTTTTATGACTGAGTAAGATTCCATCATATTTATGTACAACATGTTCTATATCCATTCTTCTGTTGATGGGCATTTAGGTTACTTTCATGTCTTGACTATTGTAAACAGCACTGATATGAAAACTGAAGTGCATGTATCTTTCCAAATAATTGTTTTCTCTGATGGATGCTCAGGAACAGGACTGCAGAATCATGTTAGCTTTATTTTTAGTTTTTGTTTTTTTTTTTTAAGGAATCTACAAACTGTGCTTCATAGTTGCTGTCCCACCGACAGTATATGAAGGTTCCCTTTTCTTCACACTCTCTTCAGCATGTATTGCTTTCAGACATTTTGATTAAGGCCATTCTGATTGCTGAGAGGTGATAACCATTTTAATTTTGATTCACATTTTTCTAATACTTAGTAATATTAAGCATCTATTCATGTGCTTCATGGCCATCTGTGTGTCTTTTTGGAGAAATATCTAGATTTTCTGCTCATTGTGTGTGTGTGTGTGGGGGGGTAATTGCTACACAATGATGTGGTGATCTCTGCTGTACATCAACACGAATCAGTCATAATTATATATGTATATCCCCTTCCTCTTCAGTCTCCCTCTGAGTCCATCCCTCTGGGTCATCACAGAGTGCCAGACTGGGGTCCCTGTGTTATACAGCGGCTTCCTGCTAGTTATCTATTTAACACATGATAGTGTTAATATGCCAATACTACTTTCTAAATTTCTTCTAGCTTCTACTTCTACTTCCCCAGATATGTCCACAAGTCCATTCTCTACATCTGCATCTCCATTTCTTTTCTGTAAATAAGTTCATCAGTACTATTTTTCTAGATTCCATATATATATTAGTATATGGTATTTGTCTTTCTTTTTCTTACTTCACTCTGCATAACAGTCTCTATGTTCATCCACCTCACTGCAACTGACTCTAATTTGTTCCTTTTTATGACTGAGTAGTATTCCATTGTGTATATGTACCACATCTTTTTCTGTCAATGGACATCTAGGCTGCTGCCATGTCCTGGCTATTGCAAATAGTGCTGCAGTGAACATTTGGATACATGTTTCTTTTTGAATTTTGAATCTCAGGGTATATGACCAGTAGTGAGATTTTTGGGTCATATGATATTTTATTCCTAGTTTGTTAAGGAATCTCCATTCTGTTCTCCATAGTGGCTATACCAATTTTCTGTACTTAGAAAAGTGAAGTGGGGTCCCCTTTTCTCAACATCCTCTCTAACATTTATTATTTGTAGCTTCTTTTTCTTTTAATGCTGACCACTCTGATTGGTGTCAGGTGACACCTCACTGTAGTTTTCATTTGCATTTCTCTGATAATGAGCAATATAGGACATTTTTTCATGTGATTGTTAATCATCTGTATGTCTTCTTTGGAGAAATGTCTGTTTAGGTCATCTTCCCATTTCATGTTCTTTCTTTTTTTAATTAATTTTAATTGGAGGATAATTACTTTATGATATTGTGATGGTTTTTCCCATACATCAATATGAATCAGCCGCAGGTATACATTTCCTGATTGAGTTGTTTGTTTTGATGATATTAAGCTGTATGAGCCACTTGTAAATTTTGGAGATTAGTCCCCTGTCGGCCACATGGTTTGCAAATATTTTCTTCCATATTATGAATTGTCTTTTAATTTTATTTATGGTATCTTTTGCTGTGCAAAAGGTTTTGAGTTTACTTATCTCCAATTTGCTTATTTTTGTTTTTATTTCCATTACTCTGGGAAACAGACTGAAAAAAGTATTGCTGTGAAAGTTTTCTGCCTATGTTTTCCTCTAAGAGTTTTATGCACTCTGGTCTCATATTTAGGTGTTTAATCCAGTTTGAGTGTAATTTCGTGTATGGTATTAAAAAATGTTCTGTGAAAGTTTTCTGCTTATGTTTTCCTCTAAGAGTTTTATGCACTCTGGTCTCATATTTAGGTGTTTAATCCAGTTCGAGTATAATTTCGTGTATGGTATTAAAAAATGTTCTATTTTTAATCTTTACATATAGTTGTCCAATTTTCCCAGGACAATTTATTGAAGAGACTCCTTTCTCCCTTGTATAGTCTTAACCCATTTAATTGACTATAGGTGCATGGATTTATTTCTGATCTTTTCTTTGATTTATATTTTTATTTTTATGCCAGTACCATACTATTTTGAGACAATAGCTTTGAATTATAGCCTGAAGTCAGGGAGCCTAATTCCTTTAGCCCTATTTTTCTTGCTCAAGATTGCTTTTGCTCTTTTGTGTCTGTTGTGTTTCCATACAAGTTTTAAGAATTTTTGTTCTAGTTCTATAAGACATGCCATTGGCAACTTGATAGGGATTGTATTGAATATGTAGACTGGCTGGGTTTATATAGCAATTTTCACAATATTGATTCTTCCAATCTAAGAACATGGAATATTTTCCCACATGGGTCATCTTCTATTTATTTAATAAGCATCTTATAGTTTTTGGAGTACAGGTCTTTTCTCTCATTAGGTAGGTTTATTCCTAGGTATTTTATTGTTTTGCTGCCATGATAAATGGCATTGTTTCCTTAATTTCTTTTCCCAATATATCATTGATAGTATATAAGAATGAAAGCTATTTTTGTGTATTAATTTTGTTACCTGCAACTTTACCAATTTCATTGATGAGCTTTGGTACTTTTCTGGCAGCATCTTAAGCATTTTATATGTATACTTTCATGTCATCTGCAGGAAGTGACATTTTTACTTTTTCTTTTCCAATTTGGATAGCTTTTGATTTTTTTCTTAATCTCTGATTGCTATGGTGAGGATTCCCAAAACAATGTTGAATTAAAGTGGTGAGAGTAGACAGCCTTGTCTTGCCCCTGATCTTAAAGGAAATTCTTTCAAATTTCACCACTGAGTATGAGGTTAGCTGTAGGTTTGTTGTATATGGCCTTTATTATGTTGAAGTATGTTATTTCTTTTTTAAACATTTCATTTGTCTTTCTAGAGAGTTTTTAACCTAAAGGGGTGTTGAATTTTGTAAAAAGCAAAATAAAACAAACTTTTTCCTGCATCTATTGAGATGATCATATGCTTTTTTCTTCAATTGGTTAATGTGGTTCATCACACTGATTATTTGTGGATACTGAAGAATCCTTGCATCTCTGTGATAAATCCCACTTGATTATGGTGTTTGAAACTTTTAATATATTGTTGGATTCAGAGTGCTACTATTTTGTTGAAGATTTTGTGTCTATGTTCATCAGTTATATTGGCCTGTTTTTTTCTTTTTGTTTGCCATACCTGTGTCTGGTTTTGGTATCAGGATGAGTGTGGCATCATAGGATGAGCTTAGGAGTTTTCTTTCCTTTGCAATTGTTTGGATAAACTTCAAGAAGATGGGTACCAGTTCTTCTTTAAATGTTTGCTAAAATTTGCCTGTGGAGCCACCTGTTCCTGGACTTTTGTTAGACGGAAGTTTTTAATCACAATTTCAATTTGAGTACTTGTGATTGGTCTATTCTTATTTTGTATTTCTTCCTGGTTTAACGTTGGGAAATTGTACCATTCTAAAAATTTGTGCATTTCTTCCAAGTTACCCATTTTATCAGCATACAGTTGCTTACAGTAGTTTTTCATGATCCTTTGTATTTCTGGGGTGTCAATTGTATTTTAATTCTAATTTCATTGATTTAAAACCTGTCCTTTTTTTTTCTTGATGAGTCTTGATAAAAGTTTATCAATTTTGTTTATGTTTTCAAAGTAGTATATTTTAGTTTCATTGATTTTGCTATTGTTTTCTTTATCTCTGTTTCATCTATTTTTTTCTCTCATCTTTATGATTTCTTTGCTTCTACTAACTTTGCATTTTGTTCCTTCTTTTTTCTCTAGTTCCTTTTGAGGTAAGGTTAGGTTGTTTATTTGATATTTTTCTTGTTTTCTGTGGTAAGATTGGATTGCTATAAACTTCTCTCTTAGAACTGCTTTTGCTGCATCTCATATGTTTTGAATCATTGTGCTTTTGTTTCCATTTTTCTCTAGTTATTTCTTGATTTCCTCTCTGTTTTCTTCGGTTCTCCATTGGTTGTACAATAGCATATTATTTAGCCTCTTCATTTTAGTGATTTTTAGAGTTGTTTCTTTTAGTTTATTTCTAATCTTATAGCATTCTGGTCAGACAAGATATTGGATATGATTAAATTTTCTTAAATTTACTGAGACTCACTTTGTGGCCCAGAATGTGGACAATCCTGGAGAATGTTCCATGAGCTCATGAGAAGAATATGCATTGTGCTGCTTTGGGAAAGAATGCTCTATAAATATCGATTGAATCAATTTAGTCTAATGTATCATATAATGCCTGTGTTTCCTTATTGATTCTCTTTCTAGATAATCTATCCATTGATGAAAGATATATTAACACCCTCTACTATTACTGTGTTACTGTCGACTTCTCCCTTTATAGTTGTTAGTATTTGCATAATATATTGAGATGCTTTTTTTCTGGGTACACATATATTTACAATTGTTATATCTTCTTCTTGGAAAAATCTCTTTATCAATATGTAGTATTCATCTTTGTCTCTTATTTTAAAGTCTATTTTGTCTTATATGAGTATTGCTTATTCCAACTTCCTTTTGATCTCCATTTGCATGGAATATCTTTTTTCCATACCTTCACTTTCAGTCTGTATGTGTCTCTAGGTCTAAAGTGGATCACTTGTAGACAGAATATTTGGTATTCATTCAATCATTCCATGTCTTTTGGTTGGAGCGTTTAGTTCATTTGCATTTAAAGTAGTTGTTGATATATATGTTTCTATTGCCATTTCTTAATTGTCTTCAGTTTTTGTTTTGTTTTGTTTGTTTGTTTTGTATTTTGATGACCATCTTTTGGGCTTTGTTCCCACTCTGTTAGTTGTGTGACCTGAAGTGACCCAGCACTGGAACCTACAGACTGTTTGGTGGGACTAATGGTGGCCTCTGAGAGGGCTCACACTAATAAGTACATCCCAGAATCTCTACTGC
Source organism: Cervus elaphus (assembly GCF_910594005.1). Taxonomy (NCBI): domain Eukaryota; kingdom Metazoa; phylum Chordata; class Mammalia; order Artiodactyla; family Cervidae; genus Cervus; species Cervus elaphus. Next base: position 127,393,707 of record NC_057848.1, read on the forward strand.
TATTGTCTTTGCCCCTTCAGTAAGTCACAGCTACTCCCCTGCTTCTGCAGGAGCCCCCTGCCCCCAAAATACTAGCAGGTAGGTCTGGCCTAGTCTTCCATGGGGTCACTGCTTGCTTCTCTTGGGTGCTAATGTAGACAAGATTCTGTGTACCCTCCTAGAGTAGAGTCTCTGTTTTTCCCAGTCCCATGGAAATACTATGATCACATACTGTCTTTCAAAGCCAGATTCCCTGGGGATTTCTTCTCTAGCTGCCAGACCGCCAGGCTGGGAAGCCTAATGTGGGGCCCAGAATTTTCAGACCTATGATATAACATCTGTGGAATAATTATCTTCCATTTTGTGGATAACCCAGAACTTTCACTCCTGTTATATAACATCTGTGGTATAATTGCATTTCATGTTGTGGATTTCCCACCTAGTGTGTATGCAATTTGATTTTGTTATGATTGTGCCCCTTCCACCATCTCATTGTGACCTATTGCTTTTATTTGGATATATGGTGCCTTTTTTGGGGGGTGTAGCATCCAATTTTTTTTTTTTTTTTTTGTCGATAATTGTTCAACAGTTAGTTGTGGCTTTGGTGCTCTCACAAGAAGGGGGGTGAGCTCACGTCCTTCCACTCCACCGTCTTGAGCTAATCCAATTAAGCTCTTGTAAAGAATGCATGTGTATGTGTTATTCACTCGGATGTGTCTCAGTCTTTGTGATCCCATGGACTGAAGCCCACTAGGCTCCTCTGTTCATGGAATTCTCCATGCAAGAATACTGGAGTGGGTAGTCACTCCCTTCTCCAGGGGTTATTCCTGGCCCAGGGACTGAACCCAAATCTCCCACATTGCAGTCATATTATTTACCATTGGAACCACTAGGGAAGTCCACAAAGAATGTCTATTTAGCTGTGTTAGAAAAAATGTTTCTAGATGTCCATTATGTCCAACTCTTATATTGTGGCATTAAGACAACTGTTGTATTATAAAATTTCTATATGGAAAGTATTTCCATTGATTCAGTGGGGTGTACATATCCTTGGTTATAATTGCATTGCTAGTTTCTAACTTTATGTCTGTTAGTATTTGTTTTGTATATTTAGGTGTTCCTCCACATTAGCACACTGAAAGATAAAAACCATTATCTCAATAGATGCAGAGAAAGCCTTTGACAAAATCCAACATCAATTTATGATAAAAACTCTTCAGAAAGCAGGCATAGAAGGAACATACTTCAACATAATAAAAGCCATATATGATAAAGCCACAGCAAACATTATCCTCTATGGCAAAAAATTGAAAGCATTTCTTCTAAAGTCAAGAACAAGACAGGGGTGCCAACTCTCACCACTACTATTCAACATAGTTTTTCAAGTTTTAACCACATCAATCAGATAAAAAAAGAAAATAAAAACAATCCAGATTGGAAAAGAAGTAAAACTCTCGTGGTTTGCAGATGACATGATCCTCTACATAGAAAACCCTAAAGATTCCAGCAGAAAATTACTAGAGCTAATCAATGAATATAGTAAAGTTGCAGGATATAAAATTAACATGCAGAAATTCCTTGAACTCCTATACACTAACAGTGAGAAAACAGAAAGATAAATTAAGGAAACAACTCCATTTACCATTGCAACGAAAAGAATAAAATACTTAGGAATAAATTTACCTAAAGAAACAAACTATCTATATATAGAAAACTATAAAACACTGGTGAAAGAAATCAAAGATGACACAACTAGGTGGAGAAATATACCATATTCATGGATCAGAAGAATCAATGTCGTGAAAATAAGCATACTACCCAAAGCAATCTATAGATTCAATACAATCCCTACCAAGCTACCAATGGTACTTTTCACAGAACTAGAACAGATAGTTTCACAATTTGTATGGAAATACAATAAACAATTAATAGCCAAATCAATTGTGAGAAAGAAGAATGGAACTGGAAGAATCAACCTGAAGGGCTTCAGACAATACTACAAAGCTACAGACATCAATAAAGTATGGTTCTGGCACAAAGACAGAAATGAAGATCAATGGAACAAAATAGAAAACCTAGAGATAAATCCATGCAGCTATGGACACCTTATCTTTGCCAAAGTAGGCAAAAATATACAATGGAGAAAAGATAGTCTTTTAACAAGTGGTGCTGGGAAAATTGGTCAACCACTTGAAAAAGAATGAAACTGGAACACTTTCTAACACCATATACAAAAATAAACTCAAAATGGATTAAAGATCTAAATGTAAGACCAGAAACTCTAAAACTCCTAAAGGAAAACTTAGGCAGAATACTCTCTGACATAAATCACAGCAAGATCCTCTATGACCCACCTCCCAGAATAATGGAAATAAAAGCAAAAATAAACAAATGTGACCTAATGAAACTTAAAAGCTTTTGCACAACAAAGGAAAAAAGACAGCCTTCATAATGAGAGAAAATAATAGCAAATGAAGCAGCTGACAAAGAATTAATCTCAAAAATATACAAGCAACTCCTGCAGCTCAATACCAGAAAAATAAATGACCCATTCAAAACACTGGCCAAAGAACTAAATACACATTTCTCCAAAGAAGACATACAGATGGCTAACAAACACATGAAAAGATGCTCAACATCACTCATTATCAGAGAAATGAAAATCAAAACCACAATGAGGTACCACCTCACGCCATTCAGAATGGCTGCTATCCAAAAGTCTACAAACAATAAATGCTGGAGAGGGTGTGGAAACAAAGGGAACTCTCTTACATTCTTGGTGGGAATTCAAACTAATAGAGCCACTATGGAGAACAGTGTGGAGACTCCTTAAAAAAACTGGAAATAGAACTGCGATATGACCCAGCAACCCTACTGCTGCGCATACGCACAGAAGAAACCAGAATTGAGAGACACGTGTACCCTAATGTTAATTGCAGCACTGTTTACAATAACTAAGACATGGAAGCAACCTAGATGTCCATCAGCGGACAAATGGAAAAGAAAGTTGCGGTATATATACACAATGGAATATTACTCAGCTATTAAAAAGAACACATTTTAGTCAGTTCTAATGAGGTGGATGAATCTGGAGCCTATTATACAGGGTGAAGTAAGTCAGAAAGAAAAACACCAATACAGTACATTAACGCATATATGTGGAAATTAGAAAGATGGTAATGATGACCCTTTAAGCAAGACAGAAAAAGAGACACAGATATAAAGAGCAGACTTTTGGACTCTGTGGGAGAAGATGAGCATGGGATGATTTGAGAGAATAGCACTGAATCATGTATATTACCATATGTGAAATAGATGACCAATCCAAGTTTGATGCACGAAACAGGGCACTCAAAGCCAGTCCACTGGGACAACTCAGAGATATAGGATGGGAAGGAAGGTGAGAGGGGCTTTTGGGACAGGGGGACACATGTACACCCATGTCTGATTAATGTCAATGTATGGAAAAAACCACCACAATATTTTAAAGTAATTAGCCTCCAATTAAAATAAATGTTAAAAAAACTTAGGTGTTCCTTTAACAAGTGCGTGAGTATAAATAACATTAATGAGCATAATATATTCTTATATTGATTCTTTATCATTATTTAATGTCCTTCCTTGTCTTATTCTTTAGAAGTTTTTTTGAAGCTATTTTGTACCATATGAGTATTGCTATTCCCACTTTCTAGTTATTTCCATTTTCATTACTCTCTTTTCCCATCCCCTCACTCACAGTCTGTGTGTATCTTTTGCCCTGAATTGAGTCTTTTTAGAGAGCATATTAAAAGATCTTGTTTTATATTTTATCTAATCAGCTATTCTGTCTTTTCATGGAGTATTTAGTTCATTGACATTTATATGGATTACTGACAGGTATGTACTTCTTGCCATTTTGTTATTTGCTTGCTGGTTGTTTTGGTAGTTCCTCTCTGTCCTTTTCTTCTTCTTTATTTCCTTTTTTGTTGTTGTTGTTTGTTTGTTTTATTTTTTTTTCAGTGGCATGCTTGTGTTCTTTCTCTCTTGTTTCTGTATATCTATTGTTAAGTTTTGGATTAGTTGTCACTATGAGGTTCAAATATTTTGACCCATATTTATATCTATGCATTTAAAAAAATGTTCAGTGTATTCTAAAATATCTACATTTCTTACTAAGATTTAAGATTTTGATGTCATACTTTACATCTTCACATTTATCTCTTCAGTCTTAATTTAGTTTTAGTTGATTTTATATTTTTTCTTTCAATCTTCACACTAGCTTTTATAGTGGTTGTCTCATAGCCTTTACTATATATTTTCCTTTACTAGTGGGGTATTTCCCTTCCTGTAGATTTTTATTTCTCATCATAGTGTTCTCTTTTCCATTTAATGAAGACCCTTTAGCATTTCTTTTAGGGTGGATTTGGTATTGAGTGAATACCTTAAAGTTTTGCTTGTCTGAGGAATTTTTAAAATCTCTCCTAATTGTAAATAATAATCTTACTGCATAGAGTATCTGAAGTTTCAGATTTTTCACTATCAGCTCTTAATTATATCATACAACTCCTTCTTGTCTTGCAAAGTTTTTGCAGCAAAATCAGTGTATAGCCTTATGGGTAAATCTTGTATGTGACACTTATTCTCGTGCTCCTTAACACTTCTCTCTTTACCTTTAATTTTTATTTTTCTAAACATTTTAACTGTGATTTGTCTTGGTGTGGATCTGTTTGTGTTCATCTTATTTGGGAATCTCTGTGATACATGCTTTTTTCTGAGAGTACAGTAACTTTCCTGCCATAATTTAATGAAATAAATTTTTGCTCTTTTCTCTCTCTCTTCTCTTTCTGAGATCCTATAATCCAATTGTTGTATGCTTTATGTTGCTCCAGATATCCCTTAATCTGTTCTCATTTTAAACATTATTTACCATTTCAATTGAATTCCAATATTCTATGTTCCAGCTTACTTCAGCTGTCTTCTGTTTCATCTTTATGTTGTCAATTCTTTTCAATTTGTTTTTTCTTTTCTTTTTCTTTTTTTTTTTTTTTTTTTTTTACTTTCAGTTCAGTTCAGTCACTCAGTCGTGTCTGACTCTTTGTGACCCCATGAATCGCAGCATACCAGGCCTCCCTGTCCATCACCAACTCCCAGAATTTACTCAAACTCATGTCCATCGAGTTGGTGATGCCATCCAGCCGTCTAATTCTCTGTCATACCCTTCTCCTCCATCCCTCTATCCCTCCCAGAATCAGGGTCTTTTACAATGAGTCAACTCTTCGCATGAGGTGGCCAAAGTATTGGAGTTTTAGCTTCAGGATCAGTACTTCCAAAGAAAGCCCAGGACTGATCTTCAGGATGGACTGGTTGGATCTCCTTGCAGTCCAAGGGACTCTCAAGAGTCTCCTCCAATGCCACAGTTCAAAAGCATCAATTCTTAGGCGCTCAGGTTTCTTCACAGTCCAACTCTCATATCCATACGTGACCACTGGAAAAATTATAGGCTTGACTAGATGGACCTTTGTGGCAAAGTAATGTCTCTGCTTTTTAATATGCTACCTAGATTGGTCATAACTTTCCTTCCAAGGAGTAAGTGTCTTTTAATTTCATGGCCACAATCACCATCTGCAGTGATACTGGAGCCCCAAAAATTAAAGTGAGCCACTGTTTCCACTGTTTCCCCATTTATTAGCCATGAAGTGATGAGACCAGATGCCATGATCTTAGTTTTCTGAATGCTGAGCTTTAAGCCAACTTTTTCACTCTCCTCTTTCATGTTCATCAAGAAGCTTTTTAGTTCCTCTTCACTTTCTGCCATAAGGGTAGTGTCATCTGCATATCTGAGCTTATTTATATTACTCCCAGCAATCTTGATTGCAGCTTGTGCTTCTTCCATCCCAGCGTTTCTCATGATGTACCTTGCATATAAGTTAAATGAGCAGGGTGACAATATGCAGCCTTGATGTACTCCTTTTCCAATTTGGAACTAGTCTGTTGTTCCACGTCCAGTTTTAACTGTTGCTTCCTGATCTGCATATAGGTTTCTCAAGAGGCAGGTCAGGTGGTCTGGTATTCCCATATCTTCCAGAATTTTCCACAGTTTATTGTGATCCACACAGTCAAAGGCTTTGGTGTGGTCAATAAAGCAGAAATAGATGTTTTTCTGGAACTCTCTTGCTTTTTTGATGATCCAGAAGATGTTGGCAATTTGATCTCTGGTTCCTCTGCCTTTTCTAAAATCACTTTGAACATCTGGAAGTTCACAGATCATGTATTGCTGAAGCCTGGCTTGGAGAATTTTGAGCATTACTTTACTAGCATGAGATGAGAGCAATTGGGTGGTAGTTTGAGCATTCTTTGGCATTGCCTTTCTTAGGGATTGGAATGAAAACTGACCTTGTCCAGTCCTGTGGCCACTGCTCAGTTTTCCAAATTTGCTGACATATTGAGTGCAACACTTTCACAGCATCATCTTTCAGGATTTGGAATAGCTCAACTGGAATTTCATCACTTCCACTAGCTTTGTTTGTAGTGACGCTTTCTAAGGCCCACTTGACTTCACATTCCAGGATGTCTGGCTCTAGGTGAGTGATCACACCATTGTGATTATCTGCATCATGAAGATCTTTTTTGTACAGTTCTCTGTGTATTCTTGCCACCTCTTTCTTAATATCTTCTACTTCTGTTAAGTCCTTACCGTTTCTGTCCTTTATTGAACCCATCTTTGCATGAAATGTTCCCTTGGTATCTCTAGTTGTCTTGAAGAGATCTCTAGGCTTTCCCAATCTCTTGTTTTCCTCTATTTCTCTGCATTGATTGTTGACAAAGGCTTTCTTATCTCTCCTCACTATTCTTTGGAACTCTCCATTCAAATGGGAATATCTTTCCTTTTCTCCTTGTTTTTCTCTTCTCTTCTTTTCACAGCTATTTGTAAGGCCTCCTCAGACAACCATTTTGCTTTTTTGAATTTCTTTTCCATGGGGATGGTCTTAATCCCTGTCTTCTGTACAATATCACAAAGCTCCATCAGGCACTCTGTTCATCACTCTGTTCATCAGGCACTCTGTCTATCAGATCTAGTCCCTTAAATCTATTTCTCACTTCCACTGTAGAATCATAAAGGATTTGATTTAAGTCATAACTGAATGGTCTAGTGGTTTTCTCTACTTTCTTCAATTTAAATCTGAATTTGGCAACAAGGAGTTCATGATCTGAGCCACAGTCACCTCCAGGTCTTGTTTTTGCTGACTGTATAGAGCTTCTCTATCTTTGGCTGCAAAGAATATAATCAATCTGATTTTGGTGTTGACCATCTGGTGATGTCCATGTGTAGAGTTTTCTCTTGTGTTGTTGGAACAGGGTGTTTGCTATGACCAGTGCCTTCTCTTGTTTAGTTATTGTATTTTATGTTCTTTTGTATATTTTCTAGTTCCTTGCTACCATTCTCAGTGTAATTATCTATTCTCTTACCTAATTCAGTTAGCAATCTTATTACAAATGATTTGAATTTTTATCTCGAAAATTATTCATTTCTGTTTCATTAGTTGCCTTTTCAGAGGTTTTCTCTTAGTCTTTCATTTGAGTGAAATTTTTCTGTCTTCTTGTTTTGCTTAACTTTCTCTGTCTTTATGGAATTGGGTGAAACAATTACCTCTTGCAGTCTTGACGTGCTGTCCTTTTGGGTGAGCAAAGTTATACAGTCTGTATAAGCCCAGCAGATTTGATGGTAAACCTGGATCTGAGGTAAGAATGAGAAACATCTCCACGGGATCCTAGTAGTTATTACCATGGTAGAAAATGTGTCAGGAGCTAGAGAGGTTAGGGCTAGAGCTAGGTGTTAGGTGGGGCTTCTACTCTGCTTAGAGACCAGAACTACTATCAGGGGCAGGGGTAGATCTCAAGTTGCTTAAGGAGAAGACTTGAGGTTTGGATCTCAGATGACTAAGCCATGTTGTATTTTCTTCCTCTTCCCAGCATGAAAATTTTGGTGCCCAAGTCCTGGGGTCTACCTCGGGGAATACAAATCCCCCTGTTGTAGAGAGGCCAGAGAGACTAACAGGAGTGCCATGGAAAGTGTGGACTCCAATTCCACATGCTTCACATGCTTGCTTACTCTAAATACAGGGTGGAGAGAGTGGATTTAATCTGTACAAGATGCTAGCTGGTTTTCTGCAACTACCCCTGTATATGCTTCAGCTTGAACCAAGCACCTGCCTACTTCATTAGACAGTGGCACATTGGCGCCACTGGGGACACATGCACCATATATGAATACTTTCAAGCAAGTATACCCCTTCAAGACCACAACAGATTACTTTTTCACTTAATTTATAAAGGCAGAGGAGTTTAAGCAAAATGAGAAGATGGAGCAATTTACTTCAAATAAAACAATGAGAGAAACTCCTTAAAAAACTATTGAAACAAAGATTAGCTTATCAGATAAAGAATTCAAAGCAGTTTTAATATGATTGCTAACTGAATTAAGGAAAAGAGTAGATGAATATAGTGAGAATGTTCACAAGGAAGAAAATATGCAAAATAACATTAAAAAAAAAAAAAAAACAGTAACCGAAGTGAGAAGCAAATGGGAAAGAATTAACAGCAGGCGAGGTGATACAGGTCTAAAAATACAATAACTGAAAATCAATATAAAAATTTAATAAGAGACTAAATGAAGCAGAAGACAGTATCAGTAAATTCAAAGCCTAAGCAGTAGAACTCACCTAGTCAGAGCTGAAAAACAAACAGACAAAAAAAGTAAAAACAGTGATGAAAACATAATGGACTTATGGACCAATATCGAGTGGACCACCATTAATATTATAGGAGTCTCAGAAGAAGATGAGAGACAGAAAGGAGCAAAAAAAACTTGTTTTTTTTTTAAGTAGCTGAAAATGTCCCTAACCCAGAGAATGAAACAGACACACAGATCTAGGAATCTCACAATGTTCCAAATAAAATGCACTGAAAGAGACTCACACCAACACATATTATAAAGTGCCCAAATTTAAAGAAATAGAGAGAATCTTGAAAGCAGCAAGTAAAAACAGCTTGTTACATAAATAGAAAGCTTATAGGACAAATAGCAGGTTCTTTTTAGCAGAAACTTTGCAGGCAAAAAGGGAAGTGTAGTATATATTCAAGTGCTTAAAGAAAACATTTTCTTCCAAGAATATTCTACCCAGCTAAGTTACCAAAAGTGAAAGTCGTTCAGTCGTGTCTGACTCTTTGTGACCCCATGGTCTATACCATCCATGAAATCCTCCATGCCAGAATACTGGTGTGGGTAGCCATTCCCTTCCCCAGGGTAACTTCCCAACCCAGGGATCAAACCCAGGTCTGCAGCATTGCAGGCGGATTCCTAACCAGTTGAGCCACAAGTGAAGCCCAAGAATACTAGAGTGGGTAGCCCATCCCTTTTCCAGTGGATCTTTCTGACCAAGGGATCAAACTGGGGTCTCCTACATTACAAGAAGATTCTATACTAACTGAGCTATCAGGGGAGCCCTCTTCAAATTGAAGAAACTATAAAAACTTTTCCAGCAAACCACAAAGTAAAGGAGTTTATCACCACTAGACCAGCCTTGCAAGAAATGATAGTTCTTTAAGTAGAAACAAAGGAACACTAATTAGTAACAAGATAATAAATGTAAATATAGATGTTACTAATAAATATAGAGAAAACTCAGAATAAGCTAATATTTTTAAGAAAGTGGGTATTTCATTTATAACATGGTGAAGGTTAAAACAAAAGTAGTAAAATCAACAATAACTACAATAATTTGTTAATATATACACAAGGTAAAACATGTAAATTACAACATAAATTGGAAAAAATATGAGGTGGAGTAAAAATGTACAGTATTAGAATACATTCAAACTTAAAAGCTGCTTTCAATTTAGCATTTAGTGTTATAAATATGAAGTTTTTTATACAAGTCTCAACAAATCAAAAACCTATAGTAGATACAGAAAAGGTAAAGAGTGATCTTATCACACCACTACAAAAAATCACCAAAATTGAACCTAGAGGGGTGAGACTAAGTGGGGATTGGAGAAGAGGTTTAAGAGGGAGGAGATATATGTATACCTATGGATAATTCATGTTGACATATTGCAGAAACCAACACAATATTGTAAATTACATGTCCTCCAATTAAAAATAAATTCAGAGGGCGGAGCCAAAATGGCGGAGGAATAGGACAGGGAGACCACTTTCTCCCCTACAAATTCATCGAAAGAACAATTGAACGCAGAGCAAACTTCACAAAACAACTTCTGATCGCTAGCTGAGGTCATCAGGCGCCCAGAAAAGCAGCCCATTGCCTTCGAAAGGAGGTAGGACAAAATATAAAAGATAAAAAGAGAGACAAAAGAGCTAGGGACGGAGATCCGTCCTGGGAAGGGAGTCTTAATAGAGGAAGTTTCCAAACACCAGGAAAACCTCGCACTGGTGGGTCTGGGGGAAGTTTTTGAATCTCAGAGGGCAACCTGACTGGGAGGGGAAAAATAAATAAAACCCACAGATTATGTGCCTAAAAGCAACTCCCAGCAGAAAAGTACCCCAGACGCCCGCATCCGCCACCAGCAAGTGGGGGCGGATCGGAGAGGCGCGGACGGCATTGTTTAGGGTAAGGACTGAGCCTGAGGGCCCTGAGGACAATCAGAGGGAGCTTTTGTGTTACCAACTTAAACTGTGGGACAGCAAAAGAGAGAAAATTAACTGGCTTGAACACACTGCCGGCCATTCACAGAACAAAGGGACTGAGCAAGTCCAGAGGAACTAGCTGGCTGCAGACCAGCCCAGCCCTGCCAGAGGCAGGTGGCAGGGGGTAGGGGAAAGGGGCAGGCTTGGCCCCAAGGATGGCATCATCCCCTACCACACTGCAAACAGGCCTCCAGTTTCTAACCAAAGACTTCCTGAGATTCTGGACGGTTGACATCCACCGGGAGGATCGCGGCTAGACACAGGGTGCACGCACCCGACCGACTGGTCAGGGCGGGGACTGGGGCTGGGGACGCGGAGGGGAGAAGGTGTACCGCACCCGGGGAGAGTACGCCCATCAAGCTCCTGGCTGCCTGAGCTGCTTGAGCTGGGGAAGGCACAAAATGCAGGTGCAGCTGAGTCCACGCTTTTGTGGAACACCGGAGGGCTGGAACCGCGTGCAGCACAGGGCACGCTCCATATAGAGCAGCCGGGAGCCTGAGCAGCGTAGACAGGGAAAACAGCGCCCCCCCTCCCCACAGCGCGATGGAACTAGCAACCTGAACAAGAGACCACCTCCGCCCGCCTGTGACAGGGCGGAAATTAGGCACTGAAGAGACCGGCAAACAGAAGCCAAATAGACAAAGGGAACTGCTTCAGAAGGGACCGGTGCAACAGATTAAAATCCCTGTAGAGAACACTGACTATACCAGAAGGGGCCTATAGATATCGAGAAATGTAAGCTGGAACGAGGAGCTATCTGAAACTGAACCAAACGCACACTGACCGCAACAGCTCCAGAGAAATTCCTAGATATATTTTTACTGTTTTTTTTTAATTAAATTTTTTTTCTTTTCTTTTCTTTTTTATTTTTTCTCTTTTATTTTCTTTTAAAATTCCCTATCACTCCCCCATTACTCCTTAACTTTCATTTTCATAGATTTTTATGATTATTATAATTAGGAAAAAAATTTTTTTCTTTTTTTTAATTTTCTTTTTCTTTTCTTTTTCTTTTTTCTTTTTCTCTTATTTCCTTTTAAAGTCCTCTACTACTCCTCTAATACTTCTTAATTTTCATTTTCATTTCACTATAACCTTGCAAAAAAAAAAAGAGAGAAGCCATATTTTTAAACCAAACTTCATATATATTTCTAAATTTTTTTGTGTTTTTGTTTTTAATATTGTATTTTTAAGAGTCTAACCTCTACTCTAGATTTTTAATCTTTGTTTTTCAGTATGTGATATAAATTTTGGACATTTAAGAATCCAATATGGGAATAAGTGTAAATCTATGGCTGATTCATATCAATGTATGACAAAACCCACTGAAATGTTGTGAAGTAATTAGCCTCCAACTAATAAAAAAATTAAAAAAAAAAAAAAGAATCCAATATTCAGTTCCCATTTTTATTCAGGAGTGTGTTGATTACTCTCTCCCAATCTTGACTCTCCATTTTCTACCTCAGAACACCTCTATTTCCTCCTTTCCCCTTCTCTTCCCAATTCAATTCTGTGAATCTTTGTGGGTGTCTGGGCTACGAAGAACACTTTGGGAACAGATAACTGTGTAGATCTGTCTCTCTCCTCTTGAGTCCCCCTTTTTCTCCTCCTGCTCATCTCTATCTCCCTCCCCCCTCTCCACTTTTTCATGTAACTCTGTGAACCTCTCTGGGTGTCCCTCAAGGGGGAGAATCTTTTCACCATTAACCTAGAAGTTTTATTATCAGTGCTGTTTAGTTGGAGAAGTCTTGAGACTACGGGAAGAATAAAACTGAAATCCAGAGGCAGGAGACTTAAGCCCAAAACCTGAGAACACCAGAAAACTCCTGATTACATGAAACATTAAGTAATAAGAGACCATCCAAAAGCCTCCATACCTACACTAAACCCAACCACCACCCAAGAGCCAGTAAGTTTCAGAGTAAGACATACCATGCAAATTCTCCAGCAACACAGGAACAGAGCCCTGATCATCAACATACAGGCTGCCCAAAGTCACACCTAACACATAGACCCATCTCAAAACTCATTACTAAGCACTCCATTGCACACCAGAGAGAAGAAATCTAGTTCCACGCACCAGAACACCGATGCAAGCTTCCCCAACCAGGAAACCTTGACAAGCCAATTGTCCAACTCAACCCACTGGGTAAAACCTCCACAATAAAAAGGAACCACAGACATCCAGAAGACAGAAAGCCCACTCCAGACACAGCAATCTAAACAAGATGAAAAGTCAGAGAAATACACAACAGGTAAAGGAACATGAAAAACACCCACCAAGTCAAACGAAAGAGGAAGAGATAGGGAATCTACCTGAAAAAGAGTTTAGAATAATGATAATAAAAATGATCCAAAATCTTGAAAACAAAATGGAGTTACAGATAAATAGCCTGGAGACAAAGATTGAAAACATGCAAGAAATGTTTAATAAAGACCTAGAAGAAATAAAAAAGAGTCAATTTAAAAGGAATAATGCAATAAATGAGATCAAAAACACTCTGGAGGGAACCAAGAGTAGAATAACGGAGACAGAAGATAGGATAAGTGAGGTAGAAGATAAAGTGGTGGAAATAAATGAAGCAGAGAGGAAAAAAGAAAAAAGAATCAAAAGAAATGAGGACAACCTCAGGGACATCTGGGACAGTGTGAAATGCCCCAACATTCGAATCACAGGAGTCCCAGAAGAAGAAGACAAAAAGAAAGGCCATGAGAAAATACTCGAGGAGGTAATAGCTGAAAACTTCCCTAAAATGGGGAAGGAAATAGCCACCCAAGTCCAAGAAACCCAGAGAGTCCCAAACAGGATAAACCCAAGGCAAAACACCCCAAGACACATATTAATCAAATTTAAAAAGATCAAACACAAAGAACAAATATTAAAAGCAGAAAGGGAGAAACAACAAATAACACACAAAGGGATTCCCATAAGGATACCAGCTGATCTATCAATAGAAACCCTCCAGGCCAGAAGGGAATGGCAGGACATACTTAAAGTAATGAAAGAGAATAACCTACAACCTAGATTATTGCACGAAGCAAGGATCTCATTCAGATATGAAGGAGAATTCAAAAGCTTTGCAGACAATCAAAAGCTGTGAGAATTCAGCACCACCAAACCAAATGCTTCAACAAATGCTAAAGGATCTGCTCTAGACAGGAAACACAGAAAGGCTATATAAACGTGAACCAAAAACAACAAAGTAAATGGCAACGGGACCACACCTATCAATAATTACCTTAAATGTAGATGGGTTGAATGCCCCAACCAAAAGACAAAGACTGGCTGAATGGATACAAAAACAAGACCCCTATATATGCTGTCTACAAGAGACCCACCTCAAAACAAGAGACACACACAGACTAAAAGTGAAGGGCTGGAAAAAAATATTTCACGCAAACGGAGACCAAAGGAAAGCAGGAGTCGCAATACTCATATCAGATAAAAAAAACTTTCAAATAAAGGATGTGAAAAGAGACAAAGAAGGACACTACATAATGATCAAAGGATCAATCCAAGAAGAAGATATAACAATTATAAATATATATGCACCCAACATAGGAGCACCGCAATATATAAGGCAAACGCTAATAAGTATGAAAAAGGAAATTAATAGTAACACAATAATAGTGGGAGACTTTAATACCCCACTCACAACTATGGATAGATCAACTAAACAGAAAATTAACAAGGAAACACAAACTTTAAATGACACAATGGACCAGCTAGACCTAATTGATATCTATAGGACATTTCACCCCAAAACAATAAACTTCACCTTTTTCTCAAGTGCATACGGAACCTTCTCCAGAATAGATCACATCTGGGCCATAAATCTAGTCTTGGAAAATTCAAAAAAATTGAAATCATTCCAGTCATCTTTTCTGACCACAGTGCAGTAAGAATAGATCTCAATTACAAGAAAAAAAAAATTGTTAAAAATTCGAACATATGGAGGATAAATAACACGCTTCTGAATAACCAACAAATCATAGAAGAAATCAAAAAAGAAATCAAAATATGCATATAAATGAATGAAAATGAAAACACAACAACCCCAAACCTATGGGACACTGTAAAAGCAGTGCTAAGGGGAAGGTTCATAGCATTACAGGCTTACATCAAGAAACAAGAAAAAAGTCAAATAAATAACCTAACTCTACACCTAAAGCAACTAGAGAAGGAAGAAATGAAGAACCCCAGGGTTAGTAGAAGGAAAGAAATCTTTAAAATTACGGCAGAAATAAGTGCAAAAGAAACTAAAGGGACCATAGCAAAAATCAACAAAGCTAAAAGCTGGTTTTTTGAAAAAAATAAACAAAATTGACAAACCATTAGCAAGACTCATTAAGAAACAAAGAAGAACCAAATCAACAAAATTAGAAACGAAAATGGAGAGATCACAACAGACAACACTGAAATACAAAGGATCATAAGAGACTACTACCAGCAGATCTATGCCAATAAAATGGACAACTTGGAAAAAATGGACAAATTCTTAGAAAAGTATAACTTTCCAAAACTGAACCAGGAAGAAATAGAAGATCTTAACAGACCCATCACAGGCAAGGAAATCGAAACTGTAATCAGAAATCTTCCAGTAAACAAAAGCCCAGTACCAGATGGCTTCACAGCTGAATTCTACCAAAAATTTAGAGAAGAGCTAACACCTATCTTACTCAAATTCTTCCAGAAAATTGCAGAAGAAGGTAAACTTCCAAACTCATTCTATGAGGCCACCATCACCCTAATTCCAAAACCAGACAAAGATGCCACAAAAAAAGAAAACTACAGGCCAATATCACTGATGAACATAGATGCAAAAATCCTTAACAAAATTCTAGCAAACAGAATCCAACAACATATTAAAAAAATCATACACCACGACCAAGTGGGCTTTATCCCAGGAATGCAAGGATTCTTCAATATCCGCAAATCAATCAATGTAATACACCACATTAACAAATTGAAAGATAAAAATCATACGATCATCTCAATAGATGCAGAGAAAGCCTTTGACAAAATTCAACACCCATTTATGATTAAAACTCTCCAGAAAGCAGGAATAGAAGGAACATATCTCAACATAATAAAAGCTATATATGACAAACCCATAGCAAACATTACCCTCAATGGTGAAAAATTGAAAGCATTTCCCCTGAAATCAGGAACAAGACAAGGGTGCCCACTCTCACCACTATTATTCAACATAGTTTTGGAAGTTTTGGCCACAGCAATCAGAGCAGAAAAAGAAGTAAAAGGAATTCAGATAGGAAAAGAAGAAGTGAAACTCTCACTGTTTGCAGATGACATGATCCTCTACATAGAAAACCCTAAAGACTCTACCAGAAAATTACTAGAACTAATCAACGAATATAGTAAAGTTCCAGGATATAAAATTAACACACAGAAATCCCTTGCATTCCTATACATTAACAATGAGAAAACAGAAAGAGAAATTAAGGAAACAATACCATTCACCATTGCAACAAAAAGAATAAAATACTTAGGAGTATATCTACCTAAAGAAATGAAAGACCTATACATAGAAAACTATAAAACACTGATGAAAGAAATCAAAGAGGACACAAACAGATGGAGAAACATACCGTGTTCATGGATTGGAAGAATCAATATTGTCAAAATGGCTATTCTACCCAAAGCAATCTATAGATTCAATGCAATCCCTGTCAAGCTACCAACGGTATTTTTCACAGAACTAGACCAAATAACTTCACAATTTGTATGGAAATGCAAAAAACCTCAAATATCCAAAGTAATCTTGAGAAAGAAGAATGGAACTGGAGGAATCAACCTGCCTGACTTTAGGCTCTACTACAAAGCCACATTCATCAAGACAGTATGGTACTGGCACAAAGACAGAAATATAGATCAATGGAACTGAATAGAAAGCCCAGAGATAAATCCACGAACCTATGGACACCTTATCTTTGACAAAGGAGGCAAGGATATACAATGGAAAAAAGACAACCTCTTTAACAAGTGGTACTGGGAAAACTGGTCAACCATTTGTAAAAGAATGAAACTAGAACACTTCCCAACACTATACACAAAAATAAACTCAAAATGGATTAAAGATCTAAATGTAAGACCAGAAACTATAAACTTAAAAGCTTTTGCCTAACAAAGGAAACTATAAGCAAAGTGAAAAGACAGCCCTCAGACTGGGAGAAAATAATAGCAAACAAAGCAACAGACAAACGATTAATCTCAAAAATATACAAGCAACTCCTGAAGCTCAATTCCAGAAAAAATAAGTGACCCAATCAAAAAATGGGCCAAAGAACTAAACAGACATTTCTCCAAAGAAGACATACAGATGGCTAACAAACACATGAAAAGATGCTCAACATCACTCATTATCAGAGAAATGAAAATCAAAACCACAATGAGGTACCATTACACGCCAGTCAGGATGGCTGCTATCCAAAAGTCTACAGGAAATAAATGCTGGAGAGAGTGTGGAGAAAAGGGAACCCTCTTACACTGTTGGTGGGAATGCAAACTAGTACAGCCGCTATGGAGAACAGTGTGGAGATTTCTTAAAAAACTGGAAATAGAACTGCCATATGACCCAGCAATCCCACTTCTGGGCATACACACTGAGGAAACCAGATCTGAAAGAGACTCGTGTACCCCAATGTTCACCACAGCACTGTTTATAATAGCCAGGACATGGAAGCAACCTAGATGCCCATCAGCAGATGAATGGATAAGGAAGCTGTGGTACATATACACCATGGAATAGTACTCAGCCATTAAAAAGAATTCATTTGAATCAGTTCTAATGAGGTGGATGAAACTGGAGCCCCTTATACAGAGTGAAGTAAGCCAGAAAGATAAAGAACATTACAGCATACTAACACATATATATGGAATTTAGAAAGATGGTAACGATAACCCTATATGCAAAACAGTAAAAGAGACACAGAAATACAGAACAGACTTTTGGACTCTGTGGGAGAAGGCGAGGGTGGGATGTTTCGAGAGAACAGCATCGAAACATGTATATTATCTATATTGAAACAGATCACCAACCCAGGTTGGATGCATGAGACAAGTGCTTGGGCCTGGTGCACTGGGAAGACCCAAAGGAATCGAGTGGAGAGGGAGGTGGGAGGGGGGATCAGGATGGGGAATGCATGTAACTCCATGGCTGATTCATGTCAATGTATGACAAAACCCACTTCAATATTGTGAAGTAATTAGCCTCCAACTAATAAAAATAAATGAAAAAAAATTTTTTTAAAATATAAATTCAAAAAACATCAAACATGAAGAGAGGAAAATAAGAAAGAAAGAGATTATAAGAGAACCAGAAAACAACAAAATGGCCATAATTACATATCTTTCAATAATTACTTTACATGTACATGGGTCAAATTCTCCAGTTAAAAGTTACATACTGATTGGTGGATAAAATAAGACCTATTTATATGGTATATAGAAGGGACAAATGTCAGATGTCAGCACACACAGAATGAAAGTTAGCAGATAAAACAAGACATTCCATGCAAACAGAAATAAAAATTTGCTTCGGTAGTTATATTTACATCAGAAAAAATAGACTTTTAGGCAAATATCATAATATGAGTCAAGCAGGTTCATTACATAATGATAAATGGCTCAATCCACCAAGAAGATATAGCATTTGTAAATATTTATACACCTAACCTAGGGGCACCTAAATACATAAAGCAAATATTGATACATGTAAAGGAAGAAATACACAGAAAAGCAATAACATGGTTTTTAAATAGCCCACTTTCATCAATGCATACATCAACCAGAAAGAAAAATCAATGAAGACATTTACCATATATGATGTTAGATAAAATGAACTTAACAGACAAATACAAAACATTCTACCCAAAAGCAACAGAATGTACATTCTTTTCAAGATCCCACAGAACATTATTCAGGATTGACTTCATGTTAGTTCACAAAACAATTCTTAATAAATTTAAAAAGGCTGAGATCATATCAAAAATCTCTATCCAATTAAAATGATTTGAAAATAGAAATTAATTGCAAGAAGAAAATTCGCAAGTATGTGGGAATTAAACAATATGCTACTGAACAACACTGAGTCAACAAAGAAATCAAAATAGAAAAGAAAAAAACAAACCCTTGAGAAAAGTAAAAAATTAAAATACTGAATAAGTAATCTACAGTACAATGTAACTTACAAATCAATGAACTAGGAAGAAAAGAACAAATAAAACTATAGTCAGTAGAAGGAAGCAAACAACAAATGTAAGAGCAGAAATAAAAGAAATACAGATTAACAGAGAACAGAAAAGACTAAAGAAAGTAAGAGATGTTTCTTTGAAAAGGTAAATAAAATTGACACATTGTTCATTAGACTCATCAATAAAAATGTGAGCCAGAGCTAGACAATGCAGTCAATTTAGAGAAAGGACTCTAACTCACCAGACTGAACTCAGAAAAGCAAAAGGCCAATGTTCAACTGGCATGGCCCAGCACCACTTCCTTTCACAGTAGAGGATGTAGAAGACACTATTTTAGCCATCAGTATTTTTGATGTGTGGGACCATTTGAATAAAACTGTACTGAAGAAAAGGGGCACGAGTAATAAAGGTAAGATGGCAGAGTAAAAAGACCTTGAGTTCACCTACTAAGCCATCAATAAAAAAGACTGAAATCTACCAAAAATAAAAAGGATATTCTACGTGCAAAGACATACATAAGCAACCACAAGACAGTAGGAGGGGCACACTCATATTACAATGAAATCCCATACTACCCAGGTGAGTGACTGGAGAATAATTAAATCACAGAATTTCTCACACAGGAGTGAGATCTCTCAGCCTCATGTTGGGCTCCTCAGTCTAGGAATCTGGCATCAGGAGGAGGAACCCCCAGAATATTTGGCTTTGAAGGGTAATGGGGCCTGATTGCAGGAGCAATACAGGGCTGGGGAAAACAGACTCCACTCTTGGAGTGTTCACACAAGTTCTCACATACACCAGGACCCAGAGAAAAAGCAACAACTCCATAGAATCCTGAGTCAGATATACCTTCTGGCCTTGGAATGTCTCCTAGGAATGTAGGGGCTGACTGAGGCTCTCTGTGGGGTCATAAAAATTGGTGGCAGATATAATAGGGATCTACGTAAGCTCCATCTGAAGGCGCAGACATTTTATGTCCTTTGAACTGAGACATGAACCCACAAAACTCCAGTGCTGGAATGCCTCAGGCCCAACAGCAAACACATCAGGAACACGGCC
Organism: Cervus elaphus; assembly: GCF_910594005.1. Taxonomy (NCBI): domain Eukaryota; kingdom Metazoa; phylum Chordata; class Mammalia; order Artiodactyla; family Cervidae; genus Cervus; species Cervus elaphus. The sequence continues at coordinate 127,413,640 of NC_057848.1, forward strand.
CCATTCATCAACAGAGACACTGCCTAAAAATTTCCTGAGTCCACAGCCACCTCTAGTCATACCTCTTGACACAACTTTGCCCGCAAGAGGGCCAAGATGGAGCTCCACTCACGAGTGGACAGGAACTTGCCCCTCCCATCAAGAGGTCTCCAGACTAATCTCACCCACCAGAGGGCAGACACCAGAAGCAAGAAAACTACGATCCTGTAGCTTATAGAACTGAGTCCACAAACACAGGTTAGAACCTACTCTGGGACCAGCTGGGTCCTTGCCTTTGGGTGATGAGAGTGGGAGTGTATCACTTGGAAACATAAGACGTCCTTTCAGGAGGACACTTCTCCAAGGCCGGGAAACATAATTAAGCTACTAAACATATAACAATATAAATATAAATTTAGACAAAAAGAGATCACAAAAGAACATAATCTAAACCAAGGAACAAGATAAAACTCAGAACAACTAAGTGCCATGGAGACAGGCAATCTACTTGAGATAAAGTTCATAGACATGTTATGTTTATAAATATTATCCAAGAACTTTGAGAAGGACTTCCCTGGTGATGAAGTGGATAAGAATCTGCCTGCCAATGTAGGGGACACAGGTTCAATCCCTGGTCCAGGAAGATTCAACATGCTGCAGAGCAACTAAGCCTGTGTACCACAACTTCTGAGCCTGCACTTTAGAGCCTGTGAGCCACAATTACTGAGACTACATGCTGCAAATGTTGAATTCCATGTGCCCTACAGCCACACACTCAAACTACTGAGTCTGCATTCTATAATTGCTGAAGCCCACAAGCCTAAAACATGTGCTCCACAATAAGAGAAGCCACTAAAATGAGAAACATGTGCCCACAACAAAGAGTAGCTCCCACTTATTGCAACTAGAGAAAAACTGTGCACATCAATAAAGATCCAGTGCAACTGAGAATAAATAAAAAAGAAACTTGAGGAAAGAATGGATATACCGAGAGAAAGATTTACAAGAAGGGATAGAACAAAGGGATCCATTTTAGCAAAGGGATAGAACATATAAAGAACAATCAAACAGAGTTGAAAAACACAATAACTAAAGTGAAAAATAAACTTAGTAGAATAAATAAATGATAGAATAAATAAAGCAGAAGAATCAATCAAAGAGTGAAGGGTTGTGGTGGAAATCATTGACATGGAAAAAAATAAAGAAGAATAAAAAGAATGTCAAACAAAATCAACACTTGCATTCTGGAGTTCCTAGAAGAAAAAGAGGGAGAGAGAATATACCCGAGAAATATTTGAGGACATAATAGCTGAAAACTTTTCTAACATGGGAAAAGAAATGCTTAAGTCCAGGAAGAGCAGAGTCCCATACAGGATTAAACCAAGGAGGAACACACCAAGACAGATAGTAATCAAACTGGCAGAAATAAAAGACAAAGAATAAAATATTAAAATCTGCAAGGGAAAAGCAACAAATAGCATCAAAGTGAATCCTTAGGAGTATATAAGCTGATTTTTTCAGCAGAAACTCTGTAAGCCAGAGGGGGGAAAAAAAAACTGTAAAAATACAAACACGTGATTGCTAAACAATATGCTACTAAACAACCAGTGGATCACTGAAGAAATCAAAAGAATATGAGTAAATATCTAGAGGCAAATGAAAATAAAGCCACCACACTCCAAGCAAAACCAGTTTTAAGAAGGAAGTTTATAGAGATAAAACTTAACTCAGGAAACAAGAACAATTCCAAATAAATCACCTGCCCTTATTCCAAAAGAAACTAGAGAAAGAAGAACAAGGAAAACACAAAGTTAGTAGAAGGAAAGAAAGTATAAATACCAGAGCAGAAATAAATGAAGTAGAGATGAGGAAAACAGCAGAAAAGAGCAATGAAAATAAAAGATGCTTCTTTCAAAACATAAGCAAATTTGACAAAACTTTAGACAGACTCATCAAGAAAAAAATGGAGGGGCCCAAATCAATAAAATTAGAGGTGAAAAAAAGCTACAATTGATACCACAGAAACACAAAGGTGCATAAGAGACTTCTATAAGGAATTATATGGCAATAAAATGACATTTCTTCTTCATCCAGAAGAAATGGATAAATTCTTAGAAAACTATAATTTCCCAAGACAGAAACAGAAAGAAACAGAAAATATGAACATACCAATTTCAAATACTGAAATTAATTAAATCTGTGATTTAAAAAATCCCAGTAAACAAAAGTCCAGGACACAATGGCGTCACAGGCGAATTTTATCAAGCATTTAATGAAAACTTAACATGCATCCTTGTGAAGGTATTCCAAAAAGTTTCAGAGGAACACTTCTGAACTCATAACCGAGGCCACCATTACCCTGATGCCAAAACCAAAGACACCACAAAAAATATGGGCAAATATCATTGATGAGCATAGATTCAAAAGACCTCAACAAAACACTAGCAAGCTGACTCCAACAATTCATAAAAAGGCTCATACACCATGATCAAATGGGATTTATCCCAGGCATGAAAGGATTTTTTAGTAACCACAAATCAGTGTGATACACCACATTTTAAAAAATGAAAGATAGAAACCAAAAGATCATCTCAATAGATACAAAAAAAAAAGACTTTGATAAAATTCAACATCTGCTTATGATAAAATCTCTCCAGAAAATGGGCACAAAGGGATGCTACCTCAACATAATAAAGGTTGAAGAGGGAGGGTATACACCCAGGTATTGAACCCAATTCTCCTGCATTGCAGGAAGATTATTTACTGTCTGAGCCACCAGGGAAGCCCATATATATATATACTGCTATAGATTCATGATGTTGTATGGCAAAAACCAACATGACATTGTAAAGCAAGTATCTTCCAAATAAAATAAAATAATAAAAATAAAGGCCTTATATGAAAAACCCACAGCTACCACCATACTCAATGCTGAAAAAAAATTCCTCTAAGATCAGGAACAATATAAGGATGTCCATTTCCAATACGTTTATTCAACAAAGTTTTGGAAGTCCTAAACACAGCAATCAGAGAAGAGAAAGAAAAAACGGATCCAAATTGGAAAAAAAAGTAATACTGTTACTGTCAACAGATAAGATACTATATATAGAAATCTTAAAGATGCTACCAGAAAACTACTAGAGTTCATCAATGAATTTGATTAAGTTGCAGGATACAAAACTAATACAAAGAAATCTGTTGCATTCCTGTACACTAACAATGAAAGGTCACAAATAAAAATTAAAGAAACAATCCAATCCAATTTACCATGGAATGAAAAAAAAATGTCTAGGAATAAGTCTACCTAAGTACACAGACTTGTACTCTGAAAACTATAAGACACTGAAGAAATAAATCAAAGATGACACAAACGGTTTAAAATATATACCATATTCTTAAGCTGGAAGAATCAATATTGTCAAAATGACTATTTTACCTAAGGCAATCTACATATTCAATGCAATTCCTACAAAATACCCAAGGTTATTTTTCACTGAACTGGAACAAAAAAGTTTACAATTTGTGTGGAAAGACCAAAGACCCTGAATAGACAAAGGAATCTTTTTCAAAAAAAATTATTGAAGTATAATTGATTTACAATCTTGTGTTTGTTTCAGGTGTACAGCAAAGTGACTCAGTTATACATACACATATATCCACTCTTTTTTAGATTGCTTTCCCTTATAAGCCATTACAGGGTATTAAGTAGAGTTCCCTTTGCTATACAGTAGGTCCTTATTAATTATGTTTTATATATTGTAGTGTATATATGTCATTCCAAATCTACCAGTTTATCTCTCACCCCTTCCCCCTGGTAACCATATGTTTTCTACTAAAGCAATATTGATAAAGAAAAATGGAGCTGGAGGAATCAGGCTCCCTGATTTCAGACTATACTACAAAGCTATAGTAATCAAAATGGTATGGTACTGGTACAAAAAAAGAAATATATATCAATGGAGCAGTATACAAAGCCCAGAAATAAATATATGCACCTATGGTCAAGTGAAATTAAACATTCTCCAACACTGTACAGAAAAGTTAACTCAAAAGTATTTAAGACCTAAAAGTAAGATTGAATACTCTAAATCTTCTAGAGGAAAACATAGGCAGGACACCCTTTGACATAAATTGTAGCAATATCTTTTTGGATCTGTCTCCTAGAATAATGGAAATAAAACCAAAAATAAACACAAGAGACATAATGAAGCTTAAAAAGCTTTCACACAACAAAAGAAACCACGAAGAAAAGACAACCTACAGAATGGGAGAAATATTTGCAAAAGATGTGACTGACAAGGTATTTATTAATCTCCAAAATATACAAACAGACCATACACGTCAATATCAAAGGAAACAATCAACTCAACCAAAAATTGGACAGAAGATCTAAATATATACTTCTTCAAAGAAGGCATACAGGTATGTAATATGCACATGATAAGATGCTCAATATGACTAATTATTGGAAGAATGAAAATCAAATCTACTATGAGATATCAACTTATACTGATTAGAATGTTCATCACCAAAATGTCTACAAATAATAAATGCTGGAGGGGGTGTGTAGAAAAAGAAAACCTTCTACATGCTTGGTGGAATATCTGGTATGGAGAAGAGTATGTAGACTCCTTAAAAAACTAAAAACAGAGCTACCATATGACACTGCAATGCCACTCCTGGGATCCAGAGAAACCATATTTTGAAAAGATATATTCACCCCAATAATCACTGAGACATTATTTATGAATATCCAAGACTTGGAAGTAACCTAAATGTCCATTAACAAATAAACGGATAAAGATGATGTTGTATATATATAAATATTGCTCAGCCATAAAAAATTAATTAATGCCATCTACAGCAGCATGGATGGAGCTAAGTGAAGTAAGTCAGACTGAGAAAGAAAAATATGATATTGCTTATATGTGGAATCTAAAAAATGTGCAAATGAACTTATTCATAGAAGAGAAAGAGATGCATAGACATAGAAAACAAACTTATGGTTACCGAAAGAGAAAGGTTGGTAGGGGGACAGAATAAACTAGGAGGTTAAGATTAACATATACACACCACTATATATAAAATATATAAAATAAATAACCAACAAGGACCTACTGTGTAGTACAGGGAACTATGCTCATTTTTCTGTAATAACCTATAAGGGAAGAGAATCTGAAAAATGTGTGTATATATACACATATACATCTGAAAAATGTATACACATTTATATATACATATATATAAATATACACACATATATATGAAAAATGTATATATATATATATATATATATATACATACAACTGAATCACTATGTTGTACACTTGAAACTAACATTATATTGTAAATCAACTATACTAAAATAAAAAATAATTAGTAAACATTTTAAAAAGGAAAAAAGAGAACTTGAATAATTAAAATCAGAAATGAAAAAGAAGATATTACCATATATATCACTGATATAGAAAGAATCTAAGAGACAAATACATGTCAACAAAATGGGCAAATTAAAGAAAATGGATAAATTCCTTGAAATGTGCAACCTATTAATACAAAGACTGAATCATGAATAAAATTTGAACAAGGTAAAAACTAGTAAGAAAATTGAATTACTTATTGAAACACCTGCCCCCCCCCCAGTTCAGAACAATGTGGCTTTACTGATGAATTCTGTCAAATATTTATAGATGAATTTATACCAATCTTTCTACAACTAGTCCAAAAATTTGAAGAGGCAGGAACATTTCTACATTCATTGTAGGAGACCACATTACCCTGGTACCAAAAATATTAAAAGACTCAAAAAAAAAAAAAAAAAAAGAAAGAAAGAAAGAAAAAGAAGATTACAGGCCAAATCTCTGATGAACAAAGATGCAAAAATCCTCAACAAAATATTATGAAAATGAATTTAACATTATACAAAAGAATCACATTTCTTTATCAAGTGAAATTAATTTCATGGATGCAGGCGTGGCTCAATATAAACAAACCAAACAACTTGATAAGATATGTTAACAAAACAAAGGGTAAAAATTATGATCATCTCTATAGACAGAAAAGGCTTTTGACAAAATTCAATATGCAGTCCTGATAAAAACTCTCAACAAAGTTTGTAGAGTGAAGCAATCTCAACATAACAAAGGCCATTTATGATAAACCCACAGCTGCAATCATACTTAACAGTCAAAAGCTGAAGGTTTTTTCTCTAATATCAAGAAAAAGACAAATAGGTCCACTCTTGCCACTTCTATTTAGCATAGCATGGAAAGCTAAGGCAATCAAGCAAGCAAAATAATTGTTGTTGTTGTTCAGTCACCAAGTTGTGTCTGACACTGTGCAACCCCATGCACTGCAGCACACCAGGCTCCCCTGTCCCTCACCATCTCCTGGAGTTTTCCCAAGTTCATAAAAAAGCACCTAACTTGGAAGAGAAGAAGTAAGACTATCACTATTTAAAAGTGACATGGTATTATATATAGATAACCCTAAGGATTTCACTAAAAACTATTACAGCTAAGACATGAATCTATTAAAGTTTCAGGATATAAGATTAATATACAGAACACTTTTGCATTGTACATACTCAGTTGTTTATGAATCTTTGCGACCCTATGAACTGTAGCATGCTAGGCATCTCTGTCCATGGAATGTTTCCAGTCAAGAATACTGCAGTGGGTTGTCACTTCCTACTCCAGGGAATCTTCCCGACCCACGGATTGAACCCACATCTCTTTCACCTACTGCATTGGCCGGCAGACTCTTTACCACTAGCACCACCTGGGAAGTCCCATGCATTACTATATATTAATAATAAACTATCAAGAGGAAAAATCAAGAAAATAATATAATTTACAATTGATTCAAAAATAAAATACCTAGGAATACATTTAACCAAGGAGATGAAAGACCAACATCTATAAACTATGACTTTGGTGAAGGAAATTGAGGATGATATAAATACATAGAAATGTATTCCATAATCCTGGATTGGAAGAATTACTATTGGTAAAATAGCCTTACTACACAGAGCAATCTATGGAATTATTGCAGTCACTTTCAAAATACCTATGACGTTTTTCACAGAAGAATAAAAAATCATTAAAAAATTTTATTGAACCAGAAAAGACCCTGAGCAAAACAGTCTTGAGGGAAGAGAAAAAGATAGAGGTATCAAGCTCCCTGGCTTCAGACTACATTACAAAGCTATAGTAATCAAAACAGTATGGTATTGGTGCAAAAACAGACATATAGATTAATGAAATAGAATAGAGAGCCCACAAACATGGTCAATTAATCGGTGACAAAGGAGGCAAAAATATGCAATGCAGAAAAGACAGCCTCTTCAATAGTTGGTGCTGGGAAAACAGAACAACTCTATGTAAAATAATGAAATTAGAACATTTTCTCACACTATATACAAAAATAAACTCAAAATGGATTGCAGACCTAAATGTAAGACTGGAAATCATAATACTCACAGACAAAAACATTGACAATATGCTCTTTGACAATGATCTTAGCAATTTTTTGAACCTGTCTCCTCAGGCAAAATAATCAAAAGGAAAAAAAAAAAGTAGACAATGGGACCCATCCAAACTCAAAAAAGTTTTTCACAGTGAAAATCTGAATGGGCAAAGATATTTGCAAATGATAGTTTCAATAAGGAGTTAATATCCAAATATCACTTTGCCAACAAAGGTCCATCTGGTCAAGGTTATGGTTTTTCCAGTGGTCATGTATAGATGTGAGAGTTGGACTGTGAAGAAAGCTGAACACCGAAAAATTGATGCTTTTGAACTGTGGTGTTGGAGAAGACTCTTGAGAGTCCCTTGGACTGCAAGGAGATCCAACCAGTCCATCCTAAAAGAGATCAGTCCTGGGTGTTCATTGAAGGACTGATGCTGAAGCTGAAACTTCAATACTTTGGCCACCTCATGCGAAGAGTTGACTCATTGGAAAAGACCCTGATGCTTGGAGGGATTGGGGGCAGGAGGAGAAGGGGACGACAGAGGATGAGATGGCTGGATGGCATCACCAACTCGATGGACATGAGTTTGAGTATACTCCGGGAGTTGTTGATGGACAGGGAGGCCTGGCGTGCTGTGATTCATGGGGTCGCAAAGAGTTGGACACGACTGAGCGACTGAACTGAACTGAACTGAACTGATCCAAACATGTATATATATATATATATATATGGACTCTTAAGCTCAATGTTTAAAAAAAAAATACATCAAGTTTTTAAAAAATGGGCTGAGGACCTGGATAGTTATTTTGTTTTGTTTTGCTTTGTTTTCAAAATTGACATACAGATGGCCAATACACACATGAAAGTATGCTCAAATAACTAATTATCAGAGAAATGCTAATCAATGTCACAATAAGATATCACCTCATACATATTAAGGTGACTATCAAAGTCCACTAGTTACAAGTGTTGGTGAGGATATGGAGAAAAGGGACCCCTTGTGCTCTGCTTATAGGAATGTAAACTGGAGAACTGTAGGGAGCTTTCTTAAAAAAAAAAACAAAACAAAACTGAAAATAGAACTATCATATAATCCAACAACTGGAGGAGGTCATGGCAACCAACTCCAGTATTCCTGCCTGGAGAATACCCATGGACACAGGAGCCTGATGGGCTGCAGTCCAAGAGGTCACAAAAAATTGGACACTACTGAAGCAACTTAGCATGCAGCACTAATGATCTAACTATTCTACTTCAGTGTATTTTTCTGAAGAAAATGAAAATACTAATTCAAAAAGATGTATGTGCTTCAATGTCCATAGCAGTGTTACTTACAATAGCCAAAATATGGGACCAACCTCAGTGCTCATCAACAGATGAATGGATCGGGGATATGTGGTATACATATACAACAGAATATTATATGTGTGAATGGAATATTCCATCACAAAAATAATGAAATTTTGCCACATGCTACAATGTGAGTGGACCTGGAGGGTATTATGCTTTGAAGTCTGACTGAGATAGACACTGAGATAGATAAATGCCTTATGTTTTCACTTATATGTGGAATGTAAAAAATACAACAAGTGAAAGAATATAATAAAACATAAACAGACTCACAGATTCAGAGACAAAACTAGTCATTACCAGAGAGGAGATGGTTCAGGGGAAGGGCAAATTAGCAGAAGGGAATTAAGAGGTACAAATTACTAGGTATACAATAAATGGGTTATAAAGATGAAATGCACATTATAGGGAATATAGTCAACATTTCATAAGTTTAAATGGAGTATATTTTATATATGTAAAAAATACTACATTGTACATTTGAAACTAATATAATATTGTAAGTCAACTATATTACAGTAAAAAGAGAAATGCAAATTCAAAGTAACCAAAATAGATTTTTAACTTCAAAATTGATTATGAATAGACATTGTGCACTTCTGCTAATTTCTATTATATTTCAAGTACCCACTTTCTGATGTTTATCCCAGAATTTGCCATTACTCAGATTGGCTACGTGTTAAAAATCCTAATATTCTGATATTAATATTTATTTATTCTTCTTTTAGACCATAACTTATCTCTCACCACAATTATTTTTTTTTTCAATTTTACAGAGACCCTCAGTTTCTTAGTGCATTTCTCCAAAAGACCTGTTTTACCCATGCATTTTTAAAACGAGACCTTTTCTCATGCTGCGTACTCTACCTAGGATGCTTTATATATGCCTTGTTGCTGTTTAGTTACTAAGTCGTATAAGACTCTTTGACTTCATGGACTATAGCTGGCTGGGCTCCTCTGTTCGCGGGATTTCCCATGCAAGAATACTGGAGTGTGTTGTTATTTCCTTCTCCAGGATATCTTCCCAACCCCAGGATTGAACCCACATCTTGTGTGTTGGCAGGCAGATTCTTTATCCCTGAGCCACCAGGGAAGCCCTACTCATTATTTAAGTCTCAGGTAATATGGACTTTCTCTATGAGAGTTTTATTATCCCTATGAGGTACAGTTAACCATCCTTATTCTGTGATCCTATAGTAGTTTTAAAATATTTCCCTATCACAACTTTAATCTCAGATTTATATGACTTCAAAAATGGTACTCTTTAACCATTATGCAATACTTCATCAAATATGAGGAACATATTTAACTGAATTCCTTATTCTATTTTATATATTTGTTGACTGAATAAAATAATGTATTAATATGTAATTAATAAACATAATAGACTCCTTAATTAGGGAGAAAGTTATCCAAATTAACTAGCTTTGTTACTTTGCATAACTTGTGTACCTTCAAATCTAAAAAGATAATATTTACCTTACAGTGTTGTTGGGAGGATTAGAAAAGATACTGTAAAAAAAAGTCCCCCAAACTAGCAAGCTTTCCCCTTTTTCCATTCCCTGCCTGTCAAAGATGGATATATGTTTATAGCAGGAAGATAATAGAATTTTTATCCCTGTTACTAATAAACCATCAAGAAGTTACCCCAATATCACACAGATTGAGTAAAACAATCAAATTTTAAACACTAATGGGTCAAAAATTAGAGAAACACTAAAGTCAGAGCTAAAATTTCAAGGCTCTGCTGCTGCCAAAGTTTGCCTATTTACAGTGGAACATGTCCTCAGAATACAATATTACATTCCTTTCAGATGGTTGCTGTTGAGCGGAATTTCCCCCTCAGCTTAGTCAATGATAAAAGTGCTAACTCCATGTAAAAATGAACAAATGAATGACTCAGAAAACTTAGATGGCCTCTCACTTATCAGAAAACCCTTGGTTTCAGAGCAATTAAGTAACTTGTTGAATATATTATTAGTTTATATTTGGCAAAGAGAAAATGGGATGGCCTTTCATTTCAAATAAGTCCACTTCCAGCCACAGAATTACTATGATTCTAAAAGATCTAAAAAGAAGCATATAAGAAAAGACAATGGCAGGATAAATAAATCCCATAAAATTTATTAAGGCTAACTAAGCTCTTCAAAGAATCCACCAAGGGAGCAAAGAGGTGGGGTATAATAAATTATATTTAGATAATCAAACCCAGAACTACTTTGCTAGCACGTGAGATGAGTGCAGTTGTGCAATAGTTTGAGCGTTCTTTGGCATTGCCTTTCTTTGGGATTAGAATGGAAACTGATTTTTTCCATTCCAGTGACAAAATGTGGTCCATTGGAGAAGGAAATGACAAACCATTTCAGTATTCTTGCCTTGAGAAACCCATGAACAGTATGATAAGGCAAAAGAAAAAAAAAATGACATTGAAAGATAACTCCCCAGGTCGGTAGGTGCCCAATATGCTACTGGAGAAGTGTGGAGAAATAACGCCAGAAAGAATGAATAGGCTGAGCCAAAGCAAAAACAACACCCAGTTGTGGATGTGACTGATGATGGAAGTAAAGTCCAATGCTGTAAAGAACAATATTGCATAGGAACACGGAATGTTAGGTCCACGAATCAAGGTAAGTTGGAAGTGGTCAAACAGGAGATGGCAAGAGTGAACATTGACATTTTAGGAATCAGTGAAATAAAATGGATTGGAATGGGTGAATTTAATTCAGATGACCATTATATCTACTACTGTGGGCAAGAGTTCCTTAGAAGAAATGGAGTAGTCCTCATAGCCAACAAAAGACCCTATATTGCAGTACTTGTGTGCAATCTCAAAAACGACAGAATGATCTCTGTTCATTTCCCAGACAAGCCACTCAATATCACAGTAATCCAAGTCTATGCCCCAACCACTAATGCTGAAGAAGCTGAAGGTGAATGGTTCTATGAAGAACTATAAGACCTTCTAGAGCTAACACCAAAAAATAGGCCATTTTCATCATAGGGGACTGGAATGCAAAAGGAGGAAGTCAAGAGATACATGGAGTAACAGGCAAGTTTGGCTTGGAGTACAAAATGAAACAGGGCAAAGCTAATAGAATTCTGCCAAGAGAAGTTAGTGGTCATAGCAGGCACCTTCTTCCAACTACACAAGAAACCGCTATACACTGGACGTCACCAGATGGTCAATACTGAAATCAGATTGATTATATTCTTTGTAGCTGAAAAATGGAGACCTATACAGTCAGCAAAAACAAGACCAGGAGCTTACTGTGGCTCACATCATTAATTCCCTATTGCCAAACTCAGACTTAAATTGAAAAAAGTAGGGAAAGCCACTAGGCCATTCAGGCATGACCTAAATCAAATCCCTTATGATTATAGAGTGTAAGCGACAAATAGATTCAAGGGATTAAATCTGATAGATAGAGTGGCTTAAGAACTATGGATGGAGGTTCATAACAGTGTATAGGTGGTGGTGACCAAAATCATCCTCAAGAAGAAGAAATACAAAAATTCAAAATAGTTATCTGAAGAGTCCTTACAAATAACTGAGAAAAGAAGAGAAGCTAAAGGCAAAGAAGAAAAGGAAAGATATATCCAACTGAATGCAGAGTTCCAAAGAATAGCAAGGAGAGATAAGAAAGCCTTCCTCAGTGATCAATGTAAAGAAATAGAGGAAAACAACAGAATGAGAAAGACTAGAGAGGTCTTCAAGAAAATTAGAGATACCATGGGAACATTTCATGCAAACATGGGCACAATAAAAGAGAGAAATGTATGGACCTAACAGAAGCAGAAGATATTAAGAAGAGGTGGCAAGAATACACAGAAGAACTATACCAAAAAAAAAAGAAAAGAAAAGAAAAATCTTAATGACCCAGATAACCACGATAGTGTGATAACTCAACTAGAGCCAGACATCCTGGAGTGCGAAGTCAAGTGGGCCTTAGGAAGCATCACCATGAACAAAGCTAGTGGAGGTGATAGAATTCCTCCTGAGTTACTTCAAATCCTAAAAGACAATGCTGTTAAAGTGCTGCATTCAATATGTCAGCAAATTTGGAAAACTCAGCAGTGGGGACCAGACTGGTAAAGGTCAGTTTTCATTCTAATCTGAAAGAAGGCAATGCCAAAGAATGCTCAAACTGCCACACACTTGCACTCATCTCACATGCTACAAAAGTAAAGCTCAAAATCTTCCAAGTGAGGCTTCAACAGTACGTGAACCAAGAACTTCCAGATGTACAAGCTGGATTTAGAAAAGGTAGAAGAACCAGAGATCAAATTGCCAACATCCACTGGTCATAGGAAAAGCAAGATAATTCCAGAAAAACATCTACTTCTCCTTCATCGACTACCCTGAAACCTTTGTGTGGATCATAACAAACTGTGGAAAATTCTTCAAGAAATGGGAATACTAGTCCACCTTACCTGTCTCTTGAGAAACCTGTATGCGGCTTAGAGAAGCAGCAATTAGAACTGGCCATGGAACAACGGATGGAACCAGAAATGTGTCAAGGAGGTATATTGTACCCTGCTTATTTACCTTATAAGCAGAGTACATAATGCAAAATGCGACACTGGATGAAGCACAAGCTGGAATCAAGATTACCAGGAGAAATATCAATAACCTCAGATATTCGGATGACACCACCCTTATGTCAGAAAGTGAAGAGGAACTAAAGAGCCTCTTAATGAAGTGAACGAGGAGAGTGAAAAAGCTGACTTAAAACTCAACATTCAAAAAACCTAGATCATGACATCTTGTCCTATCACTTCATGGCAAATATACGGGGAAACAATGGAGACAGTGACAGACATTATTTTCTTGGGCTCCAAAATCACTGCAGATGGTGTCTGTAGCCTTGAAATTAAAATAAAGTTTTTAAAAATTAAAAGATTTATTTCCTTGGAAGAAAACCTAGACAGCATATTAAAAAGCAGAGAGATTACTTTGCCAAAAAAGGTCCACACAGTTAAAGCTATGATTTTTCCAGTAGTTATGTATGGATGTTAAACTTGGACCATAAAGAAGGCCGAGTGCCAGAGAATTGATGCTTTTGAATTGTGGTGTTGGAAGACACTCTTGAGAATCCCCTGGACTGCAAGGAGATCAAACCTGTCAATCCTAAAGGAAATCAATCCTGAATATTCATTGGAAGGACTGATGCTGACTGAAGCTCAAGTACTTTGGCCACCTGATGCAAAGAGCTGACTCATTGAAAACGACCCTGATGATGGGAAAGACTGAAGGCAGGAGAAGAAGGGGATGGAAGAGGGCAAGAGGGCTATATGGTATCACCAGCTTAATGGACATAAGTTTGAGGAAGCTCCAGGAGATGGTGAAGGACAGGGAAGTCTGGTATGTTGCAGTGCATGGGGTCCCAAAGAATAGAACAAAACTGAGGACTGAACAACAGCAGCAATTAACTATAGTCACCATACTGTATATGAGACCCTTTGAACTTATTCTTCTTATAACTGAAAGTTTATACTCATTGACTTACATCACTCTATTTCTCCCTTCCCCTGGCTAACGGCAACCACTATTTTATTCTCTATTTCTATAATGTTAGTTTTTCTTTTAAGAGCTGCACATAATTTATATGATAGTATTTGTCTTTCGCTTGGTAAATTATCTCACTTAGCATAGTTCCCTCAAGGTACATCCATTTTGTCAAAAAGGCAAGAATTTATTCCTTCTCAAGCTTGAGTACCACATTTTCTTTTATCCATTTACCTGTCAAAGGAAATTTAGATAGTTTTCATAGTTTTACTATTGGGAATAATATTGCAATGAACATGAGTGTACAGATATACTTTTGAGATAAAGATTTCATTTCCTTTGGATATACACCCAAAAGTGGAATAGCTGGGTTATATGGAAGTTCTATTTTTAGTTATTTTTTTAGTTACTACCATACTGTTTTCTATAATGCAGGTATCAATTTTCAGGCTTGACACACAAGAAGGGGCAAGGGTTACCTTTTCTCCACATCCTTATTAACATCTGTTATGTCTTGTCTTTTTTGTAATAAGTATCTTAGTAGGTGTGAATTGATGTCACTGTGGTTTTGATTTAATTTCCCTGATCATTAGTGATGTTGAGCACCTTTTTATATACCTTTCAGTCATCTGATCATCTCTGGTAAATGTCTACTCAAGTCCTTTGTCTATTTTTAAATTGGAACATTTCCAGTGATCCATCTTTTTTGGCTATTGAGTTGTATGAGTTCTTTATATATTTTGTATATTAATCCCTTATCAGACACATGGCTTGCAAATTTTTCTCCATACTGTAGGTTGCACTTTCAATTTATTAATTTCTTTCTTTGTTGTGCTTTTGATGTTTTATCCAAGAAATCATCACTAAGGATCTCTTTACTGATGTTTTCTTCTGGCAGTTTTATGATTTCAGGTCTTACATTAAATCTTCTATTCAAGTTATTTTTTTATGAGTGGTTTAAGATTGGGGTCCAGTTTATTTTTCTGCATATGGATATCCAGTTTTCTCAGTGTCATTTATTGAAGAGACTATCCACTCCCATTTTGTGTTCTTGGTGCCCTCATAGAAATTATCGACTGTATATATGTGGGTTTATTTCTGGTCTCTTTATTCTGACCCACTGGACTAAATGCCTGGTTTTATGTCAGTACCATTCTGTTTTGATTACTAGCTTCATAATATAGCTTGAAATCAAAAGTTGTGATGTCTACAGCTTTGCTCCTCTTTCTGAAGACTGTACTGGTTATCCAGTGTCTTGTAGTTCCATAAAATGTTAGGATAGTTTCATATTTCTGAGAAAAATGTCATTGGAATTTTTATAGAGATTTCACTAAATCTGTAGATAACTTTAGACAGTATGAACATATTTACTATATTAACTCATCCAATCAAAGAACACAAATATTTTTCCACTTATGCATGTCTTCTTTAATTTCTTTGATCAATATCTTGTAGATTTTAGTGTACAGACTTTTCATCTCCTTAAATTTATTTCTAAATATTTTATTGCTTTGATGCTGTTAATAATATTATTAATTTAATAATAATAGGATTTATTTTTAATTTCTATTTCAGATAGTTCATTGTTAGTGTATAGGAGCACAACTTATTTTTATGTATTGATTTTGTGTCCTTCAACTTTACTAATTTCTTCTATAGCTTTTGGTGGAGTCTTTTGGGTTTTCTGTATGCAGTAGTATATTATCTACAAGCAGAGATAATTTTACTTCTTCTTTTCAAATTTGGATACCTTTTATTTATTTCTCTTGAATAAATGCCTTGGCTTAGAACTTGCAGCACAATGTTAAACAGATATAGATATCTTAAAAAAAGGCTTTTAACTTTTCACTATTGTGTATGATACTAGCTGTAGTTTTGTCATGTATGGACTTTATTGCATTGCAGTACTTTTCCTCTATACCTAACTTGTTGATGGTTTTATTATTAAAAGGTGTTGAATTGTGTCAAATGCTTTTCCTGCCTCCATTGAAATGATCATGGTGGTTTAATCACTAAGCTGTGTCTGACTCTTGGCGACCCCATGGGCTGTAGCCTGCCGGGCCTCTCTGTCTGAGAGATTTTCCAGGCAAGAATACTGGAGTGGGTTGCCATTTCCTTCTCCAGGGGATCTTCCCCACCCAGGGATCAAGCATTGGTTTCCTGAGTTGCAGGAAGATTCTTTACCAATTGAGCTACCATGGAAGTTTATTTGTTTTCTTTTTTTTTTATTGTTCATTCTGTTAACGTGGTATATTACATTCATTGATTTGCATGGTGAATAACCTTGCATGCTAGAGATGAAATCCTACTTGATCATGGTGTGTGATCCATTTAATGCACTCCTGAGCTTGTTTTGCAAGTATTTTTGATGATGTTTGCATCTATTTTCATCAAGGATATTTTTCTATAATTTTTTCTTATAGTGCCCTTGTCTGGTTTCAGTATCAGGTTAATACTGGTCTCATAAAATGAATTTTGAAATGTTCTTCTTCTTAAATATTTTTGGAAGTTTGAGAAGGATTTGCATGGTATTAATAAAAATTCTTTCTTATTTGGTAGAATTCACCAGTGTAGCCAGAGACCGAAACCATACTTTCCCCTCTGAGTTTGAATAACTATTATCAGGTTTAATTTAACAACATTGTAAAATATAGCCTTACTTGGACAAACTGTCAGTGGAAGAAAGTTAGTATTTTTCTAAATAATAGAAAGGGGAGTTTGTGTTTTTTTGTTTGTTTGTTTGTTTTGGTTTTTTTTATGCAGTCACACAGTGGCTGATGCCTGTTTTCAGATACTTATCTCTCCCATTTAGAGATAGGGAACTAGGATATACATAGGTCCTGGACGTATGAAGTTGCCCATTCCAGAGGAATGCACACAAGGATTAATCATTGGCCATATAATCAATAGAGAAACTTTGAAGCCTTCAGGAACGTCGCTCATCCTGGGTATCACAGAGAAAAAAATTGGGCTGCCTGTAGCCACTCCTGATGGGCAATTCTCCTTTTTCCGGCAGGAGCTTGGTTTCCCTTGAAGGATCACGGATATCTTTCTTTACTCCCAGGGACATACATTTTGGGTACATTCAGTCACCAAGGCGACTTTCTCTCATAATATGATCTGGGCCCAGTTTAGGCATTTGCCCAACCCATGCCACCTGGGTTCCATCCAGACCAATAAATTGCTTCTCTGACAAGATGAGCTTCATCTAGGATTAACTCATTAAAGTTTC
The DNA here is from genome assembly GCF_910594005.1 of Cervus elaphus. NCBI lineage: Eukaryota > Metazoa > Chordata > Mammalia > Artiodactyla > Cervidae > Cervus > Cervus elaphus. Next base: position 127,431,178 of record NC_057848.1, read on the forward strand.
TAGAAAATAAATTAACATAGGCTTCTCCACCCCAAAAATTAGTCTCTACTAGGACAACATTTTTATCAGCTAGTTCATCAGCTGATATTAGGTGAAAGCTTCAAAAGTTGCAGTTGAGCCCTCGGATTCCAATGCCTCAGTTTCTATACATGACCTATGGGATATCTAATGACTGACAGGCAGAGGAACTCCTAAGGGACTGGCATGAAGGGGAACAAATTAAGAAACAGGAGCAACTGATAGTTTTTGCTCTTGGCAATGCCTTGCAATCTCAGGGACCATCTCAGAGATGAAGAGGATATTCAACATCAGATCGGTGAAATCACAAAAAGGAGTCTATTTCAAATGTGGCAAGCCAGGCCACTGGGCCTGTTCCATCCAAGGGCAAAAATCGAACCTGCCTGGCTCATGTTCATACTGTGGAAAATCAGGCCACTAGAGATGAGAATGCTCCATGTCTAGATCAGGCAAAGGGGTCTCAAAACTCCAAATGGTGGCTACGGATGACTAACGGAGCCCAGGGTCTTTGGGTCCCACAGAAAAACGTACCATCTCAAGAGAAGAGCCCTGGGTAATCCTTGCTGTGGCAAGTTAGAAGATCAATTTTTAAACTAATATGAGAGCCACTTACTCTGTTCTAAACAACTGTGCTCAGATGGTAAAGAGTCCGCTTGCAATGTGGGAGACCTGGGTTTGATCCCTGGGTTGGGAAGATCCCCTGGAGAAGGGGAAGTCTACCCACTCTAGTGTTCTTGCCTAAAGAATTCCATGGACAGAGGAGCCTGGCCTGCTGCAGTCCATGGGGTCATAAAAAGTCGGACACACTGAGTGACTTTCACTTCACTTCACTAAATTGCTAAAGTCTGCCTGGTGATGAGCACTGGTGGAAATCTCCACAATCAGTATTTTACCAAGTCACTTAATTACCAATTTGAACAATATCTGATCTCACATTCTTTCTTGACAGTCCTTAATTATCCCATTTCTTTAATGGGACAAGACTTTATAGAAGCCTTCACAGACACTTCAGTGACTAGGAACAAGCTCTAATTTTTGACTACTCTGGCTAACATCCATAAATTTTCAAGTCTGAAATGGAGACATCCCAGGAAGGGCCTCTCAGGCTAAGCTGATTATTACTAGGTGCAGATTATTAGTCTTTTGCCCACAATATTCCTACTCTGCATGTTATCAAACCCAATGGGGACAAATTGGGGATACCAAGAAGGAATGACCAACTGTTAGACAAGTTGTTGTTGTTATATGCTCTGCATGTAAGTTAAAGAAGCAGGGTGACAATATACAGCCTTGGTATACTTCTGGTTCCCAATTTGGAACCAGTCCATTGTTCCATATCTGGTTTTAACTGTTGCTTCTTAACCTGCATACAGGTTTTGTGGGAGGCAGGTAAGGTGGTCTGGTATGCCCATTGCATTAAGAATTTTCCACTGACAGTTGTGCTTCACACAGACAAAGGCTTCAGCATAGTCAATGTATCAAAAGTAGATATTTTTCTGCAATCCCCTTGCTTTTTCTATGAGCCAACAGGTGTTGACAATTTGATATCTGGTTCCTCTTCCTTTTCTAAATCCAGCTTGTACATCTGGAAGCTCTTGGTTCATGTACTATTGAAGCCTAGCTTGTAAGATTAAGAGCATTATCTTGCTAGCATATGAAATTAGTGCAATTGTATGGTAGTTTGAATGTTCTGTTGCATTGCCCTTCTTTGGGATTGGAATGCAAGCTCATCTTTTCCAGTCCTGTGGCCACTGCTGAGTTTTCCAAGTTTGCAGTCATATTGAGTGCAGCACTTTAGCAGCATTACCTTTTAGGATTTGACATAGCTCAGCTGGAATTTCATCACCTTCACTAGCTTTGTTCATAGTGATGCTTCCTAAGGCCAACTTGATTTGACACTCCATGAATTCTGGCTCTAGGTGCATGACCACAACATCGTGGTTATTTGGGTAATAAGGACCTTTACCCAAGAGGACTTTACTCTGTCCATGCTGGGTTTAAAAAGGACTATTCACTTTTAGCTCACTGCTGCCATTGTGAAATAATTATTTACACTAACCTTTCTCTTCCTCCTTTGGGTATCTGCATTAAGGGAATAGAATGTAATACAATAGTATATCTCTTGAGAATTATTCATGGTTTAACTCTTTGGATCTAACATTTAGGAAATATCTGCTTACTCTGACAATATCCAAAGCTTCAAAGGCAGGCCTCTCCCTCCCCCCCCCCCTCTGGAATACTTTTCCATTAATGACTTTAAATATAGAATTTTTATTTAAAATCTTAGCTTCCCAAGCTACATGGCAATTCCACTGCTATGAAAGATTCTCAGATGCACAAGAAAGGGAAGTACATCTAAGCAACAAAGGCAAGTTCATTCAGTTAAGCACAGTCGCTCAGTCGTGTCTGACTCTTCACCACCCCATGGGCTGCAGCACACCAGGCCTCCCTGTCCATCACCAACTTCCAGAGTTTACTCAAACTCAAGTCCATTGAGTCAGTGATGCCATCCAACCATTACATCCTCTGTCGTCCCCTTCTCCTCCTGCCCTCAATCTTTCTCAGCATCAGGGTCTTTTCAAATGAGTCAGTTCTTTGCAACAGGTGGCCAAAGTATTGGATTTTCAACTTCAGCATCAGACCTTCCAATGAGTATTCAGGACTGATTTCCTTTAGGATGGACAGGTTGGATCTCCTTGCAGTCCAATGGACTCTCAAGAGTCTTCCCCAACACCACAGTTCAAAAGCATCAATTATTTGGCATTCAGATTTCTTTATAGTCCAACTCTCACATCCATATATGGTTACTGGAAAAACCATAGCCTTGACAAGATGGACCTCTATTGGCAAAGTAATGTCTCTGCTTTTTAATATGCTGTCTAGGTTGGTCATAACTTTTCTTCCAAGGAGCAAGCGTCTTTTAATTTCATGGCCGCAGTCACCATTTGCAGTGATTTTGGAACCCCCCAAAATAGTCTGTCACTGTTTCCACTGTTTCCCCATCTATATGGGACCAGATGCTATGATCTTAGTTTTCTGAATGTTGAGTTTTAAGACAAAGCTTTCACTCTCTTCTTTCACTTTCATTAAGAGCCTCTTTAGTTCTTCTTTGCTTTCTGCCATAAAGGTGGTGTCATATGCATATCTGATGCAGTTTCCCAGTTTCCCCATCAATCAGTCTCTCCCATCAGGAAGCTTCCATAAGCCTCTTATCCTTCTCCCTCAGAGGGCAGACAGACTGAAAACTACAATCACAGAAAACTAATCAATCTGATCACATGGACCACTAGCCTTGTCTAACTCAATGAAATTATGAGCCATGCCATGTAGGGCCACCCAAGATGAACAGGTCATGGTGGAGAGTTCTAACAAAACGTGGTCCACTGGAGAAGGGAATGGCAAAACACTTCAGTATTCTTGCCTTGAGAACCTCATGAACAGTATGAAAAGACAAGCTCATATGCTATATCAAAAAGATGGATAGAAGAAGAAAAGGGCATTCCCCCACCTGGCAAACAGTGATGAATGGGCAGGGTTTAGGACCCTCTCTCCTTGGAAAAGTCCAAAGTCTAGGAAGATCACTGGTGGGGGGATGCTTCCAAAGCCTTGGAATTTGGTAAGTGGTAGTTTGCTGTTACCAAAACTGAGAGCAAAAATCACAGGACACCCTGATTTCTGTGCTGTTTTATTTTCTGTTCAGTTTAGGTATAGACACCATAGGAGATGCCCCTTTAGTATCTGAACAGTCTCCTTTAGGATGCATCCTGAAAAATTGAGAAGAGTTCAACTTGATAAGCTAAAATGCAGGAATCTCATCTCTTCCTGCAATATGGTTTGGGTTCAATACAAATTGGAGGACATGACCACTTTGTCCCCAAGTGGCTTTCTAAATCATAATACTATTTTATTACTGGATTTATTTTGCAAGAAACTAGGAAAAATGGACCGAGGTTCCTTGTGTGCAGGTTTTAATTATGCTATACCGAAACCCTTCATTGAAGGACTCTTCAGATTTTTTTTTAATTAAATAAAGAAAAGAGACCAAAACCCTAGATACTGTAGATGACTATTCCAACTCCTCCTTCCATTCCTTAGAATTGACTGTGGCCTTTCCTTTTGTACATAATGCCCTGTTTGTGGAACAATTTGTGATATGTCAACTAGTGGGATGGAACAAGCTATAATATCTAAAATATCACCCACTCCCGAAATAAGAGGCAATTCGCCTCATCCTGGCAAGAACCTGAGCTGCTATTGGTTTGGCATTCCAATGAAAGGGATTGTTTGCATACTCTGAGGCAATACATTGTAACCTGTCAGATACTCTATTTACCCTAGCCAAGACCACAGCAGATGCACTTTCCAGACTTAACATCCCTTAATTCCATAGCTAATCTATTGATGGATAATAGACTGTCCCAGACTATCTCTCAGCTGAGCATGGAGGGATATGTGCAATCATCAGTAAAACATATTGCACCTATATCAATACCCCTGGCCAAATGCAAGATGACGTCTAAAAGACATATGAACAGGACCAACGGTTACACACTTTTGGAAAGAATAACCCCAGAGTAAACTCCATATATACTGTAATCAAAGGGGTATTATGAAACATAACCTGGGCCCTAACCCCTGGTTGGACCTCTGGTTACAATAATACTTTTGCTGATTTTTGTCCCTACATTTTTACAAATCAATTATTTTTTTAATTGGAGGCTAATTACTTTACAATATTGTAGTGGTTTTTGCCATATATTCACATGAATCAGCCATGGGTGTACATGCGTCCCCCATTCTGAACCCCTGTCCCACTTCCCTCCCCATCCCATTCCTCAGGGTTGTCCCAGTGCACCGGTCCTGAGTGCCCTCTTTCATGCATCAAACCTGGGCTGGTGATCTATTTCACATATGGTAATATACATGTTTCAATGACATTCTCTCAAATCATCCCACCCTCGCCTTCTCCCATAGAGTCCAAAAGTCTGTTCTTTATCTCTGTGTCTCTTTTGTTGTCTTGCATATAGGGTCATCATTACCATCTTTCTAAATTCCATATATATGCATTAATATGCTGTATTGGTTTTTCTTTCTGACTTACTTCACCCTGTATAATAGACTCCAGTTTCATTCATCTCATTAGAACTAATTCAAATGCATTCTTTTTAGTAGCTGAGTCATATTCCATTGTGTACATGTACCAGAACTCTCCTATCCATTCATCTGCTGATGAACATCTAGGCTGCTTCCATGTCCTAGTTATTGTAAACAGTGCCGCGATGAACATTGGGGTACACGTGTCTCTTTCAATTTTGGTTTCCTCTGTGTGTATGCCCAGCAGTGGGATTGCTGGGTCATATGGCAGTTCTAGTTCCAGTTTTTTTAAGGAATCTCCACACTGTTCTCCATAGTGGCTGTACTAGTTTTCATTCCCACCAATAGTGTAAGAGGGTTCCTTTTTCTCTACACCCTCTCCAGCATTTATTGCTTGTAGACTTTCGGATAGCAGCCATTCTGACTGACATGAAATGGTACCTCATTGTGGTTTTGATTTGCATTTCTCTGATAACAAGTGATGTTGAGCATCTTTTCATGTGTTTGTTTGCCATCTGTATGTCTTCTTTGGAGAAATGTCTGTTTAGTTCTTTGGCCCATTTTTTTTTTTTAATTTTTTTATTAGTTGGAGGCTAATTACTTCACAACATTTCAGTGGGTTTTGTCATACATTGATATGAATCAGCCATAGATTTACACTTATTCCCCATCCCGATCCCCCCTCCCACCTCCCTCTCCACCCGATTCCTCTGGGTCTTCCCAGTGTACCAGGCCCGAGCACTTGTCTCATGCATCCCACCTGGGCTGGTGATCTGTTTCACCATAGATAGTATACATGCTGTTCTTTTGAAACATCCTACCCTCACCTTCTCCCACAGAGTTCAAAAGTCTGTTCTGTATTTCTGTGTCTCTTTTTCTGTTTTGCATATAGGGTTATCATTACCATCTTTCTAAATTCCATATATATGCGTTAGTATGCTGTAATGTTCTTTATCTTTCTGGCTTACTTCACTCTGTATAAGGGGCTCCAGTTTCATCCATCTCATTAGGACTGGTTCAAATGAATTCTTTTTGACGGCTGAGTAATATTCCATGGTGTATATGTACCACAGCTTCCTTATCCATTCATCTGCTGATGGGCATCTAGGTTGCTTCCATGTCCTGGCTATTATAAACAGTACTGCGATGAACATTGGGGTGCACGTGTCTCTTTCAGATCTGGTTTCCTCAGTGTGTATGCCCAGAAGTGGGATTGCTGGGTCATATGGCAGTTCTATTTCCAGTTTTTTAAGAAATCTCCACACTGTTCTCCATAGCGGCTGTACTAGTTTGCATTCCCACCAACAGTGTAAGAGGGTTCCCTTTTCTCCACAGCCTCTCCAGCATTTATTGCTTGTAGACTTTTGGATAGCAGCCATCCTGACTGGTGTGTAATGGTACCTCATTGTGGTTTTCATTTGCATTTCTCTAATAATGAGTGATGTTGAGCACCTTTTCATGTGTTTGTTAGCCATCTGTATGTCTTCTTTGGAGAAATGTCTGTTTAGTTCTCTGGCCCATTTTTTGATTGGGTCATTTATTTTTCTGGAATTGAGCTTCAGGAGTTGCTTGTATATTTTTGAGATTAATCCTTTGTCTGTTTCTTCACTTGCTATTATTTTCTCCCAATCTGAGGGTTGTCTTTTCACCTTACTTATAGTTTCCTTTGTAATGCAAAAGCTTTTAAGTTTCATTAGATCCCATTTGTTTAGTTTTGCTTTTATTTTCAATATTCTGGGAGGTGGGTCATAGAGGATCTTGCTGTGATTTATGTCGGAGAGTGTTTTGCCTATGTTCCCCTCTAGGAGTTTTATAGTTTCTGGTCTTACATTTAGATCTTTAATCCATTTTGAGTTTATTTTTGTGTATGGTGTTATAAAGTGTTCTAGTTTCATTCTTTTACAAGTGGTTGACCAGTTTTCCCAGCACCACTTGTTAAAGAGGTTGTCTTTTTTCCATTGTATATCCTTGCCTCCTTTGTTGAAGATAAGGTGTCCATAGGTTCGTGGATTTATCTCTGGGCTTTCTATTCTGTTCCATTGGTCTATATTTCTGTCTTTGTGCCAGTACCACACTGTCTTGATGACTGTGGCTTTGTAGTAGAGTCTGAAGTCAGGCAGGTTGATTCCTCCAGTTCCATTCTTCTTTCTCAAGATTACTTTGGCTATTCGAGGTTTTTTGTATTTCCATACAAATTGTGAAATTCTTTGGTCTAGTTCTCTGAAAAATACCATTGTTAGCTTGATAGGGATTGCATTGAATCTATAGATTGCTTTGGGTAGAATAGCCATTTTGACAATATTGATTCTTCCAATCCATGAACACGGTATGTTTCTCCATCTGTTTGTGTCCTCTTTGATTTCTTTCATCAGTGTTTTATAGTTTTCTATGTATAGGTCTTTTGTTTCTTTAGGTAGATATACTCCTAAGTATTTTATTCTTTTTGTTGCAATGGTGAATGGTATTGTTTCCTTAATTTCTCTTTCTGTTTTTTCAATGTTAGTATATAGGAATGCAAGGGATTTCTGTGTGTTAATTTTATATCCTGCAACTTTACTATATTCATTGATTAGTTCTAGTAATTTTCTGGTAGAGTCTTTAGGGTTTTCTATGTAGAGGATCATGTCATCTGCAAACAGTGAGAGTTTCACTTCTTCTTTTCCTATCTGGATTCCTTTTACTTCTTTTTCTGCTCTGATTGCTGTGGCCAAAACTTCCAACACTATGTTGAACAGTAGTGGTGAGAGTGGGCACCCTTGTCTTGTTCCTGATTTCAGGGGAAATGCTTTCAATTTTTCACCATTGAGGGTGATGCTTGCTGTGGGTTTGTCATATATAGCTTTTATTATGTTGAGGTATGTTCCTTCTATTCCTGCTTTTTGGAGAGTTTTAATCATAAATGAGTGTTGAATTTTGTCAAAGGCTTTCTCTGCATCTATTGAGATAATCATATGGTTTTTATCTTTCAATTTGTTAATGTGGTGTATTACATTGATTGATTTGCGGATATTGAAGAATCCTTGCATTCCTGGGATAAAGCCCACTTGGTCGTGGTGTATGATTTTTTTAATATGTTGTTGGATTCTGTTTGCTAGAATTTTGTTAAGGATTTTTGCATCTATGTTCATCAGTGATATTGGCCTGTAGTTTTCTTTTTTTGTGGCATCTTTGTCTGATTTTGGAATTAGGGTGATGGTGGCCTCATAGAATGAGTTTGGAAGTTTACCTTCTTCTGCAATTTTCTGGAAGAGTTTGAGTAAGGTAGGTGTTAGCTCTTCTCTAAATTTTTGGTAGAATTCAGCTGTGAAGCCATCTGGTACTGGGCTTTTATTTGCTGGAAGATTTTTGATTACAGTTTCGATTTCCTTGCCTGTGATGGGTCTGTTAAGATCTTCTATTTCTTCCTGGTTCAGTTTTGGAAAGTTATACTTTTCTAAGAATTTGTCCATTTCATCCAAGTTGTCCATTTTATTGGCATAGATCTGCTGGTAGTAGTCTCTTATGATCCTTTGTATTTCAGTGTTGTCTGTTGTGATCTCTCCATTTTCATTTCTAATTTTGTTAATTTGGTTCTTCTCTCTTTGTTTCTTAATGAGTCTTGCTAATGGTTTGTCAATTTTGTTTATTTTTTAAAAAAAACAGCTTTTAGCTTTGTTGATTTTTGCTATGGTCTCTTTAGTTTCTATTGCATTTATTTCTACCTTAATTTTTAAGATTTCTTTCCTTCTGCTAACCCTGGGGTTCTTCATTTGTTCCTTCTCTAATTGCTTTAGGTGTAGAGTTAGGTTATTTATTTGGCTTTTTTCTTGTTTCTTGATGTAAGCCTGTAATGCTATGAACCTTCCCCTTAGCACTGCTTTTACAGTGTCCCATAGGTTTTGGGTTCTTGTGTTTTCATTTTCATTCATTTCTATACATATTTTGATTTCTTTTTTGATTTCTTCTATGATTTGTTGGTTATTCAGAAGCGTGTTCTTTAGCCTCCAGGTGTTTGAATTTTTAACAATTTTTTTCCTGTAATTGAGATCTAATCTTACTGCACTGTGGTCAGAAAAGATGACTGGAATGATTTCAATTTTTTTGAATTTTCCAAGACTAGATTTATGGCCCAGGATGTGATCTATTCTGGAGAAGGTTCCGTGTGCACTTGAGAAAAAGGTGAAGTTGATTGTTTTGGGGTGAAATGTCCTATAGATATCAATTAGGTCTAGCTGGTCCATTGTGTCAGCCCCTTCCGGCAGCGCCAGCCCGCCCCCGCAGGGCCAGCCCCTCCCCGCAGCGTCAGCCCCTCCCTGCAGCGCCGGCCCCTCCCTGGGGCGCCAGACCCCTCCCGCAGCGCGATGGAACTAGCTACCTGAATAAGAGTCCACCTCCGCCCGCCTGTGTCAGGGCGGAAATGAGGCTCTGAAGAGACCGGCAAACAGAAGCCAAATAAACAAAGGGAACCGCTTCAGAAGGGACTGGTGCAACAGATTAAAATCCCTGTAGAAAACACCGACTTCACCGGAAGGGCCCTGTAGATATCGAGAAGTGTAAGCTGGAATGAGGAGCTATCTGAAACTGAGCTGAACCCACACTGACCGCAACAGCTCCAGAGAAATTCCTAGATATAGTTTTACTTTTTTTTTTCTAAGTAAGGAAAAAAAAATTTTTTTTTTCTTTTTATATTTTTTCTTTTTTATTTTTTCTCTTTTATTTTCCTTTAAAATTCCCTATTACTCCCCCATTACTCCTTAACTTTCATTTTCATAGATTTTTATGATTTTTTTAATTAGGGGGAAAAATTTTTTTTTTCTTTCTTTCTTTTTTTTTGTTTTTTTTTTTTCTTTTTTTTCTTTTTTCTTCTTTTTTTTTCTTTCCGTTTTCTCTTTTATTTTCTATTTTTCTTTTTCTCTTATTTCTTTTAAAGTCCTCTAGAACTCCTCTACTACTCTTAATTTTCATTTTCACTACACTATAACCTTACAAAAAAAAAAAAAGAGAAGCCCTATCTTTAAACTGAAGATTATTCTCTCCCAATCTTGACTCTCTGTTTTCTACCTCAGAACACCTCTATTTCCTCCTTTCCCCTTCTCTTCCCAATCCAATTCTGTGAATCCTTGTAGGTGTCTGAGATACGGAGAACACTCTGGGAACAGACAGCTGCGTAGATCTGTCTCTCTCCTCTTGAGTCCCCGTTTTTCTCCTCCTGCTCATCTCTATCTCCCTTCTCCCTTTTCTCCTGTTCATGTAACTCTGTGAACCTCTCTGGGTGTCCCTAATGGGGGAGAATCTTTTCGCCATTAACCTAGAAGTTTTATTATCAGTGCTGTATAGTTGGAGAAGTCCTGAGACTACAGGAAGAATAAAACTGAAATCCAGAGGCAGGAAATTTAAGCCCAAAACCTGAGAACACCAGAAAACTCCTGACTACATGGAACTTTAAGTAATAAGTGACCGTCCAAAAGCCTCCATACCTACACTGAAACCAACCACCACCCACGAGCCAATAAGTTTTAGAGCAAGACATACCACGCAAATTCTCCAGCAACACAGGAACATAGCCCCGAATGTCAACATACAGGCTGCCCAAGGTCACACCTAACACATAGACCCATCTCAAAACTCATTACTGGGCACTCCATTGCTCTCCAAAGAGAAGAAATCAAGTTCCACGCACCAGTACACTTTGGCCCATTTTTTGATTGGGTCATTTATTTTTCTGGTATTGAGCTACATGAGCTGCTTGTACATTTTTGAGATTAATTGTTTGTCAGTTGTTTCATTCACTATTATTTTCTCCCATTCTGAAGGCTGTCTTTTCACCTTGCTTATAGTTTCCTTCATGCAAAAGCTTTTAAGTTTAATTAGGTCCCATTTGTTTATTTTTGCTTTTATTTCCATTATTCTGGGAGGTGGGCCATAGAGGATACTGCTATTGCTTGTTAATCTTGTTTCCTCCAGGTTGCAACAATTCCAAATGAACCTGATGATCAGGCAGGAACTCTAGCAACTGCATACTGCTAAGATTTATATTGAAATCTCCTTGGGACCTCTTGATCAGGTAGGGAGAGGGTCAGGTAGGGATGTTGGCCTCTGGCCAACTTGAGAAAGTTACAGAAGAATGATACCTTTAGCCCTCAAAGTCCCAAAAGATTTTGGGAATGAACTTTTTCAGGGGGAAATAGAGGCAGGAAAGACAGGGCTGGACCCAAGAACGGCCTCTTCATACATGCTGCTAAGTCAAGTCAGTCGTGTCCGACTCTGTGTGACCCCATAGATGGCAGTCCACCAGGCTCCCATCCCTGGGATTCTCCAGGCAAGAACACTGGAGTGGGTTGCCATGTCCCTCTCCAGTGTATGAAAGTGAAAAGTGAAAGTGAAGTCGCTCTCTTCATACATAGATGCTAGGTAAAAGGCAAAGCTAACCCTTTGTTTTGTACTTAATGAGACCATAAAGCATGGAGGAATGGTGTCAGCAACAATAACACATATTAGACTTTGATTAAACTTTGTGACACCTGAATATGGAACCCTGACCATAAAACCTATAGAGCACAGCCAAGCATGTGCAATAAAAATTCACAGGCTGTGGATGATCACTATATGACCTTCTATGTGTGGCATTTGACTAGTAAGAGATAATTTAAGGGAAAATGGCTCTCAGAACACATGTGTAGTAGTTTCAGAATTCAGGTGTGCAAGAGTGGAAGCTAATATAACCAGGTGCAATTGAGATCCCACCCTGATTCTCTCAACAATGAATATTCTGCCCCTGATCAAAGAAACTTCCATCTATTCAAGGATAAAAAATAAAGAAATTAAAAGAGGGGTCATAAAATCCCTTCGTGGGCTTCTCATTCACAAGATCATCCACATTCTTCTCCAAGTGTGCACTTTCATGCCTCAATAAACTGCTTCTTTGTTTCTCTCTACACCTCAACCTATGTGGTTTTATTCTTTTTTTTTTTTTCTTTGTATTTCTTGGCCAAATTATTTTGGATAAGTAGCACAAGAACTGGGACCTTTAATTTGTCTGTCTGACATCAATGCCATCTGGTTGTGGGCTTTTATTTGTTGGGGAGATTTTTGACTACTATCAGTAGTAGTAATCTCCTTTTTGTTATTGGTTTGTTCAGATTTTCCATTATTCATGACTCAATCTTGGTTGGTTTTATGATTCTAGAAATTTTTAAATTTCTTCTAATTTTTTTTTTAATTTGTTGGTATATAATTATTCATACTTGTCTCTTATGATCCTTTGTATTTCTGTGGTACCAGTGGTAATTTTTCTTTTCTTTTTTTTTGTTATAGTTTTACTAATTTGAGTCTTTTTTTGTTAGTCTAGTTAAATGTACATCTATTTTATCTTTTAAAAAGACCAACTTTTAGTCTTTCTGATTTTTTCTGTTGTCTTTCTAGTCTCTGTTTATGTTTATCCTAGCATTTATTATTTATTTATTTATGCTAATCTTTGAATTTGTCTGTTCTTCCATTTCTAGTAAAGATACACAAGGTTATGTCATTTATTTGTGTTCCTTCTTTTTTTCCCTTAATGTACATATTTATTACTACAAATATAGCACTGCTCACTTAGCACCTCTTAGCACTGTTTTTTTGTATGTATTTAAAATTTTGTTTATCTCAAGATAGTTTTTATTTCTCTTTTGATTTTTTCTTTGATTCATTGGTTGGTCAGAAATGTTAATTTCCACATACTTGTGAATTTTCTAGGTTTTCCTCTGTTACTGATTATACTATTTTATACTATTGTAATTGGAAGAGATACTTGATATGATCTGTTTTCTTACATCAGATAAGAGTTCTTTTGTGAAATAATAATATATAATTTATGCTGAAGAATGTTCTATTTGCACTTGAGAATAAGATGCATTGCTATTGAATAAAACAGTCTCTATATGTACATTAGGTTCATTTCGTATAAAATGCCATTCAAATTCATTATTTCCTTATTGATTTTCTATCTGATGATCAATTCATTGTTCAAAGTGGGGTATGAAGTTCCCTACTATTATTGCTTTGATGTATATTTTTTTCCTTTATAACTGCTAATAGTTGCTTAATGTATTTAAGTGCTCCAATATTGGGTATATACAATTTTATATCATATTGATGAATCAATCCCTTTATCATATATAATGACATTCTTTGTCTCTTGTTATAGCTTTTGACCTAAAGTCTTTTTAGTCTGATATAAATATAGCTACCCCTGCATTTTTCGGTTTCCATTGGCATGAAATATCTCTTTCCACTGCTTCACTTTCAATCTGAGTGTCTGTAAATGTCGACTAAGTCTCTTATAGATGGCATCCAGTTAGGTCTTATATATATTTTTTACCTATTTAGCTACTCTTTTACTTTTAACTGGAGAATTTAAACCATTTACTATTAAAGTAACTATTGATAGGCTAAGGGCATACTATTACCATTTTGTTAATGTTTCCTTATTGTTTTGTAGCTTTTTTGTTCTTTTTAAAAATCTAGTCCCATCTTTCTTTGTGAGTGTATGGCTTTTTGATTGCCATGAGGTTTTCATGAAATATCTTACAGTTATAGCAGTCTATTTTAAGCTTATAACAACTTAACTTGAATTGCATAATAAAAAGTTCTACATATTTACTTGACCCTTCCATTTAACTTTTTTATATTCCAATTTACATTCTTTTATATTGCGTATACATTAAAATATTATAGCTACAGTTATTTTAAACACTTTTCTCTACTAACATATATGTTAGAGTTCAAAGTAATTTACATAACATTTCTGTATTAGAAGTATTTTGCTTTTGACTATATATTTACCTTTAGCAGTAAATTATACACTTTTTTATGTTTTTATATTGCTATTAGTATCCTTTCATTTCAGCCTGAAGAACTCCTTTTAGGAATTCTTGTAAGGTAGGTCTAGTAGTGATTAATTTACTCAAGTCTTGTTTGTTTAGGGAAAAAAATTCTAAAAGATAACTTTTCTAGTTAAAATATTCTTGGTTGGAAGATTTTTTTTTTTTTTTCCTTTGAGCACGTTGTGCATATTATCCCAATTTCTATTAACCTGTCAGGTTTCTCCTGAGAAATCTGCTGGCAACTTTATCAGTGTTCACTGTTATATGATGTTTTTTTCTCTTGCTATTTTAAAATTCTGTTTTTGTATTTAATACCTGAGAGCTTGATTATAATGTATCTACTTGAAGATTTCACTAGTTTGAATTTGTTTGGGAATCTATGATCCTCATGTACCTGTATAGCCATATCTCTCCACACTTTGGGGATGTTTTAAACTATTAATTCTTTAAATATGTTTTCTGTCTCTTTCTCACTCTGTTCTCCTGACAGGACTCTCATAACATGACTGTGGTTTAATTTTATGAGGTCTAATAATTCAAGTAAGCTTTTTTAATTCTTTGTCATTCTTTTAAAAATTATTTAATTTTTGGCCACACTGGGTCTTCCGTGCTGCATGCAGACTTTCTCTAGTTGTGGCCAGTGGGGGGCTACTCTTCATTTCAATGTGAGAACTTTTCATGGGTAGTTTCTCTTGTCACAGAGCACAGGCTCTAGGTTCCTGGGCTTTGGTAGTTGTGGCTTTTGGGCTCTAGAGCATAGGCTCAGTAATTTTGGTGCACTGAGTTCAATTGTCCCATGCATGTAGAATCGTCTCAGACCAGGAATTGAAATCATGCCCCATGCATTCACAGGCGGAACATCTGGGAACCATCAGACAGAACTACCAGTAAAGTCCCTACACTTTGCCATTCGTATTTCTTTTTTTCTCCTCTGATGGTGTAATATCAAGAGATCTGCCTTGAAGCTTGTAGATTTTTTATTCTGATTGATCGAGCCTGATTATGAAACACTCTTTTGCATATTTAATTTTATTCTTTGAGTTTTTGTGGCCCAAAATTCCTTTGCTATGACTCACATCTATCTGTTAAAATTCCTGTTCTCTCCTTATGTTGCTTTCTTCACTTCACTGAGGTGTCTATTTGCATTCTGTTGAATCTAACAGAGCTACCTTGAAATAATTATTTTGTTTTTTTTTAAATAGAAACATAATAAAATCACTGTGTTTCAAGTGTACAGAAAAGTGACTCATTTATATATACATAAAATTTAGCAGGCTAATAATCGTGCTTTGTGAGTACCAAAGTTTAAATGCCCTGTCCAAAAAATGGCATGCAGTATCTTAAGGTTTTTAATCCCATATGGAAAAATTGTGATAGAATTCCACAAAATTCAGACATAAATTGAAGAAAGCAGGGTAAACCACTAGACCATTCAGGTTATGACCGAAATCAAACCTTTTACAATTATACAGTGGAAGTGAGAAAAAGATTTAAGGGACTAGATTTGATAGACAGAGTGCCTGATGAACTATGGACAGAGGTTTGTGAAATTGTACAGGAGACATTGATCAAGACCATCCCCAAGAAAAGGAAATGCAAAAAAACAAAATGTCTGTCTGAGGAGGCTTTACAAGTAGCTGTGAAAAGAAGAGAAGCAAAAAGCAAAAGAGAAAAGGAAAGATATACCTATTTGAATGCAGAGTTCCAAACAACAGCAAGGAGAGATAAGAAAGCCTTCCTCAGTGATCAGTGCAAAGAAATAGAGGAAAACAATAGAATGTGAAAGCCTAGAGATCTCTTCAAGAAAATTAGAGATACCAAGGGAATATTTCGTGCAAAGATAGGCTCAGTAAAGGACAGAAAAGGTATGGACTTAACAGAAGTAGAAGATATTAAGAAGAGGTGGCAATAATACACAGAAGAACTATACAAAAAACATCTTCACGACCCAGATAATCCCAATGGTGTGATCACTCACCTAGAGCCAGATATCCTGGAATGTGAAGTCAAGTGGGCCTTAGGAAACATCACTATGAATGAAGCTAGTGGAGGTGATGGAATACCAGTTAAGCTATTTCAAATCTTAAAAGATGATGATGTGAAAGTACTGCACTCAATATGACAGCAAATTTGGAAAAATTCGCAGTGGCCACAGGGCTGGAAAAGGTCCGTTTTCATTCCAATCCCAAAGAAAGGCAAGGCCAAAGAATGCTCAAACTACTGCACAATTTCACTGATCTCACACTCTAGTAAAGTGATGCTCAAAATTCTCCAAGCCAGGCTTCAACATTACGTGAACTGTGAACTTCCAGATGTTCAAGCTGGTTTTAGAAAATGCAGAGGAACCAGAGATCAAATTGCCAACATCTGCTGGATCATCAAAAAGCAAGAGAGTTTCAGAAAAACATCTATTTCTGCTTTATTGACTATGCCAAAGCCTTTGACTGTGTGAATCACAATAAACTGTGGAAAATTCTGAAAGAGATGGGAATACCAGACCACCTGACCTGCCTCTTGAGAAACCTGTATTCAGGTCAGGAAGCAACAGTTAGAACTGGACATGGAACAACAGACTGGTTCCAAATCAGGAAAGGAGTATGTCAAGGCTTTACATTGTCACTCTGCTTATTTAACTTATATGTGGAGTACATCATGTGAAATGCCAGGCTGGATGAAGCACAAGCTGGAATCAAGATTGGTAGGAGAAATATCAATAACCTCAGATATGCAGATGACACCACCCTTACGGCAGAAAGTGAAGAAGAACTAAAGAGCCTCTTGAAGAAAGTGAAAGAGGAGAGTGAAAATGTTGGCTTAAAGCTCAACATTCAGAAAACTAAGATCGTGGAAGCTGGTCCCATCACTTTATGGTAAATAGATGTGGAACCAATAGAAACAGTGAGAGACTTTATTCTTTGGGACTCAAACATCACTGCATATGGTGACTGCAGGCATGGAATTAAAAGATTCTTGCTCCTTGGAAGAAAAGTTATGATCATTCTAGACAGCATATTAAAAAGCAGAGACATTCCTTTTCCAACAAAGGTCCGTCTAGTCAAGGCTATGGTTTTTCCAGTGGTCATATATGGATGTGAGAGTTGGACTATAAAGAAAGCTGAGTGCCAAAGAACTGGTGTTTTTGAACTGTGGTTTTGGAGAAGACTCTTGAAAGTCCCTTGGACTGCAAGGAGATCCAACTAGTCCATCCTAAAGGGGATCAGTCCTGAGTGTTCATTGGAAAGACTGATGTTGAAGCTGAAACTCCAATACTTTGGCCACCTCATGCGAAGAGCTTACTCATTTGAAAAGACCCTGATGTTGGGAAAGATTGACGGCAAGGAGGAGAAGGGGACGACAGAGGATGTGATGGTTGGATGGCATCACCGACTCAATGGACATGAGTTTGGGTAAACTCTGGGAGTTGGTGATGGATAGGGAGACCTGGCGTGCTGTGGTTCACCGGGTCACAAAAAGTCAGACATTGCTGAGCGACTGAACTGAATTCCCACAAAATAAACCAATGGCACTACATGTTGACAGTAAGTGTGTGTTTGTGTGTGTGTGTGCATGCCTGCGTGTGTGTGTGTGTGTGTGTGTGTATAGTTGTTGTTGTAGTTTTTGTTCTGTTAGTCATTCAGTGGTGTCTGACTCTTTGCAGCTCTATGGGCTGTAGTCCACAAAGCTCCTCTGTCCATGCAATTCTCCAGGCAAAAATACTGGAGTGAGTAGTCTTTCCCTTCTCCAGGGGATTTTCCTGACCCAGAGAGTGAACCTGATTCTCCTGCATTTCTGGCAGATTCTTTACCATCTGAGCCACCAGGGAAGCCCATATTGTGTGTGTGTGTGTGTGTGTGTGTGTGTGTGTGTGTATTAGGACTTGGGTTTATCATCTATGGGACTCTATGTGATTCTCTGTGCTTCCTGGACTTCAGTGAGTGTTAGCTTTCTCATATTAGAAAAATGTAGGCTATTATCCCTTCAAATAATTTTTCAAGCCCTTTCTCTCTCTTCTTCTTCTTCTTCTGAGATACCTGTAATATGTATATTGGTTCTTTTCATGTTGTCCCAGAGGTATCAGAGACTGTGCTCATTTCTTTTCATTCTTTTTTCTTTATCGTGATCCATGGCAGTGGTTTACACCAATCTGTATTCCAGCTCACTTATCTGCTTTTTTGCCTCATTCATTCTGCTATTGTTTTACAGCTAGCATATTTTTCACTTCAGTTATTGTGTTGTTCATCTCTGTTCTTTAAATCTCCTGAATCTCTATTAAATATTTCTTGTACCTTCTTGGTCACTGCCTCCTTTCTTTTTTCTAAGATATCGGATCATCTTTACTATCATTAATTTGAATTATTTTTCAGGTAGATTGCCTATCTCAACCTCACTTAGTTGTTCTTCTGAGGTTTTATCTTCTTCCTTCACCTGGAACCTATTTCTCTGTCATCTCATTTTGTTTAACTTTCCTTGTTTGTGGTCTCAGTTCTGTAGGATGTAGGATCATAGTTCTACTTGCTTCTGGCATCTGCACAATGGTGAGTGAGCTTGATCTAAGGGCTTGTGCATGCCTCCCGGTGAAAACGACTGGTTTCTACCAACTCACTGGTGGGTGCAGCTGGGTCTTGTCATTCTGACTGGCAAGGCTATGACAAGGTGTATCTTTAGGGATGGTTTTGTGCCATGTGTGTTCTGATAAGTGGGGCTTTGTTTACACCCTGTTGGTTGTTTGGCCTGAGGCAACTAGCAGGCTGTCAGGGGGTCCAAGTCTAGTGTCAAAATAGTGATTTGTAGAAGAATTCACACCAATAAACATTGCCTGGGGTCTCTGCCACCAGTGTCACTCCCTTCACAGAGAGCCACAGCCAAACTCCTCCCCCACACCTCCACCCAGGAGATGATCTAAGACCAGCAGGTGTGTTTGGCCAAGGCTCCAATGGAGTCACTACTTCGCCCTAGGTCCCACTGCATGTGAAACCATGTAGCCTCCAAGAACGGAGTCTCTGTTTCCCACAATCTTCTGGGGTTCCAATATTCAAGCCACAGTGGCCTTCAAAGCCAAATTCTCTTGGGGTTCCTCCACCCAATGCCAAACCTTTGGGCTGGGAGACTGACGTGGGGCTCCAAACCCTCACTCTTATGTGAAAATGCATGATACATAGTTATTTTCTAGTTTGTACATTGTCCATATGGTGGCTATGGTATTTTATTATATCCAGAAAACACCCTTCCTACTGTCTTATAGTGACTTCTTTTCCTTTGAACATAGAATATCTTTTTGTAGGTTCCAGCCTTTTTTTAAAATTTTTTTTGGCCAATGCTTGTTCAGCAGTTAGACATAATTTTAGTCTTTTCATTAGAGGAGTTGAACTTGAGACTTTCTGTTCCACTATTTTGTCTTGTTCCCCCAACTAAAGTCTTATCAATTTTATCTTTTTGAAGAAACTGCTTTAGTTTCATATATCTTTTCTAGTATCTTTTTAGTCTCTATTTCACCTATGTCTGCTCTGATCATTATGATTTCTTTCCTTCTACTTTGGCTTTTATTTGTTCTTTTTCTCTAGTTGCTTTGGGAGTAAGCTTAGGGTTTTTTTTTTCTTTTTTTTAAGCTTAGGGTTTTTATTTGTGATTTTTCTTGTTTCTTGAGATACGTTTGTATCACTATAAACTGCCCTCTTAGAATTGCTTTTGTTGTGTCCTGTCAGTTTTGGATCATTGTGTTTTCATTTTCATTTGTCTTTGGTATTTTTCTTACCTCTTTAATTTCTTTAGTGATCCACTGGCTGCTTAGTAGCACATTGTTTGGCCTCCATATGTTTGTGCCTCTCGCAGTTTTTTTTTTTTTTTTTCCCTTGCAGTAGATTTCTAATCTCATAGCATTGCGGTTGGAAAAGATATTTGATATGGTTTCAATTTTCTTAAATATACTGAGGCTTGCTTTGTGGTGTAGCATATATTCTGTCCTGGAGAATTCCACATGAAAAGAATAGGTATTCTGCTTCTTTCAGATGGAATATTTTATTAATAATAATTAAGTTCATATGGTCTAATATTTCATATATGGCATATGTTTCCTTATCAACTTTTTTGTGTGAATTATCTGTCCATCGCTGCAATGGTTTGTTAAAGTTGCCCACTCTTATTGTGTTACTGTCAATTTCTCCATTTATGTCTGTTAACATTTGCCCTGTACGTTGAGGTGTTCCTCTGTTGGGTGCATAAATATTTGCAATTGTTTGATCTTTCTCTTGGATTAAACCCTTGATTATTATGTAATGTTCCTCTTGTTATTGTCTCATAACAATCTTTATTTTATTTTTATTATTTTTTAACAATATTTATTTTAAAGTCTATTTTTTTTTCTTTTATGAGCATTGCTATCCAGCTTTATTTTGATTTCCATGTGCATGAAATATCTTTTTCCATCCCCTCAGTTTCAACCTGTATGTGTCTCTAGATCTTAAGAGGGTCTCTTGTAGACAGTATATATTTATCTATGTCTGGGACCCTCTTAAGATAGATAGATAGATAGATATCTTGCTTGTGTATTTATATATATATATATATATATATATATATATATAGATAGATAGATAGATAGATAGATAGATAGATAGGTATAGATATAGATAAATATATACTGTCTAGAAGAGACCCTCTTAAGATGGCTTGTGTATTTATTCAGCCAATCTAATTTTTTTGGTTACAGCATTTAACTGGTTTACATTTAAGGTAATTACTGATATGTATGTTTTAATTGTCATTTTGTTAATTGTTTTTGTAGGTCTTTTTTTTCTTTCTTTCCTGTTTTGTTCTCTTCTTTTGTGACTTGATGACTTTCTTTAGTTATGTATTTGTATTGTGTTTATATATGTTGTTGATTTTCAGTTTAGAGTTACTATGAGGTTTTTGTATATATGCATGTATATATATGATTTTTAAGTTGCTGAACTCTTAATTTCATATGTATTGCTAGTATTCTGCATTTGTACTCTCCTCCTCTCATTATGATTAGTTCAAATATCATATTTTTATGTGGATGACTTCCTGCCATTACTGTATGTTTGCCTTTACAAATGAGCATTCCCATTTCATGATTATCTTGTTTCCTGTTGTGGCTTTTTCTTTTCCACCTAGAGAATTTCCTTTGGTGTTTGTTGTAAAGCTGGTTTAGTTCCTTTGAATATTTCATGTCTCCAATAAAGTTTTTGGTTTTTCTGTTGAATGTACACAAGAGCCTTGATGGAAAGAGTAGCCTTAGTTGTTGCTTTTCCCCTTTAATCACTTAAATACATCATGCCACTCCCTTCTGGCCAGCAGTTTCTGCTGAAACATCCAGTTTATAATCTTACAGAGGTTCCTTCCTATGTTATTTGCTGCTTTTCCCTGGTTTCTTTTTTAGCAGTTTCTCTTTGTCTTTAATTTCTGTCAGTTTGATTACTATGTGTCTCAGCATGTTTCTACTTGGGTTATTCCTGTATGGGATTCTCTGCACTTCTTGGACTTGGTTCAATGTTTCCTTTCCCATGTTAGGGAAGTTTTCAGCTCTTCTATCTTAAGATATTTTCTTGGGCCTTTTCTCTCTCCCTTCTCCTTCTGGTACCACTATAGCACAATTGTTGGCATGTTTGTCTTTGTTCCAGAAGTCTCTTAAATAGTCTTTGTTAATTTTCTTTTTTTTCCCCTGTATTCTTTTCCATGGCTCTGATTGCCACCACTCTGTCTCCACTTGTCCTTTCTTCTGCTTCATTTATTCTGCTGTCATCTATTTTCATGGCATTTAGTTGTTTAGGGGGTGTGCCTTAGTCCTTCATCTGGAACATATAGTTCTGACATCTCATTTTGTCTAAATTTCTATTTGTACTTTTATGCATGAAGAGGTTTAATTATGTTTCTTGGCTCTGGAGAAGGGGCCTTCTGTAAGGTATATCCTATTTGTCCCAGCAGTATACTCTTTTCTCTTTATCCGTGGGCCAGAGACCTGCTTGTCTCAGTGTAGGTTCTCTCCTGTGTTTGCAGACTCAGATTCTCAGGCTGTGGGGGTCATAGTTTTCTTGCTTCTGGTGTCTGTCCTTCAGTATGTGAGGCTAGCCGAGAGAGTCGTGCAAGCTTTCTAGTGAGAGAGGCTCATGCTTGCCCATGGGTGGGTGGAGCTGGGTATTTGCCTTCTGGTGAGCAGAACTATATGGACATGTAGAGGTGACTGTGGGCTCAGAAAGTCTTTGGGCAACCTATCTGTTGACAGATGGCACTGTGTTCCCATCCTGTTGTTTTTTTTAGCTTGAGGCATAATAACACTAGGGCCTACAGGCTGTTAAGTGGGGCCATGTCCGGTATTAATGATTCAGTGAACATGCTAGCTTTCAGAATAGTACTCACAGACATGTTCACTACCAGTTTTTATGTCTACAAATAGAACCACAACCATTCCTCCTACTGTCTTCCCAGGAGACTCTTCAGGATCAGCACTTAGGTCTGGTTCAGGTTCTTATGAAATCACTGCTTTTCCCTTGGTTCCTGGGGCATGCAAGACCCTATGTGCACCCTCCAAGGGTGGAGTTCCCCCACCCAGTCTTGTACAGCTCCTGTGCTCAAGTCCCACTGGCCTTCAAAGTCAAATGCTTCTGGGCCTCTTCTCCCAATGTCCAGGCCCCAGACTGGGAAAACTGGTGCAGGGCTCAGAACTCTTACTCCTATGGGAGAACTTCTGCAATATAATTGTTCTCCAGATTTTGAGTGTCCCACTGTGGGGCATGGGGTATTGTTACATTGCTACTGTACCCTTTCTACAATCTCCTTGTGGTTTCTTCTTTGTCTTTGAATGTATAATATCTTCTTGGCAGCTTCCAGTATTTTAAATGATGGTTGTTCAGTAGGTAGCTGTGATTTTGGAGTTCTTGTGGGAGAAGATGTGTTCAAGGTCCTTCTACTCTACCATCTTGTCTGGCTACACAGAATGGGGGGGGGCAGATAAAAACAACAACCATGTGCCTCTGGGTGGGGGAATGAAGGTCCAGAAGATGGTTCTCCATTTTATTACTTTAAATATACCATACTACTCCTTTATGGCTTGCAGAGTTTCTGCTTAAAAAATCCACTGATAGCCTTAGGGAAGTTTCTTGTATTTTATTTCTTGCTTTTCTTTGCTCCTCTTAGCATTCTCTCTTTATCTTTAATTGCTTTCATTTTGATTACAATGTGTCTTGATGCTTTCCTCTTTGGATTAACCCTGTATGGGACTCTGTACTTCCTGGACTTGGGGATCTGTTTATTTCCCCTGTTAGGGAGGTTTTCATCTATTATCTTTTCAAATGTTTTCTTGGGCTCTTTCACTCACTATTCTCCTTCTGGGACATAAGAAATTCAAATATTATTGTGCTACATGGTATGCAAGATGCCTTCTAAATTTTCCTAATTTCTTTTTTTTTTTTTTTTTCTGTTTAGCATCAGTGATTTCCACTACTTTGTCTTCCAGGTCACTGATCTATTCTTCTGAATCATTTAGTCTACTATTGATTCTTTCTTGTGTATTTTTCATGTATTGTGTTCTTCATCTCTGTTTTATTGGTCTATATATTTCCTAACTCTCTGTTAAAATACTAACTTTTCATTTTGTGCATCCATTCTTCTCCTGAATTATTTGCTCATCTTTATGATCACTACCCTGAACTCTTTCTCAGGTATATTGCCTGCCTCCACTTCACTTTGTTCTTCTGATCAATTTTGTTCCTTCATATAGAACAAATCCTTCCACCACCTCATTTTTAAAAATAAGTTTCTGATTGTGTTTTTATGTATGTTGTAGGTTAGTTACATTTTCAATCTTGGATATGTGGCCTTCCCTAAGAGGCATCCTATTCATCCCATCAGTGCACTCCCCTGTTTTCATTCAAGCTATTTGCTCCAAGGGCTTCCCCCAGAGGGCTGAATGAGTCTTTCTGTTGTAGATGGCTGATTATTTGTGTTTGGCTGGCCCCTAGTCTGATTGGTCACTAGACCCTGCCTATGTGGATACTGTTGTTTAGCAGGGCCTGGTCATGAGGTGGTGGTTGCAGAATACTTGAGGCCTTTGGGTTAGTTCTGGCTCACTGGTGGGTAGATTCAAGGTACTGAATATTCTGGGGCTGTTGCCCACTCACTAAGAGGTATAGCTAAATCCTGGTGTTAGTGCTGGACTACTGGAAAGCAGCGTTGACTTCTGGAGTTTGGATTCAGGGACCAGGGATCCCATAGCTTGTTTCAGATCATTAGATGGGGAGGGCTGGTTCTTGACACTGTTGGCTATGGTGTCTGAGGTGTCTCAATGGTTGTGCTGGTCTCCTAGTGGGAAGGGCCAGGGACAAGATTTGGTCTGTATTGTATGATTATAGTTTTCTTGCTTCAGGTGTTTGCCCCCTGGTGAGAGAAGGTAGACTAGGGGCTTTTGCTGGCTTTCAGGTGGAGTCACAGTGACTTTCCACTTGTAGGTGGAGCTGGGTCTTGGCCCTCTGGTGGGCTAGGCTGGGCTGTGGATAGGATTGTGTCCAGAGGCAGCTGTGTGTTCTCTAATATTTAGGCAGCCTGAGTTGCTAATGCAGAGGTCTGTGAACCTGCCCAATAACTTGTTTGGCCTGAGGTATCCCAACACTGGAGCCTACAAGCTAGGGTGTAGGCCTGGTCTTGGTGTCAAGCCATTATGTGTTTAAGCAGTTTAGTGTTCTGGAATATGTCTGCCACCAGTGTCTATGTCCCCAGAGTGAGCTGCAACTCACCCCTCTCCAGGAGCCTTTCAAAGGCCAGCATGTAGGTCTGGCCCAGACTTCTATCATGCTTTTGAACTATGCTTTTGAACTATGGTGTTGGAGAAGACTGTTAACAATCCCTTGGACTGCAAGGAGATCCAATCAGTCAATCCTAGAGGAAATCAGTACTGAATATTCATTAGAAAGACTGATGTTAAAGCTGAAACTCCAATATGTTGGCCACCTGATGTGAAGAGTGGACTCATTTGAAAAGACTCTGATGCTGGGAAAGATTGAAGGCAGGAGAAGAAGGGGATGACAGAGGATAAGATGGTTGGATAGCATCACTGACTCAATGGACATGAGTTTGAGTAAACTCTGGGAGTTGGTGATGGACAGGGAGGTCTGGTGTGCTGCAGTCCATGGGGTCGCAAAGAGTTGGACATGACTGAGCAACTGAACTGAACTGAGGCTCCTATCAAATTATTGCTTTTGTCGTGGGTCCTGGTGCATGTAAAATTTGTGTGTGTGTGCCCTTTGAAAATGAAGTTTTGGGAAATGGAAGAAGATAGCAGAAGAGTAAGATGGGGAGATCACCTGCATCCAAAAAATACATAAAAAATTCATCAGAATGTATAACAACTCCTACAGAACAACTTCTGAGCAACAGCAGAAGAACCCAAACTTCCAAAAAGAAAAGTCAATCTCCTTAGAATGAGCTAGGACAAAAGATGAAGACATAAAAAGAGATAAAGAATTTCAGAACGGTGACATGTGCCCCAAGGGAGAAAGGGAGATGTGAAGGAGGAAGTTTCCATGCACTAGGAAACCCCCTCACAGGCAGGGCTAAGTGGGGTTATGGAACCTTAGAGTGCCATGCAACAGTGGGAGTTCAGAGTACAAAACACAGAGAAATTCACCACAGAAATCAATCACTGCTGCTGCAGCTGCCACTACCACTGCTGAATATCCCTAAGCTAATAAGCAGCTTACAAGTCTCAGCCTGGACCAGAGGGTGGGAGCGGGGAACTGAGAGAAGTGGCTAGCAAGACTTGGCCTACATCAAAGGACAGGGGCAGGGTGTTTAAGCTCTGGGAAAAATCCCAGGGAGAAGTTGAGGTCTGGTAGTCTTGATATGCCAAGAGGACTCAACACAGCTGAGAAATTAGGTGTGACTGCTGAGGCAGCAGACAAAACACTGCTTGATGCAGTCCTATCCCCAGGTGGCAGCTACCACCAGGCTGTGATAAGGCACCAGTTACTGCCCACACCTTGCTTGGAGCTTAAACAGCCTGGCTCTTCCTAAGGACCCACAAAATGAGGTCTTTTCCTCTAGGAGAACTCAGACTGTAATAGCATCCAACAGTTCTCTGTTGGCCCAGGCACTGCCCTTACTTTCCAACTGTGGCTGCCATATCCTCCACACTCCCCAGACAAAGAGAGCAAGTGATCCCTAATGAGCCTCAACTTTCATGTCCTTGTGTCTGGATAGGGATCAGACTATGGGCTTTGGGGACAACTTTAAACTTTAGGAGAAAATATAAGTTGGAATAAGGCCATATTTAAGACAAAACTGATGCCACTCTGCCCACAACAGGTCCAGAGACCTTTCTAGAAATATTAGAGGACATTGGTATAAGTCTCACTAGGCTTTTTGGGCCACTGAGTTCTGTCTTCACCAAGAATCTTGGGGACTTGTCTTCTGCACTCTGTGGCTTGTGGGATCTTGGAGCTACAGGATGGATTGAGCCTGAACCCCTGAGGTGTGAGACTCAAGTCCAAGATTTTGATCCACCAGAGAACTGCTGACCCCAGGGAACACTAATAGGCAAGAGCCCTCTGAAAGGCCTCCATCTCAACACCAAAACCAAGCCCAACCAAAGGCCAGCAAGCCCCAGTGCTCATATACCCCATGTCAATTCTTTCAGTAAAACAGGAACACAGTGCTGCGCATTAGCAGACAGGCTACCCAAAGCAATACCAAACCCATAGACATCCCCAAACTCAATAATGGACAAGGCACTGCCCTTCAGAGAGATAAAATCCAGCTCCATCGACCAAAACACAGGCACACCGCTCGCCCCCACTCCCCACCCCCCAACCAGGAAACCTTCACAAGCACTGATCCAAATCCACCCATGGAGAGTGGTGGTGACTCCACAATTAAGAGGAACTATGACATTCCAGTCAGGAGAAAGGAGACTCAAAACACAGTAGACTAAAGGAAATGAAAAGACAGAGAAATATCCAGTAGTTGAAGGAACAAGGTAAAAATCCACCAGACCGAATAAGTGAGGAGGAAATAAGGAGTCTACATGAAGGAGAATTCAGAATAATGACAGCAAAGTTAATCCAAAATTTTGAAAACAAAATGGAAGCATG
The DNA here is from genome assembly GCF_910594005.1 of Cervus elaphus. Classification (NCBI taxonomy): domain Eukaryota; kingdom Metazoa; phylum Chordata; class Mammalia; order Artiodactyla; family Cervidae; genus Cervus; species Cervus elaphus. The sequence goes on from NC_057848.1 coordinate 127,458,233, forward strand.
GATAAATAAACTTGAAGCATAGATCAAGAAGATGCAAGAAATATTTAACAAGGACCTAGAAGAATTAAAGAATAAACAATCAATAATGAACAATGCAATAGTTGAAACTAAAAATATACCAGAGGGAACCAACCATACAGTAACTGAGGCAGAATAACAGATAAGTGAGCAGGAAGATAGAATGGTGGAAATAACTTAAGTAGAGTAGAATGAAGAAAACAAATAAAGAGAAATGAGGACAGCATCTGAGACTTCTAGGAGAACATAAAGTGCTCCAATATATAAATCATAGGTGTCCCAGGAGAAGACAAAAAGAAAGGACATGAGAAAATATTTAAGGAGTTAAAGTTGAAAATGTCCCTAAAATGGGGGAGGAAATAACCACCAAGTCCAGGAATCCCAGAGAGTCCCATACAGGCCAAGCCCAAAAAGAAACATGCCCAGACACATATTAATCAAAGTAACAAAAATTAAACACAAAGAACAAATATTAAAAGCAACAAGGAAAAAACAACAAACATCATACAAGGGGATCCCCATAAGGCTAACAGCTGATCATTCAACAGAAACTGCAGGCCACAAAGGGATGACAGGATATACTTAAAGTGAGGAAAAGGAAAAACCTACAACCAAGGTTACTCTATCCAGCAAGGATCTCATTCAGTCTCATTCAGATTCAAAGGAAAAATCAAAAGCTTTATAAACAAGCAAAAGCTAAGAGAATTCAGCACTGCCAAACCAGTTCTTCAATAAATGCTAAAAGAACTTCTCTAGACAGATACCACAGAAAGGCCTATAAAAACAAACCCCAAACAGTAAAGTAAATGGTAAAAAGATCATGTTTATCAATAATTACCTTAAATGTAAATGGGCTAAATGTTCCAACCCATTCAGATTGGCTGAATGGATACAAAAGCAAGACCCCTACATATGCTGTCTACAAGAGACCCACCTCAAACCTAGGAACACATACAGCCTGAAAGTGAAGGTCTGGAAAATTATATTCCATGCAAACAGAAATCAAAAGAAAGCAGGAGTAGCAATATTCATATCAGATAAAATAGACTTTTAAATAAAGACTGTGACAAGATACAAAGAACACTCCATAATGATCAAAGGATTAATCCAAGAAGAAGACACAGCAGTTATAAATATATATGCACCCAACATAGAAGCACCTCAATATGTAAGGCAAATGCTAATGACGATTAAAGGGAAAATCTACAGTAACAAAATTATAGTGGGAGATTTTAATACCCCACTCACACAAATGGACAGGTCATCCAGACAGAAAATTAATAAAGAAACACAAGTCTTAAACAATACAATGGACAGTTGGACCTAAGATCTACACAGCATATCACCCCAAAACAATAGACTTTATGGTTTTCTCAACTGCACATGGAACATTCTCCAGGATAGATTATATCCTGGGCCACAAATCAAGTCTTGGTGATTTTTTTAATGTAATAATTTCAAGCATCTTTTCTAATCACAGCACTATAAGATTAGATATCAACTATAGACCAAAAAAAAAAAAAAAAAACTATAAAGAACAAACACATGAAGGCTAAACAATATGATTCTAAACAACCAACAGGTCACTGAAGAAAAGAAAAAGGAAATAAAAATATGCCTAGAAACAATGACAATGAAAATGCAACTCAAAATCTATGGTATTCAGTAAAAGCAGTGCTAAGAAGGAAGTGTATAGCAATACAAGCCTATCTCAAGAAACAAGAGAGACATCAAATAAAAAACATATCCTTTAACCTAAAGCAACAAAAGAACAACAAAAGAATCTGAGGCTAGCAGAAGGAAAGAAATCATAAAGGTCAGAGCAGAAATAATCGAAAAAAAAAATGGAGAATATATAAAAATCAGTAAAATGAAAGCCAGTTATTTGAGAAGATGACAAAATTAACAAACCATTGGTTAGACTCATCAAGAATAGAAGGGATAAGACTGAAATAAATAAAATTAAAATTGAAAAAAAAAGTTACAACAGACAACACAGAAATGCAAAGGATCATAAGAGACCATTATCAGCAATTAATGCCAGTAAAATGGGCAACATGGAAGAGATGGAAACATTTTTAGAAAAGTATAACCTTTCACAATGGAACCAGGAAGAAATAGAAAATATGAGCAGACCAATCACAAACACAGAAATCTAAACTGTAATAAAAAATCTTCTGGGGGGTGGTGGAAGAAGATGGTGGAGGAATAGATAGGGAGATGGGCAGTTTCCCCACAAATACATCAAAAACTCATCAAGATACAAAACAACTCCTACAAAGCAACCTCCAGACGACAGCAGAAGATGCCAGGCCTCCATGGGGGCAGGCTAAACTCGCTGGAATGAGGTAGGGGAGAGGATGGAAACATAAAAAGGGAAAAGATGGAGAACCTCTGGAGAGGAGTTTGTGCCCTGAGGGAGGGAAGGAGTCGAGAAGTAGGAAGAGCTCCTGTGCACTGGGAAGCTCCCTCACAGGCGGCCCAAGGGGGAGCTGTGGAATCTCAGAAAGCTGGGCAAAGCAGGGACTTAGTGCCGGGGTCCTTGCCCCAGCAGGATCCAGGGGTACCCTCAGGATGAACGGTGTCGGCGAGAGAGAGACACAGTGAGACAAAGCTCGGGGGCTAAGTCTGAAGTTTATTTTTGCACTGCCCCTTTATACCCTTAATAACATCTTTTTTGGGGGAAGTGCATATTGCTTACACACAGGTCATCTCAAAACATTATAGCAACTCGACCTTCAACAGAAACAGGATGTCACCCACATATTTCTTGTTTACAAGAGTTTTCTTTATCATTTGGCCTTCAGGCCTGTTAACACTTTATGGCTTGCACCTGGTGTGACTTAAGTAACTTCAGTAGCCAATCCTGTTTTTCTTATAGTTAATCTATTTTCTTTCTAATAGGCATCATCTCCATGGGAACTAGATAGGATTACATTTTTACGGAACAGAAATGTGAAGGATTGCAAAAACAGATATAGCACAAAATAGGCTTTTAGTCTAAAAGTTAACTACCTGCAGGAAGTCACCAGCTAATCTCTATCTATTTTCTATTAGGCACATTTGTGGCTATTTTATTTGTGGAGCCTTTCTCACCCCGCAGAGGGACCTATGCTTAATAGTTTCTTTTGTTAGCGTACTGTGCTTAGGATGTTTAGAACAATCATGGGCATTTTTTTGCAATGAGAGCACACATTTATCAAATAAGCCAGAATGCCAGCAAAAGGGTTTGAATTGAAGCATTTCCTTCATCCCTGGCCCCTTCATAGGGTACCAGCGTCCAGGAAATTTATTAATTAGGGTTTTAAGTTGGTCTTTATTCAGTGAAAGAGGAGCAGGAGAACTCTCGGCAGGCAACACAAGAATCTGCAGCAGGGCAAACAAGAACAACAGCAGAAAAGGGGGGAGGATACAGGGTGGGGTAGAAGCTGAGGCTAACCTGGAGGGTCCCTTGTATCCTGAATGGCCTTGTGTATCAGGTTTTTTCCTCATGACCTCATCATGGATGGGATCCTGAATGGCCTTGCATGTCAGGTATCTTCTTCATGACCTCGTCATGGATGGGATCTCGCATAATGGCTCCTGGCAACTTAGAGGGCAGAAAACAGAGAAAGCTGAACTTTTCAGCCCATAAACAACTCATGCATGTGGCTTCGACCAGAGGGAAGACTCAGGGAAACAAGAGAAGCCCACTGAAGTCCTGTGGCTCAGATGGCAGGCCTGGGTTGCCAAGAGAGGCATGATATACAAACCTCTGCAGTGCACACAACCCTCCCTGTGCAGAGGGTGGGCCTGGGTAGCCACAAGAAGAACACACAAGCCCCGAGACATAGAGGGTGGGCCTGGAGAGCTGAGACAAGTGCACACAAGTGATGCAACATAAAGGGCAGGCCTGGAGAGCCAAAACAATTGCACACAAGCCCCGTGACATACAGGGCTAGCTCAGGGGGCTGGAAGAAGCCCACACAAGTCTCCACAACACTTAGGGCATGGTGGGGGAGCCAGAAAAAGACCCACACGAGCCCCTACCTAGCAAGCTTCAGCCAGCAATGCAGGACTGAACAGGAAAACAGAAGCTCTGGCAATGATCCCAGGGACAATTACGGGGCTAGCAGCACTGAAGATATGCTGAGAGAGCTACTTTGAAGTGGCTGCAGAAATAGACATGTCTAACACTGACAAAGCCAGAAAGACTGCCCAAAGACAAACTGAACCCATAGACACTCCAAAACCTACTCCTGGACACTGCACTGCCCTTCAGAGAGATGAGATCCAGCTCCATCAACCAGAACACAGACACCAGTTCCCTCAATGAAGAAAACGTCACAGAACACTGATTTAACCCCATCCACAGGGGCAGACTCCACAATCAAGGAGAAATATGACCTTGATAACTTATTTTTTCTCTTATAAATCACACTGTTTTTTCCCCCTACAAATTTATACCTGCACATTAGCCTTTTGTGGTGCTATGGAGTTTTCCTTTTTGTTTTTCTAGTTAAAATAATTATTTTAAATATTTTTTCACCTTTTTTTTGGTGATTTTAATGATTTTTGTTTTTCATATATTTGACTACTTTTCTTATAGTTATTTACCAGCTACAGCAATTCCTGGAAATACATAAATCTTTTTGACATACATCTATTTATCTTTGTTTTTCTATTTTTTCCTTTTCTCTCTCTTTTTGAATGCTCTTTTTCAACCCTTCCTTTTCTCTTTTCTCTCCCTTCTTTTTTCCCCCTCTCTTTTTCTTCTTGCCCCTTTCCTTCCCTCTTTCTTTTTTCACCATATAAGTTAAATTGATGTACTCTCTTTGCTATATATTCCCCAGCTGGCACTCTCCAGACTGAGCACTGGCTAGCTCTGCTTTTAATTCGTCAATATCGATTTTGGTTTCCCTTCTTCACCAAGTCAATCTCCTCTACTCTTTTCTTTAGAATACTTTGGTTATAACTGTGTGTGTGGAACTGTGTGTATATGTTCTTTTATTTCTGTAATTACCTGCTTGATCTCTTCCCACAAAAACACAGGCACTAGTCACCCCTAAAAAGCAGTCAACACAAACCGCTCAATCGACCTTTCCTTCCAAGGGCAAAAAACAAAAGTAAGAAGGAATATCAACCCTGAAACCTGGGTAAAAGAGATCTCAAGTGGAGCGAGTTAGGGAAAAAAATGATGAAAGACAGAAAATGACAGCACAAACCAAAGAACAAGGTATAAACTCACAAGACCAAATAAATGAACAAGAAATAAGCAACCTATCTGTAAGAGAATTCAGAATAATGATAGGAAAGATGTTCCAAAGATTTGAAAATAGGATGCAGAAAATACAAGGAAAAAAAAAAAAACATTTAATACAATCACCAAAGACATAGAAGCAATAAAGAATAAGCAAACAGATGAATAACAAAATTGGGGAAATTAAAAACACTCCAGAAGGAATTGATAGCAGAATAACTGAGGCAGAAGAATAGTTAAGTGAGCTGGAAATAGAATGATGGAAATAACTGCTGAAGAGCAGAATACAGGAAATAGAATGCAAAGAACTGAGGATAGCCTTAGAGATCTTTGGGAGAATATTAAAATCACCAGTATTTGAGATAAAGGCAAAGGGGAAAGGAATGATATACCCATCTGAATGCAGAGTTTCAAAGAATAGCAAGGAGGTATAAGAAAGCCTTTCTCAGGGATCCAAGCAAAGAAATAGAGGAAAATAATAGAATGGGAAAGACTAGAGATATCTTCAAGAAAATTAGAGACAACAAAGGAATGTTTCATGCAAAGATGGGCACAATAAAGGACAGAAGCACTATGGACCTAATAGAAGCTGAAGAATTTAAGAAGATGTGGCAAGAATACATAGAAAACCTATACAAAAAAAGACCTTCAAGACCCAGATAACCATGATAGGGTGATCACTCACCTAGAGTCATACGTCCTGGAGTGTGAAGTCAAGTGGGCCTTAGGAAGCATCACGACGAACAAAGCTAGTGGAGATTATGGAATTCCAGTTGAGCAGTTTCAAATCCTAAAAGATGATGCTGTGAAAGTGTTGCACTCAATATGCCAGCAAATTTAGAAAACTCAGCAGTGGCCACAGGACTGGAAATGGTCAGTCGTCATTCCAATCCCCAAAAAAAGCAATGCCAAAGAGTGTTCAAACTGCTGCACAATTGCACTCATCTCACACACTGGCAATGTAAGGCTCAAAATTCTCCAAGATCCAGCAGTACGTGAACGATGAGTTTCCAGATGTTCAAGTTGCATTTAGAAAAGGCAGAGGGAACAGAGATCAAATTGCCAACATCCGTTGTATCGCATAAAAAGCAGGAGAATTCCAGGAAAAAAAAAAAAAAAAAAACTACTTCCAGAAAAACGTCTACTTCTGTTTTATTGACTATGCCAAAGCTTTTGTCTGTGTGGATCACAACAAACTGTGGAAAATTCTTCAGGAGATGGGAATACCAGACCACCTTACCTGCCTCCTGAAAAATCTGTATGCAGGTCAAGAAGCAACAGGTAGCAACAGACATGGAACAAAGGACTGGTTGCAAACTGGGAAAGGAGTATGTCAAGGCTGTGTATTGTCTCCCTGCTTATTTAACTTATATACAGAGTACATCATGTGAAACTCTGGGCTGGATGACAAACAAGCTGGAATCAAGATTGCCAGGAGAAATAAGAATAATGTCAGATATGCAGATGACATCACCCTTCCAGCAGAAAGCAAAGAGGAATTAAAGAGCCTCTTGATGAAGATGAGAGAGGAGAGTGTAAAAGCTGGCTTAAATCTCAGCATTCAAAAAACTAAGATCATGACATCCATTCCCATGACTTCATGGCAAATAGAAAAGATGCTCACTCCTTGGAAGAAAAGCCATGACCAACCTATGTCAACATAGTAAAGGCCATATATGATAAGCCCACAACAAACATTATTCTCAGTGATAAAAACCTGAAAATATTCCCTCTATGGTCAGGAACAAGACAAGAGTGGCCAGTCTCACCATGATTATTAAATATAGTTTTGGAAGTCCTAGCTATGGCAATTAGAGAAGAAAAAGAAATAAAAGGAATCCAAATAGGAAAAGAAGAAGCAAAATTCTCACTGTTTTTAGATGACATGATAGTATACATAGAAAATCCAAAAGAATCTCTCAGAAAACTACTAGAGCTAATCAGTGAATTTAGCAAAGCTGTGGGATACAAGGTCAATACACAGAAATCACTTGTATTCCTGTATACTAACAATGAAAAATCAGAAAGAGAGATTAATGAATCAATCCCATTCACCTTTGCAATGAAACAAATAAAATATCTAGGAATAAACATACCTAAGGAAACAAAACAACTGTGCACAGAAAATTATGACACTGATAAAAGAAATCAAATCAAAGATGACATAAACAGATAGAAAGATATTCCGTTTCTTGGGTAGGAAGAATCAACATTGTGAAAATGACTATACTACCAAATGCAATCTACAGATTCAATGTAATCTCTATCAAATTAAAAATGTCATTTTTCACAGAACTAGAACACAAAAACCACAATTCATATAGAAACACAAAAGAACCCAAAAAGCCAAAACAGTGTTAAGAAAGAAGAATGGAGCTGAAGGAATCAACCTTCCTGACTTCAGACTATACTACAAAGTTACAGTCATCAAGACAGTATGGTATTGGCACAAAAAGAGAAATATAGACCAATGGAACAAGATAGAGAGCCCAGAGAAAAACCCACACATCTATGGGTACCTTATTTTTGACAAAGTTGGCAAGAATATGCAATGGGACAAAGATAGCCTCTTCAATAAGTGGTGCTTGGAAAACTGGACAGCTACATGTAAAAGAATGAAATTAGAACACTTCCTAATGCTATACACAAAGATAAAAACTCAAAATGCATTAAAGACCTAAATGTAGAATCAGAAACTATAAAACACTTACAGGCAAACAGGGAGAACTCTTGATGACATAAATCAAAGCAAGATCCTCTATGAGTCGCCACCTAGAGTAATGGAAATAAAAACAAAGGTAAACAAGTGGGACCCAATTAAACTTAAAAGCTTTTGCACAGCAAAGGAGGCTACAAACAAGGTGAAAAGACAACCCTCAGAATGGGATAAAGTAATAGCAAATGAACAACTGACAAATAATTACTTTCCAAAATACACGAGCAGCCCATACAACTCAATACTAGAAAAACAAACAACTCAATCAAAACATAAGGAAAAGACCTAAACAGACATTTCTCCAAAGAAATACTTAGACATGAAAAGATGTTCAACATCACTCATTATTAAAGAAATGCAAATCAAAACTACAATGAGAAGATACTACCTCACACCAGTCAGAATGGCCATCATCAAAAAGTCTACAAACAATAAATGCTGGATAACATGTGGAGAAAAGGGAACCCTCTTGCATTGCTGGTGGGAATGTAAATTGATACACCCACTATGGAAGACAGTATGGAGATTGCTTTAAAAACTAGGAATAAAACCTCCATATGATGCAGCAATCCCAGCATCAGGTATATACCCTGGGAAAATTGAAAGACACATGTATCCCAATGTTCATTGCAGCTCTATTTACAATAGTTAACATGGAAGCAAACTAGATGTCCACCAACACATGAATGGACAAAGACGCCATGGTACATACATACAATGCAATATTACTCAGCCATAAAAAGGAGCACATTTGAGTCAGTTCTGAGGTGAACAAACCTAGAGCCTAGTATACAGAGTGAAGTAAGTCAGAAATATAAATATAAATATTGTATACTAATACATACATATGAAATCTAGAAAGATGGTACTGATGAATTTATTTTCAGGGCTGCAATGGAGAAACAGACAAAGAAAACAAACTTATGGACATGGGGAGAGGGGAGGAGGGGGAGGGGGAGCTGAATGGAAAGAGTAACATGGAAACTTACAATATCATATGTAAAACAGATAGACAATGGGCTTTTGTTATATTACTCAGGGAACTCAAACAGGGGCTCTAGAAGGGTAAGATGGGAAGGCAGGTGGGAGGGAGGTTCAGGAGGGAGGGGGCATGCGTGTACCTATGGCTGATTCTTGTTGATGTTTGACAGAAAACAACAAAATTCTGTAAAGCAATTATCCTTCAATAAATAAGTAAAAATCTTCCAACAAATAAAAGCCCAGAGCCATATGTCTTCACAGATGAATTCTACCAGAAGTTTAGGGAAGAGCTAAAATCTATCCTGCTCAAACTCTTCCAGAAAATTTTACAGAAAGGAAAACTTCCAAGCTCATTCTACTAGGCCACCATCACCCTGATATCAAAGCCAGACAAAGATGCAGCAAAAAATACAATTAGAGGCCAATATCTCTGATGAAAATAAATGCAAAAATCCTCAACAAAATTCTAGCAAACAGAATCCAACAACACTTCTAAAAGATCATACATCATGATCAAATGGGCTTCATCCAAGGTATGCAAGGATTATTCAATATATGCAAAAAATCAACATAATTTTCCATATTAACGAATTGAAAGGTAAACACCACATAATTGCCTCAGTAAATGCAGAGAAAGCCTTTGACAAACTTCAACACCCATTTGTGATAAAAACTCTACAGAAAGTAGACATAGAAGTAACATACCTCAAACATAGTAAAAGCCATATAAAAGCCATATAAGATAAATCCACAGCAAACCTTATCCTCAATAGTATAAAACTGAAAGAATTTCCTTTAAAAAATAGTACACAGAAGTCTCTAGCATTCCTATATACTAACAATGAAAAATCAGAAAGAGAAATTAAGGAAACAATCTCAGTCACCATTGTTACAAGAAGAATAAAATACTTAGGAATAAATTTACTTAAAGAGACAAAAGACCTATATGCAGAAAACAACAAGACACTGATGAAAGAAATCAAAGATGACACAAACAGAGGTAGAGATATACCATATTCTTGGATTGAAAGAATCAATATAATGAAAATGAATATGCTACTGAAAGCAATCTATAGATTCAATGTAATCCATATCGAACTACCAATGGCATTTTTCACAGAACTAGAACAAATGATTTTACAATTTGTATGGAAACACAAAACACCCTGAGTAGCCAAAGCAATCTTGAGAAAGAAGAATGGAACTGGAGGTATCAACCTTCTTGACTTCAGAATATGCTACACAGCTACAGTCATAAAGACAGTATGATACTGCTACAAAAATGTAAATATAGACCAATGGAGCAAGGTAGAAAGCATGGAGATAAATCCATGCACCTATGGGCACCTTATTTTTGACAAAGGAGCCAAAAATATGCAATGGTTAAAAGACAGTCTGTTTAACAAGTGGTGCTGGTAAAATTGGTCAACTATGTGTAAAAGAATGAAATTAAAATACTTCCTAACACCATACACAACAATAAACTCAAAATGGATTAAAGACCTAAGTGTAAAACCAGAAACTATAAAGCTTGGAGGAAAACATAGGCAGTACACACTCTTTGACATAAACCACAGCAAGACCTTCTTTGACCCACCTCCTAGAATAATGGAAATAAAAGCAAAAATAAACAAATTGGACTTAATCAGGCTTAAAAGCTTTTGCACAATACAGGGAACTATAAGCAAGGTGAAAAGATAATCTTCAGAATGGGAGAAATTAATAGCAAATGGATCAACTGAGAAAGAATTAAATCCAAAATATATAAGCAGTACATGCAATTCAAATCAGAGAAACGATCCAATAAAAAAACAAGCAATAAATGCTGGAGACGGTGTGGAGAAAAGGGAACCCTCTTACACTGTTGGTGGGAATACAAGCTAGTACAGTCATTATGGAGAACAGTGTGGAGATTCCTTAAAAAAACTAGAAATAAAACTGCCATATGACCCAGCAATCCCACTGCTGGGCATATACACCGAGGAAACCAGAATTGAAAGAGACACATGTACCCCAATGTTCATTGCAGCACTGTTTATAATAGCCAGGACATGGAAGCAACTTAGATGCCCATCAGCAGACAAATGGATAAGAAAGCTATGGTACATATACAAAATGGAATATTACTCAGCCATTAAAAAGAATGCATTTGAATCAGTTCTAATGAGATGGATGAAACTGGAGCCCATTATACAGAGTGAAGTAAGCCAGAAAGATAAATACCAATACAGTATACTAACAATACACCAGTACTAACACCAATACAGTATACTAACGCATATATATGGAATTTAGAAAGATGGTAACGATAACCCTATATGCAAGACAGAAAAAGAGACAGAGATGTATAGAATAGATTTTGGACTCTGTTGGGAGGAGGCGAGGGTGGGATCATCTGAGAGAATAGCATTGAAACATGTATATTATCAAGTGTGAAACAGATCGCCAGTCCAGGTTGGATGCATGAGACAAGTGCTCAGGGCTGGTGTACTGGGATGACCCAGAGGGATAAGATGGGGAGGGAGGTGGGAGGGGGGTTCAGGATGGGGAACACATGTAAATCCATGACTGATTCATGTCAATGTATAGAAAAAAACCACTAGAATATTGTAAAGTAATTATCCTCCATCTAATAAAAAATAAAGGAAAAAAAAAGTGGGCAGTAGACTTAAACAGATATTTCTCCAAAAGACCTGCAAATGGCTAATAAACACATGAAAAGATGCTCAACATTGCTCATTACTAGAAAAATGCAAATCAAAACCACAATGAGGTATCATCTCACACCGGTCAGAATGGCCATCATCAAAATTCCTACAAACAATACATGCTGGAGAGGGTGTGGAGAAAAGGGAACCCTCTTACACAGTTGGTGGGAATGTAAATTGATACAACCACTTTGGAAAACAATATGGAGATTCCTTTAAAAACTAGGAGGTGGGAGGGGGGATCGGGATGGGGAGTACATGTAAATCCATGGCTGATTCATGTCAATGTATGAAGGGAGCCACTACAATATTGTAGAGTAATTGGCCTCCAACTGATAAAAATAAATGAAAGAAAAAAAAAAAAAAACTAGGAATAAAGCTACATACAATATGACCCAACAATCCCACTACTGGGCATCTACCCTGAGGAAACCAGAATTGAAAAAGACACATGGACCCTACCCCAGGGTTCATTGCAGAACTATTTACAATAGCTAAGATGTGGAAGCAACCTAGATGTCCATCGACAGATGGATGGATAAGGAAGTTGTGGTACATATACACAATGGAATATTACTTAGCTATAAGAAGCAACACATCTGAGTCAGTTCTAATGAGGTGGATGAACATAGAGGTTATTATACAGATTGACATAGGTCAAAAACAGACAAATATTGTATATTAATGCATGAATATGGAATCTAGAATGATAGTAATGGCAGTCCTACTCGCAGGGCAGGAAAAGAGGCACAGACATTTTGGACACAGTAGGGAAAGGAGAGAGTGGGATGATATGAGAAAATACCATTGAAACATATACATTACCATATGTAAAACAGATAGCCAGTGGGAGTTTGTTGTATGATGCAGGGAACCTAAAGCCAGTGCTCTGTGACAGCTTAGATGGGTAGTAGGGGGAGGCAGGCAGAATGGGGATTCGGTGGGGGGGGGGGTCATGTGTACACCTAATGCTGATTTATGTTGATGTATGGCAAAAATCACAGTATTGTAATTATCTTTTAATTAAAAAAATAAAGTATAAAAAAAGGAAAAATAAAAAGTAGAGGCAAAATAATGTTGCTTAGAATTATCTTGGCAACCACTGGAAAATCAATGTTAAATATATGTTCAATAAATGAGAAAACAATTTTAAGAAAACAAATGAAGTTTCTATTTCCACTAGTTCTGTGGGGTTTCTGCAATTACGTTCTGCTGGCCTTCAAAGCTTAATGCTATGGGGTTTTGTCTTCTTATCGCAAGACTGCCAGGCTGGGGAGCTTGACATGGGGCTCAGAACACTCACTTCTATAGCATAACTCCTGATATATCATTATATTCCAGATTGTGGATTGCCGAACTCACAGGTATGAGATTTTTTTATATTGAAAGTCCATCCCCTCCTACCCAACTCTTGGGTTCTTTATTCATGTCTTTAGTTGTAGAAGCTCTTTTCTGATAAATTCCAGGTTTTTTCATCAGTTTTTCTGCGGGTATTTGTGATATGTTGGGTTCTTGAGAGGAAGTGAGTTCAGAGTCTTTCTACTCTGCCATCTTCCAAATTGCTGAAATAATTATTTTGCATTCATTTATAGGTAACTCACAAATCTATATTTCTTTTATGTTAGTTATTGGAAAATTATTGTTTTCCAGTGGTAGCATAATGTTTCCTTCACTTTTAAATTTCTGATGGCTTTGCCTTGGTAACTGCTCATCTGAGGGAATAGTCATCTCTTCCAACCGATTTGGACAATCTTTTGTGGGGAATACTTTCACTTGAGGCTGGCTGAAGTTACTGGTTAGGTGGACTGCAGTGTTTGGGGCACAGAAGCATAGTATCTGTGTAGCTCCAGTCAAAAACTGTGGGAGTCTTCCATGGCCCAAACTGTGGAGGTCCTGTAGTGATAGTGGCAAGTGAGCTATCGGGGTCCTCAGACACAAAGTCTGGTGGGATTCTGTGTTTTCCCATAGGAGTAAGTTTACAGGAAAAACTTTAAGCCAGTGGGGAATGGGGAATCCTCTTGGTGCCAGGTCTGATGAGTTGGCACTCAGAGGAGTGCAATGAGAGTTCTAAGATTGGGGCATACAGAACTTCCATAGTGCCTATGTCCTGGGGCACAAGTACACTTGCTGTGGCAATGGTGCTGATGTCTGAGGTCAGCATGTATGCAGATCACTTGTGGAAGTATAATCTGCATCTTAGGTCTTGCTACAGTGACTTGCACCAAGTTTGGAAAAGAGCAGGGTGTGGATTCTGAGATGACAGGAGAAAGTTGTGGCTTGGGCCCAGGGGACAGGGTGCAGTAGCAGCATGGCCTGGGAACAGTGGGTTAAAATTAAAACTCTGCCCCAAGGATACAGTTCCAGAACAAGAACAACTTGCTCCTATATATAGCCACTAAATCTGCATGTTGGCACCCAAAGGCAGTGTATCAGTAGCCCTTTCCCAGTAACAACAGTTTGAAGTCATGATCTGTAAGTGAGGGTTGGACCTAGAACAGCAGATGTGCATCCCCAGTAAAGACAGATAAAATCTGCAACCTGAGCCCCTGAGAGTAGGTCTCACCACAGTAACATCAGCCTCAGGAAGGAGATGAAACAGTGTGAACTCTGGGGAGTTCCATCAGCTGGGATCAGCATTGGTAATGACTGTGGCAGTCTTCAGTATCAAAGGCTGAAAACATCAATAGTGGTGAGGCTTCCTGGGGTTCCCTTGCACTCCTTTTTCCCATGGAATATCTCCAAAGGGATCCTTCCTGGCACCAAATTGCTCTTGACCGGGGATAATGCAGTTAAAATGCTTCCTATCCTTTTCTATGCGTCTGTTCTGTTTTTAAGCTCAGCAGAAATTTGTTGATTCTTCATTAAAACCCAGAGTTTTCCCACAGGTATTTTAATCAGTTTATAGTTTTTATTGTTTGTATTGTTTTGTTGTTTTTGAGAAGATGAGTGTTAAGAACTCCTAGCCTCCCATCTTACTGATGTCACTGTAGGAGAATTTTTAACCAAGAAAAATTATCTGAATTTCAATAAGAGAACTTTGTGGCCTTTGGACTTACCCTGGACTTATCCCCTGTGACCTAGCTTGGTGTCAGCTTTGAAGAAAACAGAACCCTATGTTCCTGTTATATGTTTCTAGAATGGGGGGGGGGGGTGGGCAGTGCTAGAAAGAAGCTTATTCTCAAAGAATTGTTGTTGTTACTTTTGACCCATCTTTTTTTCTTGCGTGGAAAATCCTATGGACAGAGGAGCCTGGAAGGCTGCAGTCCATAGAGTCACACAGAGTCTAACACTACTGAAGTGACTTAGCATGCATGCACAACTTCTTGAAGCCCAGCTCAAAGGGCTTGCCTTCATTTTGTGTAACTTGGAACCCTACCAAGGCTTAGACAGACACTATCAAACATATCAACAGGGGGTAATTATCTAAAGTATTTAAAGACAAATGTATTAGCTGCTGCATCATGGAAAAAGTACAAAAGCTGAGGCAAACAATATGAAAACAAAAATTCTGTACAGGGTGGGGGATGAAACAATTCATGGAAAAAGGCATTAAAAGCTCCTATATGTTAATGGGGAATATAGAAGACCACAGGAGTATCCAGAGTCAGCTGCCTGCTCAGAAAATTCCTACAAAGGCCCTAAGCTCTTACCAATAGCTGACATTCATCCTCCTAAGTAGCAGGAAGGCAAACTAGGAGGAGGTAAACTAATAGAGAAAGTTCAGACATTGGGCTTGCTAAACAAAAACTTTAAATCAACTACTAAATATGCAAAGAGAACTAAAGAAAATCATTTACAAACTACTAAAATAAACTACAAACTTTTATCTCATTAAATAGAATATATCAATAAAAGTAGTAATTGTAAAAGAAACCAGAAACCCAATTCATGTTGATGTTATGGCAAAAACCATTACAATAATGTAATGTAATTATCCTCTAATTAAATAAATATATTTCAAAAATAAAATAAAACAAGTAACCAGAAACCAACAAAAACTTTGTATAGCAATTATCTTTCTATTAAAAATAAATTTAAAAAGAAAATTAAAAAACAAGCTTGATTTTTTTTTTTTATAGAAAGAAAGCACAAAGAAAGTATGGCACTAAAAAATAACTGTAATATAAAAATCAGTAGAGAGGTTCCATAGAATATTAGAGCTTGGCAACAAACAGGGCAGAGAGAGTTCTGCATTGGTGGCTGCCACCTTGTATGCATTTATGCTCTGTCACTTAAGTTGTGTCTGACTCTTTGGAACCCCATGGACCATAGTCTTCCAGGCTCCTCTGTCCATGGGATTTTCCCAGCAAGAGTACAGGAGTGAGTTGCCATGCCCTCCTCCAGGGATCTTCCCAACCTAGGGGTTGAACTCACATCTCCCACTCTGCAGGAGGAACATATACAGCTGAGCCATTGGCTAAGCCCCAGTTGCCACCTTGCAACACTCCTCAATCAGATAGGGGAACACCACAGCCTGGATCAATGCATGCTACAGACTGGCACAGGAACTAGGGCAGCTGGGTGCTGGGAAACTTGAGAAAAGGTAATCTAGAAGCAACAGTTAGAAATGGACATGGAACAACAGACTGGTTCCAAATAGGAAAAGGAGTACGTTAAGGCTATATATTGTCACCCTGCTTATTTAACTTCTGTGCAGTGTACATCATGAGAAACGCTGGGCTGAAAGAAGCACAAGCTAGAATTAAGATTGCTGGGAGAAATATCAATAACCTCAGATATGCTGATGACACCACCCTTATGGCAGAAAGTGAAGAGGAACTAAAAAGCCTCTTGATGAAAGTGAAAGAGGAGAGATAAAGTTGGCTTAAAGCTCAACATTCAGAAAACTAAGATCATGGCATCTGGTCCCATCACCTCATGGGAAATAGATGGGGAGACAGTGGAAACAGTGTCAGACTTTATTTTTTGGGAGCTCCAAATCACTGCAAATGGTGACTGCAGCCATGAAATTAAAAGACACTTACTCCTTGGGAGGAAAGTTATGACCAACCTAGATAGCATATTAAAAAGCAGAGACATTACTTTGCCAACAAAGGTCTGTCTGGTCAAGGCTATGGTTTTTCCAGTGGTCATGTATGGATGTGAGAGTTGGATTATGAAGAAAGCTGAGCGCCGAAAAATTGATTATTTTGAACTGTGGTGTTGGAGAAGACTCTTGAGAGTCCCTTGGACTGCAAGGAGATCCAACCAGTCCATCCTAAAGGAGATAAGTCCTGGGTGTTCATTGGAAGGAGTGATGCTGAAGCTGAAACTCCAATACTTTGGCCACCTCATGTGAAGAGTTGACTCATTGGAAAAGACACTGATGATGGGAGGGATTGGGGGCAGAAGGAGAAAGGGACAACAGAGGATTAGATGGCTGGATGGCATCACTGACTCGATGGGCTTGAATTTGAATGAACTCCGGGAGTTTGTGATGGACAGGGAGGCCTGGCATGTTGCGATTCATGCGGTCACAAAGAGTCGGACACGGCTGAGCGACTGAACTGAACTGAACTGAACTGAACTGAGTGATGTGGAGAGAATTAGCAATCTTGCGGAGTGGTCCTGGTAAGGCAGGGGGGACAACTGTCAGCGCATCTGAAGACAGTGCCACAGAAGAAACAGAGATCTCTGACTTCAGCAAAACTGCTCAAGCCCCACAACCAACATGCTATAATTTCCACACCCTACTGAGTAAATACTCAAGTGCCACCCACATGACACCACAGCTTCCTGCTTAATCTGTGGCATACAGGTTCTGAGGGAAGACTTGATCTAGGGAAACACAGGAATCTGGGAATCCTGAGCTATGGTCCAGCAATCAATGCTGGCATTAGCTCAATAAGCACCATAGAAGCAGCCCAGATCTCAGACAGCAGTGAAACCTGAGGTCAACTGGCAGAAGTTCAATCCCTGCCACCACAATGCTCTGAATACCCACCTAGCAAACTCTCTAGTTGTACCAACTGCATGCCACAATCTTATACCAGATCTGGAATAACCAGAATAGGAGGAGGGACACAGCCTTTGGCTACACTTGAGTGAAAACATGGAGACCTACAGAGGCAAAGCATCAGACCTCTGTGAGTCCACAAATGTCACTTATATCACACTTCCCTCTTTAGGGCATAGCATGCATGCAGAGGGAACAGAACCTCCTCAAGCATGACACTTGGGGTTTCTTCTACAACAAGTAGGGAAACCCCACCCCTGAGAGTGTGGCAACAGTCATGGAACAAAGGGGAAGTCCTGCCTCACACCCTACATGGACTTTAGACCCTTCAACAACAACCACACTCCCTATCAAGGTGTACTGGTCAGCGCATTCTGAGGAAAGACATGGCTGAAATTAACATTAAAATCAGTCTTCAAACAAAGATACTGGACACATGCAGTCTACATAAAGACACTCCCACTTAAAAACATGCCTTAAAGAACACAATAGATAACGGTTTCATCTAAATTCATTGAGACAGAGAAAGTTGAGTAAGATGAAAAGGCAGAGGAATGAATCCCAATTAATAAAGCAAGAGAAAAATCCGAGAGAATAAATTATGAAACAGACATTGTCAGTCTATGACACATTGAGTTCCAAACAGAGGTAATAAAAATGTTAACTGAATTAAAGAAAATTACCAGTATAAACACAGATCATTGTAACAAAACATTCTTAACTATGAAGACAATCTAATCAAAAATAGATAATTCAATTTCTGAGATAAAAGGTAATCTAGAAGCAATGAAGAGCTGATCAAAAGACACAGAAGAATGAATAATTGATCAGATGGAAAATTGAAAATCATGCAATCAAAACAGCAGACAGAAAAACAAATGAAAAATGTGAAAGCAAGATACAAAATCTATGGGATAATATAAAATGTTGTGAAGGAGAAGAGAGAGAGAAGGGAATTAAAAGCATATTTGAAGAAATCATGGCTGAAAACTTTCCAAACCAAAGTCCTGAGGTAATAGATATCCAGGGTTAGGAACCACAGAGGGTCTCAAATGAAATTAACCCAAACAGTTCCACACAAAGGCATATTATACTTAAATTGGCAAAAAGTTGATGGTAAAGAGAATATTTTAAATGCAGCAAAAGAAATGCAGAGTTATATGCAAGGGGACCACTATAAGACTCTCATCTGACTCCTCTAAAGAAACTTTGCAGGGCAGAAGGGTGTATCATGATATATTCAAAATCCTGAAAGGGGAAACCCTACAACCTAGGATAGTCTACCCAGCAAAATTATCATTTAGGATAGAAGGAGAGAGAAACAATTTATCAGGCATGCAAAAACTGAAAGGATCCATCAGTAATAAACCTTCCCTAAAATAAATGTTGAAGGGTTTTTCTAAATTGAAAATTAGCTAGAATCTATAGAAAGGGAAAACCCCAATAGGAAATCAAATATATAGTAAGGCTTGAAGATCACCTAAACAAGTCAGTAAACAGATTAAAATCAACAGCAAAAATTGTGGGAGGGATTTTAACAATAAGAAACAGCAAAAGCATAAGCATGAAAGTGTAAAATAGAATATAAAACATAAAATTTAAGGTTGTCATTGTTCAGTTGCTAAATCGTGTCTGATCCCATGGACTGCAGCATGCCAGCCTCCCCTGTCCTTCACTATCTCCCAAAGTTTGCTCAAATTCATGTCCATTGAGTCAGTGATGCTATCTAACCATCTCATCCTCTGCTGCCTCCTCATTTTGCCTTCAATCTTTCCCAGCGTCAGAATCTTTTCCAGTGAGTCAACTCTTCAGGTGGTCAAAGTACTGGAGTTTCAGCTTCAACATCAGTCCTTCAAATGAATATTCAGGACTGATTTTGTTTAGTATTGACTGGTTTGATCTCTTCGAAGTACAACAAACTCTAAACAGTCTTCTTCAGCACCACAATTCAAAAGCAATTCCTCTGTGTTCAGCTAACTTTATGAACCAATTCTCACATTTGTATGTGACTACTGGAAAAACTGTATCTTTGATTATATGGACCTTTGTTGGCAAAGTGATGTCTCTACTTTTTAATACACGATCTAGGTTTGTCACAGCTTTCCTTCCAAGGAGGAAGCATCTTTCAATTTCATTCCTGTAGTCATCTTCTGCAGGAATTTTGAAGTCAAATAAAATCTGTCACTGCTTTCACTTTTACTCCTTTTATTTGTCATGAAGAGATGGGGCTGAATGTCATGATCTTAGATTTTCTAATGTTAAGATTTAAGTCAGCTACAGGAGAATTTAAAAGCCCATTCACATAACTGGACAAATCATCCAAACAGAAAATGAATAATGAAATGCAAGATTTAAATGACACATTGGACCAGATGCCCTAATCAATATCTATAGGATATTCCATCCCGAAACAGTAGAATAAACATTTTTTTCCTCATATGAACATGGAAAATTCTCCAGGATAGATCACAGACTGGGTCACAAATCAAGCCTTGGTAAATTTAAGAAAATTGAAATTTTATTAAGCATTTTTTCTGACCCCAATGGTATAAGATTAGATAAGAATTACAGTAAGAATCACTAGAGAAGGGAATGGCAAACCACTTCAGTATTTTTGCCTTGAGAGCCCCGTTAAGAGTATGAACAGGCAAAAAGATAGGACACTGAAAGATGAACTCCCCAAGACGGTAGGCCCCCAATATGTTACTGGAGATCAGTGGAGAAGTAACTCCAGAAAGAAGGAAGAGATGGAGCCAAAGCAAAAACAACACACAGTTGTGGATGTGACTGGTGATGGAAGTAAAGTTTGATGCTGTAAAGAACAATATTGCATACGGTCCATGAATCAAGGCAAATTGGAAGAGGTCAAACAGGAAATGGCAAGAGTGAACATTGCCATTTTAGGAATCAGCAAACTAAAATGGACTGGAATGAGTGAATTAAACTTAGACGACCATTATATCTACTACTGTGGGTGAGAATTCCTTAGAAGAAATGGAGTAACCATCATAGTCAACAAAAGAATCAGAAATGCAGTACTTGGATGCAATCTCAAAAACAGCAGAATGATCTCTGTTTGTTTCCAAGGCAAATCATTCAATATCACAGTAATTCAAGTCTATGCCCCAACAGGTAATGCTGAAGTTGAACGGTTCTATGAAGACCTGCAAGACCTTTTAGAACTAACACCTAAAAAAGATGTTCTTTTCATTACAGACGACTGGAATTCAAAAGTAGGAAGTCAAGAAATACCTAGAGTAGCAGGCAAATTTCACTTTGGAATACAGAATGAAACAGGTCAAAGGGTAATAGAGCTTTCCCAAGAGAATGCATTTGTCATAGCAAACAACCCCTTCCAATAACAGAATAGAAGGCATTACATACGGACATCACCAGATGGTCAACACTGAAATCAGATTGCTTATATTCTATTGAAGCCAAAGATGGAGAAGCTTTATACAATCAGCAAAAACAAGACTGAGAACTGACTGTGGCTCAGATCATGAACTCCTTATTGCAAAATTCAGACCTAAACTGAATAAATTAGGGAAAACCACTAGACAATTCAGTTATGACCTAAATCAAATCTCTTATGATTATACAGTGGAAGAGGGAAATAGATTCAAGGGATTAGATCTGATAGAGTGAAGAATTATGGATGGAGGTTCATGCAATTGTACAAGGAGCAGGGATCAAGACCATTCCCAAGGGAAAAAAAATGCAAAAAGGTAAACTGGTTGTCTGAGAAGGCCTTACAAAGAGCTGTGAAAAGAAGAGAAATGAAAGGCAAACACGAAAATGAAAGATACACCCATTTGAATGCAGAGTTCTAAAGAATAGCAAGGAGAGATAAGAAAGCCTTCTTCACTGATCAGTGCAAAGAAATTGAGGAAAACAATAGAATGGGAAAGAATAGAGATCTCAAGAAAATTAGAGACACCAAGTGAATATTTCATGCAAAGATGGGCACAATAAAGGGCAGAAATGGTAAGGATCCAACAGAAGCAGAAGTTATTAAGAAGAGGTGGTAAGAATATACAGAAGAACTATACAAAAAAGATCCTCAAGACCCAGATAATCATGATTGTATGATCACTCACCTAAAGCCAGACATCCTGGAATGTGAAGTCAAGTGGGCCTTAGGAAGCAGCACTATGAACAAAGGAAGTGGAGCAGATTGAATTCCAGTTGAGCTATTTCAAATCCTAAAAGACGCTGTAAAAGTGCTGCCCTCAATATGCCAGCCAATTTGGAAAACCCAGCAATGCCCACAGGACTGGAAATGGTCAGTTTTCATTCCAATCCCAAAGAAAGGCAATGTCAAAGAATGCTCAAACGACCCCACAATTGCACTCATCTCCCACATTACCAAAGTAATACTCCAAATTCTTCAAGCCAGGCTTCATCAGAAAGTGAATTGTGAAATTCCAGATGTTCCAGCTGGATTTAGAAGCGGCAGAAGAACCAGAGATCAAATTTCCAACATCCGTTGTATCATCAAAAAAGCAAGAGTTCCAGAAAAACATCTACTTCTGCTTTATTGACTATGCCAAAGCCTTTGACTGTGTGACTCATAACAAACTGTGGAAAATTTTTCAATAGATGGGAATTCCCAAAAACTTTACCTGCCTCCTGAGAAATCTGTATGCAGGTTAAGAAGCAACAGTTAGAACCAGAAATGGAACAACAGACTGGTTCCATATTGGGAAAGGAGTACACCAAGCCTATATATTGTCACCCTGCTTATTTAATTTATATGCAGAGCACATCATAAGAAACGCTGGGCTGGAAGAAGCACAAGCTGGAATCAAGATTGCCAGGAGAAATATCAACAACCTCAGATATGCAGATGACACTGCCCTTATGGAAGAAAGTGAAGAAGAACTAAAGAGCCTCTTGATGAAAGTGAAAAAGGAGAGTGAAAAAGTTGGCTTAAAACTCAACATTCAGAAAACTAAGATCATGGAATCTGGCTCCATCACTTCATGGCAAATAGATGGGGAAACATTGGAAATAGTGACAGACTTTATTTTGGGGGACTCTAAAATCAGTACAGAAGGTGACTGCATGAAATTACAGACGCTTGCTCGTTGAAGAAAAGTTGTGACCAACCTAGACAGCATATTAAAAAGTAGAGACATTACTTTGCTGACAAAGGTCGATCTAGTCAAAGCTGTGGTTTTTCCAGTAGTCATGTATGGATGTGAGAGTTGGACTATAAAGAAAGCTGAGTGCTGAAGAGCTGATGTTTTTGAACTGTGGTGTTGGAGAAGACTCTTGAGAGTCCCTTGGACTGCAAGGAGATTCAACCAGTCCATCCTAAACAAAATCGACCCTGAAAATTCACTGGAAGTATTGATGCTGAAGCTGAAACTCCAATACTTTGGCCACCTGATGCGAAAAACTAACTCATTTGAAAAGACCCTGTTGCTTGGAAAGATTGAAGGTGGGAGATGGGCCGACAGTGAATGAGGTGGTTGGATGGTATCACTGACTCAATGGACATGAGTTTGAGTAAACTCTAGGAGTTGGTGATTGACAGGGAGGACCGGCATGCTGCAGTCCATGGGATTGCAAAGAGACAGACATGACTGAGCAACTGAACTGAACGAACTGAAGAGGAAGAAATCTTAAAAACACAAACACATGGAGACTAAACAATACAATTCTAAATAACAAGTGATCATTGAAATAATAAAACAGGAAACAAAAAAATCTAGAAACAGATTACAGTGAAAACAAGACAACTCACAATCTGTGGGATGTTGTTAAAACAGTTCTAAGAGGTGGGTTTGTTGCAATAAAAGCCTCCTCAAAAAATAAGAAAAAACATAAAATAAACAACTTAACTTTAGACCTAAAGCAACTAGGAAAATAAGAGCAAAAGAACCTACAAAGTTTTTAGGAAGAAAGAAATCATAAAGATTAGAGCGGAGATAAATGTAGTGGACACAAAGAAAATAATATCAAAGATCAATGATGTTAAAATGTGGTCTTTGAGAGTATAAACAATATTCACAAACCATTAGCCTGTTTTAGCAAGAAAAAATACAGGAAAAGACTCAAGCCAATAAAATTACAAATAAAAAAGTAGAAGTTACAACAGATAATGCAGAAATACAAAGGGTCATAAGAGACTACTATGAGTTACTATATGTCAATAAAATGGACAACCTGGAAGAAATAGACAAATTCTTAGAAAATTATAACTTTCTAAGATTGAACCAGGAAGAAATAGAAAATAGAATATGACCAATCCAAGAACTGAAATCAAAACTTTGATAAAAAAAAATTGTCCAATGAACAAAAGCCTAGGGCCAGATGACTTTACAGGTGAATTTTTTTCAAGTGTTTAGAGAAGTGCTGATGACAATCTTGCTAAAACTCTTGCAAAAAGTTTCAGAGGGAGGAAATCTTCCAGACTTATTCTACGAGCCCAAAATCACCCTGATAACAAAATCAGACAAAGAGATAATATAAAAAATAAAATTACAGGCCAATATCACAGTTGAACATAGATACAAAAATCCTCAACAAAATTCTAGCAAGCAAAATCCAACTACACATTAAAAGGATCATACTACATGATCAAGTGATGTTTATCCTTGGGATGCAACAATTATTCAATATACACAAAGCAATCCATGTTAAGAAATTGAAAGATAAAAAACATAATCATTGCAATATATGAAGAGAAAGTGTTCAACACAATTCAACACCTATTTATGATTAAAAAAAAAAAAAAAACCTCCAGAAAATTGGCATAGAAGAAACCAACCTCAACATAATTCGGGTCATATCCAAGCACACAGCAAACATTATTGTGAGAAATTGAAAACATTTCCTTTAAGATGAGAAGAAAGACAAGTGTTCCCACTCTCGCCAGTATTATTCATATAGTTTTGGAAGTCCTAGTTTTGGCTAGAAAGAAAAAGAAGAAAAATAAATAAAAGGAATTGAGATTGGAAAAGAAGAAATAAAACTCTCACTGGATGACATGATACCATACATTGGAAAGCCTAAATATGCCACCAGCAAATCATGAGAGCTAATCAGTGAATTTAGTAATGTTGCAGGATATAAAATTGATACACAGAAAGCTCTGGCATTCCAATATACTAACCATAAAAAATCAGAAAAAGAAATTAAGGAAGCAATCTCATTCAGCATTGCAATAAAAGCAATAAAATATCTACGAATAAAGCTACCTAAAGAGACAAAAGACTTGTATGCAGAAAACTATAAGACACTGTTGAATGAAAAAGACGATATGAACAGATGGAGAAATATACCATAACCTTGAATTGGAAGAATCAATATTCTGAAAATGACTATTTCACCCAAAGCAATCTACAGATTCAATGCAATCCCTATCAAATTACCAATGACATTTTTAACAGAACTAGAACCAAAAAATTACAGTTTGTTCAGCTCAGTCACCAAGTCATGTCTGACTCTTTGCAACCCATGAACTGCAGCATGCCAGGCTTCCCTGTCCATCACCAACTCTCAGAGCTTGCTCAAACTCATGTCCATCAAGTCAGCGATTCCATCTAACCATCTAATCCTCTGTCGTCCCCTTCTCCTCCTGCCTTCAATCTTTCCCAGTATCAGGGTCTTTTCCGGTGAGTCGGTTCTTTGCATCAGGTAGCCAGAGTATTGGAGTTTCAGCTTCTGCCTCAGTCCTTCCAATGAATATTCAGGACTGATTTCCTTTAGGGTCTACTGGTTTGATCTCCTTGCAATCCAAGGGACTCTCAAGAGTCTGCTCCAACACCACAGTTCAAAAGCATCAATTCCATCAATTTCCATACAATTTGTGTTTCCAAGAAAGACCCCTAGAAGTCAAAGCCATCTGCTGCTGCTGCTGCTGCTGTTAAGTTGCTTCAGTTGTGTCCAACTCTGTGCTACCCCATGGACAGCAGCCCACCAGTCTCCTCTGTCCACGGGATTCTCTATGCAAGAATACTGGAGTGGGTTGCCATTTCTTTCTCCACAAAGCCACTAGGGAAAGAAAAACATAGCTGGAGGAATCAAATTTCCTGACTTCAGACTATATTACAAAGCTATAGTCATCAAAACAATATGGTACTGACACAAGAACAGAAATAATGACAAAAGGCAGAAGATAAAAAGCCTAGAGATAAGCTCACACACCTATGGGCACCTTATCTTTGGTTTAGGAGGCAAGGATATACAATGGAGACAAGATAACCTCTTCAATAAGCAGTGCTGGGAAAACTGGAGAGCTACATGTAAACAGTGAAACTAGAACATTTCCTAGCATTATACACAAAAATAAACTCAAAATGGATTAAAGACATAAATGTGAGGCCAGAAACTAGAAAGCTCTTACAGAAAAACATAGGCAGTAAATCTTTCACATAAATCATTGCAAGATCCTTTTGGCCCACCTCCTATAGTAAAAGAAATAAAAACAAAAAGGAACAAATGGTATTTAATTAAAATCAAAGCTTTTGCAAGGCAAGGTAAACAATAAACTAGATTAAAAGACAGCCCTCAAAATAGGAGAAAATAATTGCAAAGTAAACTATTGACAAAAGATTAGCATTCAAAATGTATAGGCAGGTCATACAGTTCAACATCAGAAAAAATAACCCAGTAAAAAATGAACAGAAGACCAAAATAGACAGTTATCCAAAGAAGATATACAGATGGCCAATAAACACATAGAAAAATGCTCAACATCACTAATTATTAGAAAAACGTAAATCAAAACCACAATGAGGTATCACCACATACCAGTCAGAATCACCATCATAACAATAATCTACAAACAATAAATACTGGAGAGGATGTGCCGAAAACTGAATCCTCCTGTTATGTTGGTAGGAAGCTAAACTGATACAACCATTATGGAGAATATTATGGAGATTTTCCTTATTAAAAAACTGGGAATACATCTGTTATATTACCCAGCACTGGGATAAAACCACAATTCTAAAAAAACATATGCACCCCAAGATTCATTGTAGCACTGTCTACATTAGCCATGACCTGAAAGTAACCTAGATGTCCACCAACAGATGAATGGATAAAATAAATTTGGTATATATATATGCAATGGACTATTACTCAGGCATAAAAAGGAATGAATTTGAGTCAGTGATAGTGAGGTGGTTGAGCCAAAGCCTATTATACAGTGTGAAGTAAGAAAGAGAAAAACAAATATCATATATTAATGCATATATATGGAATCAAGAAAAATGGTACTGAAGAATCTATTTGTAGGGAAGCAAAGGAGACACAGATGTAGAGAACAGACTTGTGGACACTGTAGGGTGAAGGACAAAGTAGTATTGACATATATAGTCTATCTTGTGTAAGATAGATAGCTGGTGGGAAGTTGCTATATAACACAGAGAACCCATCGTGTTACTCTGTGATGACTTAGAGGGATGGGATGGGGGAGGGGAGGGAGGCTCAAGAGGGAGGGGATATATGTATAATTATGGCTGATGCTCATTGTTGTATGCCAGAAACCAACACAATGTTATAAAATTATTTTCTCCAACTAAAAAATAAACTAAAAAAATTACAATTACATGTTAATCAAATAAAGTTAAATACAAAATCTTAAAAAAATAAAGATGAGTGAAGATGATGTACAAATGGCCAATTGGCACATGAAAAGATGTTCAGTGTAACTAATCATTAGGGAAAGGCAAATGAAAACTACAATATTATACATGTTCACACCTAGTAGGATGGCTATTATCAAGCAGAAAAGAGAAAAGAAGAAACTAACAAATGTTGGTGAGAAGTGGATAAATTGCAATCTTTGTGCATTACTGGTAGGGATGAGAAATCGTATGTTTTGGAAAATGGTATGGCAATTCCTCACCAAAAATTAAATAAAGAATTTCTATGTTATTTAACACTATTCATGATGGCCAAGATGCAGATGAAATCCAAGTCTCCATCAACAGAGGAATGAATAAACCAAATGTGATATATACATACAATGGAATATTATTCAGCATTAAAAAGGAATGAAATCATGGATTGACGTCAACACATTCCTGTTATAAGAGTTTTGAGTGTTCCTCTTCTGCCAGAAACATCAACTTGAACAACTAACCACACATAGAAATACTTTCAAAAGAATTAAAATTTCAGATGAGAAATCACAGCATCTGGGTGGAATACAAAAAGAAGAAAAGACACATTAAAAAGGCGTAGGAATGACAGCTTTACATTACTGCCATGCACCTCACCTGAGATACAAAAATAACTGAAGTATCCATCGACAGATGAATGGATAGATAATTGGTATATATATATTTATATATTGGTGTGTGTATATATATATATAATGGAAAGCTTTTCAGCCATAAGAAAGAAGGAAATACTGCTTTTTGCATTTGGGATAACATGAATGACCCCTTCATGGATCACAGCCTTGTCATGATGAAGGGGCTTTTGTAACTCAATGGAACTATGAGTCATCCCATGCAGGGCTATCCAATATGGATGAGTCATGGTGAAGAGTTCTGATAAAATAAAAGAATTTAAAAAAAAAAAAGATCCACTGGAGATGGAAGTGGGAACCCATTCCAGTATTCTTGTCTGGAGAAAGCCATGGACAGTATTAAAAAAACAAAAAGATTTACAGCAGAAGATGAGCTTTCCAGGTTGGAAGGTGCCAATATGTTACTGAGGAAGAGCAGGGGGCAATTATTAATAGCTCCAGTAAGAACAAAGTGGCTGGGCCAAATGGAAATGAGGTTCAGCTATAGATGTATCTGGTAATGAAAGTGAGTTTGATGCTGTAAAGAACAGTAAAGCAGAGTAACCTGGAATGTTAGGTCCATGAACGTTAGGTCTATGAAACTACATGATAAAGCAGGATATGGCAAGATTGAACATTGACAACTTAGGAATCAGTGGACGGAAAAGGGCTAATTTAATTCAGATGAAAAATATACCTAGTACTGAGGACAAGAATTCCTTAAAAGAAACTAAGTATGCCTCATAGAGTTCAAATGCAGTACTTGGGTGTAATCTCAAAAAAGACAAAATTATCTCAGTTCATTTCCAAGGAAAACCATTCAGGATCACCAAGTAACCCAAGTCTATGCCCCAAACAATAATGCCAAAGAAGCTGCGGTTGAGTAATTCTATGAAGACCTACAAGATTTACTAGAACAAATAACAACAACAACAAAAAAAAGATTTCCTTTTCATCTTAGGATACTGGAATGCAAAAGTAGGAAGTCAAGCAATACCTGGAGTAACAAGAGATACCTGGAGGCAAGTTTGGTTTTGGAGTATAAAATGAAATAGGGCAAAAGCTAACAGAGTTTGTCAAGAGAATCCACTGATCATATCATACACCTTTGTGCAACAAAACAGGAGATAACTCTACACAGGGCCATCATCAGATGGTCAATGCCAAAATCAGAATGCTTATATTCTTTGCAGCCAAAAATGGAGAAACTCTATATAGTCAGTGAAAACAAAGCCTGGAACAGACTGTGATTCCTTATAGGAAAATTTAGGCTTAAATTGAAGAAAGTAGAGAAAATCAGTAGGCCACTGAACTATAATCTAAATCAAATTACTTATGAATATACAATGGGGGTGACACATAGATTCAAAGGATATTAAAAAGCAGAGACATCACTTTGTGGACAAATGTCCATATAATCGAAGTTACAGCTTATCCAGTAATCAGGTATGGGTGTGAGATTTTTTTCATAAATAAAGCTGAGCACCTTAGAATTGATGCTTTTCAATAAGGGTGCTGCAGAAGACTTTTTTTTTTTTTCATTTATTTTTATTACTTGGAGGCTAATTACTTTACAATATTGTAGTGGATTTTTGCCATACATTGACATGAATCTGCCATGGATATACATGTATTCCCCATCCCAATCCCCCCTCCCACCTCCCTCTCTACCCGATCCCTCTGGGTCTTCCCAGTGCACCAGGCCGGAGCACTTGTCTCATGCATCCCACCTGTGCTGGTGATCTGTTTCACTATAGATAATATACATGTTTCGATGCTGTTCTCTTGAAACATCCCACCCTCGCCTTCTCCCACAGAGTCCAAAAGTCTGTTCTGTACATCTGTGTCTCTTTTTCTGTTTTGCATATAGGGTTATCATTACCATCTTTCTAAATTCCATATATATGTGTTAGTATGCTGTAATGTTCTTTATCTTTCTGGCTTCACTCTGTATAATAGGCTCCAGTTTCATCCATCTCATTAGAACTGATTCAAATGAATTCTTTTTAATAGCTGAGTAATATTCCATGGTGTATATGTACCACAGCTTCTTTATCCATTCGTCTGCTGATGGGCATCTAGGTTGCTTCCATGTCCCGGCTATTATAAACAGTGCTGCGATGAACATTGGGGTGCACGTGTCTCTTTCAGATCTGGTTTCCTCAGTGTGTATGCCCAGAAGTGGGATTGCTGGGTCATATGGCAGTTCTAGTTCCAGGTTTTTAAGAAATCTCCACACTGTTCTCCATAGCGGCTGTACTAGTTTGCATTCCCACCAACAGTGTAAGAGGGTTCCCTTTTCTCCACACCCTCTCCAGCATTTAGTGCTTGTAGACTTTTGGATAGCAGCCATCCTGACTGGCGTGTAATGGTACCTCATTGTGGTTTTGATTTGCATTTCTCTGATGATGAGTGATGTTGAGCATTTTTTCATGTGTTTATTAGCCATCTGTATGTCTTCTTTGGAGAAATGTCTGTTTAGTTCTTTGGCCCATTTTTTGATTGGGTCATTTATTTTTCTGGAATTGAGCTACAGGAGTTGCTTGCATATTTTTTAGATTAATCCTTTGTCTGTTGCTTCATTTGCTGTTATTTTCTCCCAATCTGAGGGCTGTCTTTTCACCTTGCTTATAGTTTCCTTTGTTGTGCAAAAGCACAATGAACAGAGATCATTCTGTCGTATTTGAGATTGCATCCAAGTACTGCATTTCGGACTCTTTTGTTGACTATGATGGCTACTCCATTTCTTCTAAGGGATTGCTGCCTACAGTAGTAGATATAATGGTCATCTGAGTTAAATTCACCCATTCCAGTCCATTTTAGTTTGCTGATTCCTAGAATGTTGACATTCACTCTTGCCATCTCCTGTTTGACCACTTCCAATTTGCCTTGATTCATGGACGTAACGTTCTAGGTTCCTATGCAATATTGCTCTTTACAGCATCAGACCTTGCTTCTATCACCAGTCCCATACACAACTGGGTATTGTTTTTGCTTTGGCTCCATCCCTTCATTCTTTCTGGAGTTATTTCTCCACTGATCTCCAGTAACATACTGGGCACATACTGACCTTGGGAATTCCTCTTTCAGTATCCTCTCATTTTGCCTTCTCATACTGTTCATGGGGTTCTCAAGGCAAGAATACTGAAGTGGTTTGCCATTCCCTTCTCCAGTCGACCACATTCTGTCAGACCTCTCCACTGTGACTCAACCATCTTGGGTGGCCCTACACAGTGTGGCTTAGTTTCATTGAGTTAGACAAGACTGTGGTTCTGTGATCAGATTGGCTAGTTTTCTTTGATTATGGTTTTAGTGTGTCTGCCCTCTGATGCCCTCTCGCAACACCTACCGTCTTACTTGGGTTTCTCTTACCTTGGGCGTGGGATATCTCTTCACAGCTGCTCCAGCAAAGCGCAGCTGCTGCTCCTTACCTTGGACGAGGGGTATGTTCTCAAGGCAGCCCCTCCTGACCTTGAACGTGGAGTAGCCGATATCCAAAAGACACATGAAATGATGCTAAGTGTTGCTAATCATTAGAGAAATGCAAATAAAAAACTACAGTGAGATATCACCTCAGATCAGCCAGTCATATTGCCCATCATCAAGTCTACAAATAATAAATGCTGGAGAGAGTGTGGGGAAATAGAAATCCTCCTACTCTGTTAATGGGAATGTATTAATAAATTGTTATAGCTAGTATGGAGAACAGTATGTAGGTTCCTTCAAAAACTGAAAAGAGCCAACATAAGATCCTGCAATCACACTCCTAGGCATATGTCTGGACAAAATGATAATTTGAAAATATACATGTACCCCCAATATTCATTGCAGCACTATTTACAACATCTGAGACACACGGGAAATTTATATGTCCATCAACTGAAAAATGGATAAAGGAGATGTGGTATCAATATATACAAAATGGAATATCACTCAGTCATAAAAAAGAATGAAATAATGTCATCTGCAGCAACATAGATGGACTTAGAGGTTATCATATGAAATGAAGTAACTCAGACAAAACAAATATGATATGATATGATATCACTTGTATATGGAATCTAAAGATGATACAAATGAACTTATATTTAAAAAGTGATATAGAGACTTACAAGATGGCAGAGGACTAAGATTGGGCGATCACCTTCAAACCCACAAATATCATCAAAAATACTCTTACAAAACACCTTCTGAACACTGGCAGAAGATGCCAGACTTCCAAAAAGAGAAACTAATCACCTCAGAATGAGGCAGGGCAAAAGATAAAGAAAAAGAAAGTAGACAAAGGATTTTGCAATGGACACTTTCACCCTGGGGAGGGAGTTTTGAAGGAGGAAAGGTTTCCACACACTCAGAAACCCCCTCACAGGCAGGGTCAGGGTGGGGGGAACTACAAAACCTCAGAGAGGAACACAGCAACAGGTACTTGGAAGGCAAAATGGAGAGAATTCACCAGAGAGGTCATTGTCAAACAGCACTTTCCAGCCAAGAAATGGCTTTCATGCCCATGAACAGTGAGGCCTGGGTGCTGAGGCTCAGGCTTGGTGTGTGGGGTTGGACCGTAGGGAGAGGCCTGGGATTGACTGCCATGAAGATACTCTGAGAGAGCTAGTACAACACAGCTGAGGGAGTCCAGGGAAATGACTGGGTCTCCCAGAGAGGCAAGAGATCATTGCCACAAGGACCGTCTAACTTCGAGCACTTGCAGACAGTGGCTGTGCTCCCTGGTGACTGCCAAAGCCAGCAGGAGTGCCAGTGGCAGAATTAGACACGGCTGCAGTTTGTGATCACAGTGAGGGAAATGTAAGTCAGGGAGAGTGCCTGAGACAGCAGTTAAAATGCCACCACTGTGGTCCTGACTGCAGAGGTGGCAGTCCCCACCAAGCTGTGACTGCCCAAGCCTTACTGGGAGCCTAAGCAGCTTGACTCTTCCTAGAAACCCAAGACAAGGGGCCAATTCCTCTTGGATAGCACATGATTCCTTTCAGACTGTAGCAACATCCTGAAGGTCTCTACCATTGCAGGCACTCCCTGGTACTTCCTAATTTTGGCTAACATAACTCACCCTCTTCCCAGCCCAATGGAGCACGTGAGCCCTAATAAACATCATCTCTTATCTCCTCTTGTCTGGGTGAGGAACAGACATCAGAAGGCAGTCTACAAGCAAAGGCAGGCCCAAAACCAAAGCAGAACACTATGGGCTCTGTGGCCAAAGAAGAGGAAGGAAATGAACTCTTTCAGGTACAGGTACAATAGATTTGTTATTGTTCAGTCACTGGGTCGTGTCCAAATCTTTGCAACCCAATGGACTGAAGCACACCTGCCCTCCCTGTCCTTTATGATCTCCTTGAGTTCATGTCCATTGAGTCAATGATGCTATCCAACCATCTCATCCTCTGTCGTCCCCTTCTCCTCCTGCCTTCAATCTTTCCCAACATCAGGGTCTTTTCCAATGAGTCGGCTCTTTGCATCAGGTGGCCAAGGTATTGGAGCTTCGGCATCAATCCTTCCAATGAATATTCAGTGTTGATTTCCTTTAGAGTTGATGGGTTTGATCCTAGTTCCTTTTAATTGTGAAATCTCCTTCAAAAGGGTGGGTTGGGCCAGTGCCTGTGAAGGTTTCCTGGTTGGAGGAACTTGTTCCTGTGTTCTGGTAGATGGAATTGGATTTTTTTTTCTCACTGAAGTAGTGTGTTTTGGGGTATCTGTGAGTTTGGTATGGCTTTGGGAAGCCTATCTGATAATGAAGAGGACTGTGTTCCTAAATTACTGAAGGTGTTGCATGAGGTGCCAGGCACTGGAGCTTGCTCGCCTTTGGGTAGAGCCTGATCTTAGTGTTGAGATGGAGGACTTTGAGAGAACTCTTGTCAATTAATTCTCCAGGTGTTGGGAGTTTTTCGATTGTCAAAAGTCCTAGAATCATGTCTCCCACCTTGAAGGTTCAGGCCCAATTCCTTGCTGTAACACCAAGACTTTACAGGACACACAGCACAAGAAACAAACCCCAAGGCTAATGGTGGAGGAAACAGTCCAGAACACCCAAAGAAACTCACACACAAAGAGTAAAGAAGAGATGAAAAAGTTTTAAAAAAGGATAAAAACAGGGTCAAAAAAGAGAGAGCACTCAAGCCAGGAAACAAACCTATAGGTGAAAATTAACACTAAAAACTGGACTAGCAAAAATACAAAATCAAGAACATGGACAAAATGCAACAAAACTAAAGAGTACTGTAAAAATAGGAAAAAATAAAATGAAATGTATTCCTCTGTAGTGTACAGCATGATGAATATAATTAACACTGCCGTATGTTTTATATGAAAGTTAAGAGAGTAAATTCTAAGCATTCTCATCAAAAGGAAAATACTTTTATTTTTTACTTATATGAGATAATGGATTTTCACTAATCTTGTGATAATTATTGCATGAGTTATGTATGTCAAATCATTAAGTGTATACCTTAAGCGTAACTGTTCTATATGTTAACCATATCCCTCAAAAAAAAAAAAAAAAAACTGGAAGAAAAAATAACATTCACTGTATTTCAGTAGTATTACAAAACCAATGATACTCTTATACTGGTAGCTGATACCAAGAGCAAAGCACTATTTTTTTCCTTTTAAAATGCTTTTTTAGGATAAAAATCTCTTCTAAAGTTGTGGATTACTTCATTGAAGAAAATAGGTGTGATTTAACAGCACACTGCAATACCAATTACATTTTGTTCTAAAGAACGTATGTGTTTCATGTGTAAACATAAAAGGCAACACAATAATAATGAGGCACTTTGTTCTCATAGGCATATAAGGTCTTAGGTAATGACTGCATGTATCAGTATATATCATGGCATTTGCTTTGTAGTTGGCATGTAGAAAATATGGATTGTTAGAAAAATAATGTTTTTATTTCCTGAAATAGTTATTAATTAAAAAAAAACTATATTAACATTTTCAAAGCAGCTTATAAGTCAAATTTAGAGGGCATTATCTAGAATTTAATATCAAGAAAACTAACAGATACAGAAATTAATGTCACATTCTCTTTCATTTCTGATAATCATTTCTCTGTTTTTCTTTTGGTATATACCAAATAAAGCTATGTCTTTTCATTCATTTATTCAGGATCCATCCACTAAGCACTTATTTCATCCTATATGTTAACTATTAGGGAAACAGAGATGAGTACGAACCAAGTCTATCTTGCAACATTTTTTTCTTTCTCCTTTCTTCCTTAGTAATATTTTTTTTATTTCATGCCCTTAACAGCGATCTACATGTGAAGACATTCACTAGCTCTGATATTTTTCACAAGTCTCAGGATGATTTCAATCCTTCATTTCCAACATGTACCTCCTCAAAATGGAATTCATCATATATTACACTATATATTTTTTAATTTAAAAAATTGTAGTAAAACATACAACTTTAACAATTTTAGCTATATATTAATAGTTCAGTGGTATCATTGTTCAGTAGCTAAGTCATGTTTGACTCTTTGCAACACTGTGGACTGCAGCACGCCAGGACTCCCTGTCCTTCACTATCTCCCAGAGTTTGCTCAAACTCATATCCACTGAGTCGGTGATATCATCCAACCATCTCATCCTCTGTCACCTCTTTCTCCTCCTACCCTCAGTCTTTCCTAGCATCAGGGTCATTTCCAATGAGTCGACTCTTTGGTGGCCAAAGTATCAGAGCTTCATCATCAGTACTTCCAATGAATATTCAGGATTGATTTCCTGTAGAATTGACTGGTTTGATCTCTTTGCTGTACAAGAGACTCTCAAGAGTCTTCTCCAACACTACAGTTTGAAAGCATCAGTTCTTTGGTGCTTAGCCTTCCTTATGGCCTAACTCTCACATCCATACATGACTACTGGAAAAACCATAGATTTGATTATACAGACCTTTGTTGGCAAAGTGATGCCAAGGTTTGCCATAGCCTTCCTTCTAAGAAGCAAGCATCTTCTAATTTCATGGCTCCAATCACTATCTGCAGTGATTTGGGAGCCCAAGAAGAGGAAATCTGTCTCTGTTTCCATTTTTCCCCTTCTATTTGCCATGAAGTGATCTTAGTTTTTTGGATGTTGAGTTTTAAGCCAGTTGTTTTCTCTCTCTTCCTTCCCTATCATCAAGAGGTTCTTTAGTTCCTCTCAGTTTCTGCCATTAAAGTGGTATCATCTGCATATCTGAGGTTGTTGATATTTCTCCCAGCAATCTCGATTCCAGCTTGTAACTCATCCAGTTCAGCATTTCAGATGATGTAATCTGCATACAAGTTAAATAAACAGGGTGACAACGTACAACCTTGTCATGCTCCTTTCCCACTTTTTGAACCAGTCTGATGTTCCATGTAAGGTTATAACTGTTGCTTCTTGATCACATACAGATTTCTCAGGAAACAGGTAAGATGATCTTGTATTCCCATCACTTTAAGAATTTTCCAGTTTGCTGTGATCCAAGGAAATGGCAACCCACTCCAGTATTCTTGCCTAGAGAATCCTGTGGACAGAGGAGCCTGTCCATGGTTCCTGGCTACTGTTCATGGGGTCTCATAGAGTCGGACACGACTGAAGCGACTTAGCATGCATGCATGCATTGGAGAAGGAAATGGCGACACGCTCCAGTATTCTTGCCTGGAGAATCCTAGAGACAGAGGAGCCTGGTGGGCTGCCATCTATGGGGTCGCATAAAGTCGGACACGACTGAAGTGGCTTAGAAGCAGCAGCAGCAATACAGTCAAAAGCTTTAGCACGGCCAATGAAACAGAAGTAGATATTTTTCTGGAATTCCCTTTGTTTTTCTATGATCCAATGAAAGTTGGCAATTTGATTTTTGGTTCATGGCACAAGCCCCTTTGGTGTGGCAAGGCAGTGATCTATGAAGGGGAATATTATAGCTACTCTAGCATTATTTTGGTTATGATTTGCACAGAATATGTTTGTCCACTCTTTAAATTTCCATTTATTTATGTCTTAGAATCTAAAGTGACGTTCTTGTAAACAGGATACAATTGGATCATAATTTATTCATTCTATCAATCTGAGCCATTTAACTTGTGACTTTGATTCATTGCTATTTAAAGTAACTATTTACACCCAATAATTCAGTCATTTTACTCTGTTTCCTAAATCTTTAATAACTTTACTCCTCAATTTTTCTATTACTTCCTTGTTTTCTGCTTAATTATTTTTCAAGTGTGCTTGCTTTATTCCTTTATTTTTAGTTTTTTATGTATTTTGACCATTTCTTAGAGTTTGCCCCCAAATTAAAAATAACATCTTAACATTATAAATATGTACCTTTAATTAGTGTTTTTTATTTTTTCTGGAATTATTTTTTAGTGGAGTTGCAAGTAGTTCTGTTGTTAGTTTTTAAGGAGATTCCATAATTTTTATTTTCCATAGAGACTGCATCAATTTACATTCCCAACAAGAGTGTACAAGGGTTCCATTTTCCTACAGTCCTCTCCAGTATTTATGATTTGTGAACTTTTTGATGATTGACATTCTGACTGATGTGAAGTGATATCTCATTGAGTTTTGATTTGTATTTCTCTAATAATAAGTGATGTTGATCATCTTTACATGTACATGTTGGATATCTGTATGTCTTCTTTGGAGAAATGTCTATTTAGGTCTTCTGTCCATTTTTGATTGGGTTGTTTTGTTCTCTGATATTGGCCTGTATGAGCTATTGGTATAATTTATATATTAATTCTTTGTTGATTGAATAATTTGCGAATATTTGCTTCCATTCCATAGGTTGTCTTTTTGTTGTTGTTGTTTGTTTATGGTTTTCTCTGTTGTGCAAATGCTTTCAAGTTAAATTAGGCCCCATTTATTTATTTTTGCTTTTATTTCCACTACTCTAGAAGGCAGATTTAAATAAAAAAAAAAAAAAGAAGAAGAAGAAAGCATTCCTTCCATTTATGTCAAAATGTGTTCTGCCTGTTTTCCTCTAGAAGTTTTATAGGCTCCAGTCTTACATTTATATCTCTAATGCATACCAAGTTTATTTTTATGTATGGTATTAGAGAATGTTCTGATTTCATTCTTTAACATATGACTGTCTAGTTTTTCCAATATCACATGCTGAAAAGACAGCGTTTTCCCTTGTATATTGCTTCATTTGTTGCAGATTAATTAACAAACCTGTATGAGTTTTTATTTTATTTTATTATTATTTTCTTTTCCCCCTGTGCTCTCTATCCTGTTCCATTAGTTTAGGTGAAAATATCACACACTCTTGGTAACTGTAGCTTTGTTGTAAATTATGATGTCTGGGAGAATTTTAGTTCCAATTTTCATCTTTTTTTTTTTTCCACCCCTCAGGATTTCTTTGACAACTCAGGTCTCTTGTGGTCCCATATAATTCTTAAGAATTTTTTCCAATGCTGTGAAAAATGTCCTCAGTATTTTTATATGGTTTGAATTAAATCTGTAGGTTTCTTTGGATAATATATCCATTTAAATAATATTGATTCTTTCAACCCAAGAGTATAGATTTTTTTTCATTTCTATGAGTCATCTTCAATTTCTTTTATCAATGCTTGTGATTTTCAGTGTATAGTATATACACCTCCTTAGTTCATTTCATGTATATTTTATTTATCAGTTTATTTTATATATTTATATATAAGTTTATATATGTATATATAAATTTATTTCATAAACTTTATCCATATATAAGTTTACATATAACTTATATATTTATATATAAGTTTATTTATATATTTATTTTATGATTATTTCATGTATATTTTTATGTGATTTAGAAATTTTTTTTAAATTTCCCTTTCTGATAATTCATTATTAATGTATACAAACACAACACACAATTTTTGTATATTAATCTTATATCCTGAAACCTTGTTGTGTTCATTTATTCATTCTAATAGTATTCTGGTAGAAACATTAAGGTTTCTATACAGAGTATCATGTCATCTGCAAATAGTGAAATTTTTACCTCTTGTCTTACAGTTTGAGCCATTTTATTTCTTATTCTTCTTTGATTGCTGTGGCTGGGACTTCCAATACTTTGTTAAATGAAAACAGTGAACGTGAATGTCTTTGCCTTGTTCCTGAATTCAATGAGAAGTCTTTCAGCATTTCACCATTGATTATTGAGTTGGTTATGGGGGCTTATTGCATGTTCCCTTGATTACTTTGATATATTCCATTTATAACCAGTTGAGAGAGAGTTTTTATTGTGAATGGAGGTTGAATTTTCTCAAATTTTTTTCTGCATCTATTGGGATGATCATGTGGTTTTCATCCTTCTTTTTGTTACTGTGATATATCACATTGATTTATGGATATTGTACAATGCTTGCATCACTTGGATAAATCCCACTTATTCATGGTGTATGATCCTTTTTATATATTGCTGAATGTAGTTTGCCAATATTTGCTTGAGGATTTTTGCATTTATATTCTTCAGAGATATTAGCTTGCAAACTTTTTTTTTTGCAGTGTCTTTGTCTGATTTTGTTATCAGGATGATGATGGATCCATAGAATGCCTTTAAGTATGTTCCTTCCACTTCAGTTTTTTGGATTGGATTAGTATGAGAATGATATGCATGAGTTCTCCTTAATATGTTTGGTAGTATTCCCCTGTGGAGCCATTTCATCCTGGAATTTAATTTCCAGAAAGTTTAATTTTGACTAGAGATGTTATTTCACTTCTAATGATCAGTCTGTTCAAATTATCTATTGCTTTTTGAAGGCTGTAAGATTCTAGAAATTTGTTCATTTCTCTAGGTTGCCCAATTTGTTGTCACATAAAAGTTCTTAACATTTTTCTATGATTTTTTTTTTGCATTGCTGTCGTATTAGTGGTTATTTCTCCTTTTCCATTTCTTATTTTGTTTATTTTGGACACTTGTCCTTGGAAGGGATCTGGATTTGGACAGAATGATTTGTCAATTTTATCTTTTCTTTAAAAGAAAGCTCTTAGAAGATGGCAGAGAAGTAAGACAGGGGTATCACTTTCCTCTCCACAAATACATCAAAAATACATCTGCATGTGGAACTGAGAGGACAACAGGTAGGAAGGCCAGAGGTCCCCAAGCAGCAGGAGGAAATAAACTACAAGTGGCAGACGTTTTTTTCCTTCTCTACACAGAATTAAAAGAGGCTTCTTGTAGTTCTATGTTGACGACACCTGGTTCTGTCTTGAGGTAACCAATGTGGTTTTCTTATGGAAATGCTTTTCTTGAGCTACACTAATGAACCTATGTATTTCTTTGGAATGTGCCTCTCTTCAAAATGGTTCCACCTAAGACTAACTTTTTGTTCTTTTCTCAAACATTTGGGTTGATAATGGCTCAACAAACCAGTATTCATATCAATTGTTTTATATCAGGGGGATGACACACCTCATGCCATCATATCTCAAAAATGCATATTGTGGGAGAGGGGCCTGGTGAAACTCCCTCAGCTTTGAGGTGTCTCTCTTATCTGATTAATAGTTCTCTAACAAACATAAAGCACCTTGCTAAGAACTAGTAAGAGGGCAGTCTTTCTGTCCCCTTCTGATGTCTATGTCAGAAGCTTTCCCTATCTCTATTATACTTTAATACAATTTTGCTACACAAAACTCCAAGTGGTCAAGCCTCATCTCTGGCCCCAGATCAAATCCCTCTCCTCCAGAGGCCATGAATCCCTGTGTAACACACAGCTTGCAGCAGCAACCTTTCATCTCAGGGGGCTCATCTGGGATCTTCAAGACAAGGTAAGGATGCTTGGCGCTCTAGTTCTTTGCTCTCCTAGTAAACACATTTCTGCTGTACTTTACTAACTCTATTGTGTGCCTGTCTATGTGAAAACAGCATGAATGAGATGTGGAATTGGCCACGAAGCAATCACTGAGCCATGCTCTACAATTTTGTGATGCCTCATAATGACTTAAGGCAGACAATGCCAAGAGGCACCCAATGTCCCTGCAAGGGGAGCGGCCAAAAATAGGCAAAGCATGTGGACTGAACTTTTCTTTCTTGGTCACTTTTCCTGGTCTCTTTGACCATTTCATAATTGCCTGAGGAATTAGAACTAATAACCAAGACTGTCGGATCAGACTTTCAAGGGACTTGCGATCCATGCTGTTGGTTGTTTTATCATGCACTGCAGACAAGAGCACGTTCAGTAGCTAGGTGGCGCTCTAGCTTTAAGAATGTCTCTCAGGCTAGAAGTCACTCTCTAAACTGCCTGCCTCAGTGGCTAGCGACATGAAAGTGAGTCTTTATCACAGCTGAGCCTCCAATCTATGTGGATAGGAGCACTGCTGGTGACCATGAGGTTTTTGAGGACATAGATTGGGAATCCCAGGATCTGGTCAGATTGGAAGTGCAATGGGCTTCTTCCTTCAGTAATGCTAGCTCTTAGTGGGCCAGAGGTGGCTTTGGAAGCATTGGCCCTAATAGCTTGAGGAAAAAAATCACTTTTCCCTCACGGCCAGACCTTCACCACCTATTTTGCTATCACATATACTGGTGTGGTGATACTCAAAAGGAACACCTTGGGCTTTATGTTTGTCCTTTTGTGATTTACCCATTCTATTGTGGTCAGGAATATACTCAGGACTGTACACAGGCATGCAGCAGATGGATGTTTTCTCTGGAAGTCTTAGCTTGGGAGGAATTCTGGAAGGCTACTCTGTTGCACCCCAGGTGGCATCAGAGGAGGAGCAGAAATCAGACAAAATGTTTAATGTTGAGAAACTGGACATCAATCTGATATGCCACCAGGTCTACCCCTGGTGCATCTCCACCTTACTTTGGTGGTAGAATTGGGAGGGAGAGTAGTGGGATACCTGCGTCAGTAAGGGACAAGTTAACTCTGGCCAGGGAAGGAAGCTTAGGTGGAAGACCTATCTCCACCACCATCTAAAGCAGGAAGAGATGCCTCTGGTAGAAAAGGCCACTGGACGCTGCTTTTCTCTCTTACAGATGGAAGCTAACAATTTCAGCCTCACTGCCTTGAACTGCATCCTGAAAAATTGGGATAAATTCAACCCCCAGAGCTTAAAGAAGACATGCTTGATCTTCCTATGTGATACTGCATGCCCAAGGTATCCATTGGAGGATGGTGAACAGTGGACAGTTGGAGGGTCTCATAATTATAATACTGTCTTACAATTAGATTGGTTCTGCAGAATGCAAGGGAAATGACTAGAAGTAACATATGTGTTGCCTTTTATTTCTCTCTGTGAGACATGCCAGATTTATATACTAAGGATATACATTTGGGTGTGAAACCTTCAGCTCCCTCCTTTCCTCCTACTTTGCCCCCCATATCCAGGGTTTCCAGCTGAGCAAACTGAAATACAGGGCACCCCTCAAGAGAGGGTTTCCTCAGTCTTGTTAGAAAATCAAACTGAAATTCAAACTGCTCCAGTCTCAGAAGTCAAAACTCCAGTCTCAATACGACCTCAGACTACTTTGTTTTCAATTAAAATTCAGACAGTCGAAGTAAGAGAAGCTCAGACAGCTAAAACTAAGGATGAAATACAGGATGAGACAGAGGACAGGAGACAAAGAGATAAGGAAAAACAGGCTT
Organism: Cervus elaphus; assembly: GCF_910594005.1. Taxonomy (NCBI): domain Eukaryota; kingdom Metazoa; phylum Chordata; class Mammalia; order Artiodactyla; family Cervidae; genus Cervus; species Cervus elaphus. The sequence goes on from NC_057848.1 coordinate 127,500,660, forward strand.
CTCCAATCTATCCCTGGGAACATATGCAAAGTGCAGCCAGAGAGGTTGAGGAACAGCCACACAAGCTGTTGCCTCTCCATGAAGCAACTAACAAGAAAAATAATCAATCTATGAGAGTTAATAAGCCCTTTTCTTATCAAGAAATACAAAGAATCAAGGAAGGTCTAGGAGACTATTTGGAGGACCCAGAAAATATATTAGAGCCTTTAAGTGTGTTAATCTGCTGTGTGACCTTACTTGGAAGGATGAGATGTATATCCTGGGGAAGACACTAACTCCTGACTCAGAAATTCGAGTTTTGGAGAAAGCTATTGCCTATGGAGATGAATGGCTTGGTAATTAGCAGCAGGAAACAGGGAAGATGAGATAGCCACCCTTCCTACTGAGAAACAGGCTGTCCCAACTAAAGGACCAGACTGGAACTATAACACGGCTAAAGGAAGGTGGGATCAGAGTCATTTTGTCAGATGTATTCTTGAAGGACTCAGGCGAGCATGTGCTAAGACTTTAAACTATGCCAAACTGGCAACCATAGAACAGGAAGAGAAGGAAGTACCTGGTAAATTCCTACGTAGACTGTGAGAAGCCCTTCGCAGATTCACTGAGATTGATCCTGAAAGTGAAGAGGGGAGATTGATCTTAAAGAATAGATTTCCCACTCAGTGGGGAACAGATATCCACCGTAAGCTACTAAAACAGGCATATGGACCAAATCCGTCTTTAGATAATTTGTTGCAACTAGATCAGACAGTTCATTATCAGAACCATTTTGAGAGAGCCTGAGAAAAGTGCCCAGAGGAACCCAGGTGGAAGGGATGGATTTGCTATTACTGTGGAAAGGAGAGGCACCGCAAGTGGGATTGTCCTTCTAAGCTACCCCTGGGTCCAGGTCCAGTTTTCAAAGGACTGCACTGGAGGATAGACTGCACCCAGAGGCATAGGCCCCAGGAGTTGGGCTCTCAGGACAATCAGGACTGAAGCTGCCCGGGGATCCCCATACAAGTTCCTATCCTAATTACTCCTGAGGAATGACAGATATTAACAATGGGGGGCCAGTCAGTCGATTTCCTTTTGGACACTGGGGTAACTTACTCTGTGCTTACTGAAGCCTGTGGTCCACTTTCTTCCCGATCCACTACTGTAATGGGACTGTCTGGATGAGCTAAACATTATTGTTGCAGTTGTCCTCTAAGCTGCAGCTGGGACTCTGTGCTGTTTTCACATGAGTTTCTGATCATGCCAGAGTCTCCCCCACCCCTTTTGGGGAGGTATATACTGAGCAAGCTGCATGCCTCTGTTTTCATGAATATTCTCTTTCTCTCCCATTGGTTGAACAAAATATAAATCCTAGAGTGTGGGCTAATGTAAAAACTAGGTTGAACACAAAATGCTATTCCTGTTGATGTCAGGCTCAAAGACCCACACATATTTCCACATCAAAAGTAATATCCTCTAAAATCCGAGGTTAAGGAAGTGTTAAAACCTATCATTGAAAATTTAAAGAAGCAGGGGCAATTAATTCCCTGTAACAGTTCATGCAACACTCCTATTTGGGGTGTGAAAAAGTCAAATGATAAATGTAGACTAGCTCAAGATTTATGAATAATAAATGAGGCTGTGGTCACTTTACATCCTGTGGTGCCTAATCTTTATCCTCTATTGTCTGAAATTCCTAAACCAGCCAAATAATTTTCAGTAATTGATTTAAATGATGCTTTCTAGTCTATACCATTGGTGGAGGAAAGCAAAATTTTATTTGCCTTTGAAGATCCTACCCAGCCAGCTTCTCAGTTAACCTGAAGAGTTTTATTCAGACAGAGTTTGTCATGGGATCTACAAAATTTTAATAACCCCGAGGCAATAGTGTTACAATAAATAGATGATATTCTTCTCTGTGCTGAGGCAGAGAAAGCTTGCTCACAAGCCTCAGAAGACTTTGTAAACTTTTTGGCTGGCTATGGTTATAAGGCATCAAGGGAAAAGGCTCAGCTTTGTCAACAGTCTGTTAAATATCTGGGCCTAGTCATATCCAAAGAGACAAGGGCCATAGGCCCCAAGAGAATTAAGCCTATACTAAATCATCCCCTACTTATGTAGCTCAGCTGATAAAGAATCTGCCTGCAATGTGGGAGACCTGGGTTCAATCCATGGGTTGGAAAGATCCCCTGGAAAAGGGAATGGCTGCCCACTCCAGTATTCTGGCCTGGATAATTCTGTGGACTATAGAATTCCATGAACTGAGTGACCTTCACTTTCACCTATGACTTTAAGATAATTGAGAGGATTATCTTAAAGCTACTGCCACATTTGGATTCTAAGTTATGGAGAACTTGCCCAGCCTTTATATATTCTTGTAACTGAAATTCAACAAGCCCAAACTGACAAGCTTGTTTGGTGTCCAGATACTCAAAGGGCTTTTAAGTTTCTTCAAACTGCTCTCCTGCAAGCTCCTGTTTTGAGCTTGCCCACAGGGTCAAAGTTTAATTTGTTTGTCACTGAAAGAAAAGGCATGGCCTTGGGAGTTATGACACAGCCCCAAGGGCCTCACTAGAAACCTAAAGGATACCTGAATAGAGAATTAGACATAGTGGCACTTTGTCTAAAAGTAATTCCTGATATTGCTTTACTAGTGCCTGAAGCTCTTAAGTTCATTAATGGGTGAAATCTTACTGTTACTGACTTCTCGTGATGTAAGTGGAATCTTAAACTCTAAAGTTAATATTTGGATGACAGACAGTTGGCTTCTTAAATATCAGTCATTGTTGTTAGAAGAACAAATAACTAAGCTTAAAGTTTGTGGCAACTTTCAGATTTCCAATACATATTATGGAAACTCTGGGAGTTGATTCCTGACCCAGCCTCTGAGTCAAAAGAGCTGCTATTTGAGCCGAGAACCAAGGACCTGATAAAGACATTGGGATCTGGGGTCAATCTCTCAAGCCCCTCTGGGAAGGCCCTTACCAGGTTATTCTTTCTTCTCTCACAGCTGTCAAGGTGCCAGGAATTGATTAATAGGTGTATCCTGACCCAGTCATTTTATGGTTTTATTCTCTATGCTTTTACTTTTTTACTTTTCAGATGGGCCTGAAAATCTATGTGGGCTTGCTGTTGCTGACTCCCAAAATCCTGAGTCTGTCATTTGACTCACATGACAATGCCTTCCTATCCTGGGCTCATTCCTAAGCCACATTCCACAGTCAGTCTAATTGCTGGGTCTGTGGAACATGCTCCTCCTCATCAGTGGAAAGCTTCCCATCATAGGTGTCTCCACTTCAGGGAAAGGACTTTTTCCAAGTCTGTGACTATCTTTGACAACAGCAATTAAATATGATGCCTCTTCTTAATTTGATGGCATTTAACAATCCTAAAATGGACTGGTGTAACACTTTGTACCTTAACTATGGACATGATGAGACTTTTAACTTTGATTATACTTTGTCTTTGTTTAATGACTATTTTGCTGCACATAAGAAGACAAACGGATCTAGATCTGATGGTCTTTTACCCAATGTTTGTCAAATATGAGATGAGGTCATATGGCTAACTACTGAAAAGGGATTCCTAATGTCCAGTTCCCCCACATGCTGGGAACACATAGAGCCATTCCCAGAAGTTAGCCCACAACTCAATTATAACGACTGGAAACAACTGAGATTTTTGCCTAAAGAAATATTCAGTGCAATTGTTCCTGTGTTCTCTAACCCCAGTTCAGGTCCTCCTTTTGCCTGGCCAGGCACTGATTGGGGCTGGATTCCTCAGTCACACTGGCTTGCTCCAAACAGGACCTATCGGATATGTGGCTCTTACCTATGGGCGTCACTTCCCCTGACTGGATAGGGAGTACATCCTAGGTCTAGTTTTTACTCATGGCTTCATATTTTCAGAGCTTCCAGAGATGCCTGCTATCTTGCCTCATCTTAGAGCTCATTGGACCAGGTCTGTATTTCACTGGTATGACTATTTGGCTGCAATTTTTTTTCCCTCTCTGGGAGCTACAGATGTTATGCTACAAGTTGATGTTCTGACTAACTACTCAACAGGCTTTACAAGATTCTCAAAAAACTATTTCAGGCCTTAATTCAAATCAGAACAAATACAAATTAGAAAGGTGGTCTTACAAAACAGATTGGCTTTAGATATTCTGACAGCTGCACAAGGAGGAACTCGTGCCATTATTCATAACCAATGCTGTACATATATACCTGATATGAGCACTAATGTTACTCACTTTACTAGGCACATGAACAAGATGACTCAAGCTATGGATACTCCTGAAGTCTCAGTCACTTCACTTTGGGATATGTTAACTAGTTCTCCACTGTAGAAAACTATCTTAATTGTAATAATTCTGATTGTTCTACTTTTGCTGTTTGCTCCCTACATCTACAACTGTGTGTGTGGATTTGTTTCTAGCTACATAAAGCTTTTAAGGTACAAATGGTTGTCCAAATTCCTACGAGTGCCACAGTTTCTTCCAACCACTACTTGGGACCTCTGGATCATAGACCACTCAATATGAGGGTTAGGAGAATATGTTGCCTCACCAATTTAGGGACAATGCCCCTCATCAGTTTGGAGGCAGTTATGGAATGAAAATGCTGCCCCTTTCGCTGGGCAACATAATTCTCCTAAAAGAAAAGGGGGAATGAGAGGATAACAGGCAGGAAGGCCCGAGGTCCCCAAGTGGCAGAAGGAAATAAATCGCAAATGGCAGACTTTTTTTTTCCCTTCTCTACACAAAATCAAAAGAGGCTTGTATTAATTCTATGTTGATGACACCTGGTTCTACCTTGAGGTAACCAGTGTGTTTTTCTTATGGAAATACTTTTCTTAAGCTATGTTAATGAATCTATGTATTTGCTTTGGAATCTGCTTTGCTTCAAAATGGTTCCACCTAAGCCTAACTTTTTGTTCTTTTCTCAAACCTTGGGTTGATAATGGCTCAACAAACCAGTATTCAGGTCAATTGTTTTATGCCCAGGGGATGACACACCTCATGCCACCCTAACTCAAAAATTCATATTGTGGGAAAGGGGCCTGATTAAACACCCTCAGCCTTGAGGTGTCTCTCTTATGGGATTAATAGCTTTCTAACAGAAAAAAAGCACTCACTAAAATCTAGCAAGGGGGCACTCTTTCTGTCCCCTTCTGATTTCTATGTCAGAAGCTTTTCCTATCTCTATTATACCTAAATAAAATTTTGCTACACAAAAGCTCCAAGTGGTCAAGCCTCATCTCTGGCCCCAGATCGAATACCTCTCCTCCAGAGGCCACGAATCCTGACCTAATACATGGCTCTCAGCATCAGCCTTTCAGAACAACTTCTACAGAACACCTTCTGAACACTGGCATATGTGTTAAGTCACTTCAGTCGTGTCTGACTCTTTGTGACCCTATGGACTGTAGCCCTCCAGGCTCCTTTGTCCATGGGATTCTCCAGGCAAGAATACTGGAGTGGGTTGCTGTGCCCTCCTTCAGGGGATCTTCCTGGCCAAGGGATTGAACCCATGTCTCCTGTGGCTCTGGCATTGCAGGCAGATTCTTTACTGCTGAGCCACCTGGGAAGCCTCCTGAATACTGGCAGAAGACCCCAGACTTCCAAAAATGGAAGCTAATCTCTACAAAATAGAGTATGGCAAAGGATATAAGAAAAGAGACATGAAGGAAGAAGTTTCCACAAGCTTAGAAACCCCCTCACATGGGGACAAGGGAGCTATGGAACCTCAGAGGGAAATGAAGCAAGGGGTGCTCAGAAGGCAAAAAGGAGAGAACTGGCCACATGGATCATTGCTGACCAACACTCCCCAGTTGACACGCTGGGAAGGCAACATGTCCAAGGCAGCAAGAGGGGCTGGGTGCTGAAGCTCATGTTTTGGGAGCTGGATTCCAGGAAGAGGACTGGGGTTGACATATATGAAGATACTATGATGGGACTAGTATAACACAGCTGAGAGAGTCCAGGGAAAAGCCTGGGACCACCAGAGAGGCAAAAAAATTATTGCCATAGGAGCAGTATAACTCCATTCACTCATAGACTTCAGGACCCCACTTTCATGAGTGCCATAGGTGGGATGAGCTGCGGCTGTGGAATGTGAACCCAGAGGTATTTAAAAAAAAAAAAAGGCAAAGCCAGTGTGAGTACTACAGACTGGACTACCCACAAATTCAGTTTTCAATCCCAAGGTGGGGTCAGTGTGGGCCACTTGGCTGCCACCAGTGCTGATGAGGGTGACAGAGGAAGAGGTCAGGAGGCTGCTGCAGTCCCAATCCCAGGGGTTTTGGCTGCTGCCAAGTGTTAAGCAGGCACAGGTCACTGTCCACACATTCTTAAGAGCCTGTGTAGCTTGTCTCTGCCAATGGAACCACAGCCTGGGACAGAATCCCCAGGGGAGGCCCACAACCCTTCTCAGACTGTGGCAAATTTTCACAGCCCTTGCCTGTAGAGGCCACTCACCACACACCCCAAATGTGCCTGCCATACCCCTCTCTCTCCCCAGCCCAACTGAGCAAGTGAGCCCTAATAAGCTCCTACTTTTGTCTGGGTGGGGAACAGATATCAGAGGGTAGCCTAAAACATAGACAGGTCCACAACCAAAGCTGAGGACCAGGGGCTATGTGACCAAAGAAGTGGAAGGGAATTCACTCCTGTAGTTGCAGGTACAGCAGATTGAATCTCCACAATTAGCCTGAGATTGTGGACTTTGTAGGCCATTGTGGACTTTGGAAGCAAGTATAAGCTGGAGTAAGGCCAGATCTGAGTCTGAGCTGACTGCACAATGCCCACAGCAGGCCCAGAGACCTTTTTAGAAATATCAGAGGGCTTCCTGAGTAGGCAGATTTACTGGTGTTCACTGTGTGGCAAGGGCAATGGAAGACACAGGAGGACATTTTTATTATTACTACTCTACCCCTGCTTCTCTCTCTCTCTGTAGACACAGGAGGACATTTTTCTTATTACTACTCTACCCCTGCTTCTCTCTCTCTCTCTGTGCACACACACACACACACACATAGTCTTTTATCTTTTCATATTGTTTTATTGTTCCTTATTATTCCTTTAACATTTTTAACTCACTTCATCCTTTTTTAAAAGCTTTATTCTATTTTTTCCTACTTTTACAATACTCTTTTATATTGCATTTTTCCCATGATTTTACTTCTGTATTTTTGCTACATAAGTTTTTAGTATTCATTTTCACATACAGGTTCATCTATTAGCTTCATTACTGTCTTCTTTTTTGGTCCTTGCTTTTTATTTTATTTCTCCTTTCTTTCCTCTTCTTTTCTCATTGTAAGTGTGTGAGTTTCTTAGGGTGTTCTTGTCTGTTGAATGGTGCTTACACCAATTGTCTGCCCATTCTTTTTTTTTTTTTTTTTGGACATTTGTTTGACTTCCTCTTTTTCCTTTTCTCTGTTTCTTTCTTTTTCTGTTCTGTGCTGTTTGGCTTATGAAATCTTGGTGCTATGTTAAGGGGTCAGACCAGAACCTCTCTGGTGGGAAATCTGAGTCCAGAATGTTGGACCAACCAAGAGCACCTGGCCCCATGGAACAATAATTAGTGAGAGCTCTCCCAAAGGCCTACATCTGAACACAAAGACCTGGTCCACTCAAAGGCCAGCAAGCTCTAGCACCAGATGTCTCTCACCAAATCATCAGCAAAAAAGGAATAAACACTACCCATTAGCAGATAGGCTGCCCAAAGCTATCTCAAGCCCACAAACAACCCAAAAACACACCAGTGGATGCAGCACTGCCTTTTCAGAGAGCCAAGATCCAGCTCGACCCACAAGAAGATAGGCAGCAGTCCTCCCAATCAGGAAATCTTCACAAGACATTGGTATATCCCCATCCACTGGGAGCAGAATCCAAAAATAAAAGGAACTATGACCTGGCAAGCTTCAGAAAGGAGACTTCAAACAGTAAATCAAACTACATGAAAAGACAGAGAAACAGACAGCAGATAAAGGAACATGGCAAAAACCTACAAGACCAAACAAACAAAGAAGAGTCAATCTACCTGAAAAAGTATTCAGAGTAATGATAGTAAAGGTAATCCAAAATCTTGGAAATAAAATGTAAGCAAGATGAATAGAATGGAGGCATAGATCAAGAATATACAAGAAATTTTTAACAGAGACCTATAAAAAGTAAAGAATAGACAATCAGCAATGAACAACATGGGCTCCACTGGTGGCTTAGTGATAAAGAATCTGTTTGAAATGCAGGAGATGCAGGTTTGATCCCTGGAACAGGAAGATCACCTGAAGAAAGAAATGACAATGCACTTCAGTAGTCTTGCCTGAGAAATTCCATGGACAGAGGACCCTTGTGGGTTAAAGCCCATGGGGTCACAAAGAATCAGACAAAACTGAGCGACAGAGTGCACACACACAATGAACAAAGCAATAACAAAGATAAAAACACACTAGAGGGAACCAATAGCAGAAAAACTGAGGCAGAAGGACGGCTAAGTGAGCTGGAAGATAGAATGGTGAAAATAAATAAAGCAGGGGAGAATAAAGAAAAACAGTGAAAATAACTGAGGACAGACTCATAGCCCTCTGGGACTTCATTAAAGCTCACTGACATTCAAATTATAGTGATCCCAAAAGAAGAGAAAAAGAAAGGGTATGAGAAAATATTTGAGGAGATTATAGTCATAAACTTCCCTAGCATCCCAAGTTCAGGAAGCCCAGAGAGTCCCATACAGGATAAATCTAAAGAGAAACACACCGAGACACATATTAAGCAAACCAATGAAAATTAAACATAAAGAAATAATCTTACCAACAGTTAAGAGGGTTCCCTTTTCTCCACACCCTCTCCAGCATTTATTGCTTGTAGACTTTTGGATAGCAGCCATCCTGACTGGCGTGTAATGGTACCTCATTGTGGTTTTGATTTGCATTTCTCTGATAATGAGTGATGTTGAGCATCTTTTCATATGTTTGTTAGCCATCAGCAGTCCCACTTCTGGGCATACACACTGAGGAAACCAGATCTGAAAGAGACACGTGCACCCCAATGTTCATCACAGCACTGTTTATAATAGCCAGGACATGGAAGCAACCTAGATGCCCATCAGCAGATGAATGGATAAGGAAGCTGTGGTACATATACACCATGGAATATTACTCAGCCATTAAAAGGAATTCACTTGAACCAGTTCTAATGAGATGGATGAACCTGGAGCCCATTATACAGAGTGAAGTAAGCCAGAAAGATAAAGAACATTACAGCATACTAACACATATATATATGGAATTTAGAAAGATGGTAACGACAACCCTATATGCAAAACAGAAATAGAGACACAGAAGTACAGAACAGACTTTTGAACTCTGTGGGAGAAGGTGAGGGTGGGATGTTTCGAAAGAACAGCATGTATATTATCTATAGTGAAACAGATCACCAGCCCAGGTGGGATGCATGAGACAAGTGCTCGGGCCTGGTGCACTGGGAAGACCCAGAGGAATCGGGTGGAGAGGGAGGTGGGAGGGGGGATCGGGATGGGGAATACGTGTAAATCTATGGCTGATTCATATCAATGTATGACAAAACCTACTGAAAAAATAAATAAATAAATAAAGGAAAAAAAAATTAAAAAAAAGAAATAATCTTAAAAGCCACAAGGGAAAAGCAACAAATAACATATAAGGGGATCCCCATAAGGATAACAGATAATCTTTCAACAGAAACTCTTCAGACCAGAAGGGAGTAGCAGGATATACTTAAAGTGATAAAAGGAAAATATTTACAACCAAGATTACTTTCCCAGTTAGGATATCATTCATATTCAATAGCAAAATCACAAGATTTACAGATAAGCAAAAGTTAAGAGAGTTCAGCATAGCCAAATCAGTCATATAACAAATGCTAAAGGAATTCTTTAGACAGGAAACACAAGAGAAAGTAAAGACCTACAAAAACAAAGCCAAAACAATAAAGTAAATCTTTATACAGTAATACATATCCAAAAGACAGACTAGTCCCATGGATACAAAACCAAGATCCCTATAAATGCTGTTTACAAGAGGCCAAATTCAGGCCTAGAGATACATACAGACTGAAGATGAATGGATGGAAAAGGTCTTCCATGGAAGCAGAAATCAAAAGAAAGCAGAAATAGCAACACTCATATCAGATAAAATAGACTTTAAAACAAAGACCATTGCAAGAGAGAAGGAATGATCATAATGATCAAGGGATCAATCCAAGGAAGATATATCAATTATAAATATATATGCACCCAATCTTGAAGCAACCTCAATACATAAGGCAAATTCTAACAACTATTAAATGGGAAAACAACAGCAACCAAATAATAATGGGGAACTTTAACATCCCACTCACACTGGTGGGCATATCATCTGGACAGAAAAGTAATAGGAGACATAAGCTTTAAATGACGCATTGAACAAGATAGACCTAATTGTTATCAATAGTGCATTTCAACTAAAAATAGGAGATTTCACTTTTTTGTCAAGTGGACATGGAACATTCTCCAGGATATATCATATCTTTGGTGACATATCAAGTCTTGGTAAATTTTATATATATATATTCCAAACACCAGGAAACCCTCTCACCAGCGAGTCTGTGGGGAGTGTTAGATTCTCAGAGGGCAACATAACCGGGAGGAAGAAAAAAAAGAAAAAAAACAGAAGATGCACCTAACCGAAACTCCCAGTGGAGAGGTAGCCCATATGTTTGCATCCACCAAGAGTGAGCGAGGGCTGAACAGGGAGGCGCACGTTGCATGCTTAGAGTAAGGACCAGGCCTGAATGCCCTGAGGACAATATGAAGGAGATAACATGAGATAGCAACCCACACTGTAGGATAGCCAGAGAGAGGGAAAAAAGAGAGAGAGAGAAAACTTTCCCACACAAAGCTCTAACCTAAGGTGCAGCCTGGCCTGCTCACAGAACAAAGGATTGAGCAAATACCAGAGGAGAGGTAGCCGGCTGCAGACGGGCCCATCCCCCACTGGACACAGACAGGCAGGCGGGCAACAACCAGAACCAGAAAGCAAGGGGGAATCTCAGTCCCAGAGATGGCATATTCCACCAAATTGTGAGCAGGCTCCCATTTGCTAACCAAGTCTTCCTGGGATCCTGGGCAGTTGACATCTGCCAGGAGGGTCACAGCCAGAGATCAGCTCCCCAGAGGAGACACACAGGACACTTGAGAAGGTGCTCTTGTGGCTCACCCAAGAAACTGAATGGCTGGGACTGGGGAGGTGTTTAAGATGCACAGCCCACATGGGACAGTGCGCTCACCAAGCACCTGGCCACCTGAGTTGCTCAGACCTGGGAAGGGCACAAAATGCATCCCCAACTGAGTCTGTGCCTTTGTGAAGTACCCAAGAACCTGAACCTGAGTAGCTTAGACCTGGGAAGTGCATGAAATCCAGGGCCCACCTGGACAGTTCCCCTGCAGAGCAACCTGGAGCCTGAGCAGTGTAGACTGGGAAAGCACATGTGCCATGAGCTGGGGCAAACTCAGTGTGGTACATACACTGTGAGCACTCCCCACACATGCCAGTGATATTTGTTTGCAGTGTTCCTCCCTCCCCACAGCACAACTGAACAAGTGAGCCTAAATAAGTGATTACCTTTGCCCCCTTGTGTCAGGGTGGAAATTAGAAACAAAAGAGACTTGCAAACAGAGGAAGCCAAAATAAAGAAAGAAGAGGGAACCACTTTGGAAGTGACAGATGCAACAGATTAAAACTCTGTCGTTAGCATTGACTAAGCATTAGAAGGGCCTTATAGACGTCGAGAAGAAGTATAAGCTGAAACAAGGAACTATCTGAAACTGAATTGACCCCACAATGCCCTCAAAAGCTCCAGAGAAACTCCTAGATATATTTTCCTATTATCATTTAATTTTTTTATTTTTAAGTTCTTTATTATTCCTTTAATTTTCATTTTTATAACCTACTATTAGCTTGCAAAAAAAAGACAATATTTTTGAAGAAAATTTCATATATATATATATATATATATATATATATATCATATATATATATAATTTTAATGAATTTTTCTGTATTTTCAATATTGACTTTTGAGAGTCTAACATCTACTCTAGATTTTTAATCTTTGCTTTTTGCTATTTGTTATCAATTTTGTACCTTTAAGAAACTAATCTTCAGTACCCAATTTTACTTAGAGTGTGATTACTGGCTTGATTGCTCTCTTCCCTTTTGACTCTACTTTTTCTCCCCCAGGTCACCTCTATCTCTTCCCACCAAGATCTCTTCTTTACATAATTTTGTGAATCTCTTTGGGTGTGCAGGGCTGTGGAGAACACTTAGGGAACTGATTACTGGCTGGATTGATCTCTCCCCTTTGACTCCCCCTTTTCTTCTCCTGGTCACCTCTAATCTCCTTCCTCCCTCTTCTCTTCTCTATGTTACACCATGAACCCCCCTGAGTGTTCCAGACTGTGGAGAGCACATAGGGAATTGATTACTGGCTAGATTGTTATCCCCCTTTGTGATTCGCCCTCTTCTCCTCCTGGTTACCGCTATCTCCCTCCTCCCTCTTCTCTTCTCCATGTAACTCTGTGAACCTCTCTGGGTGTCCCTCACTGTGGAGAATTTTTTCACCATTAACCTAGATGTTTTATCATTGGACCTGCATGGATGGAGAAGTCTTGAGGCTACTGTAAGAATAAGATTGAAAGCCAGAGGCAGGAGGCTTAAATTCAAAACTTGAGAACACCAGAAAACTGACTCCAGGGAACATTAATCAACAAGAGCTCAACCAAAAGCCTCCATACCTACACTGAAACCAAGCTCCACCCAAGAGCCAACAAGTTTCAGAACAAGATATACCAAGCTAATCCTCCAGCAACACAGGAGCATAAAGCTGAGCATTAAAATACAGGTGGCCAAAAGTCACGGCAAACCCATAGACACCTCAAAACTCACTAATGGACACTTTATTGAATTCCAGAGAGAAGAGATCCAGCTCCACCCACCAGCACACCAATGCAAGCTTCCCTAACCAGGAAACCTTGACAAGCCACTCATCCAACCCCACTCAAAGGGAGGAACCTCCTTAATAAAGAGGAACCAGAAACTTCCAGCCTACAGAAAGGCCACCCCAAACACAGCAACCTAAACAAAATGAAAAGGCACAGAAATATACAGCAAGTAAGGGAACATGACAAATGCCCATGAAACCAAACAAAAGAGGAGGAGATAGGGAGTCTACCTGAGGAAGAATTCTGAATAGCGATAGTAAAGATGATCAAAAATCTTGAAAATAAAATGGAGTTACAGATGAATAGACTGGCGACAAGGATTGAAAAGATGCAAGAAATGTTTAACAAGGACCTAGAACAAATAAAAATGAGTCAATCAATAATGAATAATGCAATAACTGAGATCAAAGGCACTCTGGAGGGAACCAACTGCCGAAAAACTGAGGCTGAAGATGGGATAAGTGAGCTGGAAGATAGAATAGTGGAAATAAATGAAGAAGAGAGGAAAAAAAGAAAACAGGATTAAAAGAAATGAGGACAACCTCAGAGACCTCTGGGGCAATGTCAAACACCAGAATATTCGAATCATAGCAGTGCCAGAAGAAGAAGACAAAAAGAAAGGCCATGAGAAAATACTTGAGGAGATAATAGTTGAAAATTTCCCTAAAATGGATGAGGAAATAGCCACCCAAATCCGAGAAACTGAGAGTCCTAAACAGGATAAACCCAAAGCGAAGCACCCCAAGACACATATTAATCAAATTAATGAAGATCAAACACGATGAGCAAATATTAAAAGCAGCAAGGAAAAAGCAACAAATAACACACCAGGGGATTCCCATAAGGAGTTATCAGCTGTTAAGCTGATCTTTCAATAGAAAAGCTTCCGACCAGAAGGGAATGGCAGGACATACTTAAAGTGATGAAACAGAAAAACCTACAACCCAGATTACTATACCCAGCATGGATCTCATTCAAATATGAAGGAGAAATCAAAACCTTTACAGACAAGCAAAAGCTTAGAGAATTCAGCACCACCAAACCAGCTCTCCAACAAATGCAAAAGGATCTTCTCTAGACAGGAAACACAGAAAAGGTTCACAAACTCAAACCCAAAACACCAAAGTAAATGGCAACAGGATCATACTTATCAATAGTTACCTTAAATGTAAATAGGTTGAATACCCCAAGCAAAAGACAAAGACTGGCTGAATGGGTACAAAAACAAGACGCCTATATATGTTGTCTACAAGAGACCCACCTCAAAACAAAGGACACATACAGACTGAAAGTGAAGGGCTGGAAAAAGACATTTCATGCAAATGGAGACCAAAAGAAAGCAGGGGTAGCAATACTCATATCAGATAAAACAGACTTTGAAATAAAGGCCATGGAAAGAGACAAAGAAGGACACTACATAATGATCAAAGGATCAATCCAAGAAGAAGATATAACAATTGTAAATATATATGCACCCAACATAGGAGCACCTCAATACATAAGGCAAATACTAACAAGTTTGAACGGGGAAATGAACAATAATGCAATAATAGTGGGAGACTTTAATATCCCACTCACATGTATGGATAGATCAACCAAGCAGAAAATTAGCAAGGAAACAAACTTTAAATCATACAATGGACCAGTTAGACCTAACTGATAACTATAGTACACTTCACTCCAAAACAATGAATTTCACCTTTTTCTCAAGTGCACACAGAACATTCTCCAGGATAGATCACATCTTGAGCCATAAATATATCCTTGGTAAATTCAAAAGAAAACAAAATCATTTCACGCATCTTTTCTGACCACAATGTGGCAAGATTAGATGTCAGCTACAGGAAAAAAAAAAAAAAAATTAAAAATACAAACATACGGATGCTAAGCAACACGCTTCTGAATAACCAGCAAATCACAGAAGAAATTAAAAAAAAAAAGAAATCTAAATATGCATAGAAACTAATGAAATGAAAATATGACAAAACAAACCCTATGGGATTCAGTAAGAGCAGTGCTAAGGGGAAGGTTCATAGAAATACATGCTTACCTCAAGAAACAAGAGAAAAATCAAATAAATAACCTAACTTTCCACCTAAAGCAACTAGAAAAAGAAGACATGAAGAACCCCAGGGTTAGTAGAAGGAAAGAAATCATAAAAAAATAGTGTAGAAATAATTGAAAAAAAAATAAAGGAGACTATAGCAAAAATCAACAAAACTAAAACTAAAAGCTTGTTCTTTGAAAAGATAAATAAAATAACCAAACCATTAGCCAGACTCATCAAGGAAAAAAGGGAGAAGAATCAAATCAACAAAATTAGAAATGAAAATGGAGAAATGACAACAGCCAACACAGAAATGCAACGGATCATAAGAGACTACTATCAGCAACTATATGCCAATAAAATTGACAACTTGGAAGAAATGGACAAATTCTTATAAAAGTATAACCTTCCCAAATGGAACCAGGAAGAAATAGAAAATTTTAACAGACCCATACAAGCATGGAAATCGAAACTGTAATCAAAATTCCTCCAACAAACAAAAACCCATAACAAGAAGGCTTCACAGGTGAATTCTACCAAAACTTTAGAGAAGAGCTAACACCTATCCTACTCAAACTGTTCCAGAAATTTGCAGAGGAAGATATACTTACAAACTTATTCTATGAGGCCACGATCACCCTAATACCAAAACCAGATAAAGATGCCACAAAAAAAGAAAACTACAGCCCAATATCACTGATGAACATAGATTCAACACCCCCCCCCAAATTCTAGCAAACAGAATCCTACAATATATTAAAAAGATCATACAATCATGACCAAATGGGCTTTATCCCATGGGTTCAAGGATTCTTCAGTATTCACAAATCAATCAATGTGATAAACCACATCAACAAATTGAAAGACAAAAACCATAGGATTACGTCAATAGATGCAGAGAAAGCTTTTAACAAAATTCAACATCCATTTATGGTAAAAACCCTCCAGAAGGTAGGCATAAAAAGAACATACCTCAAGATAATAAAAGCCATATATGATAAACCCATAGCAAACACTCCTTAATGGTGAAAAATTGAAAGACAAGGGTGTCCACTCTCACCACTACTATGCAACATAGTTTTGGAAGTTTTAGCCACAGTATTCAGAGAAGAAAAAGAAATGAAAGGAATCCACATTGGAAAAGAAATAAAACTCCCACTGTTCACAGATGACAAGACCCTCTATATAAAAAAAACCCTAAAGACACCACCAGAAAATTGCTAGAGCTAGTCAATGAACATAGTAAATTTGCAGGATATAAAATTAAGACACAGAGATCCCTTGCATTCCTATATACTAACAATGAGAAAACAAACAGAAATTAAGGAAACAATTTCATTCACCATTGCAATGAAAAGAATAAAATACTTAGGGATAAATCTACTTAAAGAAATAAAAGATATATATATATATATATATATATATATATCACTGATGAAATAAATCAAAGATGACACAAATAGTTGGAGAAATATACCATGTTCATGGATCAGAAGAATCAATATAGTGAAAATGATTATACTACACAAAAAAAACCTATTGATTCAATGCAATCCCTATCAAGCTACCAATGGTACTTTTCACAGAACTAGAACAAATAATTTCACAATTTGTATGGAAGTGCAGAAAACCTTGAATAGCCAAAACAAGCTTGAGAAAGAAGAATGGAACTGGAGGAATCAACTTGCCTGACTTCAGACTATACTGTAAAGCTACTGTCATCAAGACAATATGGTACTTGCACAAAGACCAAAATATAGATCAATGGAGAAAAAAAAAAAAATAGTCCAGAGATAAATCCATGAAGCCATGGACACCTTATCTTTGACAAAGGAGGCAAGAATATACAATTGAGAAGAGACAACCTCTTTAACAAGTGCTGCTGGGAAAACTGGTCAACCACTTGTAAAATAATGAAACTAGAACACTTTCTAACACCACACACAAAAACACACTCAAAATGATTATAGATCTAAATGTAAGACCAGAAATTATAAAACTCATAGAGGAAAACATGGGCAGAACACTCTCTGACATAAATCACAGCAGGATCCTCTAAGACCCAACTGCCAGAGTAATGGAAATAAAAACAAAAATAAACAAATGGACCTAATTAGACTTAAAAACTTTTGCACAACGAAGGAAACTATAAGCAAGGTGAAAAGACAGCCTTCAAAACGGGAGAAAATAATAGCAAACAAAGCAACTGACAAAGCATTAATCTCAAAAATATACAAGCGGCTCATGCAGCTCAATTCAAGAAAAATAAACGACCCAATCAAAAAATGGGCCAAAGAAGTAAACAGACATCTCTCCAAAGAAGACATATGGATGGCTAACAAACACGTGAAAAGATGCTCAACACCACTCATCATCAGAGAAAAGCAAATCAAAATCACAATGTGGTACCTTCTCATGCTGGTCAGAATGGCTGTTATCAAAAAGTCTACAAACAATAAATGCTGGAGAGTGTGTGAAGGAAAGGGAATCCTCTTACACTGTTGGTGGGAATGCAATCTAGTACAGCCAGTATGGAGAACACTGTGGAGATACCTTAAATACTGGAAGTAGAACTGCCATACGACCCAGCAATCACACTGCTGGGCGTACACACCAAGGAAATGAGAACTGAAAGAAACACGTGTATCCCAGTGTTCATCACAACACTGCTTACGATAGCTCAGACATGGAGGCAACATAGGTATCCATTTGTAGATGAATGGATAAAAAAGTTGTGATGCATATACACAATGGAATATTACTCAGCTACTAAAAAGAATGCATTTGAATCAGTTCTAATGAGGTGGATAGAACTGGAGCCTATTATCCAGAGTGAAGTAAGTAAGAAAGAAAAACACCAATACAGCATATTATGTATTAAATTGCACACATATGCAATTTAAAAAGATGGTAACGATGACCCTATATGCGAGACCACAAAAGAGACACAGATGTAAAGAAGAGACTTTTGGGCTCTGTGGGAGAAGGTGAGATGGAATGATTTGAGAGGATAGCATTGAAACATATATATTATCATATGTGAAATGGATCGCCAGTCCAGGTTTGATGCATGAGACAGGGTGCTCAAGGCCAGTGCACTGGGATGACCCTGAGTGATGGGATGGGGAGGGAAGTGGGAGCAGGGTTTTGGATGGGGAGCCCACGTACACCCATGGCTGATGCATGTCAACATATGGCAAAAACCACTATGATATTGTAAAGTAATTAGCCTCCAATTAAATTAATTAATTAATTAAAATAAATCAATCACCTTAGCTGGTGAAACATAAATGAGATTATTTCATGTATAGCTAGGTAGATATGTCTTATTAAAAGAAAAATCTGTAAAAGGTGACTATTTTGTTTGTTCTCTGTAGGCATTAGAATCATGACTTCATTACTTAGCTTAAATTTCAATAATAATGTATATTATCATATGTAAAATTAGATAGCCAGTGAATATTTGCTGTGACTCAGGAAGCTCAAGTTCAGTGTTCTATGACCACCCAGAGGGGTGGGATAGGGTGGGAAGTATGGCGGAGGATCATGAGGGAGCAGACCTACATATACCAGTGAGTGACTCATGTTGATATGTGGCAGAAATCAACACAATATTGTAAGGCAATTATCCTCCAATTAAAAATATATAAATTTTAAAAATGAACTTGTATTAAACATTTTTTTCTGACCATAACACTGTAAGATTAGATATCAGCTAAAGGGGAAAACCTGTAAAAAACAAACACAGGGAAGGTAAACAATACACTTCTGAATAACCAAAAGGTCACCAAGGAAATCAAAGAGGAAATTAGAAAATAATAAAAACAAATGAAAATAAAAACATGACAGTTAAAAGCCTATATGATGCAGTAAAAGCAGTGCTAAGAGACAAGTTTATAGCAATACAAGCCTACCTGAAAAAAAAATCAAATAAATACCCTCACATTACACCTAAATCAACTAAAAAAAAATAATCCAAAATAAGTAGAAGGAAAGAAATCATAAAAATCAGAGCAAAAATAAGTTAAAAAAGAAATGAAGGAAACAATAGCAAAGATCAATAAAGCTAAAAGCTGGTTCATTAAGAAAATAAGCAAAATTGACAAACCATTAGCCAGACTCTTTAAGAAAATAAAGGGGGGGAGAAGATTCAAATCAATAAAATTACAAATGAAAACAAAGTTACAGCATACAATGCAGAAATACAAAGGATTAAAAGAGACTATTATGAGAAACTGTATGGCAATAAAATAGACAACCTAGAAACAATGGAGAAATTCTAAGAAACTGACAACCTTCTAAGACTGAAGGAAGGGCTAGAAAATACGAAAAGGTCAATGACAACTATTGCAATGGAAACTGATTAAAAAAAAAAAAAAAAAAAAAAACCATCCAAAAAACAAAAGTCCAGGCCCAGAAGGTTTCACAGGCAAATTCTACTAAATGTTTAGAGAAGAAGCAAAAGGTATCTTGCTCAAATTCTTCCAGAAAATTTCAGAGGAAGTAGAACTCCTAAACTCATTCTATGAGGCCATCATCACACTGATAAAAGAAACCCAAAGCAGGGATAAAAAGACACCACCAAACAAGCAAAATTAAAGGCAAATATCATTAATTAACATAGGTGCAAAAAATCCTCACAAACTTCTGGAAAATAGAATCAAGCAGCACATTAAAAAGTATCATACAACATGATTAATTGGGGTTTATCCCAGGCATACAAGGATTCTTCAATATGTGCAAACCAACCCATGTTATATACCATATTAATAAACTGAAAGATAAAAACTGTATGATCATTTCAATAGATGCAGAGAAAGCTTTCAACTAAATTCAACACACATTCATGATAAAACTTTAGAAAGTAGGCATAGAAAGACTATAAAAAAGGCCATATATAACAAACCCACTGAAAATATTCTCAATAATGAAAATATTCTCAGTAATGAAAAACTCCACTGAGTATTTCCGCTGTGATGGGGGACAATACAAGAGTGCCCACTCTCATCACTATTATTTAATATAGTTTTGGAAGTTCTAGCTATGGCAATCAGAGAAGAAAAAGAAATAAATGGAACCCAGCTTGGAAAAGAAGAAGTAAAGCTCTCACTCTTTGCTGATGACATGAAACTCTACATAGAAAGCCTGAAACATGCCACTAAAAAGTTACTAGAGTTAATCAATGAATGTAGTATAATATCCAGATATAAAATTAATATGCATTCTTATACATTAACAATGAAAAAAATGGAAAGAGAAATTAAGGGGAAAAATGCTATTCACCTAGCAACAAAAAGAATAAAATACTTAAGCATAAACCTACAGAAAGAGACAAAGCTTCTCAAGTGCCTCAGGGCTAAATGGTCCACCTGCCGATTCAGGAGATGCAGGTTAGATCCCTGGGTCAGGAAGATCCCCAGGAGGAGGAAATGAAAAACCACTCTACTATTCATGCCTGGAAATTTGATTGGTAGAGGAACCTGGTGGGCTACAGTCCATGGGATTGAAAAGAGTCTGACATGACTGAGAAAACAAGCATACATGCAAATATATATATATATATATGCAGGAAAATATGACACTGATGAACTAAATCAAAGAGGACACAAACAAATGAAGAGATATGTAATGTTCTTGAGATGGTCAAATCAATAATCTGAAAATGATTATATTATCCAAAGCAATCTACAGATTCAATGTAATCCCTATCAAATTAATAATGGTATTTTCACAGAACTATAATAAAATATTTCACAATTTTTATGGGAACACAAAAGACCTTGAATAGCCAAATCAATCTTGAGAAAGAAAAATGGGGCTGGATGAATCAATCTTCCTGACTTTAGACTATACTACACAGATACAGACATCAAAACAGTATGGTACTGGCACAAAATAGTAATATGGACTAATGGCATAATACAGAAAGCACATTGCATAGGAGCCTGGAATGTTAGGTCCATGAAGCAAGGCAAATTGGAAGTGGTCAAACAGGAGATGGCAAGAGTGAACATTGACATTCTAAGAATCAGTGAACTAAGATGGACTGGAATGCGTGAACTTAACTCAGATGACCATTATACCTACTACTGTGGGCAGGGATCCCTTAGAAAAAATGGAGTAGTCATCATAGTCAACAAAAGAGTCTGAAATGCAGTACTTGGATGCAATCACAAAAATGACAGAATGATCTCTGTTTGTTTCCAAGGCAAACCATTCAATATCACAGTAATCCAAGTCTATGACCCGACCAGTAATGCTGAAGAAACTGAAGTTAAATGGTTCTATGAAGACCTACAAGACCTTTTAGAAATAACACCCCGAAAGATATAACATTCATTGTAGGGGACTGGAATGCAAAAGTAGGAAATCAAGAAATACCTGGAGTAACAGCGAAATTTGGCCTTGGAGTACAGAATAAAGCAGGGCAAAGGCTAATAGAATTTTGCCAAGAGAACACACTGATCATAGTGAACACCCTCTTCCAACAACACGAGAGAAGACTCTACACATGGACATCACCAGATGGTCAACACCGAAATCAGATTGATGCTGGGAGGGATTGGAGGCAGGAGGAGAAGGGGACGAAAGAGGATGAGACGGTTAGATGGCATCATCAACTCAATGGACATGAGTTTGGGTAAACTCCGGGAGTTGGTGATGGACAGGGAGGCCAGGAGTCCTGTGGTTCATGGGGTCGCAAAGAGTCGGACACGACTGAACGACTGAACTGAACTGAAACCCACACACTTATGGGCAACCTATCTTTGATAAAAGAGGCAAGAATACAGAGTGGAGATGAGACAGTCTCTTCAATGAGGGTTGCTGGGAAAGCTGGCCTGCTACATGTAGACGAAAGAAACTAGAACGTTCCCTAACACCATGCACAAATATAAACTAAAAAAGGATCAGAGGCTTAAATGTAAGGCTAGAAACTGTAAGACTCTTAGAGGAAAACATAGGCAGTACAATCTTTGACATAAACCACAGAAAGATCCTCTTTGACTCACCTCCAAAAGTAATGGAAATAAAAACAAAAATGAACAAATGGGACATAAATAAACTTTCTGGGATTGTGGTTTTCATTCTGTCTGCACTCTGAGGAATAAGGATAAGATGCTTATGGAAGTTTCCTGATGGGAGAGACTGACTGTGGGGGAAACTGGGTCTTATTCTGATGCTCAGTAAATCTGCAATCCAATTTTCTGTTGATGGGTGTGACTGTGTTCCCTCCCTATTGTTTGACCTGAGACCAAACTATGGTGGAAGTAATGAAGAAAATGGCGACCTCCTTCAAAAGGTCTCATGCATGCACTGCCGCACTCAGTGCCCCTAACACTGCAGCAGGCCACTACCGACCCACACCTCTGCCAGGGACTCTTGGACACTCACAGGCATGTTTAGGTCAATCTCTTGTGGAGTGACTGCTCCTTTCTCCTGGGTTCTGGTGCACACAGGGTTTTATTTGTGCCCTCCAAGAGTCTGTTTATCCAGTCCTGTGTAAGTACCGGTGGGGTTAATGGAGACTTCCTCCAAGAGGGCTTCTGTCACATCCAGGTCTGCTGCACCCAAAGCCCCTGCCTCAGCAGCAGGCCACTGCTGACCTATACCTCCACAGGGGATACTCAAACACTCAAAGGCAGATCAGGTTCAGTCTCTGTGGGGTCTCCTGGTGTGCACAAGGTTTTGTTTGATCCTTTCAAGAATCTCTGGCGGGTAAAAGGTTTGATTCTAGATGCAATTTCGCCCCTCCTATCATCTTTCTTGGGCTTCTCCTGTGCCCTTTGGCATGGGGTATTTTTTTTTTTTTTTGAGATCCAACATTCTCCTGTCAATGGTTGTTCAGCAGCGAGTTGTAATTTTGGAGTTCTTACAGAAGATGAGCAGACATTTTTCTACTCTTCCATCATATCGCCTTCACTTTACACATCTGGGATCATGGAGGATGTTCCCCAGCAGTTGACACATTTCCAGCAGCCAAGTCTTCCAGAGAGATGTCCTAGTGTTGATTCTGTTTGGCTGGGGAGTAGGAAGACTATCAAGAGCTAGATAAGTCAAGAGTGCCACTGAGACCTGGGCCTTGAGGAGACAACATGTGGTGACTGGCGCCCTTTCCACTTTGCTGAAGCAGTGTGGGGGCTGGTTAGGTGCAGTGTGCATGCCCGTACCTCCAGAGGCCAACAGGGGCTCAGCTGGTAATGGAGTTGCACTACAAGAGGAGCCCACACCTGGCAAAGTCACTTATTTTGCGGAGCTCAAAAATCACTGCAGATGGTGACTGCAGCCAGGAAATTAAAAGATGCTTGCACCTTGGAAGAAAAGCTATGACCAACCTACACAACATATTAAAAAGCATAGACATTACTTTGCTGACAAAGGTATGTCTAGCCAAAGCTATGGTTTTTCCAGTAGTCATGTATGGATGTGAGAACTGGACTATTAAAAAAGCTGAGCACCAAAGAACTGATGTTTTTGAACTTGTGGTGTTGGAGAAGACTTTTGAGAGTCAAGAGATCAAGCCAGTACATCCTGAAGGAAATCAGTCCTGAATATTCATTGGAAAGACTGATGCTGAAGCTGAAATTCCAATATTTTGGCCCCCTGATAGGAAGTCAAGAAACACCTGAAGTAACAGGCAAATTTGGCGTTGGAGTACATAATGAAGTAGGGCAAATGCTAATAGAGTTTTGACAAGAGAATGCACTGGTCATAGCAAACACCCTCCTCCAACAACACAAGAGAATACTCTACACATGGACATCACCAGATGGTCAACACCAAAATCAGATTGACTATATTCTTTGCAGCCAAAGATGGAGAAGCTCTATACAGTCAGCAAAAACAAGACAGGAGCTGACTGTGGCTCAGATCATGAACTCCTTATTGCCAAATTCAGACTTAAATTGAAGAAAGTAGAGAAAACCACTAGACCATTCAGTTATGACTTAAATCAAATCCTTTCTGATTATACAGTGGAAGTGAGAAATAGATTTAAGGGACTAGATCTGATAGACAGAGTGCCTGATGAATTCTTGAGAAACCTATATACAGGTCAGGAAGCAACAGTTAGAAATGGACATGGAACAACAGACTGGTTCCAAATAGGAAAAGGAGTACGTCAAGGCTGTATATTGTTACCCTGCTTATTTAACTTATATGCAAAGTACATCATGAGAAATGTTGGTCTGAAGGAAGCACAAGCTGGAATCAAGATTGCTGGGAGAAATATCAATAACCCCAGATATGCAGATTGTACGACCCTTATGGCAGAAAGTGAAGAGGAACTAAAAAACCTAATTGATGAAAGTGAAAGAGGAGAGTGAAAAAGTTGGCTTAAAGCTCAGCATTCAGAAAACTAAGATCATGGCATCTGGTCCCATCACTTCATGGGAAATACATGGGGAAACAGTGGAAACCGTGTCAGACTTTATTTTTGGGGGCTCCAAAATCACTGCAGGCAATGGCACCCCACTCCAGTACTCTTGCCTGGAAAATCTCACTGATGGAGGAGCCTGGTAGGCTGCAGTCCATGGGGTCGCTAAGAGTCGGACATGACTGAGTGACTTCATTTTCATTTTCACTTTCATGCATTGGAGAAGGAAATGGCAGCCCACTCCAGTATTCTTGCCTGGAGAATCCCAGGGATGGGGGAGGCTGGTGGGCTACCGTCTATGGGGTCTCACAGAGTCGGACACAACTGAAGTGACTTAGCAGTAGTAGCAGGAAAATCACTGCAGATGGTGATTGTAGCCATGAAATTAAAAGACGCTTACTCCTCGGAAGGAAAGTTATTACCAAACTAGACAGCATATTAAAAAGCAGAGACACTACTTTGCCAACAAAGGTCCATCTAGTCAAGGCTATGGTTTTTCCAGTGGTCATGTATGGATGTGAGAGTTGGACTGTAAGGAAAGCTGAGCACTGAAGAATTGATGCTTTTGAACTGTGATGTTGGAGAAGACTCTTGAGAGTCACTTGGACTGCAAGGAGATCCAACCAGTCTATCCTAAAGGAGATCAGTCCTGGGTGTTCATTGGGAGGATTGATGCTGAAGCTGAAACTCCAATACTTTGGCCATCTCATGCAAAGAGTTGACTCACTGGAAAAGACCCTGATGCTGGGACGGATTGGGGGCAGGAGGAGAAGGGTTTGACAGTGGATGAGATGGCTGGATGGCATCGCCGACTCTATGGACATGAGTTTGGGTAAACTCTGGGAGTTGGTGATGGACAGGGAGGCCTGGTGTGCTGAGATTCATGGGGTCGCAAAGAGTCGGACATGACTGAGTGACTCAACTGAACTGAACTTATAGGAAGAACTGACTAATTGGAAATGACTCTGATGCTGTGAAAGACTGAAGGCAGGAGGAGAAGGGGACAAAAGAGGATGAATTCGTTGGTTGGCATCACCAGCTCGATGGACATGAGTTTGAGCAAGCTCTGGGAGTTGGTGATGGACAGGGAAGCCTGCCGTGCTGCAGTCCATGGGGTCGCAAAGAGTCAGGCACAACTGAACTAAACTGAAATAAACTTACAGGTTTTGCATGGCAAAGAAACAATACAAAAGATTCAAAGACAGCCATAAGATTGGAAGATAATAATTGTAAATGAAGCAACTTGCAAAAGATTAGTATCCAAAATATATAAGAAGCACATGCAGCTCAATATTAGAAAAATAGAGTGCAATCCAAAAAAAGGCAGAAGAAGTAAACAGACATTTCTCCAAGGAAGACATAGAGATGTCCAATAAGCACATGGAAAGTTGTTCAACCTCACAAATTGTTGGAAAAATGCAAATCAAAACTACAATAAGGTATCACATCTCACCATTCAGAATGGATAAATCTACAAACAATAAATCCTGGAGAGGATGTGGAGAAAAGGGAACACTCCTGCACTGTGCATGGGAATGCAAACTGATACAGCCATTATGGAGAAAAGTATGATTCCTTTAAAAACTAGGAGTAATCTATCATATGAACCAGCAATCACACAACTGGGCATATACCCTGAGGAAATCCCAATGACACATGTAACCCTGATATTCTTTGCAGCACTATTTAAAATAGCTAGGACGTGGAAGCAACCAAGATGCATGTTGTCAGATGAATGGATAAAGAAGATGTGGTACATATATACAATGGAATATTACTCAGACATAAAAAGGAATGGAGTTAAGTCAATTGTAGTGAGTTGGATGAACCTAGAGCCTGCTATTCAGAGTGAAGTAAGTCAGAAAGAGAAAAATAAATATAGTATAGTAACACATATATTTGTAATCTAGAAAAATGATAGTGATGAACCTATTTACAGGGAAAGATTGGAGACTCAGAATGAGAAAACAGACCTGTGGACCTAGTAGGGGAAGGGGAGGTTGGGTCCAAAATAAAGTAACATTGACATATGTACACTATCATGTGTAAAATAGAAAGATGGTGGGAAGTTTCTGTACAATACAGGGAGGCCAGCCTGATGCTCTGTGATGATCTAGAGGGAGGAAATGTGTGAAGTGGATGGGGGCCTGCAAGGGAGGGTATATATGTATACTTATTGTTGATTCATGCTATTAATAGAAACAAGCACAATATTTTAAAATGAACTTCCTCCAATTAAAAAATGAATTTAAAAATTAAAAGCTTTTATCTTCCTTGATATTTTTATTGCTTTATTTTGGCTTCATTTTATTTATATTTTCTCTGATTTTTCTGCATTTTCTTCTGTTGACTTTACTGCTTTGCTTTTTCATCTCTTTCTAATTATTTTAAACGTGGTAAGTTAAGCTGTTTACTTGGATGTTACTTATTTCTTGAGCAAGACCTGTGCACTCTGAACATCCCTCTAATAACTGCTTTTGCTGCCACCATAGATTTTATAACATATTTTCATTTAGTTCATCTTCAGGTATTTTCTGATTTCTTCTTTGATTTCATTGTTATACACTGGTTTTGCAGTGGCATATTTTTAGTGTCCACATGTTTGTTCTTTCCCAAATTTATTTCTGTTACTGTTGTTCAGTCATTCAGCTGTGTCTGAATCTGTGTGACACCATGGACTGCAGCACACCAGACTTCCCTGTCCTTCACTATCTCCTGGAGTTTGCTCCAACTCAAGTCCACTGAGTCAGTGATGCCATCCAACCATCTCATCCTCTGCTGTCCCATTCTCATTCTGCTCTCAATCTTTCCTGGCATCAAAATCTTTTCCAGTGAGTTGGCTATTCACATCAGATGGCCAAAGCATTGAAACTTCAGCTTCAGCATCAGTCCTTCCAACGAATATTCAGGGTTGATTTCTTTCAGAATTGACTGGTTTGATCTCCTTGCTATCCAAGGGACTCTCAAGAGTCTTCTCCAGCACCACAGTTCAAAAATATCAATTCTTCAGTGCTCAGCCTTCTTTATTGTCCAATTCTCACATTCCTACATGACTACAGAAAAAAACATAGATTTGACTATACACACTTCATGGGCAAAGTGATGTCTCTGCTTTTTAATATGCTCTCTAGGTTTTTCATAGTTTTACTTCCAAGAAGCAAACATCTTTTAATTTGACGACTGCAGTCACCATCCACAGTGATTTTTGAGCCCAAGAAAATAAAGTGTTCTAATTTCATTTTTTTGTAGTCAGAACTTATGTGTGATATAACTTCTATCCTCATGAGTTTGTAGAGGCTTGTTTTACAACCCATTATGCTCTCTGTTCTGGAGAAAGTTCCATGTGCACTTGAGAAGAGTGTGTGTTCTTCTTTTTATGGATGCTGTGTCTTGACTTAATATCAATTAAATCCATCTGCTCTAATATGTCATTTAGGACTTCTGTTATCTTACCAATTTTTTACCTGGATGATATGTCCACTGATGTCCGTGGGGGTACAAAAACCTCCTACTATTATTGCCTTATTGTAAATTTCTCTCTTTATGTTTGTTAGCATGTGATTTATGTATTTAGGTGCTTCTCTATTGGATTTGTGTATGTTAACAAATGTAATATCCTCTTTTTTTCTTATTGATCCTTTCAACATTATATAATATCCTTATTTGTCTTTCATTATATCATTTGCTTTAAAGTCTATTTTATCTGATATGAATATTGATATCTCACTTTCTTATTTTCATTTGCATCATATATCATTTTCCATCCCCTCACTTTCAGTCTGTGTGTTTTTCACTCTGAAATAAATCTCTTCTAGGCATATTATTGGATCTTCCAATCCAATTATCCAACTAGATTGGCTAATTGGATAAGTGGCTTCCTTATCCAATTAGCCACCCTATATCCACTCCAGTATTCTTGCCTGGAGAACCCCCTGGACAGAGGAGACTGGCAGGGTACAGTACATAGGGTTGTAGAGTCAGACACGACTGAAGCAATTTAGCATGCACACACATCTTTTGATGTAGCAGTTAGTTCATGGACATTTAAGATGATTACTGATAGTTATGAATTTATTTTCATTTTGGTACTTGCTTTCTAATTTATTTTTGCAGTTCTTTTCTATTCTTTTAGTTTCTTCCTATGTAGTTTGCTAATTTTCTTGAGTGGAATGCTTGTGACCCTTTCTCTCTTGTTTGTGTGTATCTGTTGTAGTTTTTTGATTTGTAGTTACTATGGAGTTTATGTGTGTTTACCTGTAGCTATGTCTACTTGTTTTAAACTGATAATCAACATCAGTCATGTTCTCAATGACCTCCATTTTTTTACTCCTATCCACTACATTTTGTGTTTTTCATGTTCTAGTTTTATACCTTCACGCTTATGCTTTTATTGTTTCTTTTAAATATAATCTCTCCTACAATTTTTTGTTGTTGTTGTTTTTAATCTATTTACTAACTTTTTAAAATGAACTTCAAGTCTTACTATATATTTGGCTTTCCTATTGGGATTTTCCCTCTCTATTCGTTCTAGTTGATTTTCAACTTAGAGAAGGCCCTTCAACATTTCTTTTAGGGAAGGTTTATTATTAATGAATTATTTTAGTTTCTGCTTCTCTGAGAAATTGTTTTTATCTCAACAAAACTGATAATTTTGTTGGGTAGAATATCCTAGGTTCAGCGTTTCCCCTTTTAGGACTTTGAATATATCATGACATGACCTTCTCTCCTATTAAGTTTCTGTAGAGAAATCAGCTGATAGAATTATAGAGGCCCCCTTGAATATGACTCTTTGCATTTCTCTTGTTGCATTTAAAGTATACTCTTTACCTTCATTTTTTGCCATTTTAAGTATAATATGTCTTGCCATGGGTCTGTTTGGGTTAATTATGTTTGGGACCCTCTGTGTTCCCTATCCCTGGATATCTATTTCCTCAGGACTTTGGTTTGGGAAGGTTTCAGCCATGATTTCATCAAATAAGTCTTTAATTCCCTTCTCTCTCTCTTCTTCTGGAACATTTTACATGATCCCATAGATCTTGTATCTTGCTTTCAGGTGTCTTTTTTTTTTTTTTTTAATTTGTTTTTCTGTCTGCTGTTTTGATTGCATGAGTTTATTTTTTCTCTTTCTGAGCACTTACTCCTTCTTTTGTGTCTTTTACTCAGCTATTCAGTGTTTCTAGATCATCTTTTATCTCAGAAATTGAATTATCTATTTTTGATTTGGTCATCTTTATATTTAACAATGTCTTGTTACAATGATCTGAGTTTATATTGGTAATCTTCCTAATTTAGTTAATAGTTTTATTACCTTTTTTTGGAACCCAGTGTCTCATAGACAGACAATATCTGTTTCATAATTTAGTCTCAGGTTTTTTCTCTTACTCTTTTAATTGGGATTCAATCAATTTTAATTTAATTTCAAATTTAATCAAATTTAATTTAATATAATTTAATTAATTTTAATTTAATTTTAATTCAAATCAAATTTAATTTAATTTCAATTCAATTTTATTTTACTCAACATTTTTGTCTCAAATTTAGGTGAAAAGTGAGTCTTTTGCAGTCTTGAAGGTGTGCATTTATCTGGGAGTGTCCTTAAGACTAGAGATCTCTTCAAGAAAATTAGAGATACCAAGGGAACATTTCATGCAAAAATGGGCTCAATAAAGGACAGAAATGGTATGGACTTAACAGAAACAGAAGATATTAAGAAGAGGTGGCAAGAATACACAGAAGAACTGTACAAAAAGGATCTTCATGACCCAGATAATCACAATGGTGTGATCACTCACCTAGAGTCAGACATCCTGGAATGTGAAGTCAAGTGGGCCTTAGAAAGCATCACTACGAACAAAGCTAGTGGAGGTGATGGAATTCCAGTTGAGCTATTTCAAATCCTGAAAGATGATGCTGTGAAAGTGCTGCACTCAATATGCCAGCAAATTTGGAAAACTCAGCAGTGGCCACAGGAC
The DNA here is from genome assembly GCF_910594005.1 of Cervus elaphus. Classification (NCBI taxonomy): domain Eukaryota; kingdom Metazoa; phylum Chordata; class Mammalia; order Artiodactyla; family Cervidae; genus Cervus; species Cervus elaphus. The sequence continues at coordinate 127,531,047 of NC_057848.1, forward strand.
TGGAAAAGGTCAGTTTTCATTCCAATCCCTAAGAAAGGCAATCCCAAAGAATGCTCAAACTACCGCACAATTGCACTCATCTCACATGCTAGTAAAGTAATGCTCCAAATTCTCCAAGCCAGGCAAGAGAGTTCCAGAGAAACATCTATTTCTGCTTTATTGACTAGGCCAAAGCCTTTGACTGTGTGGATCACAATAAACTGTGGAAAATTCTGAAGGAGATGGGAATACCAGACCACCTGACCTGCCTCTTGAGAAACCTGTATGCAGGTCAGGAAGCAACAGTTAGAACTGGACATGGAATAACAGACTGGTTCCAAATAAGAAAAGGAGTACGTCAAGGCTATATATTCGCACCCTGCTTATTTAACTTATATGCAGAGTACATCATGAGAAATGCTGGGCTGGAAGAAGCAGAAGCTGGAATTAAGATTGCCGGGAGAAATACCAATAACCTCAGATATGCAGATGACACCACCCTTATGGCAGAAAGTGAAGAGGAACTAAAAAGCCTCTTGATGAAAGTGAAAGAGGAGAGTGAAAAAGTTGGCTTAAAGCTCAACATTCAGAAAACTAAGATCATGGCATCTGGTCCCATCACTTCATGGGAAATAGATGGGGAGACAGTGGAAACAGTGTCAGACTTTATTTTTGTGGGCTCCAAAATCATTGCAGATGGTGACTGCAGCCATGACATTAAAAGACACTTACTCCTTGGAAGGAAAGTTATGACCAACCTAGATAGCATATTAAAAAGCAGAGACATTACTTTTCCAACAAAGGTCCGTCTAGTCAAGGCTATGGTTTTTCCAGTGGTCATGCATGGATGTGAGAGTTGGATGGTGAAGAAAGCTGAGAGCGAAAGAATTGATGCTTTTGAACTGTGGTGTTGGAGAAGACTCTTGAGAGTCCCTTGGACTGTAAGGAGATCCAATCAGTCCATCCTGAAGATCAGTCCTGAGTGTTCATTGGAAGGATTGATGCTGAAGCTGAAACTCCAATACTTTGGCCACCTCATGCTAAGAGTTGACTCACTGAAAAAGACCCTGATGCTGGGAGGGGTTGGGGGCAGGAGGAGAAGGGGATGACAGAAGATGAGATGGCTGGATGGCATCACCGACTCGATGGGCATGAGTTTGAGTAAACTCTGGGAGTTCGTGATGGACGGGGAGGTCTGGTGTGCTGCGATTCATGGGGTTGCAAAGAGTCGGACAGGACTGAGCGACTGAACTGAATTGAACTGAACTGAGCTGTCCTTATGTCTACCACATGTGTCCAGTGTCTTTGTGGCAAAACTGGTTTTGATGTGGACCCCAGCTATGTCTTTCCTCAGGATATGTTGGCCACTATCACCTTGGCAGTGAGTATAGCTGGTGTTGAAGGATGCAAAGTCTGTGCAGAGTGTTAGGCAGGACTTCCTCTTTACTCCATAGATGTTGCCACTTTCTCAGGGTTGGGTTCTGCTCCCTACTTACTGTAGCAGAAACACTGAGGGTCATGCTTGAGCTGACTCTCTCTCCTCTTAGTGTGTTTTCTGTCTCTAAGAGTGAACTGCTGATGTAAGTGTGGCTTATGCACTCACAGAGGTCTGATGCATTGCCTGTATATGTGTTTGTATCTCCACTCCAAGATGTAGTTCAAGGTTGTATCACTCCTGGTCCGGTCACCTCTGATCTAGTGCAAGCTTGTGGCATGGTAGGTGTAGGATTGCAGCCTTTGCTAGGCTGGGGCTTGGATTCAGGGCATTGTGGTGCAAGTAATTGAAGTGGCTACAGTGCTGTCTGAGATCTGGGCTGCTTCTGTGGTGTTGATGGAGTCAGTGCCGACTGGCTGCTTTCACTCCACCTGAACCACATCCCAAGACTCCAGCCATCCCTCTGTCCCTAGATCAGATCTCTTTGCAGGATCTGTCTTCCCTAGGCCCATCACCAACCTGTGGCTTGTGGGTAGGTGGAACCAGAGCATTTTTTCAAATGGGAGCTGTGAGCAAGGTGTGGAGGTCATTAGTGATTCTTGAGGTACCACTTGAGTAATTGCCAACATTGGTCACCACTGATCCATTTGATCACACATTAGGTTTCTGGACTGTCTATGTGTAGCTAGGCCAAATGTTTTTCCAGGGCTTGTGTAGCACAGGTCCCATGCCAAGCTGCAGTGTGGAATAAGCAGGCCTGAGATATTCATTCCTCTTAGATTGGAGAGTGAGGTGAGGTGTCAGTCACTAGTACAAAGTTGTCTCTGCCCTAGTTATTGTCAAGCCAGCACCCTCATATTATAGAAGTGGAATTTAGCCTTCTCCATCACTTATATCTGTTCGAGCAATTCTTCTGGCAGCTAAGGTGTTTGTATCTTTTGCATAGTACCCCAGTCTGGGCCATGTAGTCTTTGGCTCCACCTGGTCACTCTCTAACGATCTGCCTTTGCATACTTTCTCTTCCTTTCAGATCCTTTCCAAGAGCAGAAATCCCAATCCTATGTCTTTTTTCCTTCCTACCTAGTTACATGGAAATCTTTCTTGCAGCTTTGATTGTATAGGAGTTTTGCCATTTTCATTTTTCCCCATGATAATTGTTCCACATATAGATGTAATTTTGATATGTTCATGGGAGGGAGGTGCAGTTCATACTCTCCTACTTCACCATCTTTTTTTTTTCCATTTATTTTTATTAGTTGTAGGCTAATTACTTTACAATATTGAAGTGGGTTTTGTCATACATTGACATGAATCAACCATGGAGTTACATGTATTCCCCATCCCGATCCCCCCTCCCACCTCCCTCTCCACCCGATTCCTCTGGGTCTTTCCAGTGCACCAGGCCTGAGCACTTGTCCCATGCATCCAACCTGGGCTGGTGATCTGTTTCACTATAGATAATATACATGTTTCGATGCTGTTCTTTCAAAACATCCCACCCTCGCCTTCTCCCACAGAGTCCAAAAGTCTGTTCTGTACATCTGTGTCTTGATATGACATCCTCTTGTTAGATCCCCAGGCTGGGAAATCTGTTGCGTGTCCTAGAACTTTCTTACAGTGTGAGAAATTATTTCATATAATCATTCTGCAGTTTGTGGGTTGTCTGCTTGGAGGTTTTATAGTGGGATTAATGGCAACCTCTTCCAAGAGGGTTTATGCCACACACTGTGTGACCCAGGTCTGCTGCACCCATAGCCCCTGCCCCTGTGGCAGACCACTGTTGACCCATACCTCTGCAGGAGACACTCAAAGGCAGGTCTGGCTTAATCTCTGTGGTGTCTCTGGGTCCTGGTGCACACAAGGTTTTGTTTGAGCCCTCTGAGCATCTCTGGCGGGTATGGGGCTTGATTCTAAACAGGATTTTGGCACTCCTACTGTCTTTCTTGGGCTTCTCCTCTGGACTTGGATGTGGGGTATCTTTTTTTGGCGGGATTCAACATTCACCAGTTGATGGTTGTTCAGCAACAAGTTGTAATTTTAGAGTTCTCGAAGGAGAAGATGATTACACGTCCTTCTACTCCACCATCTTGTGTAGTCTTGTAGTCTATAAGGAATTGTAGGTCTTCATAGAACTGTTCAACTTCAGCATCTTCAGCATTCTGGTAGGGGTATAGACTTGGATTACTGTGATATTGAATGGTTTGCTTTGGAAATGAACCACGATCATTCTATCGTTTTTGAGAGTGCACCCAAGTACTGTGTTTCAGACTCTTTTGTTGACTATGAGGGCTACTCCATTTCTTCTAAGGGATTCTTGTCCACAGTAGTAGATATAATGATCATCTGAGTTAAATTCATCCATCCTGGTCCATTTTAGTTCACTGATTCTTAAAATTTTGAGGTTCACTCTTGTCATCTCCTGTTTGACCACTTTCAATTTACCTTGATTCACAGACCTAACATTCCAGGTTCCTATGCAGCATTGTTCTTTACAGCATTGGACTTTACTTCCATCACCAGTCACATCCACAACTGAACATTGTTTATGCTTTGGCTCCATCTCTTCTTTCTTTCTGGAGTTATTACTCAACTCTTCTCCAGTAACACATTGGACACCTATCGATCTGGGGAGTTCATCATTCAGTGTCATATATTTTTTTACCCCTTCATACTGTTCATGGGGTTCTCAAGGCAAGAATACTGATGTGGTTTGTCATTGTCCAGTGGACCACGTTTTGTCAGAACTCTCCACCATGACCTGTCCATCTTGGGTGGCCCTACACAGCATGGCTCATAGTTTCATTGAGTTAGACAAGGCTGTGGTCCTGTGATCAATTTGATTAGTTTACTGTGATTGTGGTTTTCACCCTGTCTCCCCTCTGAAGGTTAAGAATAAGAGGCTAATGGACGCTTCCTGATGGGAGAGACTGACTGTGGGGGAAACTGGGTCTTGTTCCAATGGGCAGGGCCATGCTCAGTAAACCTTTAATTAATGTTTAATTGATGGGCGGGGCTGTGCTCCCAACCTTTTGTTTGAGACCTTTTTTTTTTGTTTATTTTGAGACCTTTTTGTTTGAGACCAAAGTATAGTGGAGGTAATGAAGATAATGGCGACATCCTTCAAAAGGTCCCCTGCAGGAATTGCCGCACACAGTGCCCCTGATCCTGCAACAGGCCACCACCAAAGCGTGCCTCTGCTGGAGACTACTGGACATTCACAGACAAGTCTGTAAGAGAAGGAAGTCAAGAGATACATGGAGTAACAGGCAGATTTGTCTTGGAGTACAAAATGAAACAGGACAAAGGCTAACGGAGTTTTTTTCAAGAGAACACAATGGTCATAGCCAACACCCTCTTTCAACAACATAAGAGAAAACACTACACATCGACATCACCAGATACTCAATACTGAAGTCAGATTGATTATATTCTTTGCAGCTAAAGATGGAGAAGCTCTATAGACTCACCAAAAACAAGACTGGGAGCTGACTGTGACTCAGATCATGAACTCCTTATTGCAAAATTCAGAGTTAACTTGAAGAAAGTAGGGAAAACCACTAGACCATTCATGTATGACCTAAATTAAATCCTTAATGATTATACAGTGGAAATGACAAATGGATTCAAGGGATTAGACCTGATAGACAGAGTACCTGGAGAACTATGCACAGAGGTTCATGAGATTGTACAGGAGGCAGTAATCAAGACCATCCCCAAGAAAAAGAAATGCAAAAAGGTCAAATGGTTGCTTGAGGAGGCCTTACAAATAGCTGAGAAAAGAAGAGAAGTTAAAGGCAAAGGAGAAAAGGAAAGATATACCTATTTAAATGCAGAGTTCCAAAGAATATCAAGGAGAGATAAGGAAGCCTTCCTCAGTGATCAATGCAAAGAAATAGAGGAAAACAATAGAATGTGAAAAACTAGAGATCTCAAAATAAATCAGAAAAAAAAAACACCAATACAGTATATTAATGCATTTTATGACATTTAGGAAGATGGTAACGATGCCCCTATATGTAAGACAACAAAAGAGACACAGATGCAAAGAACAGACTTTGGGTCTCTGTGGGAGAAAGCGAGGGTGGGATGATTTGAGAGAATAGCATTGAACCATATATATTACTATATGTGAAATAGATCGCCAGTCCACATTCAATGCACAAGACAGGGCACTAAGGGCCAGTGTACTGGGATGATCCTGAGAGATGGGATGTGGAGGGAAGTGGGAGGGGGATTCAGCATGGGGGACACATGTACACTCATGACTGATTCATGTCAACGTATGGCAAAAAAACACTACAATATTGTAATGCAATTAATCTCCAATTAAAATAAATTTTTTAAAAAGAAAGAAAATTAGAGATACCAAGGGAACATTACATGCAAGTTCAGTTCAGTCGCTCAGTCATGTCCGACTCATGCGAACCCATGAACCACAGCACGCCAGGACTTCCTATCCATAACCAACTCCCAGAGTTCACCCAAACCCATGTCCATTGAGTCGGTGATGCCATCCAACCCATTTCATGCAAAGATGGGCATAATAAAGGACAGAAGAAGTATGGACCTGATAGAAACAGGATAGATTAAGAAGATGTGTCAAGAATATACAGAAGAACTATACAAAAAAAGATCTTCATGACCCAGATAACCACAATGGTGTGATCACTCACCTGACATCCTGGACTGTGAAGTCAAGTGGGCCTTAGGAAGCATCACTATGAACAAAGCTAGTTGAGGTGATGGAATTCCAGTTGAGTTATTTCAAATCCTAAAAGATGATGCAGTGAAAGTGTTGCACTCAATATGCCAGCAAATTTGGAAAACTGAGCAGTGGCCACAGGCCTGGAAAAGGTCAGTTTTCATTCCAATTCCAAAGAAAGGCAATGCCAAAGTATGTTCAAACTATGACACAATTGCCCTCCTCTCACAGATTACCAAAGTAATGCTCCAAATTCTCCAAGCCAGACTTCAATAGTATGTAAACCAAGAACTTCCAGATATTTAAGCTGCATTTAGAAAAGGGATAAGAACCAGAGATGAAATTGTCAACATCCTTTGGATCATTGAAAAAGCAAGAGAGCTCCAGATAAAACATATACTTTTGCTTTATCAACTACGACAAAGCCTTTTACTGTGTGGATGACAACAGACTGTGGAAAACTCCTAAAGAGATGGGAATACCAGACCACCTTACCTGCCTCCTGAGAAGTCTGTATGCAGGTCAAGAAGAAACAGTTAGAACCAGACATGTAAAAGCAAACTGGTTCCAAATTGGGAAAGGAGTACATCAAGGATGATATTGTCACTGCTTATTTAAATTATATGCAGAGTATGCCATGCTAAATGCTGGGCTGGATGAAGCACAAGCTCAAATCAATCAATATTGCCAAGAGAAATATCAATAACCTCAGATATGCAGATGGCACCACCCTTATGGCAGGAAGTGAAGAAGAACTAAAGAGTCTCTTGATGAAAGTGAAAGATGAGAGTGAAAAAGTTGGCTTAAATCTCAACATTCAAAGAACTCAGATCATAGCATACAGTCCCATCACTTCATGGCAAATAGATGGGGAAACAATGGAAATAGTGAAAGACTTTATTTTGGGGGGGCTCCAAAATCACTGTAGACGATGACTGCAGCCAGGAAATTAAAAGACGCTTGCTCCTTGGAAGAAAAGCTACGAGAAACTTAGACAGCATATTAAAAAGCAGAGACATTACTTTACTGTCAAAGGTCCATCTGGTCAAAGCTATGGTTTTTCCAGTAGTCACATATGAATGTGAGAGTTGGACTATAAAGAAAGCTGAGCACCGAAGGATTGATGGTTTTGAACTGTGGTGTTGGAGATGACTCTTGAGAGTCCCTTAGACTGCAAGGAGATCAAGCCAGTCAATCCTAAAAGAAATTAGTTCTGAATATACATTGGAAGGACTAATACTGAAGCTGAAACTCCAATACCTTGGCCACGTGATTTGAAGAACTCACTCACTGGAAAAGACCCTAATGCTGGGAAAGATTGAAGGCAGGAGGAGAGGGGACAACAGAAGATGAGATGGTTGGATGGCATCACCAACTTGATGGACATAAGTTTGAGCAACCTCCAGGTGTTGGTGTCAGACAGAAAAGCCTGGTGTGCTGCAGTCCATGGCATCACAAAGAGTCGGACACCACTGAGCAACTAAACTGACCTGATGGTATTTCTATTTTTAGTTTTTTTTCTGAGGAAACTCCATGTTGTCTTACCTAATGGGTACTCCAGTTAATATTCCCACCAGCATGGTTCTAGAGTTCCCTTTTCTCCACATCCTTGTCAACATTTGTTAACCGTGGCCTTTGCCTGGCCTTTGTTTTTTCTTTGATCTTTATTATTTCCTTATCTCTGCTGGCTTTGGCTTTTTGTTGTTGTTATTATTATTATGATTCTTTTCTTAATTCTTCTGCTCCTTCTTCATTTCCTAATTCCTTTTATTAGAGCTGTTACTAATTCAACTAAGCTTGAAATTCATGCATACTCTAAATACACAAAGCATGAACTTTATCATGTTTGGAAATCTTTGTAATTCCTATACCTGAAAATCTACTTCTTTCTTCAGCTTCAGGAAGTTTCATGCATAGCTTCATCAAATAAACTTTTACTTCTTTCTCTCTTCTTCTACGACACCTGTCATGAGAATGTTAGTAAGCTTGGTGTCCTGTTAGAAGTCTTTAAATCTATCGTTTAAAAAATGTATATATTTTTTCTTTTTCTGTTCTGACTGTGTGTTTTCCACTATTGTATCTTCCAGATTATTTATACAATCTCTATAAATGAGCTTTTGTGTCACCTAGACTGCTAATTCATTATAGTGTGTTTCTCATTTAAGTTATTCTTCACTTCTGTGTGTGTGTGTGTGTGTTGTAGATTCTTCTTAAAATTCTCATTGAGTTCATCTATTTTTTCCCCAAGTTCAGTTAGTATATGTATTACTAATGCTTTGAACTCTATCAGGTAAACTATCTCTGTTTCAATAGTGTTTTGTTGTTGTTGTTGCTTTTCAGTTTTTTTTTTTTTTTTCTTGTTCATCTTTTTTTTGCCACACTTCATGGTTTGTGGGATCTCCCCTGACCAGGAATAAACCTGACCCATGGCAGTGAAAGTGCTGAGTGCTAACCACTAGCCCATCAGGGTACCCTTCCTTGTTCTTTCATTTGGAACCAAACCCCTTGTCTTCTCATTGTATTCAGCTTTCTCTGCCTCTATGAAATTAGATTAAACATTTACCTATCTCAATCTTCAAAGAGTGTCTTTGAGTGGGAGTTTCTCTATGAAGTCTGCATGTGTCCAGCGCCTTTGGCAGGAGAGCTGGTTCCAAAGAAAGCACAGGTCACATTCCTCCTTGAGGTGTGCTGGCAGCTACCCCCTTGGTAGGAGGTAGGTTGAAAATGAAAGAGTTGCAACCAGACCCAAATGTGATCTGGGACATAGATGCTAAATGTCTGTCACTGTCTTATCAGGGTTGAGGCCCTGATAAGGCCCTTATCAGGGTTGGGCCTCAAAGTACTGGATCAGAAGTCAGGAGGGTTAGGTCTGGACTGGTTTTATTCCTTCTAAGTGTGTTCTCTACCCCAGGCAAGGGCACTTCTTCTCTATTGGGCAGTAGTGCTGGAGTAAAAGGGGCTCAAGTGCAAATCTGTTCTGAATTAGGGTGCATTCTTGGATAGTTCCAGCAAGCCATTTAGAGCCCTAGGTAATTTACAATCTTCTGACTCTGTGTGTTCACTAGCAACAACTGCCTTCATCCCATTTAGAGGTAGGGCTGTGTCTGAGCTTGCTCTGCTTCCTCCTAGCACTTTCACCCCTCCTCAGCAATGGCACATTCACCCCAGTAGAGGGCATAACCAAAGGAAGAGGGACTGGAGGACATACCCAGTGCAGGTCAAGAGCTGAAATGGTCCCAGCAGGCTAGTCAATCTCAGGTAGCTCCTTATCTGCTGATTCGGAATGTTTACTGGCAATGGCTGTCATTTCCGTGTTCAGAGGCGGGGCCAAGTCTGAGCCAGCTTTGTTCCCTTCAGTGCAAAGTCTCCTGGGCAATGGCAGCCTTTGCCCTACTAGAGAGCTGAATTGGAGCAAGAGGGTCTGGAGCAGGTACTTGGTATAAGTTAGGGTGTATACTGGAATGGTCCTGTGAAACCAGCCACAGGCCCAGGCCATTTTAAATCTGCTTCCCCTACTTTCTTCTTGGGAATAAGCAAGCTTGTGTATGTTCTGTTCATGAGCAGACTCTCAGTTTTTCACAACCCTTTAGTAAGTCCTACTGGTTTGCAAACAAGCTAAGGGGACTGGTCTGCCCAGTGTCAGGCCCCAAGGCTGTGAAGCCCATTATGTGTCTCAAACCTCTAACTCCTCAGGGAGCATTCCCAAGCCTGAGATTTCCCCTTCTCTTCTGCATTCCCTGCCAGGAGCACAGGTCCTAACCTGATCATCTTTTCCTTTCCTACCCGAGTCCTTGTGAATCATTCTTTACAAAGCTGGTTATAGAATAGCTTTTCTGTCAGCCTCCAACTTGTTTTCAGTGAGAGTTTCCCCACGTTTAGATGTATTTTTGATGTGTTTGGGGAGAGGTGAGCTCAGCATCCTCCTACTCCATCATCTTGATCTCCATTTAGAAAGTGGATATTCTAGCACCTCTTTAAGAGGTGTTGGCTGATAGTCTCTTTACTGTGTGTGCCTCCAATGTTCCTGGTGTCTTGCTGTTTCCAGTGTCACTGCTGTTATTGTTGAATTTTCTGCCTTGGACACAAGGATAGCAAGTGTTCTGCATCCAGGATGTCCTGTCTCACAACTCCACAGCTCAGGGTGAGGGGGATGATTGAGGGAGAGCCAGAATCATGGGTGTCTTTGCCATGTCTTGCATCATCAGGTTCATGGGTTCCACTGCTGTGATGGGGGTAGGGGAGTAGATTCATGGGCACCTCTTTATCTAGATAGACATGACTGCATGCCCAACTGCTGCTGCTGTCCAGTTCTTGGTGGCCATAGGTTATGCTGCAGCTGGGAGATGGGAGGTGTGCTTGCCACTCTGTCTATCCTGTGCTGTTACTGGAATCTCTGGCCTGTGGGCTCAGCTACCACAGCCAGGGATCCAAGATCACAGGTACTATCTCTGCTATCTCCTTTGGTTCCACCGCCTATATGTGTTCCTGTACACTCACCTTTAAATGCACAGTTGTGGGAAATTCCCCAGATTCCTTGTGTGTGGGGAAGAGACATCTTTGCTAGTTGTAGATTGAGGGGGAGGAAAATGGAGTGTCTCACGCTTCCATGATGCCAATGCCACTCTTTTTGTAAATAGTCTTCATCTTTAGTCAATAATGGCTTACCTTGTGGCTCAGCTGGTAAAGAATCTACTGGCAATGCAAGAGACCTGGGTTGGGAAGAACCCCTGGAGAAGCGAAAGGCTACCCACTCTGGTATTCTGGCCTGGAGAATTCCGTGGACTGTATAGTCCATGGGGTCACAAAGAGACAGACACAACTGAGTGACTTTCACTTTAGTCAATAATGCTTTTATGCTATTTGGAAAGAGTTATATTTTCAGGTCTTAATTTTAACTTTGTTAGGAAGAGCTGGAGAAGTATTTTGTCTATAATTAATTTTCACCATGACTGAGGCAACACCATTTTGACTTTTCTAAAGATTGTGTTGTATGCACAAGGAATTCCACTCTAGCTGGGGAAAAATGAAAACTTCCATGAACTGTGTATTTAAAATACCTAGACAGTGTATTAAAATGTGGAGACATTACTTTGCCTACAAAGTTCCATATTAGTCAAAGCTATGTTTTTGTTTTTTTTTTTTTCCAGTAGTCCTGTACAGATGTGAGAGCTGGACAATAAGAAAGGGTGAGAGCCAAAATTTATGTCTTCTAACTGTGGTGATGGAGAAGACTCTTGAGAGTCCCCTGGACTGCAGGATTAAGCCAGTCAATCCTAAAGGAAATTAACTCTGAATATTCATTGGAAGGACTGATGCTGAAACTGAAGCTCCAAAACTTTGGCCACCTGATGCAAAGAGCCGACTCAATGGAAAAGACCTTGATGCTGGGAAAGATTGAAGGCAGGAGGAGAAGCAGACGACAGAGGATGGATGACATTGAAGGGGACGACAGAGGACAGAGGTTTGATGGCATCACCGACTCAAAGAACATGAGTTTGAGCAAATCCCGGGAGATGGTGAAGGACAGGCAAGCCTGGTATGCTGCAGTCCATGAGATCATGATGAGACATGACTGAGAGAATAAACAACAACAACATGAACTGTGTAAACTACAATCCCAATTTTATCCTTTTAGGTAGTTCTTTTCATAATCTTGCATAGTTTTCTCTGTCTCTTGCACTGATCAGTACTCAGCTAAACACTTAACATGAAACTTCTTCAGACCCTTGTAGTTCTTTAGAAATTCAGCTTATGTTACCTATTCTCCATTTCCAACAGAACCCACAGAATCAATGATGTCACAACTGCAAGAGCCTATAAAGGCCACCTTATTCAGCATTAATATTTTTCAGATAGGAAAATTAAGTCACTGAGATGTTAGACTCAAGTATTTTTTAGTCTCTGGCAGACTTAGAAGTCTTTTGTAAGATTTTGTAAGTCTTAGTACAGTGTTGTATTAACTAATTTCTGCTATGCTTCATTCAAGATATCTCTAAAATTTGTCTTTTTTCACATTCAAATTGAAAACTTTCTTTAAAGTCAAGTCAAATGTGTATTTGAAAGCAGAGGAAGTCAAGATTTCACAAAAGAAGTTCTACTGAATAGCTTTTGCAGGATGGGTAAAAAATCACGCAGGCAGATGTATAGAAGAGTATGGGAGAATCCTTGCAGGGGCAACTATTCACAATCATTGTGGATTGAAACTCTACAGTGAATTCTGGGGAACTATAAGCCCCATGATATGGACAGAGGAATGACTATGATAAAAAAGTTCAACTTTTATTCTGTAGGAAATGATTCACTGAATTATGAAAATAAATAAGATTTTATTTTAGATACATCACTCTGGAATCAGTATGAAGGAAAGATTAAAGAGTATGGAAAAGCTGTGGAGAGTTTAGATCCAGAATAGTTAGATGCCTATTCTAATCATCCAAGCAAGAAATACAGAGAACCCAAATTAAAACAATAAAAAAAAGTATATCAATGGGAAGTTTTAAAAAAGAGATGGATACCTGTATCTATGTATCTATATATCTCTCTGTACCTTGACGAGTAGATTCTCAGCTCTCATGACCAAGTAAATGTGAAGTTTGAGAAGAGAAACTGTGATGTGATGGTTATGATTCTCAGATATCTGATTCTTTTTGGAAATTTGATAAATGATTATCCCATTAATTAAGAAAAAGAGTTAAGAGAATGAATCATTTTGGAAACGAAATATGAATTCAGCATTAAATATCCTCAATTTAAAGAATCAAATGAATTTTAGATTAAAAATATAGGTTGAGAGTTGACTGAATTAATTTCATGCAGGAAAGATGATCAAGATGTAGGCACAGCTAATTTTATTATGTTTGCTTTATTGTACTTTACAGATACTGCTGTTTTGTTTTTTTTTTCTATTTTTTTTTTTTTTTAACAACGCAGCATGACATTTGTGGCAAACCTGCATTGAGCAAGTCTATTGATACCATTCTCCCAACAGCATTTATTTATTTCATGTCTGTATCACATTTTAATAATTCTCACAATATTTCAAACTTTTTCATTATTATTTAATTTGTTATGGTGATCTGTGATCAGCCATCTTTGATGTTATTACTTTGACTCACTGAAGGCTCAGGTGGTTGCTAACATCTTTTAACAGTATTTTTAATTGCACTCTTAAACTACATTATTATGCATTGGGAAACAAAAAAAATCATGTGACTCACTTTATTGCAATATTTACTTTATTGTGATGGTTTGTAACTAAACCCAAACTATTTCTGAGGTATGACTGTATATAAATTTTGGATCTATTAGTATGCAATTTATAGTAGAAAATGTGAATGTGAGTTAAAACACTCATATTATTAAAATGAAAGAATAAAGTCAAGAAGAGTACCTTGGAGAAAAATGACTTTTATGGGTGGATGGAGAATAAAGACCTAAAAAAAATATCAAGTGTAGGTGACTCCTAAGAATAAAGTACTCAAAAGCTAAGTAAAAAAGTTTTGTGTGTTTTATTATTATTTTCTCTATTGCAAGGTGATGTTTCTTTTTTTTTTTTTAATTGGATGATAATTTCTGTACAATATCGTGTTGGTTTCTGCCATACAACAATGTGAATCAGCCATAAGCATATATATGTCACCTCCCTCTTGAAACACCTTCCTATCCCCAATGCCATTCCACCCCTCTACGTTGTCACAGAGTACCAGATTGAGCTGCCTCTGTTATACAGCAATTTTCCATTAGCTATTTTACATATGGTAATGTACATGTTTCAATGCTACTGTTTCAATTCGTCCCACCCTCTCCTTCCTTCACTGTGTCCACAAGTCTGTTCTCTAGGTAGGTGATTCTATTCATCAAATAGGTTCATCGGTACCATTTTTCTAGGCTCCAGGTTCATCCACCTAACTAGAACTTACTCAAATTCATTCATTTTTATGACTGAGTAATAGTCCATTGTATATATGTACCAAAACTTCTTTATCCATTTATCTGTCAATGGACATCTAGGTTGCTTTCACATCCAGGGTATTGCAAATAGTGTTGCAATGAATATTAGGGTACACGTGTCTTTTTTTTTTTCTTTTCAATTATGGTTTTCTCAGGGTATATGCCCAGTAGTGGTATTGCTAGGTTATATGGGAGTTTTAGTCCTAGCTTTTTTTTTTCTTTTTTAAGGAATCTCCATACTGTTCTCTGGACTTCCCAGGTGGCACTAGAGGGAAAGAACCCAACTGCCAGTGCAGGAGACATAAGAGACATGGTTTAGTCCCTGGGTGGTTTGGGAAGATCTGGTGGAGGAGGGCATGGCAATCCACTCTAGTATTCTCCCCTGGAGTATAAAGAGCCTGGTGGGCTACAGTCCATAGAGTCGCAAAGAGGCACGACTGAAGTGACTTAGAATGCATATAATGTTCTCCATAGTGGCTGTATCAATTTACATTCCCACCAAAAGTACAAGAGGTTTCCCTTTTCTCCACACCCTCTCCAGCAATTATTGTTTGTAGATTTCTTGATGATGGCCATTCTGATTGGTGTGAGGTGATACCTCATTGTAGTTTTGATTTCCATTTCTCTAATAATGAGCGATGTTGAACATCTTTTCATGTGTCTGTTGGCCATTTGTATGTCTTCTTTGGAGAACTGTCTGTTTAGGTTTTCCGTTCATTTTTTTTATTAAGTTGCTTTTCTGCTATTGAGCTGCGTGAGCTGCTTTTATATTTTAAAGATTAATCCTTTGTCAGTTGTTTCATTTGCAATTGCATTTTCTTCCATTCTGAGGGTTTTTTTTTAATCTTGTTTATAGTTTCCTTTGTTATGTAGAAGCTTTTAAGCTTAATTAGGCCCCATTTGTTCATTTTTGCTTTTAATTTCATTACTTTAGGAGGTGGGTCATAGGGGATCTTGCTGTGATTTATGTCAGAGTTTTCTGCCAGTGTTTTCCTCTATTTTTTTTTTTTTATAGTTTCTGGCCTTACATTTAGGTCTTTAATCCTTTTTGAGTTTATTTTTGTACATGATGTTAAGAAATATTCTCATTTCATTATTTTACATGTAGCTGTCCAGTTTTTCCAGTACCATTTATTGAAAAGGCTATCTTTTCTCCACTGTATATCTTTGCCTCCTTTGTCAAAGATAAGGTGCCCATAGGTGTGTGGGTTTATCTCTGGGCTTTCTATCTTGTTACATTGATCTATATTTCTGTTTTTGTACCAGTACCATATTATCGTGATTCCTGTGACTTTGTAGTATAGTCTAAATTCAGGAAGGTTGATTCCTTCAGCTTCATTTTTCTTTTTCAATATTGCCTTGACGATTCAGGGTCTTTTGTGCTTTCATATTGTGAGATTTTTTTGTCCTATTTCTGTGAAAAATGCCATTGGTAATTTGATAGGGATTGTGTTATTTCTGTAGATTGTTTCAGGTAATATATTCATTTTCACCATATTGATTCTTCCAAATGCAAGAAAATTGTATTTCTCTCCATTTCTGTCATCTTTGATTTCTTTCATGATTGTCTTATAGTTTTCTTTATAGTTTTTTTTTTTTTTTTTTTTTGTCTCCTTTGGTAGGCTTATTCCTAGGTATTTCATGTTTTGTTGTTGCTGTTGAAATGGTGAGTGGAATTGATTCCTTAATTTATCTTTCTGATTTTTTGTCATTAGTGTATAAAAGTGCAAGGGATTTCTGTGTATTGGTTTTGTATCCTGTGTCTTTAGTACATTCATTGATTAAAAGCTAAGGAAAGATTTTAAAGAAAAGGTCAACAGTACAAAATACATAGAAAACACAACCAGAGAGATAATCTTATCCAAATCTAACACTGGGTTAGGTACAAGGCAGGAGACTAAGTTGCTTTTTAAAATAACAAAATAAAATATGGTGTCTTGTTTCTAATACACATTACTATTCTGAATTTGTCATCACATGAAGAAACATGCTACTGATATTGTTGTGGCAAGCCATTTAATAGTAAAATTACTGTAGAGATAAGGTCCTATGTCAGTTTGCTAAGTATTATAGCTTAATGCTTCCTTTAAATCCACTTTTAATTACATCACTGTACAACTAAAGACAAAGGTAGGCAGAGATGGGGAGAAAATTGAAAATTTAAAAGAAACCCAGAAGATGGGGAGCACATGCAAATCCATGGCTGATTCATGTCAATGTATGGCAAAAACCACTACAATATTTTAAAATAATTAGCCTCCAACTAATAAAAATAAATGAAAAATATTAATAAAAATTAAAAAAATAAAAGAAACCCAGAAAGCAAACAATAATTAGGCAGTCGTGAGACCTGACATATCAAAATTCACTATAAATGTAAATTAATTGAATTAATAATCAAAAGATACAGACTGACAAGATGGATAAAAAGACAGGATTCATCTTAGTGCTGCCCACAAGAGACTCTTCAGCTCTAAAGACATACACTCTAAAGTTCATACTTAAAGTGAAGAACAGTAAGTACCCTACATTCGAACAAGTTCTGTTATGAAAGTATGCTCATGACTCCAATTTGTTCATAAGTCTAAGAAAGTTATCCTAGGCACCCAACTAACACAATTGGCTATATAGTACTATACAGTAATAAGTTAATAATACTTTCCACACAAATAATACAAAAATAAAAGAACATTTCTTTAATCTTATGGTATAGTAATACCTTGAAAATTACACTAGTACAGTACAGAAGCTGGCCTACAGAGGCTGGCATCTACTAAACATGCAAGAAGAGCTACTGACTAGAAGAGGGAGAGGAAGTGGAGGATGGTATAGTTGAAAGATTGACAGCAATAGGAGATGCAGGGCAAGTTATAATTTCACTTATGCCTGATGGTGATGATACACATTCTGGTTGCTTGCTGGATTCAATTCTATCTACCCTCTTCAAAAAATGATACAGTGGTGTCTTGGTATTAGTTCTTTTTTCTCATCATAGGTGACATGGTAACACTGGATTATATTCTGAACAGCTGCTGTAACTTTAACATACCATTCTATGTTCAAGTACTGTGCCTCAAAAACTAACAATGCTTCCTCAAATAAAGAAAATACCCTTGCCATTTCCTGCATCATGAATCTCTTGTTTTTAAGTTATTACATCTTCTTCTTGTCTCTCTTTTTCCTTTCTCTGAGCCTCCAATGTCATCAGGTCTTCATGAGTAAACTTCATATATTGCACACCAAAGAGTTCAGTGAAGTTGTCCTCTTGCAGATC
Source organism: Cervus elaphus (assembly GCF_910594005.1). Lineage (NCBI taxonomy): Eukaryota > Metazoa > Chordata > Mammalia > Artiodactyla > Cervidae > Cervus > Cervus elaphus. The sequence continues at coordinate 127,548,387 of NC_057848.1, forward strand.
TAGCTCCAGATTCTCACTGAGGGTCACTAAGTTGCTGAAAACCTCTTTGGGTTCCTTATCCACAGTCACAAATTTCAAAACTGTGTGCAAGGATTCTTCTAAACCTATTCATGGTGATGGCCATTACATCATGCCAAGCAAAGTCAATGTCTTTCATGACTTTGTAGAGGTTATTGTTCCAAAATTTTTGCAACATTGTTTCTAACTCATCACTCACTTTTACTGCTTGATGAAAAGTGTGATGTAAATAACATTTCTTGAATATCGCATAACTCCTTGGTCTATAGGTTGGATGAGCAATGTAGTGTTCAGATTCACTACTTTGATGTTGGGATGAACGTCGTCAATGAATGGGTGGGGTGGGGTGGGGTTGCCTGGAGTATTGTCAAGCAGCAAAAGAATGTTGAATGGGATGTCCTTCTCCAAGCAGTATTTCTCTACCTCTGGCATAAAGTGGTGGAAAAACCAGTCCTGGAAAATGTTCAGTGTAACCCAGGCTTTGGGGTTACTCTTCCACATAACAGAAAGAGAGACTTTGGTTATATTTTAAAGGGCTTCTTTGAGTGATTAACTAAGAGAAGCTTCAGCTTCATATTGTCAGAAGCACTGTTACCAAACAAAAGAGTTAGCCTATCCTTTGCTGATTTATAGCCTGGCATCAACTTTCCTCCTTACTGATGTAACTTCAGTCTGGCATACTCTCCCAGTACAGGCCTGTCTCATCCACATTAAAAATTTGCCCAGCTTAATATTCGCCTTCATCAATAATTTCTCAAATGATTTCAGGAAATCCCAGACAGCAAAGACATTTAAAGTGTTCACATTATTCAGTTGGAATAATGTTGTATATATTCGGGATTACTTTGTGTTCACAAAGGTCATATGGTAAAGTGTATACATATTGTTAAAAATCTCATACTTTTCTCCAGAGTTTGTATTATTTTACATTCCCACCAGCAAGGTATGAGCAATGCATTGCCTTTACATTTCTTTCAGAATTTGTTTTTAATACTATATTTGACTTTAGCTATTCTGATAAGTGTATAGGGATATCACACTATGGTTCTAATTTGCATTTCTATGATGGCTACTGATGACTATATTTTCTTTTCTTTTCTTTTTTTTCATTCACATTGTAATTTTTTTCACTCTGGGTTTTCTTTTTTTTTCATTTATTTTTATTAGTTGGAGGCTAATTACTTTACAATATCCTAGTGGTTTTTACCATACATTGACATGAATCTGGTGACACATCAGATTTACATGTGTTCCCCATCCTGATCCCCCCCTCCCACCTCCCTCCCCATCCCATCCCTCGGGGTCTTCCCAGTGCGTCAGCCCTGAGCACTTGTCTCATGCATCCAACCTGGGCTGGCGATCTGTTTCACACTTGATAATATACTTGTTCCAATGCTATTCTGTCAGATCATCCCACCCTCACATTCTCCCAGAGTCCAAAAGTCTGTTCTATACATGTGTCTCTTTTTCTGTCTTGCATATAGGGTTATCATTATCATCTTTTTAAAATTCCATATATATGCTTTAGTATACTGTCTTGGTGTTTATCTTTCTGGCTTACTTCACTCTGTATAATGGGCTACAGTTTCATCCATCTCATTAGAACTGATTCAAATATATTCTTTTTAATGGCTGAGTAATATTTCATTGTGTATATGTACCATATTTTCATGGGTTTGTTGCCATCCATATATATCCTCTTTTGTGAAATGTTTGTTCATATCTTTTTCACTTTTTAAACTGAATAATTGTTTATTGTGCAATTTTGAGAGTTCTTTATATATACTGTATACAAGTACTTTGTTATCCTATTCTCTAGTTTGTTTATCATTTTAACAGAGTACGTCAAAAATCAGAAGTTTTAAATTGTTATGAAGCCCAATTTTTCCTTTTATGAGTTGTGTTTTTCTTGTCAGTTTAAAAACTCTGCTAGCTCTATGTCATAAATATTTTCTCTTCTGTTTCAGAAGTTTTATGCTTAAATCTATGATCTATTTTGAATTAAATTTTGTATAAGGTTTGAGGTTTAAAGGTCAACTTCAATGCTCCCTCCCTTCCTCCCTTTTTTCTTTCTTTTCTTATCCTTTCCTTCTTCCCCCCTGTGGTTGTTCAATGGCTCACTGACAATTGTTAATAGACTACCTTCTTCCATTGAACTGCTATTATAGATTTCTCAAAAGTCCTCTGTCAGTACCACATTTTCTTGTTTATTATAACTATGCAATGAACTATAGCATCAGGGAGAGTTATTCCTTTCATATTCATTTTCTTAGATTGATCCCTTGATCATTATGTAGTGTCCTTTTTGTCTTTTGTAACAATCTTTATTTTAAAGTCCATTTTGTTTAAGTATAATTACTCCTGCTTTCTTCAGACTTCCATTTGCTTGGCATGCTTTTTTCCATCCACTCACTTTCATCTGTGTATGTCTTTAGATCTGAAGTGAGTCTCTTGTAGGCAGCATATCTACAGGTCTTGTTTTTGTGTCAATTTAGTCACAGTATGTATTTTGATTGGAGCATTTATTCCTTTTACACTTAAGGTAATTAGTGACATATATGTTCTTTCTGACTTAGTAACTGAACACACACACATACTCTTGCTGAGATCTTTTTAGTTGTGTTGGGGTTGTTTTGTAGGTCTTTTTTCCCTTCCTCATCTTTTGTTCTCACCTCTCGTAATTTGATGACTGTCTTTACTATCATGTTTGGACATCTTTTACTTTTTGTATATATGTTATAGATTTATGGCTTCTAGTTACCATGAGGCTTTAATATAGCACCCTTTATATAAGTGTGACTATTTTAATTTGCTCATCTCTTAATTTCAAATATGTTTTTACAATTCTGAATTTGTACTCTCCTCCATGAATGATTGTTGTTGTCGTTCAGTTACTAAGTAATGTCCAACTCTTTGCAACCTCATGGATTGTAGCGTGCCAGGCTCCTCTGTCCTCCACTATCTCTCAAAGTTTGCTCAAATTCATGTCCATTGAGTCAGTGATGCTGAGATCTAACAATCTCATCCTCTGTCACGCCCATCTTTTACCTTCAATATTTCCTAGTGTCAAGATCTTTTCCAATGAGTCAGCTCTTTGAATCATGTGGCCAAAGTATTGGAGATTCAGCTTCAGCATCAGTCCTTCCAATGAATAGCCAGGGTTTATGCCCTTTGAGGAGGGCATGGAAAACCATTCCAGTATTCTTGCCTGGAGAATTCCACCGACAGAAGAGCCTGGTGGGCTACAGTCCATAGGATTGCAAAGAGTCAGACATGACTGAGTGACTAACGGTATTTCCTTTAGGATTGACTAGTTTGATCTCCTTGCTGTCCAAGAGACTCTCATGATTCTACTACAGCACAATTCAAAAGCATCAATTTTAAGGTGCTCAGCCTTCATAATGGTTGAACTCTCACATCCATACATGGCTACTGGAATAGCTAATTTTGACTATATAGGCCTTTGCTGGCAAAGTGATGTCTCTGCTTTTTAATTGGCTGTCTAGGTTTGTCATAGCTTTTCTTCCAAGGAGCAACTGTCTTCTAATTTCATGGATTCAGTCACCATCCACAGTGATTTTGATGCCCAAGAAAATAAAATGTCACTGATTTCACTTTTTCCTCTTCTATCTGACACGAAGTGATGGGACCAGATGCCAGGACCTTAGTTTTTTCTTTTTTTTCACTTTTTCAAGCCAGATTTCCACTCTCCTCCTTCACCCTCATCAAGAGGTTCTTTAGTTCCTCTTCACTTTCTTCCATTAGAGTGGTATCATCTAATGATGATCTAATGATGAATGGTCTATTGGTTTTCCCTACTTTCTTCAATTTAAGTCTGAATTTTACAATAAGAAGTTCATGATCTGAGCCATAGTCATCTCCCAGTCTTGTTTTTGCTGATTATGTAGAGATTCTCCATCTTTGGCTGCAAAGAATATAATCTATCTGATTTTGGTATTGACCATCTGGTGATGTCCATGTGTACAGTCATCTCTTCTGTTGTTGGAAGAGGGTGTTTGCTATGACCAGGGCATTCTCCTGGCAAAATTCTGTAAGCCTTTCCCTGCTTCATTTTGTACTCCAAGGCCAAACTTGCCCATTACTGAAGGTATCTCTTGACTTCCTACTTTTGCATTTCAGCCCCCTATGATGAAAAGGACATCTTTTTTGGTGTTTGTTCTGAAAGGCTGTAGCTCTCCATGGACCTGTTCAACTTCAGCTTCTTTGGCATTAGTGGTTGGTGCATAGACTTGGATTACTGTGATGTTGAATGGTTTGTCTTGGAAATGAACCGAGAACATGCTTTTTTGAGATTGTACCCAAGTACTGCATTTTAGACTCTTTTGTTGACTATGAGGGCTACTCTATTTCTTCTAAGGGATTCTTGTCCACAGTAGTAGATACAAAGATCATTTGAATTAAATTTGCCCATTCCCATCCACTTTAGTTCACTGATTCCTATAATGTTGGTGTTCATGATTGCCATCTCCTGTTTGACCAGTTACGATTTACCTTGATACATGCACCTAACATTCCAGGTTCCTATGCAATATTATTCTTTACAGAATTGGACTTTACATTCACCGCCAGACACATCCACAACCCAGCCTCATTTCTGCTTTGGCTCCAACTCTTCATTCTTTCTGGAGCTATTTCTCTGCTCTTCTCCACTAGTATTTTGATACCTACTGACCTGGGTGCTTATCTTCCAGCATCCTGTCTTTTTGCCTTTTCATACTGTTCATGGGGTTCTCAAGGCAAGGATGCTGAAATCGTTTGTCATTCCCTTCTTTTGCCCTGATTCCCAGAGCCTGTGGGATTTTGGGTGTGCTCTTTAAAAGTGAAGTATTTATTTACCTCAGTCCTATGGGATTCCCAAAATTAAGCCCTGCTGGCTTTCAAAGCCAAATGCTCTGGAGGCTCATTTTCCTGATGCAGGAACCCCAGGGTGGGGAGCCAGTTGTTAGGTTCAGAACTCTTATTCCAATGGTCTCCCTCTGCAATGCAATTATTCTCCAGGTGTGTGTGTATATTGCCCACCTGGGGTATGTGATTTGATTATATCATGAGCCCATCCCTCCTACTAATCTCACTGTGGTTCATTCTTTATGTCTTTGTGTGTGTCAAGTTGCTTCAGTCATGTCTGACTCTTTCTGACCCTATGGACTGCCTGCCAGGGGCCTCTTTCCATGGGATTCTCCAGACAAGAATACTGGAGTGGGTTACCATGCCATCCTCCAGGGGATCTTTTTGATCCAGGGATTGAACCCAGGTCTGTGGCTCCTGCATTGCTGGTGGATTCCTTATTGGTGAGCCACCAGGGAAGCCCTTGCTTTGTATCTTTAGCTGTATATTTTTTTCCAGTAAGTCCTGGTCTTTTTCATCAATGATTGTTCTGCAAATAGAGGTGATTTTGGTGTTCCTGTGACAGGAGCTGAGCTTTAGAACTTTCTATTCCATTATCTTGGCTGATCTCCATATAATTTTCTTTGAAAATTATTTTACTTATTCTGGTATATTTATTTTTCATATACATTTAAAAATAAGATTGTGTCTATAAAAATCCTTTCTATTTTTTTTCATTTGTTCTACATACACATTTTAAAAGAACTGACATATTGAGTATGCTTTTTTTAAATCTATCAACACAGCATCAGCTTTCTTTTGTTTGGGTCTTCACTGAAGTTTTCCTGAGCATTTCCAACACGTTTACCTTGGACATATTTTCTTGGATTTATCACCAAGTGTTTTTTAGAGTTAACTTAAATTGTACTGTGCTTTTAATTTTAGTTTCCACATGCTTGATTTTACTATATAGAGATGTGCTGATATTTGTGTGTTGATATGGAACAATGGAACATTGATTAATAAACTTAGTTGATTTAGGAAGGTATATTTTTGTAGATTTCTTGTGAATTTAGAAGTGACTACCATGTCATCTGCAGAAAGGAACATTATAATTTCTCATTTTACAGTCCATAAACTTTTGCTTTTTGGTGTTTTTTTTTTGTTTGTTTGTTTGTTTTTTGTCTTACTGCATCGGTTAAAAATTCTACTAATATAATATATTAAGTAATAGTCATGCAAACAGACACACTTGTCTTGTTTCTGATATTAAGGGGAAAGCATGCAGTCTTTCACCATTATGTGCAAAGTTAGCTGAGGGAATTCTGTAGACACTCTTTATAAAGTTGAGGAAGTTTCCATTTTTTTATAATGTACTGGTGTTTTTTATTGTAAATCATTGTTGGATTTACTTACATGATTTTTCTGTCAATTGATATAATCATACTTGTTCTTTAGCCTGTTGATATGGCAGATTACACTACTTTTGTTACCACTTTATTAATTCCCTGGTTGTCCAGTGGTTAAGACTTAGCACTTTCACTGCTATGGGTCCAATTTTGATCCCTGGTCAAGGAACTAAGATCCTGCAAGCCACACGGTGTACCCTCCACAGAAAACAAACAAACAAAAAATGATGATTGGGAACTCCCTGGCTAGGAGTCCATGTGTGCTAGCCACATGGTATAGCCCGAAAAATAAAAGAAAATAATTTTACAGCTTTATTGAAATACAATTGACATATAAACTTGTATAAGCTTAAAATGTACAATGTGCTGATTTTACACACACACACACACACACACACACACACACATATGGTTTCAAGAGCTATAGATTTTTTTTTCATTTATTTTTATTAGTTGGAGGCTAATTACTTTACAATATTGTAGTGGTTTTTGCCATACATTGACATGAATCAGCCATGGATTTACATGTGTTCCGTGTCTGATCCCACCTCCTGCCTCCCTCCCTATCCCATCCTTCTGGGTCTTCCCAGTGCACCAGCCCTGAGCACTAGTCTCATGCATCCAACCTGGGTTGGCAATCTGTTTCACCCTTGATAGTATACTTGTTTCAATGCTATTCTCTCAGAACATCCCACCCTCACCTTCTCCCACAGAGTCCAAAAGTCTGTTCTGTACATCTGTGTCCCTTTTTCTGTTTTGCATATAGGGTTACCATTACCATCTTTTTAAATTCCATATATATGTGTTAGTATACTGTATTGGTGTTTATCTTTCTGACTTACTTCACTCTGTATAATGGGCTCCAGTTTCATCCATCTCATTAGAACTGATTCAAATGAATTCTTTTTCATGGCTGAGTAATATTCCATTGTGTATATGTACCACAGCTTCCTTATCCATTCGTCTGCTGATGGGCATCTAGGTTGCTTCCATGTCCTGGCAATTATAAACAGTGCTGTGATGAACATTAGGGTGTACGTGTCTCTTTCAGATCTGGTTTCCTCGGTGTGTATGCCCAGGAGTGGGAGCAGGATTGCTGGGTCATATGGCAGTTCTATTTCCAGTTTATTAAGGAGTCTCCATACTGTTCTCCATAGTGGCTGTACTAGTTTGCATTCCCACACATATATTATAAAATGATTATCATTGAGCCATTCAGTTCAGTTCAATTCAGTCACTCAGTCGTGTCCGACTCTTTGTGACTCCATGAATTGCAGCACGCCAGACCTCCCTGTCCATCACAAATTCCCGGAGTTTACTCAAATTCATGCCCATCGAGTCAGTGATGCCATCCAGCCATCTCATCCTCTGTCGTCCCCTTCTCCTCCTGCCCCCAATCCCTCCCAGCATCACGGTCTTTTCCAACGAGTCAATTCTTCACATGAGGTGGCCAAAGTATTGGAGTTTCAGCTTCAGCATCAGTCCTTCCAATGAACACCCAGGACTGATCTCCTTTAGGATGGACTGGTTGGATCTCCTTGCAGTTGACATCTATTCTCACACATAGTTACCACTTCACATTATTTCTTTAATGTTTCATAGAATTCAATGCAAAACCATTTGGTGATGGGGTTTTGTACTGGAGGTTTTTGATTGCTAATTGAGTCACCTTACTCCATATTGATCTGTTCAGACTTTCTATTTCCTCATGATTTAGTCTTGGTTAGTTACATGCTTTGGGGAATTTATCATTTCTTCTAGGTTACCCAGTTTGGACATATTATTCATTGTTGATTCTTATAATCTTTTGTGTCAGTGCTAATGTTTCCATTCTTAATTTCTGAGTATTTGTTTAAGTGGTGTTTTTCTTCTTATTCTTGCTAAAATTTTGTCAACTCTGTTTATCTTCAAAAGTCAAGTAGTAGATATGTTGATCTTTAATGTAGTGTTTCTGGTCTATATTTCACTTATTTCTGCTTTTTATTTTATCCATTCTTATGCTAAATTTGTGATTTAGCATTTTCTCCTTTACTATTACCTTGGGGAGTAATGTTAGGTTGAGATTTTTTTCTTATTGTAAACATTTGTCATAATAAACTACCAAATTAGAACTAATTTTCAAACATCCATATATTTTGGTATGTTGTGCTTACAATTTCATTTAAGATGTTTCTTTCTATTTAAAATTATAGTTGATTTGAAATATCATATTACTTTCAGGTGTACAACATAGTGATTCAATATTTTTAATTAATTTATTTCAATTAGAGGACAATCACTTCACAACACTGTGGTGGATCAGCCATGGATCCATATGCATCCCCCTATCCTGAACCCCCATCCACCTCCCTCCCCACCCCATCCCTCTGGGTTGTCCCAGAACACCAGCTTTGAGTGTTCTGCTATATGTATCAAACTTGTACTGGTCATCTATTTTACATTTTTATAGATTAAACTCTATTTAAAATTATTATAAAATACTGGCTATTTACAATAGATCCTTGAAGTTTACTAATCTTACACATGATATTTTGTACATCTTAATCTATACCTATCCCACCCTTCCAATCTTCCTTCTCACCAATGACAACCTCTAGTTTGCTCTATATAATTGTTTCTGTTTTGTTATATTCAATTGTTTGTTTTATAGATTAGACATATAAATGATAATAGAGTATTTATTTAACTTTCTCTATCTGAGTCACTCCACTAAGCAGACTACACTCAAGGTTCATTCATATGATTGCAATGGAAAATTTTCATTCTTTCTGTGGCTAAGTAATAATCTTCTGTGTGTATGTGTGTATGATCTTCTTTATCTATCCACTTGTTCATGGACACTTAGGTTGCCTCTGTATCTTGGTTATGATAAGTAATGATGCTATGAACACTGGGGTGCATATATCTTTTTGAATTAGTGTTTTCATTTTGTTAAGATACATACCCAGGAGTGAAATTGCTGGATTATATGGTAATTTTAATTTTACTTTTTTGAAACCTTCATATATTTTCCATTGTGAATGCAAAAATAAACATTCTCATCAAGTGTGTTAGGGCTCCTTTTTCTACACATCCACACTAACATTTTTTTATTTATAGACTTTTGATGATAATTTTCACAGGTGTAAGATGATATCTCTTTCTGTTTTTTTCCCAGTTTTATTTATTTATTTACTTTGCAATATTGTATTGGTTTTGCCATACATTGACATGAGTCCACCATGGGTACATGGGTTTCCCATCCTGTACCCCCTTCCCACCTCCCTCCCCACCCTACCCCTCTGGGTCATCCCAGTGCACCAGCCCCAAGCACCCTGTATCATGCATCAAACCTGGACTGGAAATTCATTTCACATATGACAACTTACACATTTCAATGCCATTCTCCCATATCATCCCACCCTCGCCCTCTCCCACAGAGTCCAAAAGACTGTTCTATACATCTGTATCTCTTTTGCTGTCTCACATACAGGGTTATCATTACTATCTTTCTAAATTCCATATATATGCATTAGTATACTGTATTGATGTTTTTCTTTCTGGCTTACTTCACTCTTTATAACTGGGTTTGATTTGTGTTTCTTTCATGATTTGTAATGTTGGGTATTTTTTCATGTGATGCTAGCTATCTATATGCTTCCTTACAAAAAAGAATGACCATTCAGATCTGTCCACTTTTTTTGAAGGATTTTTAAATGTTGCATTGTATGAGCTCTTTATGTATTTTGGATAATAACCCTTCTCTATCATATAATTTGAAAGTATTTTCTCCCATTCAGTAGGTTGCTTTTTTGTTTCATTTTGCTGTGCAAAATCTTTTAGGTTTAAGAGGTCCCATTTGTTTTACTTTTGTTTCCTTTGCCTGAGGACACAGATCCCTCCACCTATATATATATATATATATATATATATATAGAGAGAGAGAGAGAGAGAGAGAGTTACAATTTCTGTCAGAGTGTTCTGCCTATGTTTTCTTTCAGGACTTTTCTGGTTTCTATAATAGACATTTCAGTCTTTAATCATTTTGGATTTATTTTTTGTATATGATACAGAAATGTTCTAATTTCATTGTTTTAATTGTAGCTGTAAAGTTTTCCCTACAACGCATAATGAAGAGACTTTCTTTTCCCCATTGTATATTTTTGCCTCCTTTTTCATAGATTATTTGGGCATAAGTGCATAAGTTCATTTCTGGACTCTCCATTCTGTTACATTGATCTATGTGTCTGTATATGTGCCACTACTATTTTGATTATTCCAGATTCATAGTATAGCTTGAAGGCAGGGAGCATGTTACCTCCAGCTTTGTTCATTTTTATCAAGCTTTGGCTATTTGGAGCTTCTTGTGGTTCCATATAAACTTCAGGTTATTTTTTTCTTCTAGTTCAGTGAAAAATATCATAGATATTTTGGTTTGGATTACATTATATTTGCATATTGCTTTGGGAAGTATGGGTATTTTTAACAATATTATTCCTTCCAGTACATGAACATGGGGTAACTTTTCATTTACTTATATCATCTTCAATTTATTTCATCAATGTTTTACCGTTTGAATCGCTCAGTCGTGCCTGACTCTTTGCAACTTCATGGATTGTAGCCTGTCAGTTTCCTCTATCCGTGAGTTCTCCAGGCAAGAATACTGGAGTGGGTAGCCATTCTCTTCTCCAAGAGATCTTCCCAACCCAGAAATTGAACCAGAGTCTCCCTCATTGAAAGCAGATTCTTTACCATCTGAGCCACCAGGGAAGACTAGAGGTCTTTTACTTTCATACTTAAGTTCTATTTTTATTTTTTTTGGTCTCTATTTTACTTATTTTCTTTCTGATCTTTATTATTTCTTTCCTCTGGTGACTTTGAGAATTATTTGTTTCTATCTTTCTAATTACTTTAGATGAGAGGTTATATTCTTTTTTTTTTTTTAACAGTTTAATCATTAGCTTTATTTTATTTTTTTAACATTTTTTTTCCATTTATTTTTATTAGTTGGAGGCTAATTACTTTACAACATTGTAGTGGTTTTTGTCATACAATGACATGAATCAGCCATGGATTTATATGTATTCCCCATCCTGATCCCCCCTCCCACCTCCCTCTCCACCCGATTCCTCTGGGTCTTCCCAGTGCACCAGGCCTGAGCACTTGTCTCATGCATCCAGCCTGGGCTGGTGATCTGTTTCACCCTAGATAAGAAACAGGTTAGATTCTTTATTTGTGAGTTTTCTTGTTTCTTGAGGCAGGCCTGTATTGCTCTAAACTTCCCTTTTAGAACAGATTTTGCTGAATTCCATAGATTTTTGAATGTTGCATTTTTATTTTTATTTGTCTCAAGATATTTTCTTTCTGATTTATTCTTTGATTTCCTCATTGACCCATTGTTATTATTGTATGTGTGTTTTGTTTTTTTTTCTGGTTTTGGGTTTTTGTTGTTTTTACATCTCCACATGCGTTGGTTTTTCCCATTTTTCCTCCTGTAATTGATATATTAGTTTCACCACATTGTGGTGGATAAAATGCTTATATCCTCTTAAGTCTAATATGTGATGACAGTCATATGATGTAAGGTGAAAGATGTAAGGTGAAAACTCATTGTGGTTTTGATTTGCATTTCTCTGATGATTAGTGATTTTGGGCTTTTGTTCATGTGCCGGTTGAACACCAGCATATCTCTTAAAGTTAAATACCCATTCAAGTTTTCTGCTCATTTTTAAATTGGGTATCTTCTTTGATATTGAGTTGTATGAGATGTTTACAAATTTTGGATATTTCTCATATCACTTTCAAATATTTTCTACCATTTTGTAGGTTTTCTGTTAATTTTGTTAATGATGTCCTTTGCCATGTAAGTTTAATTTTCATTTCTTTAATTTTGAGTGAAGTTGAGCATTTCTTCCCCATCATTTTCCTGTTGATCTACTTTACTGATTTTCTTTCGATTTAAATTTTATTCAAGTATAGTTGATTTACAATGTTCTTTTAATTTCAGATGTCCAACAAAGTGTTCCAGCTATATATAGACATATATTCATTCTTTTTCAGATTATTTTCTTATATGGGCTATTCCAGAATATTGAGTAGAGTTCCCTGTACCATACCTGTTCCCTGTACCATAGGTCCTTGTTGATTATCTATCATGTATGTAGTAGTGTGTGTATGTTAATCCCAAGCTCCTGAATTATCCTTTCCCCCACATTTCATCCTTGGCGACCATAAGTTTACTTTCTATACCTGTAAGTCTGTTTCAGTTTTGTAAGTAATTTCATTTGTATCATTACAAAAATTAGATTACATATAGGAGTGATATAATATGACATTTTCTCTCTTTGACTTACTTCACTGCAGAGGGTGAGATGGTTATATCGCATCACTGACTCAATGGACATGAATTTGAGCAAACTCTGGGAGATAGTGGAGGACAGAGGAGCCTAACATGCTGCAGTCCATGGGGTCACAAAGAATTGAACATGACTTAGAGACTGAACAACAATAGCAACAACAATGGTAATCTCTAGGTTTATTCATGTTGCTACAAATAGCATTATTTCATTATTTTCTTTGGATTAATAGTATTCCCTTGTATATATGTACCACATGTTCTGTATCCATTCATCTGTTGATGGGCATTTAGCTTGCTTCCATGACTTGGCTATTGTAAATACTGCTGCAGTGAACACTGAGGTGCATATATCTTTTCAAATTAGTTTTCTCCACATATATGCCCAGGAATGGGACTGCTGGATCATATGATAGTTCTAATTTTAATTTTGTAAGGAATCTCCATACTGTTCTCCACAGTGCTTGCACCAATTTACATCCTTGCCTTTCTTTTAATGTGGTGTATCACTTGATGGATTTGCAGATATTGAACCACTGTTGCATCCATGGGATAAATACCATTTGAACATGGGATCTGATCTATTTTTATGTATGTTGAATTTAGTTTGGTAATATTTTGAGGATTCTTGCATATATTTCCTCCAAGTTATTGGCCCATAATTTTTGTAATGTCTTTGTCTTATTGTTATATCAGGGTGATGGTGGCTTCAGAGAATGAATTTAGAAGTGTTGAATCCTCTTCTTTTTTGGAATAGTTTGAGGATAAGTGTTAGTTTTCTTATATATGTTTGGGAGAAATTCCCTATGAAGCCATCTAATCCTGGACTTTTGTGTGTGTGTGTGTGTGTGTGTGGTTTTCAAATTGTAAATTCAATTTCATTACTAGTGATCAGTCTGTTCAGATTGTCTGTCTATTTCTAATTCAGTCTTTGAAAGTTTAATATTTCTAGGAATTTGTCCATTTCTTTAGGTTGGAATTTGTTGACATATAACTTTGCATAGTGTTCTATGATTTGTTTTGTGTCTCTATGATGACAATAGTTATTTCTCCTCTTTTTTTGTATTTGGCTTATTTGTCTTTAATCTTTTCTTCTTGGTGAGCCTTGTTAAAGATACATCAATTGTGTTTATTTTTACAAGAACAAGTACTTGGTTGGATCTTTTCTATTGTTTTGTTAGTTTCTATTTATTTATTTCCTCTATGATCTTTATTGCATTTATCACTATAAACTTTCCTCATAAAACTGCCTTTGCCACATCCATAGATTTTGGAAAGTTATGTTCACATTTTCATTTACCTCAAAATATTTTCTGATTTCCTCTTTGATTTTGTCATTGACCTATTGGTTATATAAATATCATATGGTTTAGTCTAAATGTGTTTGTATTTCCCCCATTTTTATGTTTGTAATTGATTTCTAGCTTCAGGTCATTGTGTTTTGGACTTTTTTTTTCTTCTTAAATGTGTTAGACTTGTTTTATGGCCTAGCATGTGACCTACCCTGAGGAATGTTCCATGTATACTTGCAACGAATTTGTATTTTGCTGTTTTTAGATAGCATGTTCTTGAGATACTTATTAAGTTGAACTATTTATTGTGTCATTTAAGACCTCTGTTACCTTATTGAATTTCTGTCTGTATGACCTGTCCATTGATTTAAGTGGGGGTGTTAAAGACCCATAATATTCTTGAATTGTTGTCAGTTTCTCCCTTTTTGACTGTTAATATTTACTTTATATATTTCATTACTTCTGTATTGGGTGCATATGTTAATGGGTGTAATATCCTCTTTTGGAATTGACCTCTTTATCATTATATGATGTCTTTCCTTGTCTCTTGATACACATTTTGTTTTAGAGTTTACTTTACATGATATAATTATCCCTCCCCCAACTTTCCTGTCATTCCCATTTGCATGAAATATTTTGTCCATCCTCTCACTTTCAGAGTGAGACTTTATTTCTAAAGTGAGTGTCTTGTAAGTACCACATACATGTGTCTTATTTTTTAAATACAGCCCTCCCATGTCTTTTAATCGAGTCCATTATTTAGATCCTTGATATTTAAAGTAAATATTAACTGATAGGTATGTACTTAAGGTTTAGTTGCTCAGTCGTGTCCAACTCTTGTGACCGCATGGACTGTAGCCCACCAGGGTCCTCATTCTCTAGTCAAGAATACTGGAGTGGGTTGCCATTACCTTCTCCAAAGTATGTACTTGCTACCATTTTATTACTTGTTCTCTGTTGTTTTTTTTTTTTAATAGGTCTTCCCTATTCTTTTTTACACGTATTTCTTTCTTTTCTTGTAATTTGATAATTTTATTTAGCCATGTGCTTTTGTTCCTTCCTCTTGATTTTGTGTATCTGCTGTAGTTTTTTGATTTGTGGTTACCACAGGGTTCATATATGTTGAATGGTAATGAAACCTATTTGTTTCTAAACAAGTGATCATTTATGTTCAAACACATTCTAAACCACCTGTATTTTTTACTCCTTTCCCCCATGCTTTTTCTTTTTGGGGGCATATTTTACATCATCATGTTTATTCCTTTACTGATTGTTGTGGTTATATTAATAAGTTTTTGCCTTTTAATCTTCATACTAGCTTATTTTTTTCATTGATCCACAATCTTAACTATATATTTGCCTTTACTATATATATATATATATATATATATATAGTATATATATATAATTTTTTTTTTACTGTCCTATAAATACTTCTTGTTATAGCCTTTTCTCTTCCACATAGGAAAGGCCCTATAGCATTACATTTAGGGTCTCATTAGTATTCATGAAGTCTTTCAGTTTTTCCTTGTCTTAGAAATTTCTTATTCTCTCTTCTCTTCTACACTTGATCTTAGCCAAAAGGCCGAGAAGTGATCTTCTCTCTTCTATTCTAAATGATCATCTTGTTGGGTAGAGTACCCCAGGTCTTAGGCTTTTCTTCTTATAGCTTTTAACATATATCAGGTCATTTACTTCTGACTTGAAAAATCTGGCAGAAGATCACACTCTTTTCCTCTCTAACTGCCTTTAGAATTATGTCTTTATCTTTAACTTTGCATTTAAATTTTTATATATCAATGTGACTGTTTGCATTCATCTTTTATTTTTTTTTTATTTATTTTTTTTTTTTGCATTCATCTTTTAAATGGTTTTCTTTGGTATACAATTGATTTAAAACTTTTAAAACTTAATTTATTTATTTTAATTGGAGGCTAATTACATTACAGTATTGTGGTGGTTTTTGCTGTACATTGACAGGAATCAGCCACAGGTGTACATATGTTTCCCCTTCCTGAAACCCCCTCCCACCTCCCCCCGCCATTCTTCTGGGTTGTCCCAGTACACTGGCTTTGAGTGTCCTATTTTATGCATCAAATTCGGACTGATCATCTATTTAACATATGGTAATATACATGTTTCAATGCTATTCTCTCAAATCATCCCACCCTCGCCTTCTCCCAAGGAGTCCAAAAGTCTGTTCTTTACATCTGTGTCTCTTTTGTTAGCTCGTATGTTGGGTCGTTGTTACCATGTTTCTAATTTCCATATATATGTGTTAATATACTGTATTGGTGTTTTTCTTTCTGACTCACTTCACTCTGTATAATAGGCCCTAGGTTCATCCACCTCATTAAAACTGACACAAATGTGTTCCTTTTTATGGCTGAGCAATATACCATTGTGTATATGCACCAGAACTTTCTTATCCATGCATCTACCGATGGACATCTAGGTTGCTTCCATATCCTAGCTATTGTAAGCAGTGCTGCAATGAACATTGGGGTACACTTGTCTCTTTCAATTCTGGTTTTCTTGGTATGTATGCCCTGCAGTGGGATTTCTGAGCCATATGGCAGTTCTGTTTCCAGTTTAAAGGAATCTCCACACTGTTCTTCATAGTGGCTGTACTAGTTTGCCTTCCCACCAGGAGTGTAAGAGAGTTCCCTTTTCTCCACTTCACCTCCAGCATTTGACCTGTGGTGTTGGAAAAGACTCTTGGGAGTCCTTTGGACTGCAAGGAGATCCAATAAGTCAATCCTAAAGGAAATCGGTCCTGAATATTCTTTGGAAGGACTGGTACTGAAGCTAAAACTCCAATACTTTGGCCATCCGAGGTGAAGAACTGACTCATTTGAAAAGACCCTGATGCTGGGAAAGATTGAAGATGGGAGGAGAAGGGGACAAAATAGTATGAGTTTGTTGGATGGCATCACTGACTAGATAGACATGCATTTGAGTAAGCTCTGGGAGTTAGTGATGGATTGGGAAGTCTGGCATGCTGCAGTCAATGGGGTTGCAAAGAGTTGGAGATGACTGAGCACCTGAATGGAACTGATTCTGATGGCATGAGATGGTACCTCATTGCAGTCATTTTCATCTGCTATTACTTTCTCCCATTCTGAAGGCTGTCTTTTCAACTTGCTTATAGTTTCCTTTGTTGTGCAAAAGCTTTTAAGTTTAATTAGGTTCCATTTGTTTATTTTTGCTTTTATTTCCATTAGTCTGGGAGGTGGGTCATAGAGGATCCTCCTGTGATTTATGTCAGAGAGTGTTCTGCCAATGTTTTCCTCTAGGAGTTTTATAGTTTCTGGTCTTACATTTAGATCTATAACCCATGTTGAGTATGTTTTTGTGTATGCTGTTAAGAAAGTGTTCTAGTTTCATTCTTTTACAGGTGGTTGACCAGTTTTCCCAGCACCACTTGTTAAAGAGATTGTCTTTCTACATTGCATACTCTTGCCTTCTTTGTCAAAGATAAGGTGACCATAGATGTATGAATTAAACTCTGGGCTTTCTATTTTGTTCCATTGATCTATATTTCTGTCTTTGTGCCAGTACCATACTATCGTCTTGATGATTGTAGCTTTGTGGTATAGTCTAAAGTCAGGCAGGTCTATTTCTCAAGTTCCATTCTTCTTTCTCAAGATTGCTTTGGATATTTGAGGTTTCTTGTGGTTCCATACAAATTGTGAAATTATTTGTTCTAATTTTGTGAAAAATACCATTGACAGCTTGATAAGGATGGCAATAAATAAAATAGACAAACCATTAACCAGACTCAACAATAAAATGTAGAAGAATTAAATCAATAAATGTAGAAATGAAAATGGAGAAATCACAACAGACAATGCAGAAATAAGAAACTACTATCAGCAATAATATGCCAATAAAATGGAAAACTTGGAAAAAATCGATGAATTCTTAGGAAAGTATAACCTTTCAAAACTGACCCAGGAAGAAATAGAAAATCTTAACAGACCCATCCCAAGCATGGAAATCGAAACTGTAATTAGAAATCTTCCAACAAACAAAAGCCCAGGACCAGAAGGCTTCACAGTTGAATTCTACCAAATATTTAGAGAAGAGCTAACACCTATCCGACTCAAACTCTTCCAGCTAATTGCAGAGGAAGGTAAACTCCCAACCTCATTCTATGAGACCACAACCACCCTAATACCAAAATCAGACAAAGACACCACAAAAAAGAAAACTACAGGCCAATATCACTGATGAACATAGATGCAAAAATCCTTAGGAAAATTCTAGCAAAGAGAATCCAACAACATGTTAAAAAGGTCATACATCATGACCAAAGGGGCTTTATCCCAAGGATGCAAGGATTCTTCAATATTTCCAATCAAACAATGTGATACACCACATTAACAAATTGAAAGATAAAAACCATATGATTATCTCAATAGATGCAGAGAAAGCCTTTGAGAAAAATCAACACTCATTTATAATAAAAACTCTCCAGAAAGCTGGCATAAAAGGAACATACCTCAACATAAAAAATCCATCTACAATAAACCCACAGCAAGTATTAACCTCAATGGAAAAAAAACTGAAAACATTTCCTCTAAAGCCAGGAACAAGACACTCTCACCACTACTATTCAATATAATTTTGGACATTTTAGCTACAGCAATCAGAGAAGAAAAAGAAACAAAAGGAATACAGATTGGAAAAGAATAAGTAAAACTCTCACTGTTTGCAGATGACCTGATCCTCTACATAGAAAACTCTAAAGAAAACACCAGAAAATTACTAAGCAATGAGTACAGTAATGTTGCAGGATATAAAATTAATACACAGAAATCCCTTGCATTCCTATACACTATGAGAAAGCAGAAAGAGAAATTAAGGAAACAATCCCATTCACCATTGAAATGAAAATGATAAAATACTTAGGAATGAATTTACCTAAAGAAAAAAAGAGCTATATATTGAAAACTATAAAACACTAATGAAAGAAATCAAAGGTGACACAAATAGATGGAGAAATATATCATATTCATGGATCAAAAGAATCAATATATTGAAAATTAGTATACTACCCAAAGCAATCTATAGATTTAATGATTTAAAACTTTTTATTGGAGTATAGTTAATTTGTGTTAGTTCAGGTATTCAGCAAGGTGATTCAGTTTTATAAACATATATATAGCCCATAGCCAGCCAGGCTCCTCTGTCCATGGGATTCTCCAGGCAAGAATTCTAGAGTGAGTTGCCATGACCTTCTTCCACACTCTTACACCTCCTGCGTTGGCAGGTTGTTTCTTTACCATTAGCACCACATGGGAAGCCATATATAATTTTTTATCCTTTTAGTTTCTTTACGTGTAGTTTGATTATTTTATTTCATTTTGTGATTTTGTTCCTTTCTCTCATTTTTGTGTATCTACTCTAATTTTTTTTATTTGTGGTTACCATATATATATATTCATTATATATATATATTCATTATATATATTCATTATACATATATTCATTATATATATACATATATATTTCATTATTTTTAAGAATTTTTTATTTATATTTTATATTTTATACATTTTTTATTTTTATTATATATCATATATTTATATTTTATATAAAATATATTTTATATATTTTATATTTTGTTATTGTTTTCATTATTTTTAAGAATTCATTATTTTTAAGAATCTTTTCTCACATAGGTTACCACAGAATATTGTATACTGTTCCTTGTGCTATATGGCTACCAAAGGGGACATGTGGAGGGGAGAGACAAATCAGTAGTTTGGAATGAACTACTGTATAAAGATAACCAACAAGGACCTACTACTTATGTTCATCTTTTTGGGAACTCTCTGTGCTTTTTGTATCTTTATAATCTGTTTCCTTCTTCAGGCTTCAGAGGTTTCCAGCCATAACTTCATTAATATATTTTCAGTTCCCTTCTCTCTCTCTTCTCCTTTTTGTACCCTTATAATGTGAATCTTGGTACACCTTTCAAGTGTATTCATTTTTAAATTTTGTTTTCCTTTTGCTCTTCTGATTTTGTGATTTGCATTATTTTGTCTTCCAGATCACTTATGCATTCTTATGTATTTCTGAACCTGATATTAATTCCTTCAGTAAGCTTTTCATTTCAGTTAATGTATTCCTCAGTCTGACTTATTCTTTTTTATATTTTCTAGTTCCTTGTTAACATTCTCATTGTTCATCTTAGTTTCCCTAATTCATTTAGCATTATTATTATCAATGATTTGAATTATTTGCCTTGTTAATTGTTTCTTTTTCTTTCTTTAATTTTTTCCCCTCCAGGGGTCTTCTCTTGCTGTTTCAATTTTGACAAATTCTTCTGTCAATTCATTTTGTTTTACTGTATGAAATTATGTGAAACAGTTACCCATGGTAGTCTTGAAGAGGTGATTTTATGTCGGGGCATCCATACACATTCTGAATGTGCCCAATGGCTATGGTGGAAGAACTGGATTTGATGTGAATATGAGTCATGCCTTTCCTTAAAATGTGCTGGAAGCTGTCACCTTGTTAGCAGGCTGGAGTTGGAGGGACTAGGGTCAGAGCCAGGTGTGAGCTAGAGATTCCCCTCTGCTTAGTGACTTTCACCACCATATCAGGTCCTATCAGCAGTTCCCAACTTGCTGGAGCAGCATTAATGAGGTTTAAGTCCAATCCACCTCATTTTCCTTTCAGTGTTGTACTCTTCCTCCTCCCAACCCCTGCATGTTCAGCCCCAGACTGGAACAGTGCCAGAGTAGGAGCAGCCAATATGGATTTTCAGTAAGGGTCAGGTTGCAAGGTGTGACAGTCTGGTCACTGTCAGAAATTTGAATTGTCCCTGATGGGCTTCCTGTGCAGTCATGAGTAATGGCTGTCTCCTAACTTTCCAGTCATTGCTTAGGGTTTGAGCCACCAAAGTGTCACATACTCGGTTTTTTCCTCAGTTGTGGCCACTCATGCTCCAGTGTAGAACTGCAATGTGAGGCAAATGGTGCTGGAATGTTCGTTCAGCTCAGGCTGGAGTACATGCTGGAGCAGTTCTGAGAAACAAGTGAGGCAGTCCTGTGGTTTTCAATCTGCCCTTTCCACTCTGCTTTGGAAGCAAGAAAGAAGTGTGTACTTTTCACAAGCAGAATCCAAACTTCCACTGACTCCTTGTCATTCCAACCAACCCTCCAATCAGCCAAGGGGTTTGTCTTCTCTTTGCTGGGCCCTAGGGCTTCTGTATTCACTCCCCAGGTCCCAACCTGATCGCTTCTCTTCCTCTATACCCAAACCCACATGTATCTTTTTTTTTCTAAATGAATGTATTTGTTTTAATTAGAGTCTAATTACTTTACAATATTGTAGTGGTTTTTGCCATACATTGACATGAATCAGCCATGGGTGTATATGTGTTCCCCATACTGAACCCCCCTCCCACTTCCCTCACCATCCCATCCCTCAGGGTCATCCCAGTGCACTGGTCCTGAGTGCCCTGTCTCATCCAGTGAACCTGGGCTGATGATCTGTTTCACATATGGTAATATACGTGTTTCAATGCTATTATCTGAAATCATCCCACCCTCTTCTTACAACCTTGATTGTACAGGAGTCTTTCTGCTAGTCTCCAGTTAGTTTTAGTCAGACTTGTTCCACATGTAGGTATATTTTTGATGTGTTTGTGAGGGAAAGTGAGTTCCATATCCTTCTAATCCACTGTCTTGATTTGAGTCCTCACTATAGCTATGTTTTAACATTTTTATTTTTTTTTTACTTTTAATACTAGAGCTTAGTAGTTAATATATCATCATATCACATATTTCAACACATTAAAGTATTTTGAAACTAACTATATTCTTATCTTTACTGTTGTGTTTTACATTTTCATGTTTCATGTTACTAATTAGTGCCCCTATGTTTCAGCTTGAAGAACTCCATTCAGCATTTCTTATTAGGCAGGTTTAGTGGTGATAAATTCCCTCAGCTTTTATTTAGTCAGAAATGTTTACCTTGATTTCATTCTGAGGGTATACTTTGCCAGGTAAAGTATTCTTATTTGGCTGTTTCATTCTTTCAATATTTTGAATGTATCATCCAATTTTCTCCTGACCTGCAAGGTTCTGATAAAAATATACCGTTAGCCTTCTGAGAGTTTCCCTTATGTGAGAGTATTTTCTCTCTTGCTGCATTTAAATTTTCTCTCTTTGACTTCAGATAGTTTTATTATATATTTTGGAGAAAAACATTTTGAATTGAAAATTTGGTGTGACACATTAGTTTCATAAATTTGGATGTCCAAATGTCTCCCCACATTTGGAAAATTCTAAACCATTATCTCTTTCAATAACCTTTGTATTCCTTTCTCGTGGTCTCCTTTTGAGACTTCAGTGATGTGTATATTATTTTTTTTCTGGTGGTGTTCAATAAATTCTGTTCACTTTCTTCTTTTATTTTATTCTTTTTTCTTTGCTTTTCTGTATGGAAAATTTCAACTTATCTGCCTTCTAGATCACTTATTCTTATGTGTGATAAAGTCTGCTACTGAAACTCTCTATTAAATTCCTCATTTCTTCTGTATTCTTCAGCTCCAAAATTCTGATAGGTTCTTTTTTATGTTTTCTGTCTCTGTGTTGAACATATAATTTCATTTTTATTGCTTTTCTGATATCATTAAAATTTTAATCTATGTTCTCTTCTAGTTCTCTGAGCAGCATCTTTAGAACAATTATTTTGAATCTTTGCTGTGAAATTCCTGTAACTCAAATTCTTTGGGGAAAGTTACTTGAATTTAACTGGATTATTTTGATAGAGTCATGTTTCCCTGTTTGTTCATGATCTCAAAAGCCTTGCATAGGTATCTGCACATTTGACAATAAGTTAACCTTTCCAGACTTTATGGAATGATGTTGGTAAGATAAGCTTCTAACCTGTGGGTGGGGGCACACTGGAGTGTAATATCACTATGGGTCTAGTGGTGCAAGAAGCTAAGTGTGGGAGCATATGACAACACTGCCTTTGGGTTCTTTGATATCACTTCTGCTCCACAGCATTGACAATTGTGCCATCCTTGGCACAGTTGGGGGAGGGAGTCTGTATGTTGTTAGCTTCAAGGGCTGTTGGGGTATTCAGGTGTGCACATACTCATTTGGAGGATTAGTAGACGGATTTGGATGCAGACATATATATACTGATGGGGGATAGAGCAGACAACAAGGGCTGGGGTCAACTACATGCTCACTGGTAGATTCAGAGGCCCTGGTATTGGTGTGCTCTCCCATGGCCTTACACTTCTCTCAGTTGTGCACACTGTAATGGTTAGTCACTTGGGGCAGGCTGGAGGCATGCAGGTACACATGTGTAGGAGCTATCTACAGATTGGAGTGGTGGTGTAAGCCAATGACAGTAGGCAGGAACTGATCAAGTCCCAATAATGGGCGTGGGGGCACTGACTATCTATTTGCTCCCCTGTAGCTATACACTCTTTTCTGAGTGTGTACTCTGAAGTAGAAAAGTAGAGTTTGATGATAAACATCAGGTCAGTTGTGTGCAAGTGTATACCTGGAGGGGCTGGCATAGTGGTGGATATTAGCTGGCATGTTCAATGTTTGAAGCTCCAGAAGCCTGAGTTGGCTGTTGGCATGGCTAGTGGGCTCCAACATGGGTGGTGAAGAACTTAGGCATGTGGCATCAGTGAAAGTGAATACCTGTCAGGCAAAAGCTGGCAAAATTTGAAGCAGCTCTGAAGCAGCTCTGCTGCCTGTTGACTTTGTCAATGGCAAAATTTGCTGAGCTTTTCTGCAGAGCAGATCTTTTTAAGCCAGGATTGTATTTGTTCTATGTCTGCTAATAAGCACCCTTGCTTTTCTTCCTTATTTCTAGTCAGCTCTGTAGTCTCAGCTTTGTTCTGATGGGGAGAAACCAAAGCAAGCTTAGTGCCATGCTCAGAAATGCAGAAGTTGGTCACTCATCCTTCTCTTTCTTTCTTGGTGAGAGGAACATTTTCTAGCTTAGAAGTTCCTTTTTGACACTAAATAAAGCTGGCTTTGGGAATGGGATGATGGAGACACAATGAAGCTATCATTTTTCTCTCCTTGTACAATTTTCTGAGTGTTTTTTGTTGTTGCTGTTGTTCCACTGGATTGCTAAAATTGCAGAAGTGGATTGTATTGGTCTCCCAGAGATGATTTTGTTAATGAATCATTGTTCAGTCTTCAATCTTTGTTGGAGTGGGGGTGGGTTGGTGGGAGGCTCAGTTCTCCAACATTGCAGCTTTGTCTCCTACTTTGTATAAAATAATTGTCATTTGGATATTGAGCCAGTGTTGAATACCTGAAATGAATTCCACTTGATGGCGTATTATATCCATACCAACTGGAACTCATTTGCTCAAGTTTTAAATTTCACAACATCTAATTTCACAACATCCATCAGTGTATACTTTTCTTTTTCTCTTTATTACTTTCTTTGTATACTTTCAAAATCAGGGTAATGTTGAACTTATTAGATGAGTTTGGCAGTGTTTCTTCGTTTTCTATTTTTAAGAGTGTTGAATTGGTGTGAATTATTCTTTAAATGATTGGTAAGAAATCATTTGCATTTACATATTTCTGTATCTGCAAATTTCTTAACTCTTGATTTCACATTGACTTTATTAGTTTTAACATTCATGCAATTGGCATTTATTTCTTCCTAATTGAATTATAGTTTGACTGAGACTTCGGATTTTGAGATATCAGTTCATTTCTTCTAAGTTGTCTAATTTGTGACTGTAGAATTATTATGCTGTTATTATCCTTTTGATTCTGTTTCTTTCCCCAAATTGGTCATTTGTTTTTCTCTTTTATCTTTGTCAGTTTTGGTAGGGAGTTATGAATTTTACTGATTTTTTTCATACATTGAAAATGCTCTTTATTGGTTATACATTCAACACTTAGAAGTATTTACATGGCAGGAATACTTTAAGTAATTACTAACCTATTTTTTTTCATGGGTTTTCTCTATTGTCTATCTGTTTTCAATTTTATTGATTTCAGAAGTGAAGTCTCATTTATGGAGTTGAGAGCTTCCTTATTTTCTAATGTATACATTTAATGCTATAAATTTCCCTCTTATCATTGCTTTAAATATATACCACAGATTTTGACGTAGTGTATTTTTCATTTACTTCTATATATTTTTAATCCTTTAATTCTTCCTCTTTGATTCATGGATCACTTAGAAATGTGTTCATTTATTCCCAAGAGTTTGGCATTATCTTTATTTTCATTTTAAAATGATATAAAATATTTTAAGTGATTCTTAACTTCCTTTGCTCTTACATAGCATATTTGACAATTTATAACTTAACTTAAAAATAGCTACTTAAATTTAATCCATGTGAATAAATTGAAATGAGTATATATTTTAATACATATAGTTAATGATAAATAGAAGAAAAGAAAGGGGATGGAGAAGCAATATAGCACAGACAATACATAGAATGGCGCATATAAGTCACAAATATAAAGTTTTATCTTTGCCATCAGATAATTTGGTGAGACTTTTAAAACGTCTGGGCTTTGGTTTACTAATTATCAGATAAACATAATGCCTGCCATATACACCCCAAATGTAAGGGTAAGGTGAATAGATGTAGCAATACTTGAAAAATTAAGACATTATATAAATGTATGGTATTTTTATGCATATTTGGCCACAAAGTCCAGTTTAGAAGTCTACTGGAGTTAATCAGCTTCTTATTGGATGAAGAAAGTGGCACAGTGACAATCACAGAGAAGTGTAAACAGAGCTTCAGGAAATGCTTAGCTTTCCAAAGTCATACAAGGCATTGAAAAGCTCTAATGCATGGCTGGAAAATTCTACATTAATATAAGCACTTGAAAGCTATTGGAGTAAAAGAGATACTATAAAGATGCTAAGAATACATAATGAGAAAAGGGTGCTTTATCCAATAAGTGGTGTTGAAAAAACTAGATGTCCATAAAAATGAATGAAACTAGACTCTTATCTCACTCCATACCAACTCAAAATGGATTAAGGACTTAAATATAAGAGCTGAAACTGTAGAATTTTTAGAAGAAAACAAAAGAAAATCTTCAATATATTGGTATTGGTGATGATTCATTGGCTATGACACCAAAAGCACAAGTAACAATAACAACAAAAAAATAGACAAGTGAGAATATATTAATCTACAAAAATTCAGAAAAGCAAAGGAAAAAATAAAATAAAAAGTCAAACTATGGAATGAGAGAAAACATTTGTAAAGCATCTCTCTACAAAGAGTTCTTATATTACCATATGCAAAATAGATGGCCAGTGCAAGTTCAATGCATGAATCAGGGCACCCAAAGTCAGTGCTCTGGGAAAACCCAGAAGGATAGGATGGGGAGGGAAGGGGGAGGGGGGTTCAGGATGGGAGGACATATGTATACCTGTTGATATGTGGCATCTATGTTGATGTATGTCAGAAAACATCACAATATTATAAGGTAATTACTCTCCAATTAAAAATAAATAATTTAATTTAAAAAGTGCTTGATAAGCTTCATTAAGGCTTGAGTTGTAATGCTGCTGGCCATGATCAATTAAGTGTAAATAAATCAATAATATATATTAAACAAAGAAGTCTTTAAGCAAAATCACATACAACATAAAGTTGTTTTTTTGTAAAGTTGTAAAACTTTTTTTTCCTTTATTTTTATTAGCTGGAGGCTAATTACTTTACAATATTGTAATGGTTTTTGCCATACATTGACATGAATCAGCCATGGATTTACAACATAAGGTTTTATATTGACTGATTGACAAAAATGTTGTGGCCAGAGGCTTGCAAGAACCTAACATTATATTTTCAGTATTCACTAAATTGCTGTCTATTCTGATTTTATAGAATATTAGTACAAAAAATTGACTATATTTAATGATGAAAGACTGTTTTTCCTCTAATATCAGGAACAAAGCAAAGTCATCTGTTTTCACCTTGCTATTCAACAAAGCTAGAACTAGAAATTCTAGTCAGCACAGTAAGACAAGAAAATAAATTAAAGGACACACATATTGGAAAGGAAGAAATTAAACTTGGAGATGGAGATCAATATGACAGGGTAAGAAAATGTGGAACTCATTTCCCCCCATAAACATATCAAAAATACATCTACATGTGGAAATATTCTATTGAAAACTAACTGGAAACTGGTAGAAGGATTCCTGTACAACCAATACTGTAAAAAAAAAAAAAAGAAAAAGATATGTAATTGGGTAGGAAGGGAAGAAGAGTGATTGGACTGGGACCTGTGCCCCTGGGAGGGGACTTAGAAAAAAAGGGAGATTACATGAGCAAACATTCACCCTAGGGAGTGAGTGGTTCAAGCCACAGATTCGGTGCCCCAGTCCTGGGGTCTTATGAGGAGGAGACAAGGCCCTGGACTGACTGGAGGAATGCTGAGACAGATAGAAAGGATGCAAAAGCCTGGACTTCACTCTTGAAGAGTGAGAACAGTGGCTTGTCCTGGGCCAGGAGGATAGAAATTTGCATTAGTGGAGGCTGTGTTTCCCATGACCATCTTGCTGTCCCAGCCCAAACCAGTGGGACTGGCTGAACTCCAGCCCCACTCATTCAATGCCACAGTATATCACTGGATCTTGAGTGACCAGTACTGGGGAAAAACCTTGACAATGGGACACAAAGTAACCCGGACCTGGGGCAGAATTTTGGTTTGCTGACAGCAGCCACTGTTGGCACTGATTCAAGTGGTGCCACAGAAAAATCCCAGATTTCTGATGGCAGCTGTTCTGTCACAGCTCACACCCTGATACAACAGAGAAAGCACATAGGTCCTGTCTTACTTATGGTTCCATACTGGAAAGGAGTGACATTGTCTAAAGACAGTGATCAGTTGTAAGAGGCAAAAAGGTCTTGATCCCATGCAGGGCAGAGAAGTTTGCTCTAGTGGCTCTTGGGTTTCCCATGGCTGACTTTCTATGTGCCCCAGCTCAAGCCAAATGAACACTCTGGCCCTGCTTAGTCCACATCATAGCACATCATTGGACCGGGGGGCCAGGGCTGGGGAAAAAACTGTGGGCTGTGTCTAAGCAGAACTGCAGACACCTACACAGCCAGTGCACCAGACATCTGCATACACACAGGCCCCACATGTTTTAGCACTTTCCTCCTCTGTGACAAAGGTCCTGATGAGGGAAGAAGGGAAAACACACACTTAAAGGTAGCAGAGCTATTGTAACCAAGAACTAGGGGAAATAAACTGATGTAAGAACAGATGATTTTATCAAGGAATGAGAAAATATGAAAAAGATGCAGTCTAAAAAAACACATGAGAAGGAATGAAGAGCAGATTAAGTGATAGATAAAAATGCATAACCAATCTAGAAGAATAGTAGAAATCACCTAATCAAAGCAGTAGAAAGAAAAACACAACTAGGAAAAAAAAAAAAAAAAAGCAACTGGAAAGATCTCTGAAATAACATGAAGTGCTCCAATATTCACGTTATTGGAGTTCCAGAACAGAGAGGTGGGTCAAAAAACTATTTGAAAAATTTATGACTGAAACCTCCAAACCTAAAGAAGAACACAGATATCCAGGAACAGTAATAAAGAGAGCCCCAAACAAGATGAACCCAAACAGCCCCACACCAAGACATATCATAATTAAAATGACAAAATGTTAATTATGTGTATTGTGGTAGCAGTATACATATGAAAAAAAAATCAGATACTAAAACAAAGTTTATAATGAAGCAAAAATAAGGTGATTATTTGATGATACAAGAATCAATAAAAAAGGCTGAAACATGCATAACCATATGCATGTGTGTGTTTATATATAATTATACACGTGTGTGTGTGTGTGTATATATATATTATATATACATATATATATATATATATATATATATAATTATATCAAGCACTTTTTACAAACACAACAGTATGAAACTAGAAATCAGCTACAGAAATAAAAAAAAACAGGATAGGAACAAACATATGGAGATTAAATGGCATGAAACTAAAAATCTAATGGATCAATCAAGGAATCAAGAGGAAAATTAGAAGATACTTTGAGACAAATGACAATGGAAACACAACACTCCAAAATCTATGAGATGCAACAAAAGCTGTTCTATGAGTGGTTTATACCAACACAAGCTTTCCTCAGGAAACAAAAACAAAAAGACTTCAAATAAACTACCTAATCTACCTGCTAAAAAAATTAGAAAAAATAAAAACAAAGCCCAAGTAAATAGAAAGGGAGAAATAATAAGGATCAGAAAGGATCAATAGAGATGAAAAGGATAATAGGAGGATAAAAAGGAGATCAAAGGATAATAGAGATCAAAAAATAGAAAACAAAAACAAACAAACTTGACTCACAATGAAGAAAAGAGAGGACCCAAATAAACAAAATAAGAAGTGAAAGAGGAGAAATAATGAACAGCTATTACAGAGATACAAAAAAACTATAAGAGAATATTATGAATACCTTCATACCAACAAATAAGACGACCTAAAAGAAATGGACAAATTTCTGGAAATATACAGCTTGCAAAGACTGGGTTAAGAAGAAACCAATCATTTGAATAGATTGACCACAAGTATGGAAATAGAATATCTAATAAATAGTTTCCCAGCACAGAAAAGTCCAGGACTGGATGGCTTCACAGGGGATTTCTACCAAACATATAAAGAAGAAGTAATGCCTAACCTTCACAAACTATTCCAAAAAACTGAAGAGGACAGAAAAATCCCAAAATCATTCTACAAGGCTACCATTACCTGAATACCCAAACCAAAGGCAATATTAAAAAAAAAAATAGCAGGTAAATATATCTGATAAATATAGATGCAAAATTCCTCAGCAAAATTTTAGCAAACTGAGTCCAAGAATACATAAAAAGTATCATACCATGATCAAACTGAATATGTTCCAAGGTCACAGGGATAGTTCAGTTCTTGCAAATCAATAAATGTGATGTACTACCTTAATGAAAGGAAAGATAAAAACCACATGATAATCTCAAGAGACACAGAAAAAGCATTTGACAAAATTCAACATCCATTCATGATAAAATCTCTTACCATAGTGGGTACAGAAGGAATATATCTCAATATAATAAAGGCCATTCATGACAAACCAACAGCTAACATTTTACACAACAGTGAAAAGCTGAAAATTTTCCCCTTAAATTTAGAAACAAGACCAGCATGCCTACTCTCACCACTTCTATTTAACATAGTATTGGAGGTCCTAGTCACAGCAATCAGTCAAGAAAAAGAAATAAATGGCATCCAAATTGGAAGAGAAGAATCAGTAACTATTTACAAATGACATGATGCATTATGTAGGAAATCTTGAAGTTTCCACACACAATCATTACAACTAATAAATGAACTCAGTAAAGTTGCAAGATACAAGATTCATACATAGAAAACTATTACTTTCTATATGCTATTAATGAAATAGCAGAAAGAAAATGTTTTTAAAAATCCCATTTAATATCACAACAGAACAAAATATCTGTGAATTAACTTAACCAAGAAGGTAAAAGACCTATACTCTGAAAACTATAAACTATTCATAAAGGAAATTGAAGGTGATACAAAGTAGTTGAAGGATGTCCTTGTATTAGAAGAATTAATATTGTTAAAATGGCTATACTACCCAAAGCAAATCTACATATGCAATGCAATCCCTATGAAAATACCCATGACATTATTCACAGAACTAGAATAGTGGAAAGTTCGGACAAAACATGATCGACTAGAGAAGGGAATGGCAAACCACTTCAGTATTCTTGTCTCAAGAAGCCCATGAACAGTATGAAAAGGCAAAAAGATCTGACACTGAAAGATGAACTCCCCAGGTCGGTAGGCATCCAATATGCTACTGGAGAAGAGAAGAGAAATAACTCCAAAAAGAATGAAGAGACAGAGCCAAAGCAAAAACAGCACCCACTTGTGGATATGACTCGTGATGGAAGTAAAGTCTGATGCCATAAAGAACAATATTGCATAGGAATCTGGAATGTTAGGTCCATGAATCAAGGTAAATAAAAGTGGTCAAACAGGAGGTGGCAAGAGTGAACATTGACATTTTTGGAATCAGTGAACTAAAATGGACTGGAATGGGTGAATTTAATTCAGATGACCAGCCTACTAATATCTACTAATGTGGTTAAGGCTCCCTTAGAAGAAATGGAGTAGCCCTCATAGTCAACAAAAGAGTCTGAAATGCAGTCCTTGGGTGCAATATAAAAAATGACAGAACGATCTCTGTTCGTTTCCAAGGCAAACCACTCCATATCACAGTAATCCAAGTCTATGCCCCAACTACTAATGCCAAAGAAGCTGAGGTTGAGTGGCTCTATGAAGACCTACAAGACCTAGAAATAATGTGAAAAAAAGATGTCCTTTTCATCAGAGGGGACTGAAATGCAGAGATAGGAAGTCAAGAGATACCTGGAGTAACAGGCCAGTTTGGCCTTGGCATACAAAATGAAGCAGGGAAAAGTCAAACAGAATTTTGTGAAGAGAACTCACTGGTCATAGCAAACACCCTCTTCCAACAACACAAGAGATGACCCTACACATGCACATCACCAGCTGGTCAATACCAAAATCAGATTGATTATATTCTTTTCAGCCAAAGATGGAGAATCTCTATACAGTCAGCAAAAGCAAGACTGGGAGCTGACTATGGCTGATATCATGAGGTCCTTATTGCAAAATTCAGACTTACATTGAAGAAAGTAGGGAAAACCACTAGACCATTCAGTTATCTAAATCAAATCCCTTATGATTATACAGTGGAAATAACAAATAGATTCAAGGGATTCGATCTGATAGGCAGAGTGTCTGAAGAACTATGGAATGAGGTCCATGACATTGTACAGGAGGCAGTGATCAAAATCATCTCCCAAAAAAGAAAGGCAAAAAGGCACAATAATTGTCTGAAGAGGCCTTACAAAGAGTTGAGGAAAAATATACCCATCTGAATGCACAGTTCCAAAGTATAGCAAGGAGAGATAAAAAGAACTTCCTCAGTGGTCACTGCAAAGAAATAGAGGAAAACTAGCAATGGGAATGGGGAAGACTAGCCATCTCTTCAAGAAGAATAGAGATACCAAGGGAACATTGCATGCAAAGATGAGCACAATAAAGAACAGAAATGATATGGATCTAACAGAAGCAGGAAATATTAAGAAGATGTGGCAAGAAAACACAGAAGAACTATACAAAAAATATCTTAATTACCCAGATATCCCCAATGGTGTGATCATTCACCTAGAGTCAGACATCCTGGAACACAAAGCTAAGTAGGTCCTAGGAAGCATCATTATGAACAAATATAGTGGAGGTAATGGAATTCCCGTTGAGTCATTTCAAATCCCACAATTGCATGCACCTCACACTCTACCAAAGTAATGCTGAAAATTCCCCGAGTGAGAATTTAACAGTACATGAACCAAGAACTTCCAGATGTTCAAGCTGGATTTAGAAAAGACAGAGACCAGGGATCAAATTGCCAGCATCTGCTGGATTATAGAAAAAGCAAAAGAGTTCCAGAAAAAACATCTACTTCAGCTTTACTGACTATGCCAAAGCCTTTGACTCTGTGGATGATAAGTGAATGTGGAAAATTCTTAGAGGTGGATACACCAAACCACCTGACCTGCCTCCTGAGAAATCTGTATGTAGGTCGTGAAACAACAGTTAGAATCAGACATGGGACAATAGACTGACTCCAAATTGGGAAAGGAGCGACTTAAGGCTGTATATCGGCACGCTGCTTATTTAACTTATGTGCAGAGTATATCATGCGAAATTCCAGGCCTGATGAAGCACAAGCTGGAATCAAGATTGCCAGAAGAAATAGCAATAACCTCAGATATGCAGAAGACAGCAGCCTTATGGCAGAATGGGAAGAGGAACTAAAGAGCCTCATGATCAAAGTTTAAGAGCGGAAAAGTTGTTTTAAAACTCAACATTCAAAAAACTAAGATCATGACATCTGGTCCCATCACTTCATGGAAAATAGATGGAGAAACAATGGAAACAGTGATAGACTTTATTTTTTATTTTTTTAGTTTTCTGAATGTTGAGTTTTTTTTTTTCCCATTTAGTTTTATTAGTTGGAGGCTAATTACTTTACAATATTGTAGTGGCTTTTGCCTTTATTTTCATGGACTTCAAAATCACTGCAGATGGTGACTCCAGCCATGAAATTAAAAGACGATTATTCCTTGGAAGAAAAGCTATGACAAACCTAGACAGCATATCAAAAAGCAGACATTATTTTGCTGACATAGGTCCATCTAGTGAAAGCTATGGTTTTTCCAGTAGTCATGTATGAATGTGAGAGTTGGACTATAAAGAAAGCTGAAAAAAGAAAGAAAGAAAGAAAGAAAACTGAGTGCCAAAGAACTGATGCTTTTGAACTGTTGTGTTTGAGAAGACTCTTGAGAGTCCCTTGTACTGCAAGGAGATCAAACCAGTCCATCCTAAAGGAAATCAGTACTGAATTTTCATTGGAAGGACTGATGCTGAAGCTGAAACTCCAATTCTTTGGCCACCTGATGCAAAGAACTGACTCATTGGGAAATAACCTGATGCTGGGAAAGATTGAAGTCAGGAGGAGAAGGGGATGACAGAAGATGAAATAGTATGGCATGACTGACTCGAAGGACATGAGTTTGAGCAAGCTCCAGGAGTTGGTGATGGACAGGGAAGCCTGGAGTGCTGCAGCCCATGGGGTTGCAAAGAGATGAACACAACTGAGCTACTGAACTGAACTGAACTGAACTGAACTGAGAACAAATCATCTTAAAATTTATATGAAACCACAAAAGATTGAGAATATTCAATGCTATCTTGGAAAGAAAAAAAAAAAAGATGAAAGCTGGAATTATCACTTTCCCTAAATTCAGAATATATCACAAAGCTACAGTAATAAAAAAAAAAAAAAAAAAGCATGGTAATGGCACAAAAATAGAATAGACCAATGGAACAAAATAGAGAAACCAGAAATAAACACAAGTACCTATGGCCAATTAATCTATGCTAGGTGTGCCAAGAATACACAGGGGAAAATAGACATTCTCTTCAAGAAGTTGTCCTAGAGAAAATTAGACAGCTAAATATAAAGCAATGAGGTTAGAACATTACCTGACATGAAATACAAAATAAACTCAAAATGGATTAAATAGTTAAAAGTAAAACCTGAGGGAGGAGCCAAGATGGCGGAGGAGTAGGACAGGGAGACCACTTTCTCTCCTACAAATTCATCAAAAGAATAACTGAATGCAGAGCAAACCTCACAAAACAACTTCTGATCGCTAGCTGAGGTCATCAGGCGCCCAGAAAAGCAGACCATTGTCTTCGAAAGCAGGTAGGACAAAATATAAAAGATAAAAAGTGAGACAAAAGAGCTAAGGACGGAGACCCGTCCCGGGAAGGGAGTCTTAGGCGGCCTTGCTTGGGCTAGGGTCCGGGCCTGAGTGCCCTGAGGACAATCGGAGGGAACTTCTGTGAGGTGCCAACTTGAACTGTGGGAGACCAAAAGAGAGAAAATTAACCTGCCGGAACACACTGCCGGCCGTTCACAGAACAAAGGGACGGAGAAAGTCCCAAGAAGAGGTGGCAGGCTGCGGACCCGCCCAGCCCCGCCGGAGGCAGGAGGCAGGGGGGAGGGGAAGGTCGCGGCGAGACACAGGGCGCAGGCACCCGACCGGCGCGGGCGGGGACTGGGGCTGGGGACGCAGAGGGCGGAAGGCGCGCGCACCCGACTGGCGCCAGCGGAAACTGAGACTGGGTCCGCGGAAGGGAGTGAGTGCGCCACACCTGGGGATAGTGCGCCCATCAAGCCCCTCGCTGCCTGGACCGCTCTGACGGGGAAGGCACAGAGAGCAGGCGCAGCTTTTCCTTCCGCGCTTTTGTGTAACACCAAAGGGCTGGAACCTAGCGCAGCGCGGGGCGCGCTCCATATAGAACAGCCGGGAGCCTGAGCAGCGCAGACGGAGAAAGCAGCGTCAGCCCATCCCGGCAGCGCCAGCCCGCCCCCGCAGGGCCAGCCCCTCCCCGGAGCGTCAGCCCCGCCCCGCAGCGCCAGCCCATCCCCGCAGCGTCAGCCCCTCCCAGCAGCGCAACGGAACTAGCTAACTGAATAAGAGTCCACCTCCGCCCGCCTGTGTCAGGGCGGAAATGAGGCTCTGAAGAGACCGGCAAACAGAAGCCAAATAAACAAAGGGAACCGCTTCAGAAGGGACTGGTGCAACAGATTAAAATCCCTGTAGAAAACACCGACTTCACGGAAGGGCCCTGTAGATATCGAGAAGTGTAAGCTGGAACGAGGAGCTATCTGAAACTGAGCCGAACCCACACTGACCGCAACAGCTCCAGAGAAACTCCTAGATATATTTTTACTTTTTTTTTTTCTAAGTAAGGAAAAAAAAAAAAAATTTTTTTTCTTTTTATATTTTTTCTTTTTTATTTTTTCTCTTTTATTTTCCTTTAAAATTCCCTATTACTCCCCCATTACTCCTTAACTTTCATTTTCATAGATTTTTACGATTTTTTTAATTAGGGGGAAAAAATTTTTTTTTTTCTTCTTTCTTTCTTTTTTTTTTTGTTTTTTTTTCTTTTTTTTCTTTTTCTTCTTTTTTCTTCTTTTTTTTCCTTTCCGTTTTCTCTTTTATTTTCTATTTTTCTTTTTCTCTTATTTCTTTTAAAGTCCTCTAGAACTCCTCTACTACTCTTCATTTTCATTTTCACTACACTATAACCTTACCAAAAAAAAAAAAAAAAAGAGAAGCCCTATCTTTAAACCGAAGATTATTCTCTCCCAATCTTGACTCTCTGTTTTCTACCTCAGAACACCTCTATTTCCTCCTTTCCCCTTCTCTTCCCAATCCAATTCTGTGAATCCTTGTAGGTGTCTGCGATACGGAGAACACTCTGGGAACAGACAGCTGCGTAGATCTGTCTCTCTCCTCTTGAGTCCCCGTTTTTCTCCTCCTGCTCATCTCTATCTCCATCCTCCCTTTTCTCCTGTTCATGTAACTCTGTGAACCTCTCTGGGTGTCCCTAACAGGGGAGAATCTTTTCGCCATTAACCTAGAAGTTTTATTATCAGTGCTGTATAGTTGGAGAAGTCCTGAGACTACAGGAAGAATAAAACTGAAATCCAGAGGCAGGAAACTTAATCCCAAAACCTGAGAACACCAGAAAACTCCTGACTACATGGAACTTTAAGCAATAAGTGACCGTCCAAAAGCCTCCATACCTACACTGAAACCAACCACCACCCAAGAGCCAGTAAGTTTTAGAGCAAGACATACCACGCAAATTCTCCAGCAACACAGAAACATAGCCCCGAATGTCAACATACAGGCTGCCCAAGGTGACACCTAACACATAGACCCATCTCAAAACTCATTACTGGGCACTCCATTGCTCTCCAAAAAGACGAAATCAAGTTCCACGCACCAGTACACTGACGCAAGCTTCCCTAACCGGGAAACCTTGACAAGCCAATCGTCTAACCCCACCCACTGGGTAAATCCTCCACAATAAAAAGGAACCACAGACCTCCAGAATACAGAAAGTCCACTCCAGACACAGCAATCTAAGCAAGATGAAAAGGCAAAGAAATACCCAACAGGTAAAGGAACATGAAAAATGCCCACCAAGTCAAACAAAAGAGGAGGAGATAGGGAACCTACCTGAAAAAGAATTTAGAATAATGATAATAAAAATGATCCAAAATCTTGAAAACAAAATGGAGTTACAGATAAATAGCCTGGAGACAAAGATTGAAAAGACACAAGAATTGTTTAATAAAGACCTAGAAGAAATAAAAAAGAGTCAATTAAAAATGAACAATGCAATGAATGAGATCAAAAACACTCTGGAGGGAACCAAGAGTAGAATAATGGAGACAGAAGATAGGATAAGTGAGGTAGAAGATAAAATGCTAGAAATAAATGAAGCAGAGAGGAAAAAAGAAAAAAGGATCAAAAGAAATGAGGACAACCTCAGGGACCTCTGGGACACTGTGAAACGCCCCAACATTCGAATCATAGGAGTTCCAGAAGAAGAAGACAAAAAGAAAGGCCATGAGAAAATACTCGAGGAGATAATAGCTGAAAACTTCCCTAAAATGGGGAAGGAAATAGCCACTCAAGTCCAAGAAACCCAGAGAGTCCCAAACAGGATAAACCCAAGGCGAAACACCCCAAGACACATATTAATCAAACTAACAAAGATCAAACACAAAGAACAAATATTAAAAGCAGCAAGGGAAAAACAACAAATAACACACAAAGGGATTCCCATAAGGATACCAGCTGATCTATCAATAGAAACCCTCCAGGCCAGAAGGGAATGGCAGGACGTCCTGAAAGTAATGAAAGAGAATAACCTACAACCTAGATTACTGTATCCAGCAAGGATCTCATTCAGATATGAAGGAGAACTCAAAAGCTTTACAGATAAGCAAAAGCTGAGAGAATTCAGCAGCACCAAACCAGCTCTTCAACAAATGCTAAAGGATCTTCTCTAGACAGGAAATGCAGAAAGGTTGTATAAATGTGAACCCAAAACAACAAAGTAAGTGGCAACGGGACCACACCTATCAATAATTACCTTAAATGTAAATGGGTTGAATGCCCCAACCAAAAGACAAAGATTGGCTGACTGGATACAAAAACAAGACCCCCATATATGCTGTCTACAAGAGACCCACCTCAAAACAAGAGACACATACAGACTAAAAGTGAAGGGCTGGAAAAAAATATTTCATGCAAATGGAGACCAAAAGAAAGCAGGAGTCGCAATACTCATATCAGATAAAATAGACTTTCAAATAAAAGCTGTGAAAAGAGACAAAGAAGGACACTACATAATGATCAAAGGATCAATCCAAGAAGAAGATATAACAATTATAAATATATATGCACCCAACATAGGAGCACCGCAATATGTACGGCAAACACTAACGAGTATGAAAGAGGAAATTAATAGTAACACAATAATAGTGGGAGACTTTAATACCACACTCACAACTATGGATAGATCAACTAAACAGAAAATTAACAAGGAAACACAAACTTTAAATGACACAATGGACCAGCTAGACCTAATTGATATCTATAGGACATTTCACCCCAAAACAATCAACTACACCTTTTTCTCAAGTGCACGCGGAACCTTCTCCAGAAGAGATCACATCCTGGGCCATAAATCTAGTCTTGGAACATTCAAAAAAATTGAAATCATTCCAGTCATCTTTTCTGACCACAGTGCAGTAAGATTAGATCTCAATTACAGGAAAAAAAAATTGTTAAAAATTCAAACACCTGGAGGCTAAATAACACGCTTCTGAATAACCAACAAATCATAGAAGAAATCAAAAAAGAAATCAAAATATGTATAGAAATGAATGAAAATGAAAACACAACAACCCAAAACCTATGGGACACTGTAAAAGCAGTGCTAAGGGGAAGGTTCATAGCATTACAGGCTTACATCAAGAAACAAGAAAAAAGCCAAATAAATAACCTAACTCTACACCTAAAGCAATTAGAGAAGGAAGAAATGAGGAACCCCAGGGTTAGCAGAAGGAAAGAAATCTTAAAAATTAAGGCAGAAATAAATGCAATAGAAACTAAAGAGACCATAGCAAAAATCAACAAAGCTAAAAGCTGGTTTTTTGAAAAAATAAACAAAATTGACAAACCATTAGCAAGACTCATTAAGAAACAAAGAGAGAAGAACCAAATTAACAAAATTAGAAATGAAAATGGAGAGATCACAACAGACAACACTGAAATACAAAGGATCATAAGAGACTACTACCAGCAGCTCTATGCCAATAAAATGGACAACTTGGATGAAATGGACAAATTCTTAGAAAAGTATAACTTTCCAAAACTGAACCAGGAAGAAATAGAAGATCTTAACAGACCCATCACAGGCAAGGAAATCGAAACTGTAATAAAAAATCTTCGAGCAAACAAAAGCCCAGGACCAGATGGCTTCACAGCTGAATTCTACCAAAAATTTAGAGAAGAGCTAACACCTACCTTACTCAAACTCTTCCAGAAAATTGCAGAAGAAGGTAAACTTCCAAACTCATTCTATGAGGCCACCATCACCCTAATTCCAAAACCTGACAAAGATGCCACAAAAAAAGAAAACTACAGGCCAATATCACTGATGAACATAGATGCAAAAATCCTTAACAAAATTCTAGCTAACAGAATCCAACAACATATTAAAAAAATCATACACCACGACCAAGTGGGCTTTATCCCAGGAATGCAAGGATTCTTCAATATCCGCAAATCAATCAATGTAATACACCACATTAACAAATTGAAAGATAAAAACCATATGATTATCTCAATAGATGCAGAGAAAGCCTTTGACAAAATTCAACACTCATTTATGATTAAAACTCTCCAAAAAGCAGGAATAGAAGGAACATACCTCAACATAATAAAAGCTATATATGACAAACCCACAGCAAGCATCACCCTCAATGGTGAAAAATTGAAAGCATTTCCCCTGAAATCAGGAACAAGACAAGGGTGCCCACTCTCACCACTACTGTTCAACATAGTGTTGGAAGTTTTGGCCACAGCAATCAGAGCAGAAAAAGAAGTAAAAGGAATCCAGATAGGAAAAGAAGAAGTGAAACTCTCACTGTTTGCAGATGACATGATCCTCTATATAGAAAACCCTAAAGACTCTACCAGAAAATTACTAGAGCTAATCAATGAATATAGTAAAGTTGCAGGATATAAAATTAACACACAGAAATCCCTTGCATTCCTATATACTAACAATGAAAAAACAGAAAGAGAAATTAAGGAAACAATACCATTCACCATTGCAACAAAAAGAATAAAATACTTAGGAGTATATCTACCTAAAGAAACAAAAGACCTATACATAGAAAACTATAAAACACTGATGAAAGAAATCAAAGAGGACACAAACAGATGGAGAAACATACCGTGTTCATGGATTGGAAGAATCAATTTTGTCAAAATGGCTATTCTACCCAAAGCAATCTATAGATTCAATGCAATCCCTATCAAGCTACCAACGGTATTTTTCACAGAACTAGACCAAATAATTTCACAATTTGTATGGAAATACAAAAAACCTCGAATAGCCAAAGTAATCTTGAGAAAGAAGAATGGAACTGGAGGAATCAACCTGCCTGACTTCAGACTCTACTACAAAGCCACAGTCATCAAGACAGTGTGGTACTGGCACAAAGACAGAAATATAGACCAATGGAACAGAATAGAAAGCCCAGAGATAAATCCACGAACCTATGGACACCTTATCTTTGACAAAGGAGGCAAGGATATACAATGGAAAAAAGACAACCTCTTTAACAAGTGGTGCTGGGAAAACTGGTCAACCACTTGGAAAAGAATGAAACTACAACACTTTCTAACACCATACACAAAAATAAACTCAAAATGGATTAAAGATCTAAATGTAAGACCAGAAACTATAAAACTCCTAGAGGAGAACATAGGCAAAACACTCTCCGACATAAATCACAGCAAGATCCTCTATGACCCACCTCTGAGAATATTGGAAATAAAAGCAAAACTAAACAAATGGGATCTAATGAAACTTAAAAGCTTTTGCACTACAAAAGAAACTATAAGTAAGGTGAAAAGACAGCCGTCAGATTGGGAGAAAATAATAGCAAATGAAGAAACAGACAAAGGATTAATCTCAAAAATATACAAGCAACTCCTGCAGCTCAATTCCAGAAAAATAAATGACCCAATCAAAAAATGGGCCAGAGAACTAAACAGACATTTCTCCAAAGAAGACATACAGATGGCTAACAAACACATGAAAAGATGCTCAACATCACTCATTATTAGAGAAATGCAAATCAAAACCACAATGAGGTACCATTACACACCAGTCAGGATGGCTGCTATCCAAAAGTCTACAAGCAATAAATGCTGGAGAGGCTGTGGAGAAAAGGGAACCCTCTTACACTGTTGGTGGGAATGCAAACTAGTACAGCCACTATGGAAAACAGTGTGGAGATTCCTTAAGAAACTGGAAATAGAACTGCCATATGACCCAGCAATACCACTTCTGGGCATACACACTGAGGAAACCAGATCTGAAAGAGACACGTGCACCCCAATGTTCATCGCAGCACTGTTTATAATAGCCAGGACATGGAAGCAACCTAGATGCCCATCAGCAGATGAATGGATAAGGAAGCTGTGGTACATATACACCATGGAATTTTACTCAGCCGTCAAAAAGAATTCATTTGAACCAGTCCTAATGAGATGGATGAAACTGGAGCCCCTTATACAGAGTGAAGTAAGCCAGAAAGATAAAGAACATTACAGCATACTAACGCATATATATATGGAATTTAGAAAGATGGTAACGATAACCCTATATGCAAAACAGAAAAAGAGACACAGAAATACAGAACAGACTTTTGAACTCTGTGGGAGAAGGTGAGGGTGGGATGTTTCAAAAGAACAGCATGTATTAACTATCTATGGTGAAACAGATCACCAGCCCAGGTGGGATGCATGAGACAAGTGCTTGGGCCTGGTGCACTGGGAAGACCCAGAGGAATCGGGTGGAGAGGGAGATGGGAGGGGGGATCGGGATGGGGAATAAGTGTAAATCTATGGCTGATTCATATCAATGTATGACAAAACCCACTGAAATGTTGTGAAGTAATTAGCCTCCAACTAATAAAAAAATTAAAAAAAAAAAAGAAGTAAATTAGAAAAAAAAAAAAAAAGTAAAACCTGAAATAATAAAACTCCTAGAAGAGAACATAAGCAGAATATTGGAGTGGGATTCCAATATTTTTTTACACATACCTCCTAAGGAAAAAGAAATAAAAGCAAAATAAACAAATGGGACATAATTAAATTTAAGCTTTTGTACAACAACAACAGCAACAACAATAAGAACAGAGACAAATGAAAAGACAATCTATGGAATGGGAGGAATTATTTGCAAATTTTGTGACTGAAAAAGAGTTAATATCCAAAATATTTAAACAACTCATAAAAATCAATAACAAGCAAGCAAAATACCAAGCAACCCGATCAAAAATTAGGCAGAAGATCCAAATAGAGCTTTTTTGTTTTTTGTTTTTTTTTTTTGGTTTTTTCCCAAAGAAGTCATACAGAGCTAATGGTCACATAAAAAAGATGTTCAACATTGCTACTATGAGAGACATGCTAATTAAACTACAATGAGATATCATCTTATACCTGTCAGAATAGTATCACCAAAAATTCTACAATAAAAATTGTAGATAAGTATTTGGAGAAAGAAATGGAATCCCACTCCAATATTCTTGGCTGAAAAATTTCATGGACAAAGGAGCCTGGCAGACTACAGTCCGTGAGGTCACAGAGAGTCATATATGGCTGAGTGACTAACACAAACATATCTGGAGAAAAGAGAACCCTTTTATACTATTGATGAGAATGTAACTTCGTGCAGCCACTATGGGAAACAGAATGGAGGTTCCTCAAAAACCGAAGTACAGAAATTCCATATAATTCAGCATTTCCACTCCTGGATATATATCCAGAAAAAAATGAAAACACTAATATTTTGAAAAGACATGCACTCCAAGTTCATAGCAGCATCTGTATTGTGGCCAGACAAAGAAAGCACCTCAAATACCCATGGACAGCAAATTCAAAATATATATATATATATGATTATATATGTACAATGGAATATTACTTAGACAAAAAAAGACATTGATTCTCCCATTTGCAGCAATGTGGATGAACCTAGAAAATATAATTAGTTAGACAGTGAAAAGTGTTAGTCATGCAGTCATAGCCAGCTCTTTGCAACCCGATGGACTGTAGCCCACCAGGCTCTTCTGTCCATGGAATTCTCCAGGCAAGAATACTGGAGTGGGTAGCCAGCCATTCCCTTCTCTGGGGGATCTTTCCAACCCAGCAATTGAACCCAGGTCTCCTGCATTGCAGATAGATTCATTACCATCTGAGTCATCAGGGAAGACAGTGAAAGAAAAATACGATATGACATTACATATATGTGACATGAGGCTCTGAAGAGACCGGCAAACAGAAGCGAAATAAACAAAGGGAACCGCTTCAGAAGGGACCGGTGCAACAGATTAAAATCCCTGTAGAAAACACCAACTACACTGGAAGGGGCCTGAAGATATCGAGAAGTGTAAGCTG
Source organism: Cervus elaphus (assembly GCF_910594005.1). Lineage (NCBI taxonomy): Eukaryota > Metazoa > Chordata > Mammalia > Artiodactyla > Cervidae > Cervus > Cervus elaphus. The sequence continues at coordinate 127,591,532 of NC_057848.1, forward strand.
GAATGAGGAGCTATCTGAAACTGAGCCAAACCCACACTGACCACAACCGCTCCAGAGAAATTCCTAGATATATTTTTACTTTTTTTCTTTTTTTAAGTAAGAAAAAAAATTTTTTTATTTTTAATTTTTTAAAATTTTTTTCTCTTTTATTTTCCTTTAAAATTCCCTATTACTCCCCCATTACTCCTTAACTTTCATTTTCATAGATTTTTATGATTTTTTTAATTAGGGAAAAAAATTTTTTTCTTCTTTCTTTCTTTTCTTTTCTTGTTTTTTTTTCTTTTTCTCTTCTATTTTCTATTTTTCTTTTTATCTTATTTCTTTTAAAGTCCTCTAGTACTCCTCTACTACTCCTTAATTTTCATTTTCAATACACTATAACCTTACAAAAAAAAAAAAGAAGAGAAGCCCTATTTTTAAACCGAACTTCATATATATTTCTAAAATTTTTTGTGTGTGTTTTGGTTTTTGTTTTTAATATAGTATTTTTAAGAGTCTAACCACTACTCTAGATTTTTAATGTTTGTTTTTCAGTATATGATATAAATTGTGAACATTTAAGAATCCAATATTCAGTTCTCATTTTTATTCAGGAGTGTGTTGATTATTCTCTCCCAATCTTGACTCTCTGTTTTCTACCTCAGAACACCTCTATTTCCTCCTTTCCCCTTCTCTTCCCAATCCAATTCTGTGAATCTTTGTGGGTGTTTGGGCTACGGAGAACATTCTGGGAACAGACAACTGTGTAGATCTGTCTCTCTCCTCTTGAGCCCCCCTTTTTCTCCTCCTGCTCATCTCTATCTCCCTCCTCCCTCTCCTCTTCTTCATGTAACTCTGTGAACCTCTCTGGGTGTCCCTCACGGGGGAGAATCTTTTCACCATTAACCTAGAAGTTTTATTATCAGTGCTGTATAGTTGAAGAAGTCCTGAGATTACAGGAAGAATAAAACTGAAATCCAAAGGCGGGAGACTTAAGCCCAAAACCTGAGAACACCAGAAAACTCCTGACTACATGGAACTTTAAGTAATAAATGAACATCCAAAAGCCTCCATGCCTACACTGAAACCAACCACCACCCAAGAGCCAATAAGTTTTAGAGCAAGACATACCACGCAAATTCTCCAGCAATGCAGGAACATAGCCCTGAACGTCAACATACAGGCTGCCCAAGGTCACACCTAACACATAGACCCACCTCAAAACTCATTACTGGGCACTCCATTGCTCTCCAAAGAGAAGAAATCAAGTTCCACGCACCAGAACACTGACGCAAGCTTCCCTAACCAGGAAACCTTGACAAGCCAATCGTCTAACCCCACCCACTGGGTAAAACCTCCACAATAAAAAGGAACCACAGACATCCAGAAGACAGAAAGCCCACTCCAGACACAGCAATCTAAGCAAGATGAAAAGGCAGAGAAATACCCAACAGGTAAAGGAACATGAAAAATGCCCACCAAGTCAAACAAAAGAGGAGGAGATAGGGAATCTACCTGAAAAATAATTTAGAATAATGATAATAACAATGATCCAAAATCTTGAAAACAAAATGGAGTTACAGATAAATAGCCTGGAGACAAAGATTGAAAAGATGCAAGAAGTGTTTAATAAAGACCTAGAAGAAATAAAAAAGAGTCAATTAAAAAGGAATAATGCAATAAATGAGATCAAAAACACTCTGGAGGGAACCAAGAGTAGAATAATGGAGACAGAAGATAGGATAAGTGAGGTAGAAGATAAAATGCTAGAAATAAATGAAGCAGAGAGGAAAAAAGAAAAAAGGATCAAAAGAAATGAGGACAACCTCAGGGACCTCTGGGACAATGTGAAATGCCCCAACATTCGAATCATAGGAGTCACAGAAGAAGACAAAAAGAAAGGCCATGAGAAAATACTCGAGGCGATAATAGCTGAAAACTTCCCTAAAATGGGGAAGGAAATAGCCACCCAAGTCCAAGAAACCCAGAGAGTCCCAAACAGGATAAACCCAAGGCGAAACACCCCAAGACAAATATTAATCAAATTAACAAAGATCAAACACAAAGAACAAATACTAAAAGCAGCAAGGGAGAAACAACAAATAACACACAAAGGGATTCCCATAAGGATAACAGCTGATCTATCAATAGAAACCCTCCAGGCCAGAAGGGAATGGCAGCACATACTGAAAATAATGAAAGAGAATAACCTACAACCTAGATTACTGTACCCAGCAAGGATCTCATTCAGATATGAAGGAGATTTCAAAAGCTTTACAGACAAGCAAAAGCTGAGAGAATTCAGCACCACCAAACCAGCTCTTCAAGAAATGCTAAAGGATCTTCTCTAGACAGGAAATGCAGAAAGGCTGTATAAACGTGAACCCAAAACAACAAAGTAAATGGCAACGGGACCACACCTATCAATAATTACCTTAAATGTAAATAGGTTGAATGCCCCAACCAAAAGACAAAGATTGGCTGAATGGATACAAAAACAAGACCCCTATGTATGCTGTCTACAAGAGACTCACCTCAAAACAAGAGACACATACAGACTAAAAGTGAAGGGCTGGAAAAAATATTTCACGCAAACGGAGACCAAAAGAAAGCAGGAGTTGGAATACTCATATCAGATAAAATAGACTTTCAAATAAAGGATGTGAAAAGAGACAAAGAAGGACACTACATAATGATCAAAGGATCTATCCAAGAAGAAGATATAACAATTATGAATATATATGCACCCAACATAGGAGCACCACAGTATGTATGGCAAACACTAACGAGTATGAAAGAGGAAATTAATAGTAACACAATAATAGTGGGAGACTTTAATACCACACTCACAACTATGGATAGATCAACTAAACAGAAAATTAACAAGGAAACACAAACCTTAAATGACAAAATGGACCAGCTAGACCTAATTGATATCTATAGGACATTTCACCCCAAAACAATAAACTTCACCTTTTTCTCAAGTGCACGCGGAACCTTCTCCAGAAGAGATCACATCCTGGGCCATAAATCTGGTCTTGGAAAATTCAAAAAAATTGAAATCATTCCAGTCATCTTTTCTGACCACAGTGCAGTAAGATTAGATCTCAATTACAGGAAAAAAAAATTGTTAAAAATTCAAACACCTGGAGGCTAAATAACACGCTTCTGAATAACCAACAAATCATAGAAGAAATCAAAAAAGAAATCAAAATATGTATAGAAATGAATGAAAATGAAAACAGAACAACTCCAAACCTATGGGACACTGTAAAAGCAGTGCTAAGGGGAAGGTTCATAGCATTACAGGCTTACATCAAGAAACAAGAAAAAAGCCAAATAAATAACCTAACTCTACACCTAAAGCAATTAGAGAAGGAACAAATGAAGAACCCCAGGGTTAGCAGAAGGAAAGAAATCTTAAACATTAGGGCAGAAATAAATGCAAAAGAAACTAAAGAGACCATAGCAAAAATCAACAAAGCTAAAAGCTGGTTTTTTGAAAAAATAAACAAAATTGACAAACCATTAGCAAGACTCATTAAGAAACAAAGAGAGAAGAACCAAATTAACAAAATTAGAAATGAAAATGGAGAGATCACAACAGACAACACTGAAATACAAAGGATCATAAGAGACTACTACCAGCAGCTCTATGCCAATAAAATGGACAACTTGGATGAAATGGACAAATTCTTAGAAAAGTATAACTTTCCAAAACTGAACCAGGAAGAAATAGAAGATCTTAACAGACCCATCACAGGCAAGGAAATCGAAACTGTAATAAAAAATCTTCGAGCAAACAAAAGCCCAGGACCAGATGGCTTCACAGCTGAATTCTACCAAAAATTTAGAGAAGAGCTAACACCTACCTTACTCAAACTCTTCCAGAAAATTGCAGAAGAAGGTAAACTTCCAAACTCATTCTATGAGGCCACCATCACCCTAATTCCAAAACCTGACAAAGATGCCACAAAAAAAGAAAACTACAGGCCAATATCACTGATGAACATAGATGCAAAACTCCTTAACAAAATTCTAGCTAACAGAATCCAACAACATATTAAAAAAATCATACACCACGACCAAGTGGGCTTTATCCCAGGAATGCAAGGATTCTTTAATATCTGCAAATCAATCAATGTAATACACCACATTAACAAATTGAAAGATAAAAACCATATGGTTATCTCAGTAGATGCAGAGAAAGCCTTTGACAAAATTCAACACTCATTTATGATTAAAACTCTCCAGAAAGCAGGAATAGAAGGAACATACCTCAACATAATAAAAGCTATATATGACAAACCCACAGCAAGCATCACCCTCAAAGGTGAAAAATTGAACGCATTTCCCCTGAAATCAGGAACAAGACAAGGGTGCCCACTCTCACCACTACTATTCAACATAGTGTTGGAAGTTTTGGCCACAGCAATCAGAGCAGAAAAAGAAGTAAAAGGAATACAGATAGGAAAAGAAGAAGTGAAACTCTCGCTGTTTGCAGATGACATGATCCTCTACATAGAAAACCCTAAAGACTCTTCCAGAAAATTATTACAGCTAATCAATGAATATAGTAAAGTTGCAGGATATAAAATTAACACACAGAAATCCCTTGCATTCCCATACACTAACAATGAAAAAACAGAAAGAGAAATTAAGGAAACAATACCATTCACCATTGCAACAAAAAGAATAAAATACTTAGGAGTATATCTACCTAAAGAAATGAAAGACCTATACATAGAAGACTATAAAACACTGATGAAAGAAATCAAAGAGGACACAAACAGATGGAGAAACATACCGTGTTCATGGATTGGAAGAATCAATTTTGTCAAAATGGCTATTCTACCCAAAGCAAACTATAGATTCAATGCAATCCCTAGCAAGCTACCAACGGTATTTCTCACAGAACTTGAACAAATAATTTCACAATTTGTATGGAAATACAAAAAACCTCGAATAGCCAAAGTAATCTTGAGAAAGAAGAATGGAACTGGAGGAATCAACCTGCCTGACTTCAGACTCTACTACAAAGCCACAGTCATCAAGACAGTATGGTACTGGCACAAAGAAGAAATATAGATCAATGGAACAGAATAGAAAGCCCAGAGATAAATCCACGAACCTATGGACACCTTATCTTTGACAAAGGAGGCAAGGATATACAATGGAAAAAAGACAACCTCTTTAACAAGTGGTACTGGGAAAACTGGTCAACCACTTGTAAAAGAATGAAACTAGAACACTTTATAATGCCATACACAAAAATAAACTCAAAATGGATTAAAGATCTAAACTTAAGGCCAGAAACTATAAAACTCCTAGAGGAGAACATAGGCAAAACCCTCTCCGACATAAACCACAGCAGGATCTTCTATGACCCACCTTCCAGAATATTGGAAATAAAAGCAAAACTAAACAAATGGGACCTAATGAAACTTAAAAGCTTTTGCACTACAAAGGAAACTATAAGTAAGGTGAAAAGACAGCCGTCAGATTGGGAGAAAATAATAGCAAATGAAGAAACAGACAAAGGACTAATCTCAAAAATATACAAGCAACTCCTGAAGCTCAATTCCAGAAAAATAAATGACCCAATGAAAAAATGGGCCAAAGAACTAAACAGACATTTCTCCAAAGAAGACATACAGATGGCTAACAAACACATGAAAAGATGCTCAACATCACTCATTATTAGAGAAATGCAAATCAAAACCACAATGAGGTACCACTTCACACCAGTCAGAATGACTGCTATCCAAAAGTCTACAAGCAATAAATGCTGGAGAGGCTGTGGAGAAAAGGGAACCCTCTTACACTGTTGGTGGGAATGCAAACTAGTACAGCCGCTATGGAGAACAGTGTGGAGATTTCTTAGAAAACTAGAAATAGAACTGCCATATGACCCAGCAATCCCACTTCTGGGCATACACACTGAGGAAACCAGATCTGAAAGAGACACGTGCACCCCAATGTTCATCACAACACTGTTTATAATAGCCAGGACATGGAAGTAACCTAGATGCCCATCAGCAGATGAATGGATAAGGAAGCTGTGGTACATATACACCATGGAATATTACTCAGCCATTAAAAAGAATTCATTTGAATCAGTTCTAATGAGATGGATGAACCTGGAGCCCATTATACAAAGTGAAGTAAGCCAGAAAGATAAAGAACATTACAGCATGCTAACACATATATATGGAATTTAGAAAGATGGTAATGATAACCCTATATGCATAACAGAAAAAGAGACACAGAGATACAGAACAGACTTTTGAACTCTGTGGGAGAAGGTGAGGGTGGGATGTTTTGAAAGAACAGCATTTATATTATCTATGGTGAAACAGATCACCAGCCCAGGTGGCATGCATGAGACAAGTGCTCAGGACTGGTGCACTGGGAAGACCCAGAGGAATCAGGTGGAGAGGGAGTTGGGAGGGGGGATTGGGATGGGGAATACGTGTAACTCTATGGCTGATTCATATCAATGTATGACAAAACCCACTGAAATGTTGTGAAGTAATTAGCCTCCAACTAATAAAAAAAATAAAAATAAATAAAATAAAAAAATAAAATAAAATAATACAAATGAGTACATATTCAAAACAGAAACAGACTTATAGATATAGAATATAAGCAATTGTTTGCTAAAGAGGAGAGGGAAGGTGATGAGGATAAATTGGTTGTATGGAATTAAGAGATTAAAAACAACTATATTTAAAATAGATTAGCAATAAGGATTTATTGTGTAGCACAGGGAACTATATGAAATATCTTGTTAACTTTAAAGAACTGTAATCTACAAAAATACTCAATCCCTATGCTTTACTCGAATGGAAACAGTGAGAGACTTTATTTTCTTGGGCTCAAAAATCACTTCAGATGGTGACTGCAGCCATGAAATTAAAAGAGGCTTGCTCCTTGGAAGAAAAGCTATGACAAACCTAGACAGCATATCAAAAAGCAGAAACATTACTTTGCTGACATAGGCCCTTCTAGTCAAAGCCTTGATTTTTCCAATAGTCATGCATGAATATGAGAGTTGGACTATAAAAAAAAAGCTGGACACTGAAGAATTGATACTTTTGAACTGTGGTGTTCAAGAAGACTCTTGAGACTACAAGGAGATCAAACCTGTCAGTCCTAAAGGAAATCAGTCCTGAATGCCCATTGGAAGGACTGATGGCGAAGCTCCAATACTTTGGCCACCTGATGCAAACAACTGACTCATTGGAAAAGACCCTGATGCTGAGAAAGATTGAAGGCAGCAGGACAAGGGGAAGACAGGATGAGATGGTTGGATGGCATGACCAACTGGATGAGCATGAGTTTGAGCAAGCTCCAGGAGTTGGTCATGTACAGGGAAGTCTGGCGTGGTGCAGTCCATGGGGTCACAAAGAGTTGGACACAACTGAGTGACTGAACTGAACTGAACTGATGCTTTACTCCTAGAACTAATGTAATATTATAAAGCAATTTTACTTCATTAAAAAAGAAATGAAACTCCCTATTTGAAGGTTGTTTACACAAAATGTCAAAGTATATACAAAATATTCTAGAACTAATAAATAAGTTCAGCAAGATTTCAAGGTATAAGATCAACATACAGAATTATTTGTTTATTATATCTAGTAATGAATACATGGAAAATGAAATTTTAAATGTGATATTGTTTACAATTGTTTCCAAAACTAATAAAACATGTATAAGATATGCTGAAAACTACAAAACACTGATAAAAGCTATCCATGGAGATCTAAATAAATATTAATAGACAATACCAAATGTACTCATGGATTGGAACACTCAATGTAGTAAATATGTCAATTCTACACAAGTTGATATACAAGTTACATGCAGTTACTATCAAAATCCCAGCAAAGGTTTCCATAAATATAAAGATTATTTTTAAATGGGTATGAGAAAACAATGGAGCTAGAATAGCTAAAATAATTTTGAAAGGAAGAATAGAGTAAGAGAAATCATTCTGTTTTTAAGAGGTATTACATAGCCTCAGCAATCAAGATTAAGTGGTACTTGCACAGGGATAGACAAATAGATCAAGGGAATCATAGAACCCAGAAATGGTCCCATAAGTTTTGGCCTAATTAGAGATATATTTTTTGTTTATTTGTTTGTTTGTTTTTAACAAATGGTGCTGGAAAAATTGGTTATTCTTTAACAACAACAACAACAACAAAATAGATGAACCTCCAAATAAACCTCATGCTTTATTTTAAAAAATGAGCTCAAAATGAATAATAATTCAAATGGCAGAAAAAAATCAATTGTAGATTTATATATAAAATTATGACTCTTTTCCAAGACCACACAGGAGATTATATTCAAGATCTATCTAGGTTTTCATGAAAGATTATTAGATATGATATCAGAAGTAAGAATCATAGAAAAAATATCAGTAACTTGATTTTCATAAAATAAAAACCTTTTTTTTTCTTCAAAGAAGAAAGGACAAGCTACAAACCTGAGAAAATATTGGTAAATCATGTGGTCTAACAAAAGACATATCTTGAATAAACAAAAACTCCTAAAATTCATCAGGAGAAAATCAAACAATTTAGTAAGAAAATGGGAAAAGACATGAGCAGACCTTTTGAAGAAGCAATGTGGATGGCAAACAAGTATATGAAACAATGTTCAACATCATTAGCCATTGCTGCTGTTGTTGCTAAGCCTCTTCAGTCCTGTCTGACTCTGTGCGACCCCATAGACGGCAGCCCACCAGGCTCCACCATCCCTGGGATTCTCCAGGCAAGAACACTGGGGTGGGCTGCCATTTCCTTCTCTAATGCATGAAAGTGAAAAGTGAAAGTGAAGTCACTCAGTCATGTCTGACTCTTCGCGACCCCATGGACTGCAGCCCACCAGGATCCTCTGCCCATGGGATTTTCCAGGCCAGAGTACTGGAGTGGTTTGCCATTGCCTTCTCTGGAACTGAACAATCAGTTCAGTCCAGTTCAGTTCAGTCGCTCAGTCGCAGCACGCCAGGCTTCCCTGTTCCTCACCAGCTCCTGGAGTTTACACAAACTCATGTCCATCAAGTCAGTGATGCCATCCAGCCATCTCATCCTCTGTTGTCCCCTTCTCCTCCTGCCCTCAATCCCTCCCAGCATCAGGGTATTTTCCAATGAGTCAACTCTTCACATGAAATGGCCAAAGTATTAGAGTTTCAGTTTCAGCATCAGTCCTTCCAATGAACACCCAGGACTGATCTCCTTTAGGATGGACTGGTTGGATCTCCTTGCAGTCCAAGGAACTCTCAAGAGTCTTCTCCAACACCACAGTTCAAAAGCATCAATTTTACGGTGCTCAGCTTTCTTCACAGTCCAACTCTCATATCCATACATGACCACTGGAAAAACCATAGCCTTGACTAGACGGACCTTTGTTGGCAAAGTAACTGAAGAATAGCCCCAAACTAAATATAACCAAACTATCCTATGTTAGGTACACCAGACTGAAGTATATCTGTATTATAGAATGTTACTCAGTAAGAAGAAAAGAAAGAAAGTGAAGTTGCTCAGTTGTGTCTGACTCTGCAACCCCATGGACTACAGCCTTCCAGGCTCCTCTGTCCATGGGATTTTCCAGGCAGGAATATTGGAGTGGATTACCACTTCCTTCTCCAGGGGATCTTCCCAACCCAGGGATCGAACCTAATTCTCCCACACTGTAGGCAGATTCTTTACCACCTGGACCACCAGAAGAAGGGTTAAGTTATTGGTACACAGAAAAACTTGGATGAATCTCAAGAGCATTATGATGAATTTTTAAAAATCAGAAAAGATCACATACTATATGATATATTTTATAAAATATGGTATTAGTAAAAATTATAGAAATGTAAAACATTTGATAGGCATGGTAAAAGAGCAAGAGGAAAAAAAAGAGCAGGAGTGTGGGGAAGTTGTCACTATAAAAGGATAGCAAGAGGGGGATGTTTCTGGTCATCTAATAGTTGTATATCTTGATTATGGTTTTAGGCACATGTATCCACATGTATGACAAAACAATACAAATTTATATACATATTTTATGCCAATATTAATTTCTCTATTGGCATTATACTGTAATTAGGTAACATGTAATCAATAAACAAAGTGAAGGGTACCTATGATCCCTCTATACTATCTTTCCAACTTCTTGTGACTCTAAAGTCAATTCAAAAGAAAAAGTTTAAAAGTAGAGCAAAGTAATCATTTTGTTAGTAGACCAAATAAATTATCAGAAAAATCAAACTCATATCTTTTTATTCTTCACAGTACCTAAAAGAATGTTTTGTACCTAGACAGTAAATGTCAGTACTGTGGTCAATAAATGTTTTCTTGATTAAATGAAAATAGAAAGTGACAGAAACCCTTAGTAAAAGATAAATATTCTGCAGACATTATATTTATTGGGAAATCCCTTTGTGATTGTCATGGAAGACCAAGTGAAACAAAAGTTAGTATGAAATTTAGAATAGCAGTTTTTCTCTAATCTTCTGATTTGTTCTTTTACTTAAGGGCAAACAAAAAATATGAAATAAGTACTTTCAAAGTGGTGTGAATGGGGTGATGTCAACAAGGTGGTTGACTAAGAAAAGAAAATCCAGACCCTTGTTCCCCCACAGAGGCACTAAATTAACAAAAATATAAGAACTGAACTACCTTTGTGATAACTCTAGAAACCAGTCAAGAACCTTCAGCACACAAGCAAATGCAATAACCTGCACCAAAAGGGTATAAAATTTACAGCATTTTGCTACCTGTGCCACTCCCCCTACCCAGTTCAGCAGTGCATAATTGGGAGTAAGCTTCCTAGTTCATGGATCACTCTTTTTTTTTTTTTTAAATTTATTTATGTATTTTAATTGGAGGCTAATTACTTTACAGTATTGTGGTGATTTTTGCCATACATCGGTTTGAATCAGCCATGGGTGTACACGTGTCCTCCTATCCTGAACCTCCCCCACCTCCCTCCCCACCGCATCTCTCTGGGTTGCCCCAGAGCACCAGCTTTGAGTGCTCTGCTTCATGAATCGAATGTCCACTGGTCATCTATTTTACATATGGTAATATATATGTCTCAATACTATTCTCTCAAATCATCTCACCCTCACCTTCTCTCATATAGTCCAGAAGTCTGTTATTTGTATCTGTTTCTCTTTTGCTGTCTTGAATATAGGTTTGTCGCTATTGTCTTTCTAAATTCCATATATACGTGTTAATATACTGTATTAGTGTTTCTCTTTCTGACTTACTTCACTCTGTATAATAGGCTCCAGTTTCATCCACCTCATCAGAACGGACTCAAATGCATTCTTTTTAAAGCTGAGTAATATTCCATTGTGTATATGTACCACAACTTCCTTATCCATTTGTCTGCTGATGGACATCTAGGTTGCTTCCATGTCCTAGCTATTGTAAAGAGTGCTATAATGAACACTGGGGCACATGTGTCTCTTTGAATTCTGGTTTCCTCAGTGTGTATGCCCAGCAGTGGGATTGCTGGATTGTATGGCAGCTCTATTTCCAGTTTTTTAAGGAATCTCCACACTGTTTTCTATAGTGGCTGTACTAGTTTGCATTCCCACCAACAGTGTAAGAGGGTTCCCGCTCCAGCATTTATTGTTTGTAGACTTTGTGATGGCAGCATGGATCACTCTTGAGATGTAAAGAGTAGAACTTGTGTTCAAATTTCTGGCTTGCCTGTGGCTTCCTGAAGGTCTATTTTATCTTCTGACTGAATGGGAACACTAGTGAGATCAGCAGCATTGTTTGAATACCAGGGTAAAGACTGATGGAAACAAAAGTAAACATGGGGGCATATTACAGCAACGATAAGCCTGAAGTTCAGCAGGTAGGTGTCAGACGAGCAACAGATACAGGCAAAGAAATACAATAGAAACTTAAACCAAAACCTCCTGAGAAGAAGTAGGGGTGAGACTCTCACGGAAATTAAGAAAGATAAAAGAAATTGTATACAATGTAACAAAAATCTATGTACAAGTACAATGGGGACATATCCCTAGAAAAGGTTGGAGAGATTCCAGAATCTCTAGGTGGGCTGACTTCAGAAAGTCTTTACTTGTACAAAACCAATCTGTAAAGGATGGGAAAGGTGGAGGTTTTTAAAAATGCCAAAATCTCAACAAAAGATTACAAGGTAAAGAGAGAGATCAAAAGAATGCAATTAATCTCCAGAAACTGATCCTAAAGAACAACAAATCTCTGATTTACCTGATAAAGAATTTAAAAGAGCCATCTTAAAAATGCTTAATGAGCTAGAAGAATGCTGATAGAAAGCTAAATGAAATGAGGAGAATGATACATGAACAAAATAAGAATATCAACAAAGAGAAATGAAAAAAAAAGGAAACAGAATTCTGGAGCTAAAAATATAATAATTGAATTGAAATTTTATTTGGAATTCAAAAGAAGGTTTGCTTAGTCAGAAGAAAGAATCAGTCAACTTGAAGAAAGGTTACTTAATATTAATTCAGAAGCAAGGGAAAAAAATAAAAACAGAATGAAGAACTGCGAAAGAGCCTAAGGAACATATATGAAATCATCAAGAGGACTGATACATTCAGTATGGGAGTCCCAGGAGGAGAAGAGAGCGCAAAAGGAGCACAGGGTTTGTTTGAAGCAATAATGCACAAGAATGTCCCAAACTCAAGGAAAGAAATGCACATAAGAATTCAGTAAGTTCAACAAACTCCAACCAGTATCAACTAAAGGAGACTCACACCAAGACACACAATCAAACTGTCAAAAGTCAAAACCAAACAGAGAATTTTGAAAGCAGCAAGGGAAAAGCAATTTGCCACATAAAAGGGGGCATCTCTCTAAGATTTTCAGAGGATTTATCAGGAGAAGTCTTGCAGTCCAGAAGTCAATGAAATGATATATTCAAAGGGCGAAAAAAAAAAATGCTGACCCAAAATACCATATTTGGCAAAGCTGTCCTTCAAAAATGAAGGATAAATGAAGGATTTCCAAGAAAAATAAAAGTTAGACATGCAATAGAAAAAATGATAAAAGGAGTCCTTCACATTGAAAGGAAATGACACTAGCCAGCTACATGAAGCCATATGAAAATATAATGTTCTCCAGTAAAAGTAAATACATGACAAACATAAATACCTATATTATTATAATTTGGTATATAATTATACTTTAAATTATTTTACATAATTTAAAGACAAAGGCACAAAAATACATATATTAGTGGATATAAATTTACATAACTATTTGAATATATAAAATATAATTTTAATTGTATTTTTAACCTGGAGGATAATTACAATATTGTGATGGTTTCTGTAATTTTTTACATGACTAAAATAAGGGAAAGAGCTTTAAAGGAGTAGAATTTTGTATGTAGGTGAAGTAAACTTGATACCACTTTCAAAAAGATTGTTATAATTTTAAGATATTTTACATAACCTATATGGTAACTGCACAGAAATTATCTATAAAATATACACACTAAAAATGAGAAGAAATGGATTAAAACAGACAAAATATATACAGAAAAATATTAACTAAGCGGCAATAGTAAGCCCTTCCCTATCAAAACTTAAATATAAATGAATTAAACTCCCCGATCAAAACACACAGATTAACTGGATGGATAAAAACAAGATCCAAAATATGCTGCTAACAAGAGACTCACTTTAGTTCTAAGGATATATATCAACTGATGGTGAAATAGATATTCCACACAATTTGTAAATAAAAGAGAGCAGAGGTGGCTAAACGAATAGCAGATAAAATAGATTTTTAAGTAAAAAATTGTTACAAGAAAGATATATAATGATAAAAGGTTCTTTTCACCAATAATGTTTAATCTTAAAAATATATGCACCAAACATTACAGTGCCTGAATATATAAAACAAACAGTAGTAATTAAATTCATACAGAAAGAAACTAGAGTGATGGTTGCCTAGGGCTATAGGGATGTATCAATAAATGTGATACATTTATTATTAAATGTGATACTTAGACAAAAAATTACAATCATATGATCATCTAAATAGATGCAGAAAAAGAATTTGACAAAATTCAATACATTTTCATGATAAATATTCTTAACAATTTATGCATAGATGGAATGTACCACAACATAATAAAGGCTGTGTGTGACAAGATCAGAAGTAAGATCATATTCAAGTATTCCAACTTTTTGGCCAGGATCAAAAACAAGATGACAGTGTCCACTCTCACTACTTGCATTTGACTTAGTAGTGAAGTCTTAGCTAGAGCAATTAGAGATAAAAGGCATCTTTAATGTAAAGGGTTAAGTAAAATTGTGTCCGTTGTCAGATGGCATGTCCTTATACATGGAAAACTTGAAAGATTCCATCTAGAAACTATTAGAACTTATCAATGAATTTGGTAAAGTCGCAGAACAGAGAATCAATATACAAAATTCAATTGTGTCTCCATAATCTAATAACAAACTACCTAAAAATGAAATTGGGACTTCCCTGCTGGTGGTCCAGTGGTTAAGACTTTGTGCTTCCACTGCAGAGGGCATGGGTTCGATCCCTGGTCAGAAACTATGTTATGGTGTGGCCAATAAATAAATAAGTATAAAGAGAGAAACCATATGGCTAGAAAAAGTTAAAATATAAATGAAATTAGGAAACAATCACATTTACCAATGCAACACTCAACTCAGTTGCTTGCTTACGTCAGTGACCATTGACTGATGAATGGATAAAGATTATATATATGTATACATGTATATATATGTATATAAAGATTATATATATGTATATAAAAATTATATATATATGTATACATATATATGTATATATATAACATATAATAACAATATATATTGATGATATATAATAATAATGTGCATTATATATCATACAATATATTATATATGTATATATATACATAGTCACATGTATGAATATATGTGGAAAACTACTCAGTCATAAAAAATTAAATATTGCTATCTGCAACAGCATGGATGTACTAAGTGAAATTGGTCAAAGAAGGAGAAATACCATAGGATTTCACTTGTAGGAGGAATCTGAAAAACAAAACAATTGAACAAACAGGAACAGAATCATGAACACAAAGAACAAACAGGTGGTCACCAGATGGAGAAGCTGAAGGATGAATGAGGCAGGTGAAGGAAATTAAGAGGTACAAACTACTTCCAGTAACAAAATAAGTCAGTTACAGATATAATGTACACTGTGGGAGAAATATAGTTAATAACAATGATATATCTTTGTATGGTGACAGATGGTAACTAGACAGTGTGGTGGTGATAATCATTTTATAATGTATGTAAATATCAAATGCACTATGTTGTGCACCAAAAATTAACATAGTGTTGCACGTCAACTGTACTTCAAAAAAAACCTAACAAACAAACTCAGAGAAAAATAGTTATTTGTGGTTACCAGAGGCAGGGGAAGGGGTGGAGGAAATTTAACTAAGATAGCCCAATGGTCAATAGATGCAGAGAAAGCCTTTGACAAAATTCAACATCCACTTATGATAAAAAAAAAAAACCCTCCAGAAAGCAGGAATAGAAGGAACATACCTCAACATAATAAAAGCTATATATGACAGTCAGTTCAGTCGCTCAGTCATGTCCGACTCTTTGTGACCCCATGAATCACAGCACGCCAGGCCTCCCTGTCCATCACCAACTCCCGGAGTTTACACAAACCATCGAGTAGGTGATGCCATCCAGCCATCTCATCCTCTGTCGACCCCTCCTCCTCCTGCCCCCAATCCCTCCTAGCATCGGGGTATTTTCCAATTAGACAATTCTTCACATGAGGTGGTCAAAGTATTGGAGTTTCAGCTTCAGTATCAGTCCTTCCAATGAACACCCAGCACTTATCTCCTTTAGGATGGACTGGTTGGATCTCCTTGCAGTCCAAGGGACTCTCAAGAGTCTTCTCTAACACCACAGTTCAAAAGCATCAATTTTTTGGCGCTTAGCTTTCCTCACAGTCCAACTCTCACATCCATACATGACCACTGGCAAACCCTCAGCAAACATCCTCAATGGTGAAAAACTGAAAGCATTTCCCCTAAAGTCAAGAACAAGACAAGAGTGCCCACTCTCACCACTACCATTCAATATAGTTTTGGAAGTTTTGGCCACAGAAATCAGAGCAGAAAAAGAAATAAAAGGAATTCAGATTGGAAAAGAAGAAATAAAACTCTCACTGTTTGCAGATGACATGATCTTCTACATAGAAAACCTTAAAGACGCCATGAGAAAATTACTAGAGCTAATTAATGAATATAGTAGAGTTGCAGAATATAAAATTAACACACAGAAATCCCTTGAATTACTATATGCTAACAATGAGAAAACAGAAAGAGAAATTAAGGAAACAATTCCATTCACCATTGCAACAAAAAGAATAAAATACTTAGGAAAATATCTACCTAAAGAAACAAAAGACCTATATGTAGAGAACTATAAAACACAGGTGAAAGAAATCAAAGAGGACACAAATAGATGGAGAAATATACCATGTTTCTGGGTTGGAAGAATCAATATAGTGAAAATGAGTATACGAACCAAAGCAATCTATAGATTCAATGCAATCCCTAGCAAGCTACCAACGGTATTTTTCATAGAACTAGAACAAATAATTTCAAAATTTGTATAGAAATACAAAATACCTGGAAAAGTCAAAGCGATCTTGATAAAGAAGAATGGAACTGGAGGAATCAACCTGCCTGACTTCAGGCTATACTACAAAGCCACAGTCATGAAGACAGTGTGGTACTGACACAAAAACAAATATAGATCAATGGAACAGAATAGAAAGCCCAGAGATAAATCCATGCACCTATGGACACCTTATCTTTGACAAAGGAGGCAAGAATATGCAATGGAGAAAAGACAACCTTTTTAAAAAGTGGTGCTGGGAAAACTGGTCAACCACTTGTAAAAGAATGAAACTAGAACACTTTCTAACACCATACACAAAAATAAACTCAAAATGGATTAAAGATCTAAATGTAAGACCAGAAACTATAAAACTCCTAGAGAAAAACATAGGCAAAACCCTCTCCAACATAAACCACAGCAGGATCCTCTATGACCCACCTTCCAGAATATTGGAAATAAAAGCAAAATAAACAAATGGGACCTAATTAAACCTAAAAGCTTCTGCACAACAAAGGAAACTATAAGCAAGGTGAAAAGACAGCCTTCAGAATGGGAGACAATAGTAGCAAATGAAGCAATGGACAAAGAATTAATCTCAAAAATATACAAGCAACTCCTGCAGCTCAATTCCAGAAAAATAAATGAATGACCCAATCAAAAAATGGGCCACATTATACAGAGTGAAGTAAGCCAGAAAGATAAGGATCATTACAGCATACTAACACATATATATGGAATTTAGAAAGATGGTAATGATAACCCTATATGCAAAACAGAAAAAGAGACAGAGATGTACAGAATAGACTTTTGGACTCTGTGGGAGAAGGCGAGGGTGGGATGTTTCGAGAGAACAGCATGTATAGTATCTATGGTGAAACAGACCACCGGCCCAGGTGGGATGCATGAGACAGGTGCTCGGGCCAGGTGCACTGGGAGGACCCAGGGGAATCGGGTTGGGGGGGGAGGTGGGAGGGGGGATCGGGATGGGGAATACATGTAACTCCATGGCTGATTCATGTCAATGTATGACAAAACCCACTGTAATGTTGCAAAGTAATTAGCCTCCAACTAATAAAAATAATTGAAAAAAAAAATGGGCCAAAGAACTAAACAGACATTTCTCCAAAGAAGACATACAGATGGCTAACAAACACATGAAAAGATGCTCATCATCACTCATTAGCAGAACAAATCAAAGCCACAATGAGGTACCATTACACGCCAGTCAGAATGGCTGCTATCCGAAAGTCAACAAACAGTAAGTGCTGGAGAAGGTGTGGAGAAAAGGGAACCCTCTTACACTGTTGGTGGGAATGCAAACTAGTACAGCCACTATGGAGAACAATGTGGAGATTCCTTCAAAAACTGGAGATAGAACTGCCATATGACCCAGCAATTCTGCTGGCAGGCATACACACTGAGGAAACCAGAATTGAAAGAGATGCCTATTGTACAGAGTGAAGCAAGCCAGAAAGAAAAACACCAGTACAGTATACTAACACATATATATTGAATTTAGGAAGATGGTAAGGATAATCCTGTATACGAGACAGCAAAAGAGAAAGAGATATATTGAACAGTCTTTTGGACTCTGTGGGAGATGTTGAGGGCAGGATGATATGGGAGAATGGCATTGAAACATGTAAATTATCATATGTGAAATGAATTTCCAGCCCAGGTTCAATGCATGATACAGGATGCTCGGGGCTTGTGCACTGGGATAACCCAGAGGGATGGGATGCGGAGGGAGGTGGGAGGGGATGCAGGATGGGGAGCACATGTACACTCATGGCAGATTCAAGTCAATGTATTGCAAAACCAATACAATGTTCTAAAGTAAAATAAATAAATTTATTAATTAAAAAATAAGATAGCTGAAAGGAACAAACTTACAGTTTTAAGAAAAATAAGTATTAGGGATAAAACTTACATGATTAATATATTGCACTCAGTCAGTCAGTCTGTTTAGTCACTCAGTCCTCTGCGACTCTTTGCGACTCCATGGACTACTGCACGTCGGTCCTCCCTGTCCACCAACAACTCCCAGAGTTTACACAAACTAATGTCCATTGAGTCAGTAATGCCATCAAACCATCTCATCCTCTGTCGTCCCCTTCTGCTCCTGCCTTCAATATTTCCTAGGATCAGGGTCTTTTCAAATGAGTCAGTTCTTTGCATCAGGTAGTCAAAGTATTGGAGTTTCAGCCTCAGCATCAGTCCTTCCAAAGAATATTCAGGACTGATTTCCATTAGGATGGACTGGTTGGATCTTCTTGCAGTCCAAGGGACTCTCTAGAATCTTCTCCAACATCACCGTTCAAAAGTATCAATTCTTCAGCACTCAGCTTGATTTATAGTTCAACTCTCACATCCATACATGACCACTGGAAAAACCATAACTTTGACCAGATGGACCTTTGTTGGCAAAGTAATGTCTCTGCTTTTTAATATGCTGTCTAGATTGGCCATAACTTGTCTTCCAAGGAGCAAGTGTCTTTATTTTCATGGCTTCAGTCACCGTCTGTAGTGATTTTGGATTGCCCCAAAATAAAGTCTGTCACTGTTTCCATTGTCTCCCCATTGATTTTCTATGAAGTGATGGGACCAGATGCCACAATTTTTTTCTGAATGTTTTCTGAATGTTGAGTTTTAAGCCAACTTTTTCACTCTCCTCTTTTACTTTCATCAAGAGACTCTAATTTTTATTTTCTGCCATAAGGGTGTTTTTATCTTCATATCTGAGGTTATTGATATTTCTCCCAGCAATCTTGATTCCAGCTTGTGCTTCATCCAGCCCACAATTTCTCATGATGTACTCTACATATAAGTTAGATAAGCAGGGTGACAAGATACCGCCTTGACCTACTCCATTCCTAATTTGGAACTAGTCTGTTGTCCATGTCTGGTTCTAATTGTTGCTTCCTGACCTGCATACAGATTTCTCAAGAGGCAGGTCAGGTGGTCTGGTATTCTCTTCTCTTTAGGAATTTTCCACAGTTTGTTGTGATCCACACAGTCAAAGGCTTTGGGATAGTCAATAAAGCAGAAGTAAATGTTTTCCTGGAACTCTATTGCTTTTTCAATGATCCAACAGATGTTGAAAATTTGATCTGTGGTTCCTCTGCCTTTTCTAAAACCAGGTTGAACATCTGGAAGTTCATGGTTCATGTACTGTTGAAGCCTGACTTAGAGAATTTTGAGCATTACTTTGCTAGCGTGTGAGATGAGTGGGACTGTGCAGTAGTTTGAACATTCTTTGACATTGCCTTTCTTTGGGACTGGAATGAAAACTGACCTTTACCAGTCTTGTGGCCACTGCTGAGTTTTCCAAATTTGCTGGCATATTGAATGCAGCACTTTCACAGCATCATTTTTCAGCATTTGAAATAGCTCAACTGGAATTCTATCACCTCCACTAGCTTTGCTCTTAGTGATGCTTCCTAAGGCCCACTTGACTTCACACTCCAGGATGTCTGGCTCTAGGTGAGTGATCACACCATCGTGATTACCTGGGTCATGAAGATCTTTCTGTATAGTTCTTCTGTGTACTCTTGACACCTCTTCTTAATATATTCTGCTTCTGTTAGGTCCAAACCATTTATGTACTTTATTGTGCCCATCTTTGCATGAAATATTCCCTTGGTATCTCTAATTTTCTTGAAGAGATCTCTAGTTTTTCCCATTCTATTGTTTTCCTCTATTTCCTTGCACTGATCACTGAGGAAGGCTTTCTTATCTCTCTCTGATTCTCTTTGGAACTCTGCATTCAAATGGGTATATCCTTCCTTTTATCCTTTTTCTTTTGCTTCTCTTCTTTTCACAGCTATTTGTAAGGCCTCCTCAGACAACCATTTTGCTTTTTTGCATTCCTTTTTCTTAGGCATGTTTCTGATCCTTGCCTCCTGTACAATGTCATGATCCTCTGTCCATAGTTCTTCAGGCACTCTGTCTATCAGAACTAAGCCCTTGAATCTATTTCTTAGTTCCACTGTATAACCATAAAGCATTGACAATATTAATAGTGGTGTATGTTTTATATGAAAGTTGTTAAGAGTGTAAATCCCAAGAGTTTTCACCATAAGGAAAAATATCTTATTTTTATCTATATGAGATGGTGGATGCTCATTAAACTTATTGTGGTAATAATTTTATGATGTAAGCCAAATCATTAGGCTATGCACCTTAAACTTACACAGTGATGTATGTCAGTTATATTTCAATAAACCTGGAAGAGAAAACTCAGGTCGCTTATTAAACATAAGCAATGGACAATTAGAATTTGAAATTTAAAACAAGACATCATTTATACTACCACTAAAAAATGAAATGCCAAGGTATAAATCTAACAGTGTATGTACAAAATACATATAAAAGAGAACTACAAAACTGATGAAAGAAATCAAAGATCTAAATAAGTGGATTTATATTCCATGTTCATAGATACAGCAAAAGCCCTTTCAAAATCTCCACAAGATATTTGTGAGTATCAAGAAACTTTTCTAAAGTTAAGGTAAAAGACAATGAAAAGTCAATAAAATATTGAAGGAGAAGAACAATATTAGAAGATTGATACTACTTGACTTTAAGATTTAGTATGAGGGTATAGTAATCAAGATAGTTTTATATTGGCAAAAATAAATAGATCAAAGTAACAGAATAGAGACCCAAAAATAGACTTACAAAAACATAGTGAACTGGTCTTTGACACAGGAACAAAAGGTATTCAGTGGTAGTATAAAAACTGGACCTCACCTGAAAAACATTAATCTAGACACATACTTCACATCTTTCACAAAATTAACTTAAAATGAATCATAGACTTAGATGCAAAATGCAAACTACAATACTCCTATCAGGCAAAAAATCTAGGTGATCTTTGGTTTGGTGATAAATTTTTAGATACAACAACAAAAGCATAATCTATCAAAGACAAAATTGGTAGATTGGACTTCATTAAAATGAATAACATTTACTCTGTGAAAGCTACTGTTAAGAGAATGAAAAGACAAGTCACAGACTGATAGAAAACTTTTGCAAAATGCATGTCTAATGAAGGACCAATATCTTCAAATAACTAGCAAATACAAATAATGCTAGGCTTCCCAGGTGGCACTCATGGTAAAGAACCTGCCTCCCAATGCTGGAGACATAAGAGATGGAGTTTAATCCCTGGTTTGGGAAAATCCCCTGGAAGAGGAATTGGTAACCCACTCCAGTATTCTTGACTGAAGAATCCCATAGACAGAGGAGACTGACAGGCTACAGTCCATGGGGTTGCAAAGAGTTGGACATGACTGAATCAACTTAGCGTGCTCAAATAACACTAAAATTTAACAATAAGAAAAAAAATCACAAAGTGAACAAAGTTCTGAGCAGACTCACCAAAGAAGCTATACAAATGACAAATAGTTATATGAAAAAATATTCAACATCATATGCCATTAGGAAATTGTGAATTAAAACCATGAGATAGTATTACACATTTAGTAAAATGATAAAATTCAAAACACTGATAATATGAAATGCTGGTGAGGATGTGGAGCATAAGCCCTTACCTTCATTGTTGATAGGTATGCAAAATGTTATAGCCACTTTGGAAGACAGTTTCTCACAAAATTGAACACACTCTTTCAAATGATCCAGGAATTGTCCTCCTTGGTATTTATCCAAATGAGTTGAAAACACATGTTCATGCGAAAACATGCACAGAAATGTCTCTAGCAAATGTATTTGTAACTGTGAAAATTTGGAAGCTATTAGGGTGTTTTTCAATAGGTGAAAGGCTAAGCAAACTGTGATACATCTGCACAGTGGAACACTATTTGAAATGAGCCATCAAACCTTTGAAAGACATGTAGAAGCCTTAAATGCATGTTGCAAGGTGAAAGAAGTCAATCTGAAATGCTTACATACTGTACCATGCCAACTTTATGGCAATCTGGAAAAAGCAAATCTATGGAGATAGTAAAAAGATCAGTGGTAGCCAGAGGCTCAGTGGAAGGGGGGAAGAGAAGATGAGACCAGGGGATGTTTAAAGCAGTGAAACTATTCCATACGATATTGTAATGGTGGATACACACCATTATGCATATGCCAAAACCCACAGGATATACAACACAGAGTGAACACTTTGAATTATGAACTTTGCTACTATATGAAATTTAGCTAATAATAATGTATTACTGTTGGTTCATCAATTATAACAAATGTACCACACTAAGGGAAGATGTTAATAATAGGAGGAAATGTATGGACAGGAAGAAGGAAGAATAAGGGCAACCTCTGTACCAAAAAAGGAACTAAGAAAAGTATAGTGGGTGTTCAAGACAAGGTGAATGACATGTTCAAGTGTACAGTCTTTATTCTGGGTACAGGAGGATTCAAGTTTTCCCCTAGTGGCTCAGAGGTAAAGAATCCGCCTGCCAATACCAGATATGTGGGTTCTATCCCTGGGTCAGGAAGATTCCCTGGAGAAGGAAATGGCAACCCACTCCAGTATTTTTACCTGAGAAATCTCATGGGCAGAGTCTAGTCCATGGCTACAGTCCATGGGATCACAAAGATGAGAGAGATTAGAAATGAAGCTTGAGGCCAGATTGTGGAAGGCCTTTAACTTGAGAAAAGGGAATTTGAGCTTTATTTTGTAGGTGTTAGGGATTTAAAATATAATTTGTCATTATAAGTTTCTTCTATGAGGATAGTGTCCTTTTGAAATTGTAAATTATTTAATTCAGACTATATTCCATACACTATCAAATGGATCAATAAAATACATAAACACAATATTACATGCAAAAAATACTTAAAATAAGTTTACTAGGAAACTATTTTTCCTAAGCCTAAGAATAAAGCTCTACTTATATCATCTGTGAACTCAAAATTTCTCAGTGAACTGGCTGTGAGCAATTCCTATTTTTAAATGCAACAAAATCATCAATCATTTTTGCTTCTGCTTGTAGCAACCTTGTTTAACTTTTCCATATGTTGTACAATGGTAAAAGTTAAATCAATTTAGATGTTTTATTTTACAATACTCTACTCATTCCTCAATACAATATGCAATGACCTTCCAGGTTAGCCTCAGTTTACCACAAGACATTCCTCAGACATTTCATGACATTTTAATAACTTTAAACAGAGTTCCTTAAGATTAAGCTTTGCCCATTCCTTCATGTTCTCCATTTCCACTCCAGGATTTTGCTTGGCCCAGCTTAGGTTGCATGCTCAATACTAAACTAATCACCAGCCAAGCAAATGGAGTACTCTAATCAGATGTTTGCGCCAAGTATCTGCTCTTTCAGCATGGAGAAAAGTGGGACGGGTTCTATCAAAGTCATATGGAAGACTCCAGGAGACTGAAAAAGGATGGTGGGGGAGTAAGACAGGGAGATCACCTGCTTCCCCACAAATAAATAAAAAATTGATCAGAATATAGTACAACTCCTACAGAACAACTTCTATATGACAGCAGAAGACCACAAACCACCAAAAAGGCAAGCCAATCTCCTTAGAACAAGGTAGGGCAAAAGACAAAGATATAAAAAAAAAAAAAGACAAAGAATTTCAGGACAGGAGCTTGGGCCACAAGGGAGGGAGGGAGTTGGAAAGGAGGAAAAGTTTCTAAGTAGTAGAAAATTTCCCCCCACACACACACCCCACAGGCCAGACCAAGGGGGAGCTACAGAACCTCAGAGTGCCATGCAATAGCAGGGACTCAGAGGGCAAAGCACAGAGAAAATTCACCACAGAAATCAATGCAGCTGCCAAACAGCATTTCTCAGCCCACAAGCAGCTCACAAGCCTCAGCCCTGACCAGAGGGTGGGGGTGAGGAGTCAAGAGAAGCAGCATACAAGCCTTCCCAAGCAGAGGTTGTGGGGCGGGGTGCCAAGGCTCTAGCAAAGATCCCAGGGTGAGGTCAGGGCTGGCAGCCATGAGGATATGCTGAGAGGGCTACTGCAACACAGCTGTGGAATTAGATATGGGTGCCACTGCCAAAGCTTGGGAAGGTGACTGAGGCAGTGGACAAAAGCACCACTAATGTGATCCTGACCCCAGTGATGGCAGCTACCACCACGCTGTGAGCAGATACAGGTTACTGCCTGCAACTTTCTGGGAGCTTAAACAGCTTGGCTCTTCCTAGGGACCCGTGAATTGGGCCTTTTTTTCTTCTGGGAGAATTCACAAACTGCTTCAGACTGCAACAGCATCCAACAGGCCTCTATTGCCCCATGTACTCCCCGATACATCACAGTTGTTGCTGCCATATCCCTCATGTCCAGACAGGGAACAGACTATGGACTTTAGGGGCAACTGTTAACTTATTTTTAATTCATTTATTTCAATTGGAGGCTAATTACTTTACAATATTGTAGTGGTTTTTGCCATACATTGACACTCTTAACTTTAGAAACAAATACAAGCTGGAATAAGGCCATATCTGAGAATGAACTGACCCAATGCCACCTAGAACATGTCCAGAGACATTCATAGAAATATTAGAAGACATTGGTATAAGTCTCGCTGGGTGTTTTTGGTTGTTGAGTGTTGCCTTCACCAAGAGCCTTGGGGGCTTGCCTTTTGCACTTTGCGGTTTGTGAGGTCTTGGAGCTACAGTAGAGAATGAGCCTGAACCCCTGACATGGGAGACTCAAGCCCAAGACTATGATCCACCAGAGAACTGTTGACCTGGAACATTAATAGGCAAGAGCCCTCCAAAAGACCTCCATCTCAACACCAAAACCAAGCCCACCCAAAGGCCAGGAAGACCCAGTGCCTAGATGTCCCATGCCAATCCTTCAAGAAAACAGAAACACAATGCTGCACATTAGCAGACAGGTTGTCCAAAGCCATACTGAACCCATAGACACCCCAAAACTCACTACTGGACACATTGGCCCGTCAGAGAGACAAGATCCACATCCACTGACCAGAACACACAGGCACAAGCACCACCCCCACCCCCAACCAGGAAACCATCACAAGGCACTGTTCCAAACCCAGCCACAGGGGAGATTCCTCAATTAGGAGGAACTGCAACATTGAGAACTTTTCTTAGATCATACTTTTTTACCTCCTTTATATACTTCTATCCCTACATTGGCCTTTTTGCAGTGCTGCGGGGCTATATTATTTATTTTTTGATTTCCAAAAAGTATTTTTTTTCTTTGCTTGGCTCTTGTTCTTTTCCTGCTGGAAGCACCCAGTGCAGGACACTTCACCCAAACAACAAGACAAGAACACAAACTCAATCATCAGCAGTCAGGATTCTTACAAACATCCCAAAATATAGCACCTCATGCAGTCTTACCCTTCAGAAAAAAAAGAAACTCACCTCATCACACCATAATGCAGGCACAAGTCATCCTCAACACAAAGCCAACACAAATCACTGTACCAACCCTATCCACCGAGGGCAGAAACCAAAAGGAAGAAGGAATATGACCCTAAAGCTTGGGAAAAGGAGACCTCAAACACAGTAAGTTAGAAAAAGTGAAAAGATGGAGAAATACTGTGCAAATGAAAGAAAAATGTACAAGCTCACAAGAACAAATAAATGGAGAGGAAATAAGCAAACTACCTGAAAAAGAATTCAGAGTGACGATCTTAAAGATGATTCAAAACCTCAAAAACAGAATGGAGAAAATAGAAGAATCAATGAACACATTTAACAAGGACATAGAAGAAATAAAGAGTAAACAAACAGAGATGAACAACAAAGTTACTGAAATTAGAAACACTCTAGAAGGAATCAATACCAGAATAACTGAGGCAGAAGTACAGATAAGTGAGCTGGAAGATAGAACGATGGAAATAATTGCTGAACAGCTGAATAAAAGACAAAGAATGAAAAGAATTGAGGATAGTCTCAGAGACTTCTAGGACAATATTAAATGCACCAACATTTGAATTATAGGAATCCCAGAGGAAGAAGAGATAAAGAAAGAGTCTGAGAAAATTTCTGAAGAGATTACAGTCTAAAATGTCCCCAACATGGGAAAAGAAATAGTCAACCAAGTCCAAGAAGTACAGAGAGTCTCATACAGGATAAACGCAAGGAGAAACACACTGAGACACATACTAATCAAACTAACAAAGATTAAACAAAGAATATTAAGAGCAGCAAGGGAAAGCAAAATTTACATACAAAGGAAATCCCATAAGATTAACAGTTGATTTTTCAGCAGAAACTCTGAATGCAAGGAGGGAATGGCAGGTTATACTTAAAGTATTGAAAGGAAAAAAAATCTACAATCAAGATTATTCAAACTGGCAAGGAGCTCACTCAAAATTGATAGAGAAATCAAATGCTTTACATACAAGCAAAAGTTAAGAGAATGTACCATTACCAAAATCACTTCAGATGGTGATTGCAGCCATGAAATTAAAAGATGCTTACTCCTTGGAAGGAAAGTTATGACCAACCAAGACAGCATACTAAAAAACAGAGACATTAGTTTGCCAACAAAGGTCCATCTCGTCAAAATTATGGTTTTTCCAGTGGTCATGTATGGATGTGAGAGTTGGACTATAAAGAAAGCTGAGTGCTGAAGAACTGATGCTTTTGAACTGTGGTGTTGGAGAAGACTCTTGAGAGTCCCTCAGACTTCAAGGAGATCCAACCAGTCCATCCTAAAAGAGATCAGTCCTGGGTGTTCATTGGAAGGACTGATGTTGAAGCTGAAACTCCAATACTTTGGCCACCTGATGCGAAAAGCTAACTCATTTGAAAGGACCCTGATGCTGGGAAAGATTGAGGGCAGGAGGAGAAGGGGACAACAGAGGATGAGATGGTTGGATGGCATCACCAACTCAATGGACATGGGTTTGGGTGGACTCCGGGAGTTGGTGATGGACAGGGAGGTCTGGTGTGCTGTGGTTCATGGGGTCACAAAGAGTCAGACACGACTGACTGACTGAACTGAACTGAACCATTACCATACCAGCTTTACAACAAAAGTTAAAGGGGCTTCTATAGTCAGGAAACACAAGAGAAGGAAAAGACCTACAAAAACAAACCCAAAACAATTAAGAAAGTGTCAATAGGAACATATATATCAATAATTAGTTTAAATGTAAATGGATTAAATGCTTCAACCAAAAGACACAGACTGGCTGAATGGATACAAAAATATACCCATATATTTACTGTGTACAACAGTACCATTTCAGACTGAGAGACACATACAAACTGAAAGTGGGAGGATGGAAAAAAGATATTCTATGCAAGTGGAAACCAAAAGAAAGCTGGAGTGACAGATCTCATATCAGACAAAATAGACCATAAAATAAAGAATATTACAAGAGATAAGGACAGTACATAATGTTCAAGGTATCAATTGAAGAAGAAGAAATAGTAATTGTTAATATTTATGCACTCAACATAGGAGCACCTGAATACATAAGGCAAACACTAACAAGACATAAAAGGGGAAATTGACAGCAAAACAATAATAGCTGGGGACTTTAACACCCCACTTACACCAATGGACAGATCGTCAAAACAGAAAATTAATAAGGAAACTCAAGCTTTAAATGAGACATTGGATCCAGATGGACCTAATTAATATCTTCAGGACATTCCATCAAAACTCAGAAGAATACACTTTCTTCTCAAGTTCACCTGGAACATTCTCCAGGACAGACCACATCTTGGGTCACAAAGAAAGCATCAGTAAATTGAAGAAAATTGAAATCATATCAAGAATCTTTTCTGACCACAACACTATGAGACTAGGTAAAAATTACACAGGAAAAAACTGTAAAAAACAGAAACACATTGAGATTAAACAATATATTTCTAAATAACAAACAGGTTATGGAAGAAATAAAAAGAGAAATCAAAAAGCTTCTAGAAACAAACAAAAATGGAAACATGACCCAAAACATATAGGATGCACTAAAAGTAGTTCTAACAGGGGAGTTTATAGCAATACAATCCTACCTTAAGAAACAATAAAAATATCAAATAAAGAACCTAACTTTATACCTAAAACAACTGGAAAAGAAGAACAAAACCCTCCCAAAGTTAGTAGAAGGAAAAAATCATAAAGATTGGAGCAGAAAGAAATGAAAAACAACTGAAGGAAACAATAGTTAAGATTAATAAAAGCTAAAAGCTGTTTTTTAAGAAGATAAACTAAATTGACAAACCATTAGCCAGACTCATCAAGAAGAAAAGGGAGAAGAATCAAATAAAAAAAAAATTAGACATGAAAAAAGAGATGTTACAGCAGACAATGCAGAAACAAAGGATCATAAGAGACTATTATGAACAGCTATATGCCAATAAAATGGGCATCCTTAATAAATGGATAGATTCTTGGGAAAGTTCAACCTTCTAAAACTGAACCAGGAAGAAATACAACTATGAACAAGCCACTTACAAGCACTAAAATAGAAACTGTGATCAAAAATATCCCAGAAAAAAAAAAAAAAGCTCAGAGCCAGATGACTCTACAGGTGAATTCTATCAAGCATTTAGAGACGAGTTAATGCCTATCCTTCTGAAAATCGTTCAAAAAATTGCAGATGAAAGAATACTTCCAAAGTCATTATATGAGGCCACCACCACCCTGAAACCAAAACCGGACAAAAACATCACAAAAAAGGAAATTATAAGCCAATGTCGCTGATGAAAATTGATGCAAAAATCCTCAATAACATTCTAGCAAACAAAATTTAAAAACACATGAAAAAGATAATACATCATGATCAAGTTGGGTTATCTCAGGGATGCAAGGACTCTTCAAAATGTGCAAATCTATATGACACACATATTAACAAGTTGAAGGATAAAAGCCATATGATAATTTCAATAGATACAGGAAAAATTTCAAAAAAATTCAGCACACCTTTATAATAAAAACTTCTCAAAAATGGGCTTAGAAGGAATCTACCTCAATAAAATAAAGGTCACATACAACAAACTCACAAACAGTATCCTCATCAATGAAAAATTGAAAGCATTCCCTCTAGGATAAGAAACAAGACAAATATGCTGACTCTTGGCACTAATATGCAATGCTGTTTTGGAAGTCCTAGCTATGATAAACAGAGAAGAAAAGAAATAAAAAGAATCCAGATTGGAAAAGAGGAAATAAAACTCTCACTGTTTACAGATGACATATTATACATAGAAAACCCTAAAGACACTATCTCCAAGTTACTAGAGGTAATCAGTAAATTTAGTAAAGTTGCAGGATACAAAATTTATTCACAGAAATCACTTGTATTTTTATGCACTAACAATGAAAAAATAGAAAGAGAAATTAAGGAATCAATATCATTTGCCATTGCAACAAAAAGCTTAAAATACCTAGAAATAAATCTACCTATGGAAATGAAAGCTTTTTATACAAAAACTATAAGACATGGATGAAAGATGATGTAAACAGATGAAGAGATATTCTAATTCCATGCACCTGGATTGGAAGAATCAATATTGTGAAGATGACTAAAATGACAAAATGTAATCTACATATTCAGTGAAATTCCTATCAAATCATTGGTGCTATTCTTCACAGAACTAGAAGAAAAAAAAGTCACAATTTGTATGGAATAGCCAAAACAATCTTGAGAAAGAATGGAGCTGGAGGAATCAACTTTCTGACTTCAGACAATACCACAAAGCTGCAGTCATCAAGACAGTATGATACTGGCACAAAAACAGAAATATAGACCATTGGAACAAGATAGAAAACCCAGATATAAACCTACACACTTATGGGCACCTTATCTTTGACAATGCAGGCAGGAATATACAATGGGGAAATGATAGACTTTTCAGTAAGTGGTACTGGGAAAACTGGACAGGTACGTGTAAAAGAATGAATTTAAAACACTTCCTCACACCATACACAAAGATAAACTCACAATAGATTAAAGACCTAAATGTGAGACCAGAAACTAAAAAACTCGTAGAGGAAAACATAGGCAGACACTCTCTGACATAAAGAACAGCAAGATCCTCTATGATCCACCTCCCAGAGTAATTAAAATAAAAATGAAAGTAAAAAATGGGACCTAATTAAAATTAAAAGCTTTTGCAGAGCAAAGGAAACTATAAATAAGGTGAAAAGATAACCCTCAGAATTGGAGAAAATAATAGCAAATGAAACAACTGTCAAAGTATTAATTTCAAAAATATACAGCAAACTCATTCAGTTCCATACCAGAAAAACAAACAACCCAATCAAAACAAAAAGTGAGCAAATGATCTAAACAGACATTCCTCCAAAGAACACATACAGATGGCTAATAAACACATGAAAAAATGTTCAACACCACTCATAATTAGAGAAATGAAAATCAAAACTACAATGAGATATCACCTTGCACTGGTCAGAATTGCCATCATCAAAAAATCCACAAACAATAGATGATGCAGAGTGTGTGGATGAAAGGGAACAAAATGCACTATTGGTGGGAATTTAACTAGATACAGCCACTATGGAAGAGAGTATAGAGACTCTTTAAAAAAAAAAACGGGAATAAAAGAAGTCTATAAGCACTAAATGTTGGAGAGGGTGTGGAGAAAAGGGAACCCTCTTACACTGTTGGTGGGAATGCAAACTAGTACTGCCACTATGGAGAACAGTGTGGAGATTTCTTAAAAAACTGGAAATAGAACTGCCATATGACCCAGCAATCCCACTTCTGGGCATACACACTGAGGAAACCAGATCTGAAAGAGACATGTGCACCCCAATGTTCATCGCAGCACTGTTTATAATAGCCAGGACATGGAAGCAACCTAGATGCCCATCAGCAGATGAATGGATAAGGAAGCTGTGGTACATATACACCATGGAATATTACTCGGCCATTAAAAAGAATTCATTTGAATCAGTTCTAATGAGATGGATGAACCTGGAGCCCATTATACAAAGTGAAGTAAGCCAAAAAGATAAAGACCAATACAGTATACTAACACATATATATGGAATTTAGAAAGATGGTAATGATAACCCTATATGCAAAACAAAAAGAGACACAGATGTACAGAATAGACTTTTGGACTCTGTGGAAGAAGGTGAGGGTGGGATGTTTAGAGAGAACAGCATTGAAACATGTATATTATCAAGGGTGAAACAGATCACCAGCCCAGGTTGGATGCATGAGATGAGTGCTCGCGCTTAGTGCACTGGGAAGACCCAGAGGGACTGGGTGGAGAGGGCAGTGGGAGGGGGGATTGGGATGGGGAATACATGTAAATCCATGGCAGATTCATGTCAATGTATGGCAAAAACCACTACAATATTGTAAAGTAATTAGCCTCCAACTAATAAAAATAAATGGAAAAAAATACCATGTGATCCAGCAATCTCACTACTAGGAATATATCCTGAGAAAACCAAAACTGAAAAAGACACATGTACCTCAATGTCCACTGCAGTATCATTTACAATAGCTAGGACATGGAAGCAACCTAGATATCCATTGACATATGAATGGATAAAGAAGCTGTGGTACATATACACAATGGAAAAAAAAAAATTCATCCAAAAAAGGAAAACATTTAAGTCAGTTCTAATGAGGTGGATGAACCTAGAGCTTATTATACATAAAGTAAGTCAGAAAGAGTAAAACAGATAACATATCAGTTCAATTCAGTTCAGTACAGTCCATCAGTTGTGTCCGATTCTCTGTGACTCCATGGTATATGGCACGCCAGGCTTCCCTGTCCTTCAAATCTCCCAGAGTTTGCTCAAACTCATGTTCTTTGAGTCAGTGATGCCATTCAACCTTCTCCTCGTCTGTCACCTTCTTCTCATGCCATCAATCTTTCCCAGCATCTGGGTCTTTTCCAGTGAGTTGGCCCTTTGCATCAGTTGGCCAAAGTTTTGGAGTTTCAGCTTTGGCATCTGCTCTTCCAATGAATATTAAGGGTTGACTTCCTTTAAGATTGACTGGTATGATCCCCTTGCAGTCCAAGTGATTTTCAAGACTCTTTATCTCCACAGTAAAAAAAAAAAAAAAAAAAGTCAGTTCTTCTGCACTCAGCCTTTTTTATGGCCCAGCTCTCACATCCGTACATGACTATTGGAAAAACCACAGCTTTAACTACAGAGACCTTTGTCAGCAAAGTGATGACTCTGTTTCCTAATACACTCTCTACGTTCATCATAGCTTTTCTTCCTAAGGAGAAAGCGTCTTTTAATTTCATAGCTGTAGTCACCATCTGCAGTGATTTTGGAGCCCAAGAAAATAAAGTCTGTCACTGTTTCCATTTTCCCCATCTATTTGCTATGATGTGATGGGATGAGATGCCATGATGTTAGTTTTTTGAATGTTGAGTTTAAGCCAGCTTTTTCACTCTCCTCTTTCACCTTCATCAAGAGGCTCTTTAGGTTTTCTTTGCTCTCTGCCATGAGGGTGGTATCATCTGCATATCTGAGGTTATGCTGGCAATCTTGATTCTAGCTTGTGGTTACAAAAGCATTTTGCATGAAGTAGTCTGCATATAAGTCAAATAAGCAGGGTGGCAATGTACAGCCTTTACATTCTTCATTCCCAATTTTGAACCAGTCTGCTGTTCTATGTTGGGTTCTAACTGTTGCTTCTTGACCTGCACACAGGTTTTTCAGGGGTCAGGTAAGGTGGTCTGGTATTTCCATCTCTTTAAGAATTTTCCACAGTTTGTTGTGATCCACAAAATCAAAGGCTGTAGTGTAGTCAATCAAGCGGAAGTAGATGTTTTTCTGGAATCCCCTTGCTGTCTCTATGACCAAGCAGAGGTTGGCAATTAGATCTGTGGTTTCCCTGCCTTTTCTAAGTCAAGCTCGAACATATGCAAATTCTCAGTCCATGTACTTTGAAGCCCAGCTTGAAGGATTCTGAACATTACCTTGTTGGCATTTTGAAGTGAGCCACAATTGTTTGGTAGTTTGGACATTCTTGGCATCATGCTTTTTTGGGATTGGATTAAAAGCTGAACTTTCCCAGTCCTGTGGCCACTAATGACTTTTGTAGATTAGCTGGCATATTGAGTGAAGCACTTTAACAGTATTATCTTTTCAGTTCAGTTCACTCGCTCAGCTGTGTCTGACTCTGAGACTCCATGGACTGCAGCACACCAGGCTTCCCTATCAATCACCAATTCCTGGAACTTGCTCAAATTCATGTCCATCGAGTCAGTGATGCCATTCAACCATCTCATCCTCTGTCATCCCCTTCTCCTCCTGCCTTCAAACTTTCTCAGCTTAGGGTCTTTTCTAATGAGTCAGCCCTTCACACTCAGTTCAGCTCAGTTCAGTCACTCAGTGGTGTCCGACTCTTTGTGACCACATGAATCGCAGCATGCCAAGCCTCCCTGTCCATCACCAACTCCTGGAGTTTACTCAAACTCATGCTCATCGAGTCAGTGATGCCATCAAGCCATCTCATCCTCTGTCGTCCCCTTCTCCTCCTGCCCCCAATCCCTCCCAGTGTCAGGGTCTTTTCCAATGAGTCAAATCTTCTCATGAGGTGTCCAAAGTACTAGAGTTTCAGCTTCAACCTCATTCCTTCCAATGAACACCCAGGACTGATCTCCTTTAGGATGGACTGGTTGGATCTACTTGCAGTCCAAGGGATTCTCGAGAGTCTTCTCCAACACCACAGTTCAAAAGCATCCATTTTTTGGCGCTCAGCTTTCTTCACAGTCCAACTCTCAAATCCATACATGACCACTGGAAAAACCATAGCCTTGACCAGACGGACCTTTGTTGGCAAAGTAATGTCTCTGCTTTTTAATATACTATCTAGGTTGGTCATAACTTTCCTTCCAAGGAGTAAGCGTCTTTTAATTTCATGGCTGCTGTCACCATCTGCAGTGATTTTGGAGCCCCCCCCCCCCCAAAAAAAAAAAACAAAAAACAAAAAACGTCTGACACTGTTTCCACTGTCTCCCCATCTATTTGCCATGAGGTGATGGGACCAGATGCCATGATCTTAGTTTTCTGAATGGTGAGCCTTAAGCCAACTTTTTCACTCTTCTTTCATTTCATCAAGAGTCTTTTTAGTTCCTCTTCACTTTCTGCCGTAAGGGTGGTGTCATCTGCATATCTGAGGTTATTGATATTTCTCCCGGCCATCTTGATTCCAGCTTGTGCTTCTTCCAGCCCAGCGTTTCTCATGATGTATTCTGCATATAAGTTAAATAAGCAGGGTGACAATACACAGCCTTAACGTACTCCTTTTCCTATTTGGAACCAGTCTGTTGTTCCATGTCCAGTTCTAACTGTTGCTTCCTGACCTGCATACAGGTTTCTCAAGAGGCAGGTCAGGTGGTCTGGTATTCCCATCTCTTTCAGAATTTTCCACAGCTTATTGTGATCCACAGAGTACATCATGCAAAATGCCAGGCTGGATGAATCACAAACTTGAGTCAAGATTGCCAGGAGAAATGTCAACCGCCTCAAATATGCAGATGATACCAGTCTAATGACAGAAAACAAAGAGGAAATAAAAGCCTCTTGATGAAGGTGAAATAGGAGAATGAGAACGCTGGCTTAAAACTCAACATTTTTAAAAGAATGATCATGGCATCCAGTCCATCATTTCATGGCAAATAGATGGGGGAAAATGGAAACAGTGAGAAACTTAATTTTCTTGGGCTCCAACATCACTGCAGATGGTGACTGCAGCCAAAAAAATAAAAGAAACTTGCTCCTTGGAAGAAAAGCTATGACAAAGGTAGGCAATGTATTACAAAGCAGAGACATCACTTTGCTGACAAAGGTCTGTATAGTTGAAGCAATGATTTTCCAGTAGTTATATAGAGATGTGAGAATTGGACCATAAAGAAGGTTGAGCACTGAAGAATTGATGTTTTTGAACTGTGGTGCTGGAGAAGACTCTTGAGAGTCCTTTGGACAGCAAAGAGATCAAACCAGTCAATCCTAAAGGAAATCAACCCTAAATATTCATTGAAGGAACTGATGCTGAAGCTGAAGCTCCAATACTTTGACCACTTAATGTGAAGAGCTGACTCTTTGGAAAAGATCCTGATGCTGGGAAAGATTGACAGCAGGAGAAGGGGTCGACTGAGGATGAGATGTTTGGATGGCATCACTAACTCAATGGTTATGAATTTGAGCAAACTCTGGGAGATAGTGAAGGACAGGGAATCCTGACATGTGACAGTCCATGGGGTTTCAGAGCCAGACATGACATAGAGGCTGAACAACAACAAGATGTTGTTGTAAATAGAAACATTCATTCTTTTATGGCTGAGTAATATTCCATTGGTTTCTCTGTGTGTGTGCATGCACATGAGAGAGAGAGAGAGAGAGAGAGATCACATATTCTTTATCTATCTGTCAATAGATTGGCATTTATGCTGCTTCCCTATCTTGGCTATTATAAATAATGCCAGTGTACACAGTGTACACAGAGGTACATATATCTTTCCAATTAGTGTCTTCCTCTTCCTCAGGTAAATACCCAAGAGTGTTTCTTGAGTAATCGCCATACTGTTTTCCATACTGGTTGCACCAGTTTACATTTCCACTAACAATGCACAAGAGTTCTCTTTTTTCCACACCCCCATCAGCACTTATTATTTGTTGCCTTTTGTATAATAGCTATTCTGACATGTGTGAGGTGACATCTCATTGTGTTTTTGATTTGCATTTCCCTGATGATCAGTGATCTTGAGTATCTTTTCCTGTGCCTGTTGGATATCTGTATGTCTTCCTAGAAAAATGTTTATTCCAGTCCTCTTCCTATTTTTAAATTGGGTTGTCCTTTTAAAATTTTGAGTTGTATGAATTGTTTGTATATTTTGGATATTAACCCCTTACTGGATATATCATTCACTGACATTTCTCCCGTTCAGTAGGTAGCCTTTTCATTCTGTTCAGTGCTTCCTTTGCTGTGTAAAAGATTTTTAATTTGGTGCAGTGCCATCTGTTTATTCATGCTTTTGCTTACCTTACCTAAGAATATATATCCAGAAAAAAATTTCTAAGAATACTGTCAAAGATCATACTGCCTATATTTTCCTCTAGAAGTTTTATGACTGTAGGTCTTACATTTAAGTCTTTAATATAACTTTTAGTGTATTTTTCAGTTCAGTTACTGTGTTCTTCAGCTCTGTGATGTCTCTTTAGTACTTTCTTACATTTTTAGTTCTTTGTTGAAATTCTCAATGTGTCCATTCATTCTTCTCCCTAGTTCAGAGAGGATCTTTATGGCCATTACTTTCAACTCTTTACCAGATAAATTACTTACCTATGCATCAGTGAGAGTTTTGCCTGGGGTTTGATCTTGTTCTTTTATTTGACATGTATCCCTCTGTTTCTTCATTTTGCTTGACTATCTGTGTTTAATTTTAGGTATTTGGTGAAACAGGCACTTCTCCCAGTTTTGAAGCAGTAGTTTCATGTAAATGATTATTGTTCAATCTTGTCCTCAGTTTTGGTTGTCTCTGGAAACTTTGTATTGTTCTGAGCAGTCAGATTTATTTTTGACAGGTCACAGTCGTTGAGACTATGCCAAAACCTGTCAGGGTTCCACATGGAAGAATCTCAGTAAGCACCTAGTTTCAGGCTGATTGGAAGCTAGACCTTCAAACAAGAGCTTTTAAAGGATGCAAATACATACAGTGGGACTGTAATTGTAAACTCTACTGGCCTCTATGCCAGGCTATCTGGATGACAGTTGCAAAAAATGGGGCTCCAGATGAATGTTTAAACTCCTTTCTGGGATGTACTGTTGAGTTGTAGCAAGGCCAAGGGAGAGTACAAGGATGGTATTTCCTGGTCTCTATTCCCTAATAGCACCTCTGTAGCATCTAGGTGAGTGGTAAACTTGAAGCCAATCCCTCAGGCTGAAGCTCTAGGAAAAATAAATAGGCTTTTTTTCACAGGAAAATAGGATGTGTTTCAATATGCTATATGTGCCATGCAAGTGATAACCTACCAGGAACTGTCTCTTTGTTTCAGTCCCATGAGGCCCAGAAATACAAGGCCCTGGCCATCAGTGTCAGACATTAAGAGGATATTATCTGTGTGGACTATATGTACTCAACAACATTAGCAGCACAGTGGGAGAGCACAGGTGCTGGATGTGCCTGCAGGCTTTAATGGGGATATGAGAGAACATGGGGTCAAGTCTTGTCTGCATGCACTAGCAAGGCAGAGAGAGCATACAAATGGGATCCACCAGTGCCTTAATGCCAAGACAGAGTCCCAATAGGCCCTTGCCCCTTTGCCAGATGCTTTAAGATTAGAAATAAATCTCTTTCCCATATGGTCTAGGTGCTTTTCAAACTGTTGTTTCTGTGCTGGGTCTTCAGTGAGTGTGTCTGCACATAAGCTTTTTAGAGGAGGAATCTCCATTCCTTACAGCCCTTTGGGTCTCCTAGATATAAGCTGCATTGATTTTCAAAGCCAGAAATTTAAAATGTGTATTTCTATGGTGCAGGTCCCAAGGGTTGCAGTGCCAAATGTGGGAAACAAACTCCTCATTCAAGAGGGAGATGTTTCATATTTGTGAGTCTCCTCCTGATTGTGCATTTCTGTGCCAATGATGGCATTTTGGGCAAGATCACATCTCTACCTTTTTTTTTTTTTTTAATGCATCTGTCTTGATGTTGTTATTTTATCTTTTGCTGTGGAGGGTCTGTTTGGTTAGATTTCAGAGGGAATTGTTCCTTATTTAGATGTAGATTTGGTATATCCATGGGGGAGATAAGTTCAGGATTTTCCTATATTACCATCTTGAATCCCAAGCCTATATGTTTTTAACTTAAAATCTACTCCCAAATATTTAAATATTTTTAATTTTAAAATAAATATAACATCTAAAAATGGGAGATGATCCTAGTTCAAACAAATTTTATATTTGGAAATAAAAGTAATTGGGTCCTGACTCATTATTTTACAATTTTTCCTGGTGTGACAGGAAAATTTTTAGTTATCCAGAATTGTATTGCCGAGTGCTTTACTGTGTATGAAACACAGAGTAAATATGCTTACTTCTAGATTATCTATTTATCATTATTCTATCTCTTAACAAGAGAAATTCATAATGAAGAAATATTCGACTATTGGGTTGGCCAAAAAGTTCATTTGTCTTTTTCTGTAAGATGTTATGGAAAAACCCAAACGAACTTTCTGGCTGACTCAATAATATCCAAGTTAGAAATAGCAAATTTTAAGCACAAATAACTGTTTTCTCATACATTTGATTTTGTAATATTGTGTGTTTAAAATGCTAACTGTTTTTTGTTTGTTTGTTTGTTTCCATAGAGCCCAAACAATTCTTGGCTATAGAAACAAATATTAGCATCTCAACTTAAAATCTAAATGAATGATTTGCTTCTCTTTCAAAGAGGTATTATTAAGACTTTTCTATTTGAAAATACTACTTAAAACTGTTCAGTTAAGTTCAGTTGCTCAGTCTTGTCTGACTCTGTGACCCCATGAAGTGCAGCACGCCAGGCCTCCCTCTCCATCACAAGCTCCCAGAGTTTACTCAAACTCATGTCCAATGAGTCGGAGATGCCATCCAACCATCTTTTCCACTGTCTCCCGTTCTCTTCCTGCCTTCAAACCTTCCCAGCATCAGGGTTTTTTCAAATGAGTCAGCTCTTCGCATCAGGTGGCCAAAGAATTGGAGTTTCAGCTTCAGCATCAATCCTTCCAATGAATATTCAGGACTGATTTCCTTTAGTGTGGACTGGCTTGATCTCCTTGCAGTCCACAGGACTCTCAAAAGTCTTCTCCAACACCACAGTTCAAAAGCATCAATTCTTCGGTGGTCAATATTCTTTATGGTCCAATACTCACATTTATACATGACTGCTGGAAAAACCATAGTTTTGCCTTTGTTAGCAAAGTAATGTCTCTGCTTTTTATTATGCTGTCTAGGTTAGTCATAGTTTTTCTTTCAAGGAGCAAGCGTCTTTTAATTTCATGGCTGGAGTCACCATTTGCAGTGATTTTGAAGCCCAAAGAAACAAATTCTATTACTGTTTCCCCATCTATTTGACATGAAGTGATGGGGCCAGATGCCATGATCTTAGCTTTCTGAATGTTGAGCTTTTTTTTTTTGAATGTTGAGCTTTAAGTCAACTTTTTCACTCTCCTCTTTCACTTTCATCAAGAGGATCTTTAGTTCTTCTTTGCTTTCTGCCATCAGGGTGGCGTCATCTGCATATCTGAGGTCATTAATATTTCTCCCAGCCATCCTAATTCCAGCTTATGCTTCATTCAGCCCAGTGTTTCTCATGATGTATTCTGCACATAAGTTAAATAAGCAGGGTGACAATATACAGCCTTGACGTACTCCTTTCCCAATTTGGAACCAGTCCATTGTTCCATGTGCATTTCTAACTGTTGCTTCCTGACCTGCATACAGATTTCTCAACAGGCAGGTCAGGAGGTCTGGTATTCCAATGTCTTTCAGAATTTTCCACAGTTTGTTGTGATCCACACAGTCAAAGGCTTTGGCATAGTCAATAAAGCAGAAATATATGTTTTTCTGGAACTCTGTCATTTTTGGATGATCCAACGGATGTCAGCAATTTGATCTCTGGTTCCTCTGCCTTTTCTAAATCGAGGTTGATCACCTGGAAGTTCACGTACTATTGAAGCCTAGCTTGGAGAATTTTGAGCATTACTTTCCTAGCGTGTGAGATGAGTGAAATTGTACAGTAGTTTGAGCATTCTTTGGCATTACCTTTCTTTGGGATTGGAATGGCAAATGACCTTTTCAGTATTGTGGCCACTGCTGAGTTTTCTAAAATTGCTGACACATTGAGTGCAGCACTTTCACAGCATCATCTTTCAGGATTTGAAATAGCTCAACTGGAATTCCATCACCTCCACTAGCTTTGTTCGTAGTGATGCTTTCTAAGGCCCACTTGACTTCACATTCCAGGATGTCTGGCTGTAGGTGAGTGATCACACCATCATGATTATCTGGGTCATGAAGATCTTTTTTGTACAGTTCTTCTGTGTATTCTTGCACCTCTTTTTAACATCTTCTGCTTCTGTTAGGTCCAAACCATTTCTGTCCTTTATTGAGCCTATCTTTGCATGAAATGTTCCCTGGTATCTCTAACTTTCTTGAAGATATCTCTAGTCTTTCCCATTCTGTTGTTTTCCTCTATTTCTTTGCACTAATCACTGAGGAAGGCTATCTTATCTCTCCTTGCTATTCTTTGGAATTCTGCATTCAAATGGGTATATCTTTCCTTTTCACCTTTTCTTTTCACTTATCTTTTTTTCACAGCTATTTATAAGGCCTCCACAGACAGCCATTTTTCTTTTTTGTATTTCTTTTTCTTGGGGCAGTCTTGATCCCTGCCTCCTGTACAATGTTACAAACCTCCATCCATAGTTTTTCAGGCACTCTGTCTATAAGATCTAATCCCTTGAATCTATTTGTCATTTCCACTGTATAATTGTAAGGGATTTGATTTAGGTCATACCTGAATAGTCTAGTGGTTTTCCCTACTTTCTTCAATTTAAGTCTGAATCTTGCAATAAGGAGCTCATGATCTGAGCCACAGTCAACTCCCAATCTTCTTTTTGCTGACTGTGTAGAGCTTTTCCACCTTTGGCTGCAAAAAATATAATCAATCTGATTTTGGTGTTGACCATCTGGTGATGTCCATGTGTAGAGTCTTCTCTTGTGTTGTTGGAAGAGGATATTTGCTATGACCAGTGAGTTCTCTTGCCAAACATCTATTAGCCTTTGCCCTGCTTCATTCTGTACTCCATGGCCAAATTTGCCTGTTACTCCAGGTGTTTCTTGATCTCCTACTTTTGCATTCCAGTCCCCTATAATGAAAAGAACATCTTTTGGGGGTATTATTTCTAGAAGGTCTTGTACGTCTTCATAGAACCATTCAAATTCAGCTTCTTCAGGTGATAGTGAATGGTTTGCCTTGGAAACCAACAGAGATCATTCTGTCATTTTTGAGATTGGATTCAAGCATGTCAAAGAAAATATTATTTAAAAGTGTATATGGCTTGTTTACATTATTGAGGACTTCTAAATACATCTGTAATACATATTAGTAGGAAGTATAAGCAAATTAATTTGTGCTAAATTTAGAATAGTATTTAAATGGAAATAATATTTAACAATATAAAGTTGTTTTATTGAGCTATATTGGCTTAAAATGTGTTTTATAGTAGCATTTTCTTTTTTGGATGAACTGGTAAATTTCATATCTGAAGCTCTCAAATAATAAGCTTTATTTTTCATAATAGGTCTTCCCAAGTGGCACTAGTGGTAAAGAACCTGCTCCCAATGCACAAAGCATGAGAGATACAGGTTCAGTCCCCGGGTTGGGGATATCCTCTGTAGGAGATCATGACAATCCTCTCCAGTATTCTTGCCTGGAGAATCCCATTGAACAGAACAGCCTGGAGACCTATGATCCATAGGGCCACAGTCAGACATGACTGGAGTGACTTAGCACTCTTGCACATTTCATACTATCACACAATATTAAGGCTTCCCTGGTGGCTCAGATGGTAAAGAATCTGCCCATGGTGCAGGAGACACAAGTTCGATCCCTGAGTCGGGAAGATCCCTTGGAGAAGGAAATGGCAACCCACGCCAATATTCTTGCCTGGAGAATTCCATGGACAGAGGAGCCTGGTGGGCTACAGTCCATGGGATCACAAGGAGTCAGACATGACTGAGCAACACACACACAAAAAATAAAGATACAATGCTCTATGCATCTAGTAACAAACCTCACCTCCCACCACAGTGTCAACAGACACAGTGCAGGGAGCCATAACTCCTACACCTTCCTAGCAGTTGGGAAGAGACCCTAACCTATCTTTGGTATCAACAGAGGCTGAGAATGTAACCTGGACTTCCACCTTCATCTAGATGTAATTAGGTACTTCTTCCCCCTTAGTCGCTAAAGTAATGTTAGAGAAAGTCAGTTAAAATAGAAGGTCAACTAAAATTCAATGTCTCAGATCATAATGAAAATATGTCAAGGCTACATTTGAAAATCACTCATCATAACAAGACCAGAAATTTACCAACCAGAATGAAAAACTAATCAGTACAGGACAGGAGCAAAAAGACAGGGAAGTTAGACTAATTTAACAATTATTTTAAAGCAAATATGGAGGAGCCAAGATGGCGGAGGAATCGGACGGGGAGACCACTTTCTCTCCTACAAATTCATCGAAAGAATAACTGAACGCAGAGCAAACTTCACAAAACAACTTCTGATCACTAGCTGAGGTCATCAGGCACCCAGAAAAGCAACCCATTGTCTTCGAAAGGAGGTAGGACAAAATATAAAAGATAAAAAGAGAGACAAAAGAGCTAAGGATGGAGATCCCTCCCAGGAAGGGACTCTCAATAGAGGAAGTTTCCAAACACCAGGAAACCCTCGCACTGGCGGGCCTGGGGGAAGTTTTTGAATCTCGGAGGGCAACCTGACTGGGAGGGGAACAATAAATAAAACTCACAGATTATGTGCCTAAAAGCAACTCCCAGCAGAAAAGTACCCCAGACGTCCGCATCCGTCACCAGCAAGTAGGGGCGGATCGGAGAGGCGCGGACGGCATTGTTTAGGGTAAGGACTGAGCCTGAGGGCCCTGAGGACAATCGGAGGGAGCTTGTGTGATTTACCAACTTAAACTGTGGGACAGCAAAAGAGAGAGAGAAAATTAACTGGCCCGAACACACTGCCGGCCGTTTGCAGAACAAAGGGACCGAGCAAGTCCAGAGAAGAGCTCGCAGGCTGCAGACCGACTCAGCCCTGCGGGAGGCTGGAGGCAGGGGGGAGGGGAAAGGGGCAGGCTCGGCCCCAAGGACCGCATCCCCTACCGCACTGCAAACAGGCCCCCAGTTTCTAATCAAAGGCCTCCTGAGATTCTGGACGGTCAACATCTGCCGGGAGGGTCTTGGCAAGACACAGGGCTCAGGCACCAGACCAGCGTGGGCAGGGACTGGGGCTGGGACCGCGCAGGGGAGAAGGCACGCTGCACCCAGGGAGAGTGTGCCTGTCAAGCTTCTGGCTGCCTAAGCCGCTCCGACGGGGTAGGCACAAAAAGCAGGTGCAGCTTTTTGTTCCGCGTTTTTGTGGAACACCGGAGGGCTGGAACAACACGCAGCACAGGGCACGCTCCATATAGAACAGCTGGGAGCCTGATCAGCGTAGACGGAGAAAGCAGCGCCAGCCCCTCCCCGCAGCGCGACAGAACTAGCTACCTGAATGAGTCCACCTCCGCCTGCCTGTGTCAGGGCAGTAATTAGGCACTGAAGAGACCGGCAAACAGAAGCCAAATAAACAAAGGGAACCTCTTCAGAAGGGACCAGTGCAACAGATTAAAATCCCTGTAGGTAACACCGACTACACCCAAAGGGGCCAGTAGATAACGAGAAGTGTAAGCTGGAACGAGGAGCTACCTGAAACTGAACTGAACCCATACTGACCGCAACAGCTCCAGAGAAATTCCTAGATATGTTTTTACTTTTTTCTTTTTAAGTAAAAAAAAAAAAAATTTTTTTCTTTTTTATTTTTCTCTTTTATTTTATTTTAAAATTCCCTATTACTCCCCCATTACTCCTTAACTTTCATTTTCATAGATTTTTATGACTTTTTGAAATAGGAAAAAATTTTTTTCTTGTGTTTTTTTTTCTTTTTTTCCTGTTTCTCTTCTATTTTCTATTTTTCTTTTTCCCTTATTTCCTTTTAAAGTCTTCTATTACTCCTCTACTGCTCCTTAATTTTCACTTTCATTACACTATAACCTTACAAAAAAAAAAAGAGAGAAGCCCTATTTTTAAACCGAACTTCATATATATTTCTAAAAATTTTTTGTGTCTGTGTTTTTGTTTTTAATATACTATTTTTAAGAGTCTAACCTCTACTCTAGATTTTTAATCTTTGTTTTTCAGTATATGATATAAATTGTGGACATTTAAGAATCCAATATTCAGTTCCCATTTTTATTCAGGAGTGTGTTGATTACTCTCTCCCAATCTTGACTCTCCATTTTCTCCCTCAAAACACCTCTATTTCCTCCTTTCCCCTTCTCTTCCCAATCCAATTCTGTGAATCTTTGTGGGAGTCTGGGCTACGGAGAACACTCTGGGAACAGACAACTGCATAGATCTGTCTCTCTCCTCTTGAGCCCCGCTTTTTCTCCTTCTGTTCATCTCTATCTCCCTCCTCCCTCTCCTCTTCTTCATGTAACTCTGTGAACCTCTCTGGGTGTCCCTCACGGGGGAGAATCTTTCGCATTAACCTAGAAGTTTTATTATCAGTGCTGTATAGTCGGAGAAGT
The DNA here is from genome assembly GCF_910594005.1 of Cervus elaphus. NCBI lineage: Eukaryota > Metazoa > Chordata > Mammalia > Artiodactyla > Cervidae > Cervus > Cervus elaphus. Next base: position 127,636,458 of record NC_057848.1, read on the forward strand.
CTTGAGACTACAGGAAGAATAAAACTGAAATCCAAAGGCAGGAGACTTAAGCCCAAAACCTGAGAACACCAGAAAACTCCTGACTACATGGAACTTTAAGTAATAAGAGACCGTCCAAAAGCCTCCATACCTACACTGAAACCAACCACCACCCAAGAGCCAATAAGTTTTAAACAAGCAAGACATGCCACGCAAATTCTTCAGCAACACAGAAACATAGCCCTGATCATCAACATACAGGCTGCCCAAGGTCACACCTAACACATAGACCCATCTCAAAACTCATTACTGGGCACCCCATTACACTCCAGAGAGAAGAAATCAAGTTCCACACACCAGAACACCAACACAAGCTTCCCTAACCAGGAAACCTTGACAAGCCAATCGTCCAACCCCACCCACTGGGTAAAACCTCCACAATAAAAAGGAACCACAGACATCCAGAAGACAGAAAGCCCACTCCAGACACAGCAATCTAAGCAAGATGAAAAGGCAGAGAAATACCCAACAGGTAAAGGAACATGAAAAATGCCCACCAAGTCAAACAAAAGAGGAGGAGATAGGGAATCTACCTGAAAAAGGATTTAGAATAATGATAATAACAATGATCCAAAATCTTGAAAACAAAATGGAGTTACAGATAAATAGCCTGGAGACAAAGATTGAGAAGATGCAAGAAGTGTTTAATAAAGATCTAGAAGAAATAAAAAAAAAGAGTCAATTAAAAATAAATAATGCAATAAATGAGATCAAAAACACTCTGGAGGGAACCAAGAGTAGAATAATGGAGACAGAAGATAGGATAAGAGAGGTACAAGATAAAATGGTGGAAATAAATGAAGCAGAGAGGAAAAAAGAAAAAGGAATCAAAAGAAATGAGGACAACCTCAGGGACCTCTGTGACAATGTGAAACGCACCAACATTTGAATCATAGGAGTCCCAGAAGAAGAAGACAAAAAGAAAGGCCATGGGAAAATACTCAAGGAGATAATAGCTGAAAACTTCCCTAAAATGGGGAAGGAAATAGCCACCCAAGTCCAAGAAACCCAGAGAGTCCCAAACAGGATAAACCCAAGACAAAACACCCCAAGACACATATTAATCAAATTAACAAAGATCAAACACAAAGAACAAATATTAAAAGCAGCAAGGTAGAAACAACAAATAACACACAAAGGGATTCCCATAAGGATAACAGCTGATCTATCAATAGAAACCATCCAGGCCAGAAGGGAATGGCAGCACATACTTAAGGTAATGAAAGAGAATAACCTACAACCTAGATTACTGTACCCAGCAAGGATCTCATTCAGATATGAAGGAGAATTCAAAAGCTTTACAGACAAGCAAAAGCTGAGAGAATTCAGCACCACCAAACGAGCTCTTCAAGAAATGCTAAAGGATCTTCTCTAGATAGGAAACACAGAAAGGTTGTATAAATGTGAACCCAAAATAGCAAAGTAAATGGCAACGGGACCACACCTATCAATAATTACCTTAAATGTAAATGGGTTGAATGCCCCAACCAAAAGACAAAGACTGGCTGAATGGATACAAAAACAAGATCCCTATATAAGCTGTCTACAAGAGACCCACCTCAAAACAAGAGACACATACAGACTAAAAGTGAAGGGCTGGAAAAAATATTTCACGCAAATGGAGACCAAAAGAAAGCAGGAGTTGGAATACTCATATCAGATAAAAAAGACTTTCAAATAAAGGATGTGAAAAGAGACAAAGAAGGACACTACATAATGATCAAAGGATCAATCCAAGAAGAGGATATAACAATTATAAATATATATGCACCCAACATAGGAGCACCGCAATATGTATGGCAAACGCTAACGAGTATAAAAGAGGAAATTAATAGTAACACAATAATAGTGGGAGACTTTAATACCACACTCACAACTATGGATAGATCAACTAAACAGAAAATTAACAAGGAAACACAAACCTTAAATGACAAAATGGACCAGCTAGACCTAATTGATATCTATAGGACATTTCACCCCAAAACAATCAACTTCACCTTTTTCTCAAGTGCACGCGGAACCTTCTCCAGAAGAGATCACATCCTGGGCCATAAATCTGGTCTTGGAAAATTCAAAAAAATTGAAATCATTCCAGTCATCTTTTCTGACCACAGTGCAGTAAGATTAGATCTCAATTACAGGAAAAAAATTGTTAAAAATTCAAACATATGGAGGCTAAATAACATGCTTCTGAATAACCAACAAATCATAGAAGAAATCAAATAAGAAATCAAAATATGTATAAAAATGAATGAAAATGAAAACACAACAATCCAAAACCTATGGGACACGGTAAAAGCAGTGCTAAGGGGACAGTTCATAGCATTACAGGCTTACATCAAGAAACAAGAAAAAAGCAAAATAAAAAACCTAACTCTACACCTAAAGCAATTAGAGAAGGAAGAAATTAAGAACCCCAGGTTTAGTAGAAGGAAAGAAATCTTAAACATTAGGGCAGAAATAAACGCAAAAGAAACTAAAGAGACCATAGCAAAAATCTACAAAGCTAAAAGCTGGTTTTTTGAAAAAATAAACAAAATTGACAAACCTTTAGCCAGACTCATTAAGAAACAAAGAGAGAAGAACCAAATTAACAAAATTACAAATGAAAATGAAGAGATCACAACAGACAACACTGAAACACAAAGGATCATAAGAGACTACTACCAGCAGCTCTATGCCAATAAAATGGACAACTTGGATGAAATGGACAAATTCTTAGAAAAGTATAACTTTCCAAAACTGAACCAGGAAGAAACAGAAGATCTTAACAGAGCCATCACAAGCAAGGAAATCAAAACTGTAATCAGAAATCTTCCAGCAAACAAAAGCCCAGGACCAGATGGCTTCACAGCTGAATTCTACCAAAAATTTAGAGAAGAGCTAACACCTATCCTACTCAAACTCTTCCAGAAAATTGCAGATGAAGGTAAACTTCCAAACTCATTCTATGAGGCCACCATCACCCTAATTCCAAAACCACACAAAATGCCACAAAAAAAGAAAACTACAGGCCAATATCACTGATGAACATAGATGCAAAAATCCTTAACAAAATTCTAGCTAACAGAATCCAACAACATATTAAAAAAATCATACACCATGACCAAGTGGGCTTTATCCCAGGAATGCAAGGATTCTTTAATATCCGCAAATCAATCAATGTAATAAACCACATTAACAAATTGAAAGATAAAAACCATATGATTATCTCAATAGATGCAGAGAAAGCCTTTGACAAAATTCAACACTCATTTATGATTAAAACTCTCCAGAAAGCAGGAATAGAAGGAACATACCTCAACATAATAAAAGCTATATATGACAAACCCACAGCAAGCATCACCCTCAAAGGTGAAAAATTGAACGCATTTCCCCTGAAATCAGGAACAAGACAAGGGTACCCACTCTCACCACTACTATTCAACATAGTGTTGGAAGTTTTGGCCACAGCAATCAGAGCAGAAAAAGAAGTAAAAGGAATACAGATAGGAAAAGAAGAAGTGAAACTCTCGCTGTTTGCAGATGACATGATCCTCTACATAGAAAACCCTAAAGACTCTTCCAGAAAATTATTACAGCTAATCAATGAATATAGTAAAGTTGCAGGATATAAAATTAACACACAGAAATCCCTTGCATTCCTATACACTAACAATGAAAAAACAGAAAGAGAAATTAAGGAAACAATACCATTCACCATTGCAACAAAAAGAATAAAATACTTAGGAGTATATCTACCTAAAGAAATGAAAGACCTATACATAGAAAACTATAAAACACTGATGAAAGAAATCAAAGAGGACACAAACAGATGGAGAAACATACCATGTTCATGGATTGGAAGAATCAATATTGTCAAAATGGCTATTCTACCCAAAGCAAACTATAGATTCAATGCAATCCCTAGCAAGCTACCAACAGTATTTATCACAGAACTAGAACAAATAATTCCACAATTTGTATGGAAATGCAAAAAACCTCGAATAGCCAAAGTAATCTTGAGAAAGAAGAATGGAACTGGAGGAATCAACCTGCCTGACTTCAGACTCTACTACAAAGCCACAGTCATCAAGACAGTATGGTACTGGCACAAAGACAGAAATATAGATCAATGGAACAGAATTGAAAGCCCAGAGATAAATCCACGAACCTATGGACACCTTATCTTTGACAAAGGAGGCAAGGATATACAATGGAAAAAAGACAACCTCTTTAACAAGTGGTGCTGGGAAAACTGGTCAACCACTTGGAAAAGAATGAAACTAGAACACTTTCTAACACCATACACAAAAATAAGCTCAAAATGGATTAAAGATCTAAATGTAAGACCAGAAACTATAAAACTCCTAGAGGAGAACATAGGAAAAACACTCTCCGACATAAATCACAGCACGATCCTCTATGACCCACCTCCCAGAATATTGGAAATAAAAGCAAAAATAAACAAATGGGACGTAATGAAAAAAAAAAAATTGTTTACACTGACTACATATAAGATGACTGGCTATAAAAAACTTTTGGATTGGATTAAATAAATTTTATATAATAAAATATTAATCCAAACTCTGTTGGATAAATAAAATATTATTAGTATAAAGTTAAAAAAAAAAAAAACAAATCGGACCTAATGAAACTTAAAAGCTTTTGCACAACAAAAGAAACTGTAAGTAAGGTGAAAAGACAGCCCTCAGATTGGGAGAAAATAATAGCAAATGAAGCAACAGACAAAGGACTAATCTCAAAAATATACAAGCAACTCCTGAAGCTCAATTCCAGAAAAATAAATGACCCAATCAAAAAATGCGCCAAAGAACTAAACAGACATTTCTCCAAAGAAGACATACAGATGGCTAACAAATACATGACAAGATGCTCAACATCACTCATTATCAGAGAAATGCAAATCAAAACCACAATGAGGTACCATTACACGCCAGTCAGGATGGCTGCTATCCAAAAGTCTACAAGCAATAAATGCTGGAGAGGCTGTGGAGAAAAGGGAACCCTCTTACACTGTTGGTGGGAATGCAAACTAGTACAGCCGCTATGGAGAACAGTGTGGAGATTTCTTAAAAAACTGGAAATAGAACTGCCATATGACCCAGCAATCCCACTTCTGGGCATACACACTGAGGAAACCAGATCTGAAAGAGACACAATGCCCCAATGTTCATTGCAGCACTGTTTATAATAGCCAGGACATGGAAGCAACCTAGATGCCCATCAGCAGATGAATGGATAAGGAAGCTGTGGTACATATACACCATGGAATATTACTCAGCCATTAAAAAGAATTCATTTGAACCAGTCCTAATGAGATGGATGAAGCTGGAGCCCATTATACAGAGTTAAGTAAGCCAGAAAGATAAAGAACATTACAGCATACTAACACATATATATGGAATTTAGAAAGATGGTAATGATAACCCTATATGCAAAACAGAAATAGAGACACAGAGATACAGAACAGACTTTTGAACTCTGTGGGAGAAGGTGAGGGTGGGATGTTTCGAAAGAACAGCATGTATATTATCTATAGTGAAACAGATCACCAGCCCAGGTGGGATGCATGAGACAAGTGCTCGGGCCTGGTGCACTGGGAAGACCCAGAGGAATCGGGTGGAGAGGGAGGTGGGGGGGGGGATCGGGATGGGGAACACATGTAACTCCATGGCTGATTCATGTCAATGTATGACAAAACCCACTGCAATGTTGTGAAGTAATTAGCCTCCAACTAATAAAAACAAATGAAAAAAATGAAAAATAAAAAAAAATTAAATTAAGTTAAAAAAATGTCTTTTAAAATAATAAAGCAGATATGATAGAAATGCTTCAGTGAACAATTATGAAGACACTTGAAAAAAAGTTGAAATAGACAGCTGCAATAAAGAAATACAAAGTTTCAGGAAAAATATAGAAAATACAAAGAAACAAATGGAAAACTTAGAACTGAAAAATAACTGAAATAAATAGCTCACTGAACCTCTGCCATGCCCTTCCTTCAAAGAACCTAGGCTCTCGCATGGACCTTTGCCTGTTCCGTTATCCACTGTCCCCCCAGCCCACATGGCCTGCTTTCCATGCACCAGTGCCACCAGGGTCTGTGTCTTGTTGAACCAATCAGACCCACTCAGTGGCTTGCATGCCCACTGTGGCAAGTGGGGCCTGGATCCTGAGGCTCAGGCTTCAAAGGTCAGATCCAAGGGAGAGGACTGGGGTTGGTTACAGTGAAGATACACTGAGGTGACTAGTATGACACAGCCGTGGGAATCCAGGGAAAAGCCTGTGCCACCCAGAGAGGCAAGAGATCATTGCCATGGGGAATCCTAACTCCCTGTGCTCACAGATTTCAGGACCCCTGCCTTCATGAATGCCATTGATGGGATGAGCAACAGCTATGAGCTGCCGGACCCTAGAGGTAAAGATGCCCAGCCGAAGCCATCATCAATGCCAGCAGGAAGGCCAGGGCTAGGACTAGACATGACTGCAGTTTGCAGTTCCAGAGTGGGGAATGCAAACTCATTGTCCATTGCCAAATCCAAGGCAAGTGCCAGAGACAGTGGAAAAAATTCCACTGCTGTGGTCCTGACCCTGGAAGTAGAGGCTGCCACCAAACCATGAGCTGGCACAACTTCCTGCCCATACTTTCCTGGGAGCCTATGCAGCATGTCTCTTCCTAGGGACCCATGATCCAAGGTCATTTCCTCTGAAAGAGGGCACGACCTCCCTCAGATTGTAGCAATATTCATAAGGTCTGTATTGCTGCAGGCACTCCCTGGTACGTCCCAACTGTGGCTTCCTTATCCCTCCCTCTTCCCAAGGGTATTGACACCAGAGGGAAGCAGAAGCAGGCCCCCAAACCAAAGCAGAACACCAGGGGTTGTGTGAGCAGAGAAGAAAGGAATGTACTCTTGGAGCCACAGGTGCAGTGCATTAAACCTCTGCAATTAGCCTGAGACTAGACTTGGGGAGTGGAGAAGGCAATGGTACCCCACTCCAGTACTCTTACCTGGAAAATCCCATGGACGGAGGAGCCTGGAAGGCTGTGGTCCATGGGGTCGCACAGAGTCGTACATGACTGAAGTGACTTAGCAGCAGCAGCAGACTTTGGGAGCAAGTACAAGCTGGAGTAAGGCCAGATCTGAGGTTGAGCTGACCCTACAGCACCCACAGCAGGTTCAGAGACCTTCCAAGAAGTATTGGATGACATCCTGAGTAGGCAGATGGGCAGGTGCTCCCTGAGTGTAGAGGTCAATGGAGGACTAAAGAGGACATTCTTATTACTACCACTCTCTCTCTATATATATATGTATCTCTCTTTGTTATTTTCTTTTCTGTATTATTCTAATATCATTCTTTATTATTCCTTTAATTTTTATTTGTATATTACTTTTTCATTTTTTAAAAAAATCCTATTTTACAATAAAGATCATATTTTATTCTTATTTTTACAGTGTTATTTAGTTATATTGCATATTTTTCATATTTTTGATTTTGTATTTTTGTTATTCTAGCTTTTAGTATTCATTTTCACTTATGGGCAGGTTTGTTGGCTTGATTTCTCTCTTCTTTTTTGATTCCTGTTTTATTTTTTTCTATTTTCTCTGTTTTTTCTCTTGTAAGGGTGTACATATCTTCAGGTGTTCTGGACCATTGAGTATTGTTTTCATCATTATTCTTCAGGTTTTGTCTTCTGTGCTGTGTGGCCTGTGAAGTATTTGTGCCACAGTAAGGGGTTGAGCCTGAACACCCAAGGAGGGAGACCTGAGTCCAGGACTTTGGATCACCAGAGGACTCCCAACTCCATAGAACATTAATTGATGTGAGCTCTCCCAAAGGCCTCCATCTGCACACTAAGACAAGGCCCCACCCAAAGGCCAGCAAGATCTAGTGACAGACACTTCATGTCAAACCTTCAGCGAAAGAGGCTTACCCATTAGCAGAAGGCTGGCCAAAGCAATACCAAACATATAGAAACCCTAAAACACACTACTGAACACAGAACTGCCCTTCAGTGAGGTAAGATCCAGCTCCAAACACCAAAATATAGGCACAAGTTCTTCCAACCAGGAAATCTTCACAAGACACTGGCCCAACCCCACCCATGGGAGGCAACCACACAAATAAGAGGAACTACAACCTTCCAGGCAGCAGAAAGAAGACCCCAAACAGAGAAAATTAAACAAATAGAAATGAGAGAAACGTGCAGCAGATGAAGGAACATGGTAAAAACCCACAATACCAAGCAAATGAGGAGGAAATAGGCAATGTACCTGAAAAATAATTAAATCTTGGAAATAAAATAGAGACACAGATCAAGAAGATACAAGAAATGTTTAACAAGAATCTAGAAGAAATAGGAACCCTTCATAGACCACTGCCTTGTCATGGTTAATGGGGCTTAAATACTTCAATGAAGCCATGAGCCATGCCATGCAGGGCCACACAAGATGGACAGGTCATAGTGGAAAGTTCTGACAAAATGTGATCCACTGGAGGAGGGAATGGCAAACTACCCCAGCATATTTGACATGAAAAACCCATGAACTGTATAAAAAGGTAAAATGATATGACACCGAAAGATGAGTCCCTCACGTTGGAAGGTGTCCAATATGCTGCTGGGGAAGAGCAGAGGGCAACTATGAATTGCTCCAGAAAGGGTGAAGTGACCGGGCCAAAGCAAAAATGACACTCAGTTGTGGATGTGTCTGGTGATAAAAGTAAAACCAGATGGTGTAAAAAACAGTTAAGTTCAGTTCAGTTGCTCAGTCACGTCTGGCTCTTTACACCATGCCCAGGCTTCCCTGTCCATAACCAAATCCTGAAGCTTGATCAGACTCATGTCCATCGAGTCGGTGATGCCATCAAACCATCTCATCCTCCATTGTCCCTTTCTCCTCCAACCCTCAATCTTTCCCAGCCTCGGGGTTTTTTTCAAATAAGTCAGTTATTCACATTGGGTGGCCAAAGCATTGGAGCTTCAACATCAGTCCTTCCAATGAATAATCAGGACCGATTTCCTTTAGGATAGACTGGTTTGATCTCCTTGCTGTCCAAGGGAGTCTCAAGAGTCTTCTCCAGCACCACAGTTCAAAACCATAAATTTTTCAGTGCTCAGCTTTTCTTTATGGTCCAACTCTCACATCCATACATGACTACTCGAAAAACCATGGCTTTGACTAGACGGACCTTTGTTGCCAAAGTAATGTCTCTGCTTTTTAATATACTGCCTAGGTTGCTCATAGCTTTTCTTCCAAGGAACAAGTGTATTTTATTTCATGGCTGCAGTCACCATCTGCAGTGATTTTGGAGCCCAAGAAAATGAAGTCTGTCACTGTTTCCATTGTTTCTCCATCTATTTGCCATAAAGTGATGGGACCACATGACACGATCTTCATTTATTGAATGATAAGTTTTACCCCAGCTTTTTCACTCTCCTCTTTCACATTTATCAAGAGCATCTTTAATTCCTCTTCACTTTCTAACAAAAGGGTGGTGTCATCTGCATAACTGAGGTTATTGATATTTCTTCCAGCAATCTTGATTATAGTTTGTGCTTCATCCAGCCTGGAATTTTTCATAATGCACTCTGCATATAAGTTAAATAAACAGGCTGACAATATACAGCCTTGAGGTACTCCATTCCCGATTTGAAACTAGTCTGCTCTTCCATGTCTGGTTATGACTGTTGCTTCTTGACCTGTATACAGATGTCTCAGGAGGCAGGCAAGGTGGTCTGGTATTCCAATCTCTTTAAGAATTTATTTTTTGGTTGTTATTATCCAGAGTCAAAGGCTTTAGCATAATCAATGAAGCAGAAGTAAATGTTTTTCTGAAAATTTCTTGCTTTTTCTCTGATCCAACTGATGTTGGCAATTTGATCTCTGGTTCCTCTACATTTTCTGAACCAGCTGGAACATCTGGAAGTTCGACATTCACATACTGTTGAAGCCTAGCTTGGAGAACTTGGAGCATTACTTTGCTAGCATGTGGGATGAGTGCAATTGTGTGGTAGTTTGAACATTCTTTGGCATTGCCTTTCTTTGTAATGAAAGCTAACCTTTTCCAGTCCTGTGGACACAGCTGAGTTTTCAAAATTTTCTGGCATATTGACAGCATCATCTTTTAGATTTGAAATAGCTCAGCTGGAATTCCATCACCTCCACTAGCTTTGTTCACTGTGATGCTTCCTAAGGCCAATTTGACTTCGTATTGCAGGATGTCTGGCTCTAGGTGAGTGAGCATACCATTGTGGCTATCTATGTCATTAAGATCATTTTTGTTTATTTTTCTGTGTATATTTGCCACTTATTGTTAGTATCTTCTGCTTCCGTTAGGTCCGTATCATTTCTGTCCTTTATTGTGCTCATCTTTGCATGAAATGTCCTTTGGTATCTCTAATTTTCTTGAAGAGATCTCCATCTTTCCCATTCTATTGTCTTCCTCTATTTCTTTGCATTGATCACCGAGGAAGGCTTTCTTATCTCTCCTTGCTATTTTTTTGAACTCTGAATTCAGACGGGTATATCTTTCCTTTTCTCATTTGCCTTCAGCTTATCTTATTTTCTCCGCTCTTTGTAAGGCCTCCCCAGACAACCATGTTGCCTTTTTTCATTTCTTTTTTGGGGGATGGTTTTGATCACAGTCTCCTGTACAATGTTATGAACCTCCATCCATAGTTCTTCAATCACTCTATCAGATCTAATCACTTGAATCTATTTGTCACTTCCACTATATAATTGTAAGGAATTTGATTTAGGTCATATCTGAATGGTCTATTAGTTTTCCTTATTTTCTTTTTTCCCCCTTATTTTCTTAATGTAAGTCTAAATTTTGCAATAGGGAGTTCATTATCTGAGCCATAGTCAGCTCCCTGTCTTGTTTTTGCTGACTGTATAGAGCTTCTCCATCTTCAGCTCCAACGAATATAATCAGTCTGATTTTGGCATTGACCACCTTGTGATGTCCATGTGTAGAGTCGTCTCTTGTGTTGTTGCAAGAGGGTGTTTACTATCACCAGTGTGTTCTCTTGGCAAAACTCTGTTAACCTTTGCCTTGCTTCATTTTGTACTCCAAGGCCAAAATTTCCTTTTACTCAAAGTATCTCTTGGCTTCCTACTTTTGCATTCCAACCCCCTATGATGAAAAGGAGATATTTTTTGGTGTTCTAAAAGACATTGTAGGTCTTCATAGATCCATTCAACTTCATCTTTTTTGGCATTAGTGGTTAGGGCATAGACTTGGATTACTGTGATACTGAATGGATTGCCTTGGAAACAGACATCATTCTGTCATTTTTGAGATTGCACCCAAGTACTGCTTGTCAGACTCTTTTGTTAACTATGAGGGGTACTCCATTTCTGCTAAGGGATTCTTGCCCACAGCAGTAGATGTAATGGTCATCTGAATTAAATTTGCCCATCTGGTCCATTTTAGTTCACTGATTTCTAAAATGTCGACGTACACTCTTGTCATCTCCTGTAAAGAACAAATAGATCCATAAATAAAGATAAATTGGAGGTGGTCAAACAGGAGATGGCAAGAATAAACATTGACATTTTAGGAATCAGTGAACTAAAACTGACAGGAATGGGTGAATTTAATTCAGATGGCCATTATAAATACTACTGTGGGCAGGAATCCCAAAAAAGAAAGAGGTAGCCCTCATAATCAACAAAATAGTCTGAAATACAACCTATAAATCAACAGAATGAACTTGGTTACTTTCCGAGGCAAATCATTCAACATCACAGTAATTCAAGTCTATGCCCCAACCACCAATGCTGAAGAAGCTGAAGTTGATCAGTTCTGTGAAAACCTATAAGACCTCTTAGAAGTAAAACTGAAAAAACAAATGTCCCTTTCATCATAGGGGATTGGAATGCAAAAGTAGGAAGTAAAGAGATACTTGGAGTAACAGGCAAGTTTGGCCTTGCAATACAAAATTAAGCAGAGAAAATGCAAACAGAATTCTGCTAAGAGAATGCATTGGTCATAGTAAAAGGCTTTTTCAACAACACAAGAGACAACTTTACACACGGATATCACCAAACGTTCAATACCAAAATCACACTGATTCCATTCATTGCAGCCGAAGTTGAAGAAGCTGCATACAGTCAGCAAAAAGAAGACCTGGAGCCAACTGTGGCTCAGATCATCAGCTTCTCATAGCAAAATCCAAACTTAAACTAAAGAAAGTGGGGAAAACCACTAAGCCAGTCAGGTATGACTTAAATCAAATCCCCTATGAATATAGGGAAGTGACAAATAGATTTGAAGGATTAGATCTGATAGAGAGAGTGCCTTAATAACTATGGATGGAAGTTTGTAATATTGCACAGAAGGAAGCAGACAAAACCATCCCAAAGAAAAGCAAGAAAGCAAAGTGATTGTGTTAGGAGGCTTTACAAATATCTGAGAAAAGAGGAGAAGAGAAGAGCAAGGAAGAAAAGGAAAGGTACAGCCAACTAAATGCAGAGTTCCAGAGAAGAACAAAGAGAGAAAAGAAGGTCTTCTTCAATCAACAGTGCAAATAAATAAAGAAAACTAACAGAACAGGAAAGACTAGTGATCTCAAGAAAATTGGAATTATCAAAGGAACATTTCATCCAAAGATGGGCACAATAAAGGACAGAAACAGTAAAGACATAATAGAAGCAGAAGACATCAAGAAGAGATGGAAAGACTACACAGAAGAAACATACAAAAAGATCTTAATGATCTGAACAACCATGATGATGTCATTCATCCAGAGCCAGACATTCTGGAGTGTGAAGTCAAGTGGGCTTTAGAAAGTACTGCTGTGCATAAGGCTAGTAGTTATGATGGAATTCCAGCAGAGTGATTGAAAATCCTGAAAGATGATTCTATCAAAGTGCTGCACTCATTATGTCAGCAAATTTGTGGAACCCAGCATTGCCCACAGAAATGGAAATCCTAATTCCAAAGAAAGGCAGTACTATAGGATGTTTAAACCACCAGGCAATTGCACTCATCTCCCATGCTAGTAAGGTTATCCTCAAAATCCTGCATGCTAGGCTTCAGAATTATGTGAACTGAGATCTTCCAGATTTTCAAACAGGATTTGGAAAAGACAGAGGAATCAGGGGTCAAATTGCCAATATTCACTGGATCATAGAGAATGCAAGGTAATTCCAGAAAAACATCTATGTCTGTTTCATTGACCACACTAAAGCCTCTGATTGTGTGAATCGTAACAAACTGTGGAAAGCTCTTAAAGAGTTGGGAATGTGAGCTCATCTTACCTCTCTCCTGAGAAACATATATGAGGGTCAAGAAGCAACAGTCAGAACCTTGTATGGAACAAGTGACTGATTCAGGATTGAGAACAGATTATGACAAGGTTTTTTACTGTCACCCGGTTTCACTTGTACGCACAGCACATCATGCAAAATGCTAGGCTGCATGAATTACAAGCTGGAATCAAGATTGCCAGGAGAAATATCAACAACCTCAAATATGCAGATAATACCATTCTAGTGGCAGGAAGCGAAGAGGAACTAAAGAACCTCTTCATGGTGGAGGGGGAGAGTGAAAAAAGCTGGCTTAAAACACAATATTAAAAACAAACAAACAAACAAAAAAAAAACTAAGATTGTGGCATCCAGTTCCATCCCTTCATGGCAAGTAGAAGGGGAAAATGTATAAGCAGTGAGAGATTTCCTCTTCTTGGGATCTAAAATCACTGTGGATGGTGACTGCAGCCATGAAATTAGAAGATTGCTTCTTGGAAGGAAAACTATGACAAGCCTAGACAATGTGTTAAAAACCAAAGACATCACTTTGCCAACAAAGGTCCGTATAGTCAAGGCTATTGTCTTTGGAGTAGTCATGTGCAGATGTGAGAGCTGTACCATAAAAAAGTCAGAATGCTGAAGAATTGATGCTTTTGAACTGTGGTGCTGGGGAGGACTCTGGAGAGTCCCTTGGACTGCAAGGAGATTGAACTAATCAATCTCAAAGGAAATTGATCCTGAATACTCATTGAAAGCACTGATGCCAAAGCTGATGATCCAATAATTTGGCCACCTAATGTGAACAGCTGATTCACTGGAAAAACTCTAATGCTGGGAAAGATTGAAGGCAGAAGGAGATAAGGGCAAAAGAGGATGAGATGGTTTGGTGGCATCACCTATTCAATGGACATGAACTTGGGCAAACTCCAGGAGTTGTTGAGGGCAGAAAAGCCTGGTGTGCTGCAATCCATGGGGTCATGAGGAGTCAGACACAATTTGGTGACTGAACAACAACAATATAAAAAATAAAGAAAAGACATTCAGCAATGAACAATGCAATAACTGAGGTGAAAAATACACTAGAGGGAAACAATAGCTGAATAACTGAGGCAGAATTACAAAAAAGTGAGCCTGAAGATAGAATGGTGGAAATAATGGAAAGAAAGCAGAATTAAAAAAAAAGAAAGAAAGAAAGAAAGAAAGAAAATAGAAAGAAATGAGGACACACTCAGAGAGTTCTGTGACAACATTAAGTACAAGAACATTTGTATTACAGGGTTCCCAGAAGAAGAAAAGAAAAAGAAAAGGTACGAGAAAATATTTGTGGGGAATATTAGTAAAAAAGAACCCTAACATGGGAAATGAGATACACACCCAAGTCCAGGAATCCCAGAATCCCACACAGGATAAACCCAAAGAGAAGCATGCCACTACACATATAATCAACCTAATGAAAATAAAACACAAAGACAAAAATATTAAAAGCAGTAAGGGAAAAGGAAACTATAGCATACAATGGGATCCCCATAAGGTTCACAGCTGATCTTTAAACAGAAACACTGCAGACCATGAAGGACTAGCAGGATATACATAAAGTGATGAAAGCAAAAAACCTACAACCAAGATTATTCTATCCAGCAAGAATCTCATTCAGACTTGAAGGAGAAATCAAAAGCCTTACAGATAAGCAAAAGTTAAGAGAATTCAGGACCACCAACCAGCTTCACGACAAATGCTGAATGAACTTCTCTAGACTGGAAACATAAGAAAAAGAAAATGCCTACAAAAGCAAACTCAAAAAACTAAAATAAAAAATAAATGAAATTGCAATAGAACAATATATAGCAATAATTACCTTAAATGTAAATGTATTTAATGCTCCAACCAAAAGACACAGACTGGTAAAATGGATACAAAAACAGTACCCCCAATATATGCTTTCTATAAGGGATCCACTTCAGACCTAGGAACACTTACAGACTGAAAGAGAGGGGCTGGAAAAAAATATTCCATGAAAATGGAAATCAAAAGAAAGCAGGACTAGCAATACTAATATCAGATAAGATTGACTTTAAAACAAAGACCATTACATGAGAAAAGGAAGGATAATACATCATGATAAATTGATCAATTCAAGAAGAAGATATAACAGTTATAAATATAAATACACCCAATAAACAACCTTAATACATAAACAAATCCTAGCAACTATAAAAAGGAAATAAAAAGGAACATAATAATAGTGGGGGACATTGATATCTGACTCACACAAATGGACAGATCATCTAGAGAGAAAATTCATAAGGAAACACAATTATTAAATGATACATTGGACCAGTCAGATCTAAATGATATCTACAGGGCATTTCATCTATTTAACATTTTTGTCAAGTGCACAAGGAAAATTCTCCAGGATAGAACACATCTTGGGTCACAAGTGAAGCCTTTGCAGATTAAAAAAAAAAAAATGAAATCATTTTAAGCATCTTTTCTGACCACAGCACTATAATATTAGATATCAACTGCAGGGAAAATAAAACTTTAAAAAACAGAAATAGTGTAGGCAAACAAATATTCTTCTGAATAACCAACAGATCATTATGGAAATCAAAATATACCTAGAAATAAATGAGAATGAAAACACGCAAATTCAAAACCTATGTGTGTGTGTCTGCCTGCTCAATCATGTCCAACTCTTTGTAATCCCATGTACTGTAGCCGGTCAAGCTCCTCTCTCCATGGAATTTTCCAGGCAAGAGTACTGTAGGGGACTGACATTGGACACTCCAGGGAATCCTCCCAACCCAGGTATCAAAACCACATCTTTTGCATTTCCTGAACTGGCAGGCAGATTCGTTACCACTGTGTCATCCAAAGCCTTTGAGATGCAGTAAAAGCATTGCTAAAAGGGAAATTTATAGCAAAACAAGAGAAACATCACATAAACAACACAACCTTACACCAAAAGCAATTAGAAAAAGAACAAAAAATTTCAAACTTTGTAGAAGGAAAGAAATCACAAAGAACAGAGCTGAAATTAATTAAAAGGAAATGAAGGGAAAATAGCAAAGATCAGTAAAAACTGAAACCTGGTTCTTAGAGAAGATAAACGAAATTAACAAACCATTAGCAGGACTCATCAAGAAAAAAAGGGATAAGATACAAAGCTATAAAATTACAAGTGAAAAAGGAGAAGTTACAACAGACAATGCAGAAATACAAAAAGTTCATAAGAGACAACTACAAGCAACAATATGCCAGGAAAATGGAAAACCTGCAAGAAACGGGCAAATTCTTAGAAAAGTATAACCTTCAAAAACTGAACCAGGAAGAAATAGAAAATATGAACACAATCACAAGCACGGAAATCAAAACTATAATAAAAAATCTTCAACAACAACAAAAGCCCAGGGCAAGATGGCTTCATGGTGAATTCTACCAAAAGTTTAGAGAACAGCGAACACCTATTCTGCTGACTCTTCCAGAAAATTGCAGAGGAAGGAAAAGTCCCAAACTCATTCTATGAGGCCACCATCACTCTGATACTAAATATAAAAGTACCACAAAAAATAAAAATTACAGGACAATATCACTTATGAACATAGATACACTCCATTTTCTAAAACACCTGGTCCTTCATATAATCAATTTTTCTTCTATCCCTGATGTCACCATAAACAACACCCAAATTTCTTTTTATGTCAGCTACAGAGTTAAATTTTCATAGCCAGGTTTCCCAGTGACTTGTTTTTACCTTTCTCTGATGCTTGCCCAATAAGGCAAAGATACCTATGCAAGCCATATTACATATGCACCTGCATATTATTATGATTATCTAAATCAGATCTGGCCCCAATTACAAAACTATCTCTGTAGCATGCACCTTTGCAAGAAATTTAGAACAACTTTTATTTCAAGATAGAATATTTACATCCTGAATGTATTTATACTGAAAACTTAACTGACCCCAGGCTTAAATGGGCACGTGTGGCAATCCCTGTAAGTGGATCCATTAAAATTCTACTTTAGAAAAAGTAGTTGGTGCCCTGTCACAATTTATCTTTAGTGGTTGACATTCTCCTCGCATCTATGAATGCCTAGATGGCTTACACATAACTGGACAGTTTCTTTAGGTTATCTAGTTGTACCTTTAACTGTTCACAACCAAACTGAGACACATCTCCCCTGAATCTATATCATCAAGTTAGGACTTAGGAAGCATTTATGATTCAGGCTTCACTTCCTTTGGCAGACCCCTACATCCCTGGTTAAGAGTGAGCATGAGTACAGCTATGGTCAGAAACCTCTCTAACCATTGGAAACATCACCAACACTACTGCTAAGGCCATAGTGGCCCCCCAAAAAATCCCTAGACTCTCTAGCTAAAGTTTCCCTTGTCAATAAAATAGTTCTCAATTATCTCTTAGCTGAACAAGGAAGTGTCTGTGCTATAGTCAACACATTTGTTGTACTTGAATCAACACTTCTGGGGGAGTAGAGGTACAATTATCTAGAATATGAGAACAAATTCATTGGTTACAAGTCCAAACTGACTCACCTTAGAACTGTCATTTATTCAACTTGTTACCAACAGGATTGAGTGCATAGTTTAGATGTATACTATAGTTTAGTCTTTCTATCTGCCATTCTATTTTGTGTTGCAATTTTTATAGTATACAGCTGCTGTCTATCTAGCATCTGTAAAAATAACAAAACTGAAAATACTTGTCCAGTGCTTCAAACTGATATTGAACACTCATAACCTTGACAAGATCTTCCTGCCTTGACCCTCCACTTAGCCCCCAAATAAAGAAGGCATTCAAATTTGGCCTTTGGAATTAAACACTAACCCCCAAAGCTTCTCTCACCCTGAAGAAAGGTGTCTAATTATACTATGGTGAAGAAAAATAAACAGAATGGATGATCAGTCAAAAGGTGAAGTCCATGCAGAAGAAACACCTAGCAATATATCAGATGATCAGCACCTTGTAATGAGCATGTGATTTAAAAAAGGGAAAGTATAGAAACAAATTAAAATGGAGTCACTTATGTCAGGAACAGACAGGAGGTGGTCAACACAAGCTGATAAAGGAAAATTAACCTAACCTTACAGAAATTCACAGCTTTCTCAGAAATCAGCAGAATACACTGGCTAATTCCCAAACATCAAGTCTATTCTTTCTTCCTTAGGTTCGCTGAGTCAGCTATCTTAATCTAATATACAGAGTTTGGTTTTTGAAATTTCTTTTTGTTCAAATGAGGTCAATGAAATTCACTTGCCATCCTCTCCTCCATGGGACAAGATACCTGAAGACATTCCTCATCAGCTCAAAGAGACATGTATCCCATATAAAAATGTTCGGAAAAAGAAGGAAAGAAAGAAAGAAGGAAGGAAATAAAGAAACAAAGAAGGAAAGAAGAGGAAAACAATGCCTGAAGACATGGTTGATCAGCTATGCTTTCTGTAAAACATCTTGATCAAGAGAAGGAAATATGAAAGGATTTCAATCTAAAATGGACCTGGAAGATATGAAATGGAAAAATCTCACACATGCATCCTAAGAAGAACAGAACCTAAGGACTGATAGACTGCTTTCCATAAATGCCTAACTTACAGAAGCCCAAGACTTACCTCCTGACCAATGAGTATCTGTTCAGAATCTCTCCCCATCCTCAAGCCAACAAACTTACTGCTTAGACTTTGGCTGGAATTCCCCCTCTTTACAATTTTTGCCCATAAATACAGTCAACTTCAACCCCTCAATGAACTTCACTTGTACCTTCCTATAGCATATGGTTCCTGAATTGCAATGTCTCTGATATTCCTGAACAAACTAAATGTCTGGCAATGTGAGCTTGTCTTGCTTTACTTCTTTATTTAAGTTGAAACTATAAATATCCCAAATTCAACAAAAGTTATAAAACAACAGATTCAAGAATCTGAGGGAGACCCAAATAGCATAAACCCAAATTATTCCGTGACAAGACACATCATAATTAAACTTGTAAAAATTAAGACAAATAAAATATCTTGAAAGCAAAGGAAAAACAGTTTTTTACTTATAAGGAAAAAAATTAAAATAATGGCATAATTCTCATCAGAAATGATAAAAGTCAAAAGGAAATGAAATATATTTCAAGTGCTTAAAGAAAAAAAAATCAACAAAAACCATTTGAGGTGAAAATATTCTTCAGTAATGAAAAGAAAATAAAAATATTCTTAAATGAAGGAAGATTAAAGGACTATATCCTAGGCAGACTTACTCTAGATGAATAAATAAAGGAAGTTCTCTAAACAGAAAGGAAATAGTAAGAAGAGGAAACCTGGAATTTCAGGAAGGAAGAAAGAAAACTAAGGAAAAAATCAGTAATAAATTAAATGTCTCTTCTATTGATTTTTCTAAATTATGTTTGATGTTTTAAGCGAAACCATAACACTTCCTGATGTTCTTTTAAATGTATGCAGAAGAAATACTTAAGAAAACTATATATGTGAGACTTAAATAGTTGTTAGGGTTTCCACACTTCATCAGATTTAATAAAATGATGACCACAGTAGACTATTGCAATATATAACATATATACCATTATATGTAATGTTACATGTTATATACTATTATATATATTATATATAACATGTTATATGTTGGATACATGTTATACAACTATATAGTGGTTATCCTAATGTGTGTGTGTGTATCAACATACCACTAAAATCAGCATAAAAGATATCCTCAAAAACACTATAAATCAAAAGAATTCTAAAAATGTTTAAGTAACCAACAGGAAGGAGAGAAAGCAGAAAAAGAGAAAAAGGAAACATAATATACAGAAAACAATAAAATGGCAAGATTAAAAGTTCTAACATACCCATAACTACATTAAATGCATTAAATGTAAATGGCATAAATATATCAATTTAAAAAAGGGATTATTGAAGTGGATTAAAAAATTATGACCTGGAGTGATGTCAACCTCACAGCTAAGTGAGATGTTCCCTTTGTTTTTCCCATTCAATCTACAACCAGTAAAATTTTTAAAAAATGATGCCTATGTCCAAAACACCAGGACACTGTTTAATTCCATATATCTGCATCTCTAAAGTGCTTCCCAGGTGGTGCTAGTGGTAAAGAACCCACTTGCCAATGCAGGAGATGTGAGAGACAAGGGTTCAATTAATTTTGGGGTCAGAAAGATTCCCTGGAGAAGAAAATGGCAACTCACTCCAGTATTCTTACCTGGAGAACCCCATGGACAGAGGAGCCTGGTAGGCTACACTCCATAGGGTCACAAAGAGTCAGACATGAGTGAAGTGACTAAGTATGTACGCACCTCTAAAGGTAGGTGGACTTGAACACATAGAGGAGACAGAACCAGCATGTTAGAAGCAGCAATGTCTATAATCCCAACCCCATTGCTACAGCAGCTGAGCCATAGTCCCAGAGAACACAGTAGCATCAGGGGAGTCATCACACATGACTCAAGCCTTCCAAACACAGCAGCAGCCTCAGCCACAAATAATTGGACAGTAGTGGTGGGAGGGCCTGTGACCCTCATTCCTCCAGCTGCAGAGGTACTCATGACTCCAACCCCCCCGCCACACACACACACACACACACTACCCCTTGTCCACAGCAGTACAGCCCATGAACCCAGTGACACCAGTCAGGGGTCCAGGCACCCCCAGCTTCCCTCCTTCTCCAATGGTGACAGAACCTGCAACTCAGGAGATCCCAGATACTACAGAAATATCTACTGTCCCAATGGTCCAAGTGACAATGCCAGTGACATTGGCAACAGCAAGGTATCAACAACCTAGAGGCAAAAGCAGTTGTTGACACTTGTGATAGAAATGGTGGAGGATGCAAACTGCTTACTCAAAGTATAATCAGAGACAGCACAGGTAAGAGAAACCAAAAACTTGTGCTATATCACCACCTACTGGAAAACAAAAAAATGCCTCTAATTTCTAACCCACTGAATCAGTCCTCTGTGTGTGTGTGTGTGTGTGTGTGTGTGTTAGTTGCTCAGTTGTGTCTGACCCTGTGCAACCCCATGGACTGTAGCCCATCAGTCTCCTCTGTCCATGGAATTCTCCAGGCAAGAATACTGGAGTGGGTTGCCATTCCCGTCTTGATGAATCAGTCATGCTCCTGCCCATGTTCAGTGGCTCAGTCCTGTCAGAATTTTTGTGATGCTACGGACTGCAGTCCACCAGGCTCCTCTGTCCAATGGGATTCTCCAGGCAAGAATAGTAGAATCACTAGAATAAAGTAAAAGGGGAAAAAAGCTTTATGTAAAGAAGGTATTTGGGCTTCCCAGTTGGCACAGTAGTAAAGAAGACAGAGTAGGAGATACAAGAGACTGGGTTTGATTCCTGCATCAAGAAAATCCCCTGGAGTAGGAATTGGCAACCTACTCCAGTATTCTTGCCTGGAAAATTCCATGGACAGAGGAGACTAGCGAGCTACAATACATAGCATCTCAAAAGAGTCAGAGAAGACTGAGCATGCGGGCAAAGAAAGTGTGTGTAGAACAACTCACCAAGCACCATAAAGAATCATAGTAACAAATTAACATAGTAACAAAAGAAACAGTAAACAAAACAATTTCTGAAATTAAAAATACTCTAGAAGGAATCAATAACAGAATAACGAATCAGTGAGCTGGAAGCTAAAATGATGGAAATAACTTCTGAAGAGCAGAATAAAGAATGAAAAGAACTGAGGATAGTCTCAGAGACCTCTGAGACAAGAAGAAGAAAAGAAGAAAGGGTATGAGCAAATTTTTCAAGAGATTAGAGTTGAAAATTTTCCCAACATGGAAAAGGAAATAATCAATTAAGGCCAAGGGGCACAAAGAGTCCCATACAGGATAAACCCAAGGAGAAACATGCCAAGACACACACTAATCAAACTAACAAAGACTAAACACAAAGAAAGAATATTAAAAGCAGCAAGGGAAAAGCAACATGTAACATACAAGGGAAACCCCATACGTTTAACAGCTGATCTTTCAGCAGAAACTCAAAAGACCAGAAGGGAATGGCAGGATATATTTAAAGTACTGAAACGGAAAAACCTACAACCAAGATTACCATATCTGGCAAGGATCTCATTCAAAACTGATGGAGAAATTAAAAGCTTTTCAGACAAGCAAAAGTGAAGAGAATTCAGTACCACCAAACCAGCTTTACAACAAATATTAAAGGGACTTAAACACAAGAGAGGAAAGATCTACAAAATCAACCCCAAACAATTAAGAAAATGTCAATAGAAACATATATATCAATAATTACTTTAAAGGTAAACGGATTAAATGCTCCAGCCAAAAGACAAAGACTGTCTGAATGGATACAAAAACAAGATCTTTATATATGCTGTCTGCAAGAAACCCACTTCAGACCACAAGATACAGACTTTTGACACTTAAAGTCAGAGGATGGAAAAATACATTCCATGCAAATGGGAAGCAAAAGAAACCTGAAGTAGCAATCCTCATATAAGACAAAATAGGCCTTAAAATAAAGAATGTTACAAGAGATAAGAAAGGACAATACAAAATTCTCAAGGGATCAATCCAAGAGGAAGACATAACAATTGTAACTATCTATGCTCTGAACATAGGAGTACCTCAATACATAAGACAAACACTAACAGACATAAAAGGAGAAATTGACAGTAACAAAATAATAGTAGGAGACTTTAATACTTCAATCATACCAGTGGAGAGATCACCAAAACAGAAAATTAATGAGGAAACACAAGTCATAAATGATACAGTAGATGAGATGGATCTCATCAATATCTTCAGGACATTCCATCCAAATGCAGAAGAGTACACCTTCTTCTCTAGGGCACATGGAATATTCTACAGGATAGACCACATCTTGGGTCACAAACCAAACCTCAGTAAATTTAAGAAAATTGAAATCATATAAAGCATCTTCTCCAGCCACAATGCTATGAAACTAGATAACAATTACAAGAAAGAAAAAAAAAACTGTAAAAGGCACATGGAGATTAAACTATAAAAGACACATGGGGGTTAAACAGTACGTTTCTAAATAACCAACAGGTTACTGAAAAAATCAAAAGGGAAATAAAAAAGTTTCTAGAAACAAATGACAATGAAAACATGATAACTCAAAACCTATGGGATGCAGCAAAAGCAATACTAAGAGGGAAGTTTATAGCAATACAATCCTACCTCAAGAAACAAGAAAAATATTGAATAGACATCTATTCTAAAATAACTGGAAAAAGAAGGAAAAAAAATAGTAGAAGGAAAGACATCATAAAGAACAGAGCAGAAATAAATGAAAGAGAAATGAAAGAAACAATAGAAAATATTAATAAAACTAAAAGCTGGTTCTTTGAGAAGATAAACAAAATTGACAAACCTTTAGCCAGACTCATCAAGAAAAAAAAAAAAGAGAGAGAGAGAAGAATCAAATCAACAAAATTAGAATTGAAAAAGGAGAGGTTACAACAGACAATGCAGAAATACAAAGGATTATAAGATAATATTATGGACAACTATATGGCAATAAAATGGATAACCTGGAAGAAATGGAAACGTTCTTAGAAAAGTTCAATCTTCCACGACTGAACCAGAAAGAAATAGAAATTATAAATAATCCAATTACAAGCACTGAAATTGAAGCTGTGATCAAAAATCTTCCAAAAAACAAAAGCCCAGGACCAGATGGCTTCAGAGGATAATTCTATCAAACATTTAGAGAAGAGCCAGGGCCTATCCTTCTAAAAATCTTTCAATTTTTTTTCAGAGGAAGGAACACTTCCAAACTCATTCTACTAGGCCACCATCACCCTGATACCAAAACCAGACAAAGACAACACAGAAAAAAGAAAACTACAGGCCAATATAATTGATGAACATAGATGCAAAAATACTCAGCATAATTTTAGCAAACCGAATTCAGCAACACATCAAAAAGCTCATACACCATGAGCAAGTTGGGTTTATTCCAAGGATGCAAGGATTCTTCAATATACCAAATCAATCATTGTGATATACCATATTAAAAATTGAAAGATAAAAACCATATGATAATCTCAATAGATGTAGGAAAAGTCTTTGAAAAAAATCAGCACCCATTTATGAATAAACTCTTCAAAAAATGGGCATAACATGAACCTACCTAAACATAGTAAATGCCATATATGATAAGCCTACAGCAAACATTATTCTCAATGGTGAAATACTGAAAGAATTCCCCTAAGATCAGGAACAAGACAAGGGTGTCCACTTTCACCACTGCTATTCAACATAGTGCTGTCAGTCCTGCTATAGAAATCAGAGAAGAAAAAGAAATAAAAGGAATCCAGATCCTAAAAGAGGAAGTAAAACTCTCACTGTTTTCAGATGACATGATACTTAACATAGAAAACCCTAAAGATACTATCAGAAAATTACTAGAGCCAGTCAGTGAATTTAACAAAGTCATAGGATACAAAATTAATACACAGAAATCACTTGCACTTCTATATACTAACAATGCAAAATCAGCAAGAGAAATTAAGGAATCAATCCCTTTCACCATTGAAACAAAAAGAATTAAATATCTAGGAATAAACTTACTTAAGGAGATGAAAGAACTGTACACAGAAAATTATAAGACACTCCTGAAAGAAATCAAAGATGACATAAACAGACGGAGAGATATTCCATGTTCCTGGGTAGGAAGAATCAATATTGTGAAAGTGACTATACTACCAAATGCAATCTACAGACTCAGTGTGATCTCTATCAAATTACAAATGACATTTTTCACAGAACTAGAACAAAAATTTTGCAATTCATATGGAAACACAAAAGACCCCGAATAGACAAAGCAGTCTTGAGAAAGAAGAATGGAGCTGGAGAAATCAACCTTCCTGACTTCAGATTATACTACAAAGCTACAGTCACCAAGACAGTATGGTACTGGCACAAAAACAGAAATATAGACCAATGGAACAAGACAGAAAGCCCAGAAAAAAAAACCTATGCACCTATTTCTACCTTATTTTCAACAAAGGAGGCAAGAATACACAATGGGGCAAAGACAACATCTTCAATAAATGGTGCTGGGAAAACTGGAAAGCTACATGTAAAAGAATGAAATTAGAACACTTCCTAACACCATACACAAAGATAAACTCAAAATGGATTAAAGACCTAAATGTAAAGACCAGGACAACATAGGCAGGACAATAGACTACATAAATCAAAGCAGATCTTCTAGGACCCACCTCCTAGAGTAATGGAAATAAAAACAAAAGTAAACAAATAGGATGTGATTAAACTTAAATGCTTTTGCACAGCAAAGGAAACTATACACAAGGTGAAAAGGCAAACCTCAGAATGGGAGACAATAATACCAAATGAAACAACTGACAAAGAATTAATCTCCAAACTATATAAGCAGCACATGCAGCTCAATACCAGAAAGAAAAAGAAAAAAAAACAATCAAAAAAATGGAGAAAAGAACTAAACAAACATTTCTCCAAAGAAGACATACAGATGGCAAACAAACACATGGAAAGATGCTCAACATTGCTCATTATTAGAGAAATGCAAATCAAAACTACAATGAGATATCAGCTCACATTGGTCAGAATGGCCATTATCAAAAAGTTTACAGACTTTTGGACTCTGTGGGAGAAGGTGAGGGTGGGATGTTTCGAGAGAACAGCATCGAAACATGTATACTATCTATGGTGAAACAGATCACCAGCCCAGGTTGGATGCATGAGACAAGTGCTTGGGCCTGGTGTACTGGGAAGACCCAGAGGGATCGGGTAGAGAGGGAGGTGGGAGGGGGGATTGGGATGGGGAATACATGTAACTACATGGCTGATTCATGTCAATGTATGACAAAACCCACTACAATATTGTAAAGTAATTAGCCTCCTACTAATAAAAATAAATGAAAAAACAAACAAAAAAATAAATGCATACAGTAAATTACATATGATAATAGAGAAAACCAATTAAATATAAAAAAAAAAAGAAAAAAATGTTTACAGACAATAAATGTTGGAGAGGCTGTGGAGAAAAGGGAATGCTCTCAAACTGTTGGTAGGAATGTAAATTGATACAGCCACTATGAAGATGGTATGGAGATTCCTTCAAAAACTAGGAATAAACCTACCATATGACCCAGAAGTCCCACTCCTAGGCATATAACCTGAGGAAGCCAAAATTGAAAAAGACACGTATCCCATTGTTCATTGCAGCACTATTTACAATAGCTAGAACATGGAAGCAACCTAGATGTCCATCGACAGATGAATGGATAAAGAAGTTGTGGTACATATACACAATAGATATTACTCATCCATAAAAAGGAACATAGTTGAGTCAGTTCTAATGAGGTGGATGAACCAGAACTTATTATACAGAGTGAAGTATGTCAGAAAGAGAAAGATAAATATTGTATACTAACAACCTAGAAAATATGGTATCTAGAAAAATGGTACTGAAGAATTTGTTTACAAAGCAGCAATGGAGAAACTGACATAGAGAATAGACTTATGGACATGGAGAGAGGGGAGTAGAGGGTTAGATGTATGGAAAGAGTAACATGGAAACTTACATTACCGTATGTAAAATAGATAGCCAACGGGAATTCGCTGTATGGCTCAGGAAACTCAAACAGGGGCTCTGTATCAACCTAGAGGGGTGAGATGGGAAGGGAGATGGGAGGGAGTTTCAAAAGGGAGGGGATATATGTATACCTATGGCTTATCCATGTTGAGCTTTGACAGAAAACAACAAAATTCTATAAAGCAATTATCCTTCAATTAAAAATAAATAAATTTTAAAAAATTAATGATCCAAAAAAAAATCATAATAATGCTGCATCACAAAGGAAAATGATAGTTCTCCAGAAACAGTCACAGTGAGAGACACAATTTCTAGGTAGGTTGATAAGATGTCTGGGGTCCCCAAGGAGGAGAAAGGGATTTGGGGCTTTTGAAGAAGAGATAGGGGTCTGAAGTTCTCAAGGAGGAAAGAAAAAAGTTTTGTTTTGTTTTCTACATTCCTTAGCAGGGATTATATTACAGCAATGTATCTTGCTTGAGGACCAAGCAAGATACATTGAAAATCTTCTGACTTGAAAATCTTCTGACTGATCCTGTTATCTTAAAATGTGTATTATGGGAGTGGGTCTGGCAAGAGCTTTCTATTAGTTCTAATCCTGTTATCTTAAAATGTATATTGTGGGAATGGGTCTAGTAAGATCTTTACAACCTTGAGACATTCTTTTGATGTATTGTAATAACCAATTTAAAAAGCATGTAACTCCCTTGCTAAGACTAGCGAGTGGGGTACTCTCCACCCCCCCCCCCCGCTTATGTCTATGTCAGAAGCTTCCTCTGTCCCTTTTTATACTTTAATAAAACTCTGCTAATGAATAAAAGTTTACCGAATTTTTTTTTTTTTTTTAAAAAGCAAAAAGCTCTTGAGTGATCAAGCCTGGTCCCTGGTCTCAAAGCTAAATCTTCTTCAGACAACATGAATCTGACATCATTCACTATAAGCTATCATCTTGGAGGCTCATCCAGGATCTTCAGGACAGGGCAATAAACACTAAGAGCTCTAGCCTCTCTGCTGTCTCAGTATACACATTTTCTGCTTTACTTTACTCTCTCCAGTCTGCTTGTGTGAATGAAAGACATGCCCTGTGCAAAGCAAATGATGAGCCCTGCTCTGAGGTTTCATGGTGCCTTGTAATGACCGAAGGCAGCCCCAAGAGGGGGGCCTTATTGAGAGTTTATACGGACCTGCCAATACCAAGAGACATCCAAGGTCCCTGCGAGGGGAGCGGCCAGAAATGGGTGAAGCATGTGTACCGAACTATCCTTTCTTAGTCATCTTTGCCTGGTCTCTTTGACCATTTCATAATTGCGTGGGGAATTAGAATACTAACTTAATCTGTCAGATCACAGACTTTCAAGGGACTTGTGATCCATGCTGTTCAGTTCAGTTCAGTTCAGTCGCTCAGTCGTTTCCAACTGTTTGTGACTCCATGAATCGCAGCACGCCAGGCCTCCCTGTCCATCACCAACTCCCGGAGTCAACCCAAACCTATGCCCATCGAGTTGGTGATGCCATCCAGCCATCTCATCCTCTGTCAGCCCCTTCTCATCCTGCCCCCAATCCCTGCCAGCATCAGGATCTTTTCCAATGAATCAACTTTTCACATGAGGTGGCCAAAATATTGGAGTTTCAGCTTCAGCATCAGTCCTTCCAATGAACACCCAGGACTGATCTCCTTTAGGATGGACTGGTTGGATCTCCTTGCAGTCCAAGGGACTCTCAAGAGTCTCATCCAACACCACAGTTCAAAAGCATCAATTTTTTTGGTATTCAGCTTTCTTCACAGTCCAACTCTCAAATCCATACATGACCACTGGAAAAACCATAGCCTTGATCAGACAGACCTTTGTTGGCAAAGTAATGTCTCTGCTTTTTAATATGCTATCTAGGTTGGTCATAACTTTCCTTCCAAGGAGTAAGCGTCTTTTAATTTCATGGCTGCTGTCACCATCTGCAGTGATTTTGGAGCCCCAAAAAATAAAGTCTGACACTGTTTCCACTGTCTCCCCATCTATTTCCCATGAGGTGATGGGACCAGATACCATTATCTTAGTTTTCTGAATGTTAAGCTTTAAGCCAACTTCTTCACTGTCATCTTTCACTTTCATCAAGACGCTTCTTAGTTCTTCTTCACTTTCTGCCATAAGGGCGGTGTCATCTGCATATCCATGCTATTACTATGTACTTTCACTTAGACTCCAAGTATGGAAGCACCTAGCCTTGCTAGGAGCTGAAAGTTACAAGAGCACATTTGGGAGAGAGGCAGAGCTCTAGATCTAGAAACATCTCTCTTAGCTGCCTGGCTCAGGGGCCAGCGACCTGAAAGTGAGTCTTTTTCATGGTTGTACCTCCCATCTATATGGATAGAAGTGCTGCTGAATGACCATGAGCTTTCTGAGGACACAGATCAGGAATTGCAGGATGTGGATAGATGGCAATTACAATATGCTTCTTCCTTTGGTAGCACTATCTCTTAATGGACCAGAGGGGGCTCTCTGGTAGCTTTTGTCTCAACTCCTTAGATAGTCTATCCTGTGGAATCTGTGGAAATGAACTGGAAGGATTGGTCTTAGTAGCTCGAGGACAAAAATCACTCTTTCCTCACTGGCCAACCCTCCATGACCTTTTTTTGCTATACTGGTGTGGTGACACTCAGAAGGGACATCTTGGTTGCTGTTCATCCCTTTATGACTCAGCATTTCTACTGTGGTTTGGGTTTCCCTGGTGGCTCAGCTGGTAAAAAATCCGTCTGCAATGTGGTAGACCTGGGTTTGATCCCTGGGTTGGGAAGATCACCTGGAGAAGGGAAAGGCTATCCACTCCAGTGTTCTGGCCTAGAGAATTCCATGGACTGTATAGTCCACAGGGTTGCAAAGGATCGGACATGACTGAGCAATTTTCACTTTCACTTTCAGGACTATACTCAGGAAAGTACACAGGCACATGTAAGAGGGATGCTTCCCCGAGTAATCCTAACTTGGGAAACATTCCAGGAAAGTTACTGTGCTCCACCCCAGGTAGCATCAGAGGAAAAAGGCAAATCAAACAAAGGTCTTGTTGGTATGAAACTAAATCAATTTTAGATGCCATCAGGTCTACCCCTGGTGCATCTCCACCCCACCTCATTGGTAGAACCAGGAGGGACAAGTAAGACACCTAAGTCAGTAAGGGACAGACTAAGCCCAACCAGGGAAGGAAAGTTTGTCTACACTCCCATCTAGAGCAGGGAGGGATGCCTCCGATGGAAAAGAAGCCGCGGCTGTGGATGCCACTTTTTTTCTCTCTTACAGATAGGAGTTAACAGTTCCAGAACCACTCCTTTAAAACGTATTTTAATAAACTGGGATAGGTTTGATCTCCCAAATTTAAAAAAGACATGCCTGATCTTCTGTGATACTGAATGGTCATGGTATCCTTTGGAAGACAAGGAATACTGGCTTGTTGAAGGGTCTCAATTATAATACTGTTTTACAATTAGACCAGTTCTGTAGAAACAAGAGAAATGGGTAGAAGTGACATATGTATTGCTCTTTATCTCTCTGCGAGGCATGCCAGACCTGTGTCCTAAGGATACAGATTTGGCTGTAAAGCCTTCAGTTCCCTCCTGTCCTCTTACTCTGCCTCTGCCTCTGTATCTGTGGCAAAAAACTGAACAGGCTGAGGGTCAAGGAACCCCACCAGGAAGGGTTGCCTCAGTCTCAATAGAAGTTTAAACAGCCCCAGTTCCAATGCAGCCCCACTTTGATTTCAATAGGAACTCAGACAGCCAAAGTAGAGGAGGTGCAGACAACCAAAACTAAGGGTAAACACAAGATAGAGAAGAGAATGAGACAGAGGATGAGAAAGAGGATGAGGATGAGAAAAAGCAGGCTTCTCTAATTTATCCCCAGGGACATATATGAAAGGTAGCTAGAGGGGCTAAGGAATAGACACACAATTTACTGCCTCTTCAGGAGGCCCCCACTGGGAAAAATAACCAATCTATAAAAATCCATAAGCCCTTTTCTTACCCAGTGGTAAGAGAGATCTGGGAGGCTATTTAGAGGACCAAAAAGTACATAGAAGCCTTTACAGGGCTAATTTTACTTTATGAGCTTACTTGGAGAGATGTAATACATGTCTTGGGACAGATGCTGACTCCTGACTCAAAAACTCGAGTTTTGGGGAAAGCTACTACTTTTGGAGATGAATGGCTTGAACGTGAGACAAGGGGAGAGAGGGAACATGGAATAGCCATTTCCTCTCTACTGGGAGCCAAACAGTTCCCATAACAGAGCCACTTTGCTGGATGTATTCTTGGGCTCAAGCAAGCGCATGCTGAGACCTAAGACTATGCTAAGTTGGCTGACATAGAACAGGGAGAGAAGGAAACTCCTGGTAAATTCTTAGATAGACTACAGGAAGCTCTCTACAAGTTTACTGACATTGATCTCAAAATTACAGAGGGAGAAATGACCTTATAAGATAGATTTCTCACTCACTCAGCTCCAGATATCCACCATAAGTTGTGAAAACAGGCATTTGGACCAAATGAGTCTTTAGAAAAACTGTTGTAGCTGGCTCAGATGGTATATTATGGTAGAGACTATGAGGAGGAAAATAGGAGGGAAAAAAAAGAACTAGGCAAAAGACTGAAGCCCCAACAAAGGCTGTTAGATCCACTCTGAAACAGCCTGAGAAAAATATCCAGAGGGACCCAGGTGAAAACGAATGGACTTGTTATTAGTGTGAAAAGGAGGGACATCTCAAGCAGAATTGCCTTCAGGCATCTAAGCTGCTCCTGGCTTCATGTCTGGTCTACAAACGACCATACTGGAGAAGAGATTGCCCTCCAAGGTGTAGGCCCCAGGGGTCAGACTCTAGACAATTGGGACTGAAGGTGCCCAGGGGTCCCCACACAATCTCCCATCCTAATAACACTGAGGAACCCCAGGAACCCTCAGCAAAACACTACTATTGTTTTGCTAATGCCTAAAGCTCATAAGTTTACTAATGGGCAAAATCTTACTGTACTGACTGATGTAAGTGGGATCTTAAACACTAAAGTTCAGAATGACAATGGTTCTGTCTTTAAAGCTACTGTAACTCAAGGGGTATCAAAAGTTCTAGGAATAGAATATCACTGTTCCTGGAGACCCAAATCCTCAGGAAAGTTGAAAAGGCTAATGACATTAATAAGAGGCATCTGCATAAGCTATCTCAGGAAACACAAGACAGTTGGTTTAAAGTTTTACCCATAGCTTTAATGAGGGCTTGAACTGCCCCTAAAAAAAGGGGCTGTCTCTATGGCAGACTGTTTTTGTGCATAGACATTGTCATAGATCCTGAAGCCTTAGAATTAACTATGTGACTCAACTATCAGCTTTTCAACAAACATTACGAGAACTTCAGGAGGTGACCCCTGACCCAGCCTCCATAATCGGTCTAATTGCTGGGTCTGCTGTGCACTCCCCTCTTCATCAGTTGAAGGCTTCCATGGTGGGTTTCTCCATTTCAAGGAAAAGACTTTCTTCAACTCTGTCAATATCTTCACCAACAATAATCACGTGTGATGCCTCTCTAATCTGATGACATCTAGCAATCCTAAAATGAATTGGTGTAACACTTCGTACCTTAACTATGGACATAATGTGACTTTTAATATTGATTATGTTTTAACTTGGTTTAATGTCTATTTTGCCTTACATCTGCAATTGTATAATGCAGTTTGTTTCTAAACTTCTGAAAGCTTTTAAGTGGCAAGTGGTTGTCCAAGCTCCTATGAGTGCCACAGCCTCCTCCAGCGATTATGTAAAGTTCAGGGTCCTGGATCAGAGACCCTCAATATGAGGGTTAGAATAATATGTTGCCTCAATAATTTAAGGACGATGCCCCTCAACAGCAGGAAGTAGTTATGGAACAAAAATGACACCCCTTTCTCCTGGCAATATAATTCTCCTAAAAGAAAAAAAAGGGGGGGGGGGGGGGAGGATGGATGAGAGAGTCCATTTCTAGGTAGGTGGATAAGAAGTCTGGGGTCCTAGAGGAGGAGAAAGGGTTTGGGGCTTTCAAAGAGGAGATAAGGGTATGGAGTTCTCAAGGAGGAAATGACTTTTTTTTTCCTCTATGTTCCTTGGTAAGGATTATATAACAACAATGTATCCTGCTTGAGGAGAGTTTCTCCTTCTTGAAACCTTCTGACTAATCCTGTTATCTTAAAATGTATATTATGGGAGTGGGTCTGGTAAGATACTTCTATTTTTAGTTCTAATCCTATCATCTTAAAATGTAAATTCTAGGAGTGGGTCTAGTAAGATCTTTACAACCTTGAGACATTTTTTTGATTTATTGTAATAACCAATTTAAAAAGTATATGACTTCCTTGCTAAGTCTAGTGAAGGGGGCACTCCTAACCCCCTTCTGATGTCTATGTCAGAAGCTTTCTCCACCCCTTTTTATACTTTAATAAAACTCTGCTACATAAAAGCTCTTGAGTGATCAAGCCTGGTCCCTGGTCCCAAAGCTAAATCTTCTTTGGAGATCATGAATCTGACATTGTTCTTGGTAAGTTATCAACAAAATATGATGATCCAACTTTCATAATTTAAAATAGCTGTCATTAAGAAATTTGATGGCTCTACTTTTGGCATGGAAGGGATCCCCACAGTAGTTTCAGACAGTGAGGGCACTGCCATGGCCCAGGGAGCCACAGCCATGCTGCCTCTGCCTTCCATCTCCCCTCCTGCCCTCACCCCGGAACCCAAAGTGAATGAGGAGAGCCTGCTGCTCCTGCCCAAGACAGTGGCTTCAGGCTGCTCAGACTCCCAGTTCACTGTTTGAGCTGCAGCCTGGGTGCAGCCCAGGCTGCTTGAGGGGATGCTTAAAGGATGACGATGAGGAATTGAAAGAGGATGAGGACCTCGAGAAGGAAGAACAGGAGGGAGAGATGAATCACTTCTTGCTGAAGCTGAAGTGGGGCCAATCAGACTCTCAGAAGGAGGAGGAGCACCTGATTAATCTCTCTGAGCCAGCCCCGTACATCTTGTGTTCCATTTGCAAAGGTTACTTAATAAATGCAATTACCATTACAAAATGTCTTCATACATTTTGTAAAAGCTGCATTAAAGATACTTTTGCTATAGCAACAGATGTCCAAAATGCAACATAGTAGTACACTAGACACAACCGCTTTACCACATAAGGTTGGATTAAGGGTTACAAGACATAGTGTACAAATTAGTGATCAATCTAAGAGAAAAAAGCAAATGCATGATTTCTATAAAGAAAGGGGTCTAGAAGTACCTAAAGCTGCTGTTCCACAGCCAGTCCCTTCAAGCAAAAGAAAAACTTAAAAATTCTTAGAATCAATATTTGCTATTCCACTTGAACTTGATGTCTTTATTACTAGAGTTTATTGGTGTTGATGAAGGCACGGGAAACTTTAAGACACTGGAAAAGAAGTTTGTCTGAATTTCATGAGAAGCAATTATTGGACATGTAGAAAAATTCCTCAGAAGAAAAATGGGTCTTGATTCATCTTGTCAGGTAGATATCATCTGTGGTGATCACTTGTTAGAGTGTATCAAACTCTAAAGGAAACATAACATGTAATAGGTGATGCAGCAATGCAGGATGGCCTGCTGATCCTTCATTATGGATTTGTGGTTTCTCTTTTGAAAATTACTTGGAAGATTCTAATGGTATTATGAGGAGGAAAACAAAATAAGGACACTTCTGCAGGATTGCATTCTCACCAAAGATTTTCACGAAACATGTAATTGCTATCACTCTGTGCTGTTTGAGACATAACTGGTCTATTTTCAGCACCAATAATCATGGGATTTATAAGTACAACTTGGAATGATAGAATGCATTTGTTTTACTAGAGACTACATGTGAAAAGCTTCCATAGTTCATGGGGAAAATTTGTAAAGCATTGAATTTTTATGATTTCAGATACTTTGACATTGATTTTGTTTCCTAATAGTTGAGGTAAATCAGTTACTGTTTCTGTCTTCATTGAGCCACACGCCTTTCAAGTTGGTTCAGATTCTGCTCTCTGCAATGGCATCAGTTGTGCAGTCATCCTTTTGGAAAATAACTGCTTTTGAACTGAAAATTTAAAGCCAGTCTTTGTTAAATTACAGGATGTACCTCTTAAAAAACACCAAAATTATGGGTCACTTTTGTATGTGCCATCATATTTTGAATTTGTTCTAAATGGGATGAATTATAATTCTCCTGTGTAGAGTTTACAGCCTGTACCAGAAGCCTTCAGTGTAATGATGACATCTTTAATGTATCTTACAAAAGGTGCCTCTTTGCAACAATATTTGTAATTTTTTGAATGTTAGTTTGATTAACATTCATTTTGCATACATAGTATGATTGGCCGTACCTAAGGGTATTGCTTTTGAAAATAATTTAAAAATTTGAGTGAATTCGAGAAGATTACAGAATAATTTATTATTTATTTACAGAATACTTTATTACTCAATTGCAGAATTCATTATTTCCTCAGTAAATCGGTTTAATGTAATTTTCCTATTACTTTGTCACCAGGATAAAGAACATGGGTATTTGAGAGCTCAATCACTTGCATGCAAAGATTTAAATTTTAAAGATTATTTTGCCTAAAATTAGCATTGTGATTGATGCTTTCTAAAAGAAATAATTTGTTGACCTTATTTCACTGCAAAATTTCCAAATCTGCATTAAAAAAAATGGAGAAAGATTGGCAGTTGTTTTATAAAGTATTTCTGAATTTTGTATAAATCTCTTCTAACCTTTAATACAATTTTAATAAAAATTTCTTTTAACCTAAAAGTAAAAATAACTTCAATGAACTCACTGAGTTTAGGATTAAAGTTAATGAATAGAAATAATACTTCATCAAAGAGTTGGGAACTTTAAGAAGGAATCAAACAAGTTCTGAACCTGAAGAACTCAATAAATGAGATAAAGAATGCATTGGAAAGCACTGGGAAAAAAGCAGACATGAAAGGAAAAAATTACTGAGTTCTGATAGAGATATTTAGAAATGATACAGGTAGTAAGAAAATAGAATATTTTTTTCTTTAAAAAGGATATTCTACAAGAGCTATATGAATCACAGAGGAAGGGCAACAATAAGGTAATAAATATTCCAGAAGAAGAAAAAAGGGAGAAAGGAACAGAAGGCTTATTTAAAGAAACAATACCTGAGAACTTCCCAAACCTGGGAAGGAACTGGATACATAAGTCCATGAAGCTAAGAGAAGACCTATAATTAGGCCTTCGATGCAAAAAGAAAAAAAAAAAAACTTTCTCAAGAAACATTATATTGCAAAGGGTCAATATAATTCTATACACACACACACACACACACACACACACACACACATATATATATATATATATATATATATACAAGGAAGCCAGGGGGAGAAAAAGTATGGCAAACTACAAAGAAAATCCCATTAGGTTATAAATAGATTTCTTAGCAGAAACTCTACAAGCTAGGATAGAGTGGAATGGCACTCTCAAAATACTGAAAGAGAAAACCATCAGCAAAGAATACTCAATCAAGCAAAGTTACCATTCAGATATAAAAGAGAAATAAAGGCATCCTCAGACAAACAAAAGCTGGGAGAGCTCATCAACACTAGAATTTAATTATAAGAAATGTTGAAAGAAGTTCCTCCACGAGAAACAAAAATGAAAATTACAGAAAACTTTGAGTAAGATGATAAACAGACATAAACACAAAAATGCAACTCTGTATCCAAATATTTTGTTAACTTACTATAGCATAAAGATGAAAAGGGGGGGAAGCAGAAAAAATGACTATAGCTACTTCAATTTGGCAAAAAAAAAAAAAAAAAACAAATAAAGGATAATTTGAGATAACAAAAACATAAAATTGAAAGATTAGGATAGAACTCATGGAGGCAAATAAAGAAAAAGATGCTATCAGTCAAAAAAGGACTATGGAGGAGGCGTCCTAAGATGGCGGAGGAAGAGGACAGGGAGACCACTTTCTCCCCCACAAATTAATCAAAATAGCATTTGAACGCTGAGCAACTTCGACAAAACAACTTCAGAACCCTGGCAGAGGACACCAGGCACCCAGAAAGGCAGCCCATTCTCTTCAAAAGGAGGTAGGACAAAATATAAAAGACAAAAAGAGAGACAAAAGAGTTAGGGACAGAGCCCAGTCCTAAGGAGGGAGTCATGAAGGAGAAGTTTCCAAATAGCAAGAAATCCTCTCACTGGCAGGTCTGTGGGGAGTTTTGGAATCTCAGAGGGCAACATAAACCAGGAGGAAGAAAAAAAAAAAAAAAAAAACAGAATATGCGCCTAACCACAACATCCAGTGTAAATGTAGCTCAGATGCTCCTGTCTGCCACCAGAGAGCAGGGCCTGAGCAGGGAGGCGCAGATTGCCTGCTTAGAGTAAGGAATGGGCCTGAATGCCCTGAGGACAATCTGAGGGAGCTAATGAGAGACAGCAGCCCAAACTGTGGGATAGCCAGAGAGAGAGAAAAAACTTTTCCGTGAAATGCTCCAACATAAAGGTGCAGCCTGGCTCACTCACAGAAGAAAGGATTGAGCCAATACCAAAGGGGAGCTAGCCAGCTGGGGACTGGCCCATCCCCATGCCGAAGATAGAGAGGCAGGCAGAGCTGGAAGGCAAGGGGCAATCATGGCCCTGGAGATGAGTCCTCCACCAAACTGTGAGCAGGCTCCCAGTTGCTAGTCAAGTCTTCCTGGGATCCTAGACGGTTGACATCTGCCAGGAGGGTCCCAGCCAGAGGTCAGGTCCCCAGAAAAGACACCTGAAGGCACACCTGAGTCAGTGCTCTTGTGGTGCACCTGGGAAACCGAGGGGCCGGGACTGGGGAGGTGACTAAGATGCACAGCCCACCTGGGACAGTATGCTCACTAAGCACCTGGTTGTCTGAGTTCCTCGGACCTGGGAAGGGCACAAAACTCATGCCCAACCGAGTCTGTGCCTTTGTGGAATACCCAAGAACCTGAACCTGGGCAGCTTAGACCGGGTAAGACCACAAAACCCAGGGCCCACCTTGGACAGTTCCTCTGCAGAGCAACCTGGAACCTGAGCAGTGTAGATTGGGAAAGCACACACTGCCGTGAGCTGAGGCAAACAGATGTGGTCCATACACTGCAAGCACTCCCCACACGTGCCAGTGATATTTGTTTGCAGTGTTTCTCTCTCCCCACAGCACAACTGAACAAGTGAGTCTAAATAAAAGACCATCTTCACCCCCTCATGTCAGGGCAAAAATTAGACGTTGAAGAGACTTGGAAACAGAGGAAGCCAAAATAAAGAAAGAAGAGGGAACCACTCTGGAAGTGACAGGTGCAACAGATTAAAACCCTGTAGTTAGCATTGACTAAGCATTGGAAGGGGCCTACAGACCTTGAGAAGAAGTATAAGCTGGAACAAGGAGCTATCTGAAACTGAACTGAACCCACACTGCCCTCAACAGCTCCAGAGAAATTTCTAGATATATTTTTAATATTATCATTTTTTAATCTTTTTCATTTTTTTATTTTAAGTTCTTTATTACTCCTTTAATTTTCATTTTTATAGTAAATATTACTCAGCCATTAAAAAGAATACATTTGAATGAGTTCTAATGAGGTGGATGAAACTGGAGCCTATTATACAGAGTGAAGTAAGCCAGAAAGAAAAACACCAATACAGTATACTAATGCATATATGTGGAATTTAGAAAGATGGCAATGATAACCCTATGTGCAAGACAGCAAAAGAGACACAGATGTATAGAATAGTCTTTTGGACTCTGTGGGAGAGGGCGAGGGTGGGATGATTTGAGAGAATAGCATTGAAACATGTATATTATCATATGTGAAACAGATCACCAGTCTAGGTCCAATGCATGAGACAAGGTGCTCAGGGCTGGTGCATTGGGATGACCCAGAGGGACAAGATGGGGAGGGAAGGGGGTAGGGGCTCAGCATGGGGAACACATGTACACCCATGGCTGACTCATGTCAATGTATGGCAAAAACCACCACACTATTGTAAAGTAATTAGCCTCCAATTAAAATAAATAAATTAATTTAAAAAATGGCAGGATGACATTCTCATTTATCAATAATCTCACTAAATGTAAATGAATTGAGTTGACCAATCAAAAGACACAGAGTGGCTGGATGGATTAAAAAGCAAGACAACTATATATTACATCTGGAAGAATCATCTCAGCTCTAAAGAGAAACAGGCTAAAAAAGAAGGGATGGAAGAATCTAGTCCAATTGAAAGGCAAACAAAGAACGTGGGTCTAATCATACTCATAGACTTAAAACCAAAAAAAAAAAAAAAAAAGCAAGAAGTACAGACAGTATAAAATGATAAAAGAGAGAATTCATCAAGAAGATCTAACATTTATTAATATATATGTACCTTACACAGAAGAGATACTGTGTTATTGAAGGGTGTATTGAAGGTTATAAGAAGGGTGTTATTGGAACAACCTCTTCCAATAACACAGGAGAGAACTGTACACATGGACTTCATCAGCTGTTCAATACCGAAATTAGATTGATTGTATTCTTTAAAGCTGAAGATGGAGAAGTTCTATAAAGTCAGCAAAAATAATAATAATAATAATAATAAAGACTGGGAGCCAAATGTGACTCAGATCATGACCTCCCTATTGCAAAATCCAGACTTAAATTGAATAAAGTAGGAAAAA
Source organism: Cervus elaphus (assembly GCF_910594005.1). NCBI lineage: Eukaryota > Metazoa > Chordata > Mammalia > Artiodactyla > Cervidae > Cervus > Cervus elaphus. The sequence goes on from NC_057848.1 coordinate 127,676,071, forward strand.
CAACTAGACCATTCAGGTATGTCTTAAATCAAATCCTTTACAATTATGCAGTGCAAGTGACAAATAGACTCAAGGGATTGGAACTCATAGACAGAGTGCTGAAGAACTATGGGTGGAGGCTCATGGCATTGTACAGGAGGCAGTGATCAAGATCATCCCTAAGAAAAAGAAATGCAAAAGGCAAACTGGTTGTCTGAGGAGGCCTTACATATAGCTGAGAAAAGAAGAGAAGCAAAAGGCAAATGAGAAAAGGAAAAATATACTCATCTGAATGCAGAGTTCCAAAGACTAGCAAGGAGAGATAAGAAAGCCTTCCTCAGTGATCAATGCAAAGAAACAGAGGAAAATAATAGAATGGGAAAGACTACAGATCTCAAGAAGATTAGAGATACCAAGAGAACATTGCATGCAGAGATGGACACAATAAAGGACATCTGTTAGGTATGGACCTAACAGAAGCAGAAGATATTAAGAAGAGGTGACAAGAATACACAGAACTATACAAAAAAAAAAAAAAAAAGATATTAATGACCCAGATGACCAGTGTTGGTGTGATCACTCACCTAGTGCCAGACATTCTAGAATGCAAAGTTAAGTGGGCCTTAGGAAGCATCATTATGAACAAATCTAGTGAAAAGGATGGAATTCCAGCTGAGCTAGTTCAAATCCTAAAAGTGCTGTGAAAGTGCTGCAGCAACATGCCAGCAAATTTGGAAAACTCAGCAGTGGCCACAAGACTAGACAAGGTCAGTTTTCATTCCAATCCCAAAGAAAGGCAATGCCAAAAAATGTTCAAATTACCACACAATTGCACTCACCTCACATGCTAACAAAATAATGCTCAAAGTTCTCCAAGCAAAGCTTCAACAGTACGTGTACCGAGAAATTTAAGGTGTTCAAGCTGGATTTAGAAAAGGCAGAGGAACCAGAGATCAAATTGCCAACATCTGGTGGGTCATGGAAAAAACAAGAGAGTTCCAGAAAAATGTCTGCTTATGCTTTATTGACTATGTCAAAGCCTTAGACTGTGTGAATCACAGCAAACCATGGAAAATTCTTAAAGAGATGAGAATATCAGACCACCATACTTGCCTCCTGAGAAATCTGTAGGCAGGTCAAAAAGGAAAAGTTAGAATTGTACATGGAACAATGGGCTGGTTCCAAATTGAGAAAGGAGTACATCATGGCTATATACTGTCACCCTGCTTATTTAACTTATATGCAGAGTGCCTCATGAGAAATGTTGGGCTGGATGAAGCACAAGCTGGAATCAAGATTGCTGGGGGAAATATCAATAACCTCAGATATGCAGATGACATCACTCTTATGGCAGAAAGTGAAGAGAAACTAAAGAGCCTCTTGATGAAAATCAAAAAAGAGAGTGAAAAAACTGGCTTAAAAATCAGCATCCAAAAAATTCAGATCATGGTATCTGGTGCCATCACTTCATGGCAAACATATGCGGAAACAATCGAAACAGTGACAAACTTTATTTTCTTGGGCTCCAAAAATCACTGCAGATGATGACTGCAGTCATGAAATTAAAAGATGCTTGCTCCTTGGAAGAAAACATATGACCAAGATAGACAGCATATTAAAAAGCAGAGACATTACTTTGCCAACAAAGGTCTGTCTAGTCAAAGACTACTGTTTTTTCCAATAGTCATGTATGGATGTGAGAGTTGGATGATAAAGAAAGCTGAGCACGAAAGAATTGATGGTTTTGAACTGTGGTGTTGGAGAAGATTCTTAAGAGTCCCTTGGACTGCAAGGAGATGAAACTAGTCAATCCAAAAGGAAATCAGTCCTGAATACTCATTGAAAGATTTGATGCTGAAGCTGAAGCTACAAAACTTTTTCCAAGAACTGAGTCATTGGAAAAGACCTTGATGCTGAGACAGATTGAAAGCAGGAAGAGAAAGAGTCAACAGAGGTTTAGATGGTTGGATGGCATCACTGACTCGATGGATATGAGTTTCAGCAAGCTCCAGTAGTTAGTGATGGACAGGGAAGCCTGGCATGCCCCAGTCCACGGGGTCTCAAAGAGTCAGACACGACTGAGTGAGTGAATTGACTGAACACAGAAGCAACAAAATATATTAAGCATTTATTAACAGACCCCAAAGGAGAAATTGATAACAACACAATAATAGTAGGGTACTTTAACACCCTTTTTGCATCATCCAGGCAGAAATTTAATAAGGAAACAATGACCTTAAATTACACATTAAGCCAGATGTATTTGAGAGATCAGAATAAAACATTTCATCCACATGTAGCAGAATATTCTTCTCAAATGAACATGGGTCTTTCTCAAGGATATACCATATATTGGGACTCAAAACAAGTCTCATTATATTTAGAAAATTAAAATCATATCAATCATTTCCAATCCCAGTGGTATGAAACTAGAAATCAGCTACAAGAAGAAATCTGGAAAAGGCATAAAAATGTGGAGACGGACCAATAGGCTACTGAACAACTAATGGGTCATGCAAAATATCAAAAGAGAAATAAAAAAAAAATCTGAAGACAAATGAAAATTAAAATACATTATATAAAATCCATGGTACTAAGAATGGAATACATAGTAATACAAGCCTACCTCAGGAAATAAAGGGAATATATAGTAATAAAAGCCTACCTCAAGAAATAAAAAGAAAAAAAAACTTAAATACACAATTTAACCTTGCATCTAAAGGAAATAGAAAAATAAACAAAGTCCTAAGTCAGTAGAAGGAACAAAATGGAAACAAAGAATATTGCCTGTCATTTCCATAAACAAAGAATGTCACCCATCTTTCCAGTTCTACAAGGATAAAGCCATTAGCCCACCAACAGTGCATTCTGAAAGAAATTTGGGATGAAGAAGAAACAGGAAGTATTCTGTATTTGGATTCCAGTTCTAGATAGTTAGCATACTTATCTAAGAAATAATTTCAGTGTATCCAGGTTCTTGCATCTTTCCAGACATAGAAAAGCACTAAAATCATTAATTTGAGACGTTTGCTCTTTGTGATTAGCAGTAATCTTTTGAGGTTTGTCTATATTTTTGTCCCAGCAAGAGTCCTACGTATCTTGTCTCCTGCCTTACCTCTTCAGAGCAGTTCCACAGAGACATCTGACAGGTGGTCTCCTGGACTGCCATCCTCAATAAGTTCCCTGAATAAAACTTAACTCACAACTGTGCATTTTTCTTCTGTTAGTTTTGGTGACCACCAAGGAAACCAGAGTAGATGTCACTTCTTTGCCTAAACATATAAGAATCCAGAACTCTGGTACCAGCAGAGGCCCCTTGGAGCCATCTGCCTCTTTAGTGAGTCCAGGTGCATCTAGGTAATTCTCTCCTGGGTCTTGGAAGTGGATGATTCTAAGTGGTTGGCAAACTCATAGCTGTGAGTAGTAGATTCTCCTTGCTGAGAGGCACTGGGGAGATTTTGCTCAGTTGAAAGGCACTAAATGGGTTACCTTAGTTGAGAGACACTGGGATGATTCTACTCAATTGAAAGACAGTGAGTAGGTTTGGACTGGGTGATTAGGTAGGAGGCTGGCCTGTTGAACTGACTACTTTAATAGGACTTATTACCATACAGTGAAAACATCACATGAGAGTTTTCTACTCTGAAGATGATAACTCCTCCTGGTCAGCAATAGCTTTCTCAGGCAACTGAGAAACCTGCAAGAGTGGTGGAGGCAAGTCTTCACACAGTGTAGCAGTCCCATAAGGAAATCCACTTATTTAACTGAAAACTTGCTCATACAAGGACCATATATGAGAGCTAGCCACTTATTTTCCAGGCATCCATAGCAGTTTTAGACACCTGGAGGGAGAAACTTATACACGTGAAAGAACTGAAATGACACTAGGTGACACCTAGAGGAGTTAAGCTCACAAACAGCCCATTAGCTCACAATCATCACTAGTGTTTTTATGTTGACAAATAGATCCCAGAATGGGAAATGCTTTCAAAACAAAAAGGAATGACAAATTTCTAACCTCCAACTAACATCCCAGCCAAGTTCATGTATGGCATTTATACTTGCAAATACATAATTGGGGAAATCAATCTCCAAGAAAGGCAATGCCAAAGCGTCTTTAAACTACAGGACAATTTCCCTCATTTCACATGCAAACAAGTTAATGCTCAAAATCCTTCAGGCTAGGCTCCAGCAGTACATGAACTGAGAACTTCTAGATACACAAGCTGGATAAAATTAATATACAGAAATCCCTTGCATTCCTATACACTAACAATGAGAAAACAGAAAGAGAAATTAAGGAAACAATCCCATTCACCATTGCAACAAAAAGATTAAAATACTTAGGAATAAATTTATCTAAAAAAAAAAAGACTTATGTATAGAAAACTATAAAACACTGATGAAAGCAATCAAAGATGACACAAATATATGGAGAGATATAACATGTTCATGGATCAGAAGAATCAATATAGTGAAAATGAGTATACGACCCCCAAAGCAATCTATAGATTCAATGCAATCCATAACAAGCTACCAATGGTATTTTTTCACAAAACTAGAACAAATAACTTCACAATTTGTGTAGAAACACACACACATACACACCAAAAAAAAAAAAAAACTCGAATAGCCAAAGCAATCTTGAGAAAGAAGAATCAAACTGGAGGAATCAACTTGCCTGACTTAAGGCTCTACTACAAAGCTACAGTCATGAAGACAGTATGGTACTGGCACAAAGACAGAAATATAGATCAGTGGAACAAAATAGAAAGCCCAGAAATGAGTACACAGACATATGTATACCTTATCTTTGACAAAGGAGGCAAAAATATACAATGGAGAAATACAATCTCTTTAAGAAGTGGTGCTGGGTAAACTGGTCAACCACCTGTAACAGAAAGAAACTAGAACACTTTCTAACACCATACACAAAAACAGACTCAAAATGGATTAAAGATCTAAATGCAAGACGAGAAACTACAAAACTCCTAGAGGAAAACATAGGCAAAACACTCTCTGACATAAATCACAGCAGGATCCTCTATAACCCACCTCCCAGAGTAATGGAAATAAAAGCAAAAATAAACAAATGGGGCCTAATTAAACTTAAAAACTTTTGCACAACGAAGGAAACTGTAAGCAAGGTGAAAAGACAGCCTTCAAAATGGGAGAAAATAATAGCAAATGAAACAACTGACAAAGAATTAATCTCCAAAACATACAAGCAGCTCATGCAGCAGCAATACCAGTAAAATAAACAACCAAATCAAAAAAATGGGCCAAAGAACTAAACAGACATTTCTCCAAAGAAGACATACAGATGGCTAACAAACACATGAAAAGATGCTCAACATCACTCATTACCAGAGAAATGCAAATCAAAACCACAATGAGGTACCATCACACGCTGGTCATAATGACTGCTATCCAAAAGTCTGCAAACAACAAATGCTGGAGAAGGTGCAGAGAAAAGGGAACCCCCTTACACTGTTGGTGGGAATGCAAACTAGTACAGCCACTATGGAGAACAGTGTGGAGATTCCTTAAAAACCTGTAAATAGAACTGCCATATGACCCACCAATCCCACTGCTGGGCATACACACCAAGAAAAACAGAATTGAAAGAGACACAGTTATCCTAATGTTCATTGCAGCACTGTTTATACTAGCTAGAACATGGAAGCAACCTAGATGCCCATCAGCAGACGAATGGATAAGAAAGCTGTGGTACATATACATAATGGAATATTACTCAACTATTAAAAAAAAAAAAACACGTTTGAGCCAGTTCTAATGAGGTGGATGAAACTGGAGCCTATTATAGAGTGAAGTCAGTCAGAAAGAAGAACACCAATACAGTATATTAGCACATATATATGGAATTTAGAATGATGGTAACATCAATCCTATGGGCAAGACAGCAAAAGAGACACAGATATAAAGAACAGACTTTTGGACTCTTTTGGAGAAGGCAAGGACAGGATGATTTGAGTGAATAGCACTGAAACCTATATATGTGAAATAGATGACTGGGCAAGACAGCAAAAGAGACACAGATATAAAGAACAGACTTTTGGACTCTTTTGGAGAAGGCAAGGACAGGATGATTTGAGTGAATAGCATTGAAACCTATATATGTGAAATAGATGACTAGTCCAAGTTCAATGCATGAAACAGGGCACTCAAAGCCAGTGCACTGGGACGACCCAGAGGGATGGGATGGGAAGGGAGGTGGGAGGGGGTTTTGGGATGGGGGAACACATGTATACCCATGGCTGATTCACGTCAATGTATGGCGAAAAAAAAAATATTGTAATTAGCCTCCAATTAAAATTAATTAGGAAAAAAAAAAGAAAAGAAATGGTAGAGGAACCAGAATTGTCAACATCCACTGGATCATAGAAAAAGCAAGGGAACTGAAAAAAAAAAATTCACTTCTACTTCATTGACTATGCTAAAGCCTTGGTTATGCTACATCATAAAGGCTATATAAAGGATTTTGTTATGCTAAAGCCTTCTGACTATGGTTTATCATTGGATATTTAACACAGTTTTCTGTGCTATAGCGTAGAACCTTGTTGCTTATCCATTCTATCTATAAAAGCTTACATTTGCTGACCCCAAATAACCACTCCATCCCACTCCCAAACCCCCCCTCCCTTGGCAACTACCAGTCTAGTCTTTATCTTTGTCCATGATTCTATATTTGTTTCACAGATATGCTCATTTGTGTCATATTTTAGGTTGCACGTATAAATGATATCATATGGTATTTGTCTTTCTCTTTCTGACTTACTTCACATAGTATGATAATCTCTAAGTCCATCCATGTTGCTGCAAATGGCATTATTTCATTTTTTTTTTTTTATGGTGCTTCAGTCCATGTGGTCATAAAAATCATACACAACTGGGCGATTGAACAATAAGTATTCCATTGTATTTATGTACTACTTCATCATTATCTATTCATCTATCAATGGAAATTTATCCTGTTTCCATGTCTTGGCTATTGCTAATAGTTCTGCTCTGAATATTAGGGTGCGTGTATCTTTTCAGTTAGAGTTTTCTCTGTATATATGCTCAGGAGTGAGATTGCCAGATCATATGGTAGCTCAAATTTTAGTTTCTTTAAGGGAACTCCACAGTGGCTGCACCAATTTACATCCCCACAAACAGTGCCCCCTTTTCTACACACACTCTTGAGCATCTGTTATTTGTAGAATTTTTAATGATGGCCATTCTGACTGGTGAGAGGTGATCCCCCATTGTAGTTTTGATCTGCATTTCTCCAATAATTAGCAATGTTGAGCATCTTTTCATATGTCTATCAGCCATCTGTGTTTTCTTTGGAGAAAAGTCTAGGTCTTATGTCCATTTCTGGATAGGGTTGTTTGTTTCCTTGGTGTTGAGTTGTGTGAACTGTTTGTATATTTTGGAAATTGAGCCCTTGTCAGTTGCATCATTTGTAAATCCTTTTTCCCATTCTGTAGGTTGTCTTGTTGTTATGTTTATGGTTTCCTTTGTTGTGCAAAAGCTTATAAGTTTGATTAGGTCTCATTTGCTTTTTTGTTGTTGTTTTTTATTTATTTTGCCTTTGGAAACTGACCAAAAAAACATTGGTATGAATTATGTCAGAGGATATTTTGCCTATGTTCTCTTCTAGGAGTTTTATGGTGGCATGTCTTATGTTTAGGTCTTTAAGCCATTTCGAGTTTACTTCTGTGTATGGTGAGAGACTGTGTTCTAACTTCATTGATTTACATGGGGCTATCCAATTTTCCCAACACCACTTGTTGAAGAGATTTTTTCCCCATTGTATATGCTTGCCTCCTTTGTTGATGATTAGTTGACCTTCGGTGTGTGGGTTGATTTCTGGGCTCTCAGTTTTGTTCCATTGATCCATATGTCTGTTTCCTGGGCTCTCTCTTCTGTTTCATTGATCCATATGTTTGTTTTTGATTACTTTAGCTTTGCAGTATTTTTGATGTCTGGGAGGGTTATGTGTCCTGCTTTGTTCTTTTTCTTCAGGAGGGCTTTGTTAATTCTGGGCCTTTTATGGTTCTATATGATGGTTAGGATTATTTATTCTAGTTCTGTGAAAAACGCCATGAGTAATTTGATAGAGATTACATTAAATCTGTAGATTGCTTTGGGTAGTATAGCCATTTTAACAGTATAAATTCTTCCAATTCAGGAGCATGGGATATGTACTTTTTAAAATTTATTTAGTTTTATTTGGAAGATAATTAAAATATTGTGTTGGCTTCTGCCATATATCAACATGAATCAGCCATAGGTATACATATGGCCCCCTCCCTCTTGAATTTCCCTCTCACCTCGCACCCCATTCCACCAATCTAGGTTGTCAGAGAGCATTGAATTTGAGTCATCTTCAACTTATTTTATTAATGTTTTATAGTTCTCAGTATATAATTCTTTCACCCATTTGGTCAGGCTTATTCCTAAGTTTTCTATTTAGGGAAGTGCAAATTTAAAAGCTTTTTGCTTTTTGTTTTGTTTTGTTTTTTACATTCCTTTTCTGATATTTCATTGTTGGTGTAAAGAAATGCAAGTGATTTCTGTATGTTAATCTTATATCCTGCTATCTTGCTGAATTTATTTATCAGTTCTGTTAGTATTGTGTGGAGTCCTTAGGATTTTTCTATATATATACTATCATATCATCTGCATATATTGACAATTTTACCTCTTCCCTTCCAATTTGGATAATTTTTATTTATTTTTCTCGTCTCATCACTGTGGCTAGGACTTCCAATACTATGTTGGATAGAAGAGGCAAGAGTAGGCATTCTTGTCTTGTTCCAGATTTTAGCATGAAGATTTTAGGCATTGCATCATTATTATATTGGCAGTGGGTTTGTCATAAATAGCTTTCCTTATCTTGATATATATTCCCTCTATACTCACTTTGGTAAGAGCTTTTATCATGAATAGATGTTGAATTTTGTCTAATGCTTTTTCTGTATCTATTGAGAGGTTTGCGTGGTTTTGTCTTTTGTTTATGTAGTATGCCACATTAATTGATTTGTGTTTATTGATCCATTCTTGTGAACTTTGGATGAGTCCCATTTGGTTATGGTGCATGACCCTTTTCATGTGATGTTGGACTTGAATTTCCAATATTTTGTGAATTTTGGCACCTATATTTATCTAATATATTGCCCTGTAATTGTGTGTGTATGTGTGTGGTATCTTCTGGTTTTGGTATCAGGGTGATGGCTGCTTCACAGAATGTCTCTGGGAGTGTTCTCTTCTCTTCAGTTTTTTGGAAGAGTTTGAGGATTGCTCTAATTTATTCTTTGTATGTTTTATAAAACTCACCTGTGAAGCCATCTGGTCATGTACTTTTATTTGTAGGGAGCTTTTAAATTATAGATTCTATTTCACTTTTAGTGATCAGTCTGTTCAAATTATATTATTCCTTCTTGATCCAATCTTTGTGGACTGTATGTTTCTAGAACTTTGTTCATTTTGTCTAGGTTATCAAATTTGTTGGCATATAATTATTCATAGTAGTTTCTTGTTTTTTTTTCTTCCTGTGGTATTAGTTGTTATGTCTTTTTTTCCATTCATTTTATTTGGGTCTTCTCCCTTTTTTTCTTGGTGAGACTTGGCAGAAGTTTGTCAATCTTGTTTATTTTTTATTTTTTTTTTATTTTTTATTTTTATTAGTTGGAGGCTAATTACTTTACAATATTGTGGTAGTTTTTGCCATACATTGACATGAATCAGCCATGGGTTTACATGTGTTCCCCATCCCGATCCCCCCTCCCACCTCCCGTTCCACCCGATCCCTCTGGGTCTTCCCAGTGCACTAGGCCCGAGCACTTGTCTCATGCATCCAACCTGGGCTGGTGATCTGTTTCACCCTTGATAATATACATGTTTCAGTGCTGTTCTTTCTAAACATCCCACCCTCGCCTTCTCCCACAGAGTCCCAAAGTCTGTTCTGTCCATCTGTGTCTCTTTTTTTGTTTTGCATATAGGGTTCTTGTTACCATCTTTTTAAATTCCATATATATGTGTTAGTATACTGATTTGGTCTTTATCTTCCTGGCTTATGTCACTCTATAGTGGGATCCAGTTTCATCCATCTCATTAGAACTGATTCAAATGAATTATTTTTAATGGCTGAGTAATATTCCCTAGTGTATATGTACCACAGCAAGAACCAGCTCTTTCCTAATTTTAATAATTTTTCCTTTTGATTTTTTAATCTCATTTATTTCGTGTATGACCTCTATTATTTCCTTCCTTCTACTGATTTTGGGTATTGTATGTTCTCTTTTCTAATTCTTGTAAGATGTAGGGTAGGTTGTTTATTTAAGATTTTTCTTGTTTTTTGTTGTTGTTGTTTGTTTTTTTAGGAATGTCTATATCACTATGAAATTCCCTCTAAAACAGCTTTTGTTGTATCCCATTGATTTTGTAGAGTTGTGTTTTTATTGTCATTTGTCTTAAAATATTTTTAAAATTCCTATTTGATTTCATCTTTGACCCATTGGTTTTTTAGTAGAAAGTTGCTTAATCTTCATGTAATCTTTGTTTTTCTACTTATTTTTCTGTGGTTAATTTCCAGGTGCATGCTGTTGTGGTCAGAAAAGATGCTTGATATAATTTCTATACTCTTACTTTTTTTTTGTTCCCTCAGTTCAGTTCAGTTCAGTCGCTCAGTCGTGTCCCAACTCTTTGTGACCCCATGAATCACAGCATGCCAGGCCTCCCTGTCCATCACCAAATTCTGGAGTTTACTCAAACTCATGCCCATCAAGTCGGTGATGCCATCCAGCCATCTCATTCTCTGTCGTCCCCTTTTCCTCCTGCCCCCAATCCCTCCCAGCATCAGGGTCTTTTCCAATGAGTCAACTCTTCACATGAGTTGGCCAAAAAATTGGAGTTTCAGCTTCAGCATCAGTCCTTCCAATGAACACCCAGGACTGATCTCCTTCAGGATGGACTGGTTGACTCTCCTTGCAGTCCAAGGGACTCTCAAGAGCCTTCTCCAACACCACAGTTCAAAAGCATCAATTTTTCAGCACTCAGCTTTCCTCACAGTCCAACTCTCAGATTCATACATGACCACTGGAAAAACCATAGCCTTGACCAGGCGGACCTTTGTTGGCAAAGTAATGTCTCTGCTTTTTAATATGCTATCTAGGTTGGTCATAACTTTCCTTCCAAGGAGTAAGTGTCTTTTAATTTCATGGCTGCCATCACCATCTGCAGTGACCTTGGAGCCCCCCCTGCAAAAAATGTCTGACACTGTTTCCATTGTCTCCCCATCTATTTCCCATGAAGTGAAGGGACCAAATGCCATGATCTTAGTTTTCTGAATGTTGAGCTTTAAGCCAACTTTTTCACTCTCCTCTTTCACTTTCATCAAGAGGCTTTTTAGTTCATCTTCACTTTCTGCCATAAGGGTGGTGTCATCTGCATATCTGAGGTTATTGATATTTCTCCCGGCAATCTTGATTCCAGCTTGTGCTTCTTCCAGCCCAGGGTTTCTCATATAAGTTAAATAAGCAGGGTGAGTTTGTTCCCTAGTATGTGGTCAATCCTAGAGGATGTTCATTTGCACTTGAAAAGAATGTACATTCTGTGGGTTTTCTTTTGGGGGGGAGGGAGATAATAATGTCTTGAAAGTATCAATTAAGCCTAACTGTTCTATTGTATCACCTGTAGCCTTATTCATCCTGTTTAGAAGATCTGTCCATTGATATGAGTGGAGTGTTAAATTCTCCTACTATTATTGTATTTCTGTCAATGTCCCTCCTTATGTCTGTTACTATTTGTTTTATGCATTTGCGTCTTCCTATATTAGGTGCATATATATTAATTATATATATATTTCAGTGGGCATGAGTTTAAGTAAACTCCAAGAGTTGGTTATGGACAGGGAGGTCTGGCATGCTGCAGCCCATGGGGTTGCAGAGTCGGACATGACTGAGCAACTGAACTGACTGATATTCACAAATGTAAAATCCCCTTCTTTTATGTATCCTTTTATTATTATTATTATTATTATTATCCTTTTTTATCTTTCTCTTGATCTTTTAGTTGGGAGTGGTTCCTCTGCTTTTCCATTTTACTTATATTCTCTTATTCTGTGACTTTAGGAGAAATAATTATCTACTGTGGCCTTGGAAGGCTATTGATATGTGGGGGCATCTTTGTGTAGGTTTAATATATTTGGAGTGAGGACTGTTTTTAGTATGGACACTTGTCACCTCTTTCCTCAGTGTGTGTTAGTTGTTATCCCCTTGACAGGAGGTGTGCAGATATGGCAGCTGTTTCCTGGTCCTGAGGTTCTCAGAGGCAGGGGTGGCTCAGGCACAACCCTGAAGGTGGTTCCTGACCTTTTCTGGAGACTGTGAGGGTGGTGATGGCATCTTGGAACCACTCTTGGTGTCTGAGTGGGCAGTAGAGGGGTGGGTCATGAATACTCCTGTGCTCCAGGAGGGATGCATCAGGGATTCACAAACACTCAAGGCATCTGGGTGGGTAGTGGTGGCAGCTTGAGACACCCCCCCCCCCACTGGAGCCTGTGCAGGCAGTGTCCGGTCCTCTGTGAGTGCACTCACTTGGAAAAAGTCTACAATCAAGAGTCTCTCCTGTCTCTTCATGCAATCTCCAAACAGTGGTGACTAGCCTGTAAGTAACCCAGGCTTCCTCCATGTACACCCTCAGTTGTGGTCATAATGGATTCCAGCAACCTCTACACTGAGGCTGTTTCCACACAGCCAAATCCAGTCCTCTTCCCAGTTGTGATCTCCGAACTCTGAGTTCCAGCACCAGACCCTGCCCACAGTGGTGGTAGCGTATTTCAGGCTGGGGAGTGCAGGGCAGTGGCACTGACTGTTCTGTTCTTCCTCTGGTCTTGCTGCCACAAATCAGCTGCTGCATTCTCCTTTCATGCTCTGAAGCTCCCCTTCTGTCCTAGCTGATCTCCCCACCAGTGAAGGGCCTTCCAGGATTCAAGAACCTTTTATTCTCTCACAGCTCCTTCCTAGGGGCACAGGTTCTGTCCTGATTTTTTTTCTTTTTTGCCTACACAGTTATATGAAGATTTTCTTGCCCTTTCAGCAATCTGAGGTCTTCTGACAGTGTTCAGTAGATACCTCATGAGAACTGTTCTACATATAGATGTATTTTTCATGTATCTAGGGGAGAAGGTGAGCTTCACATCCTACTAGTCTGCTGTCTTGTTTACTCTGATGGTATATTTAAATGGGCCTTATATAAGATAGTTACCTCTCTTTTGCCTAATTATATTGTGTGATAGACATTATGTCTCCCTGGGGAATCTTTCTCCTGCCTGGTATTACAAGACAGGGCATATAAATCTGCCCCTCAGGCAATAATAATTAAACATACACAAAGAAGCCAACAGGTTACCCAAACCCACACAGTATAAAATAAAAACTGGGAGCTAATATTCAGAGGCTAATACAGTCAATAATGGAGATTTTTTTGCCCCTATGGTAAATTGCTCTGGGTTTAACTTGTAAACTCAGAAAGAGGGCCTTTGTTGAATGCCTTATGCAAACTTTTGAAGGCATAAATTAAACTTTAAAATTCTAAAACATAGAATTCTTGATTTCCATTTTAGCTGAATATCTCACTGATATAAAAAGGTAAATTAAACACAATGTATGGCAAATCAATCTTTGATATCATTTTGGTAGCTGATTAGTTTTGGAGGTAATTAAAAGTAACTGTTTTTGTCTTGCATATATCTACAATTAGAAATATAAATATAGCCCACAATGACCCGAGATTAAGCCTAATTAGCTCAATCAAGTAGAATCTGAAACCAAAAAAAAAAAAAAAACGGGAGAAACTTTTTTAAAACTTCTGGAAAAGCTCTTTCATCCAAAATCTAATTCATAGCCTTCATAAGGATTTAAGGACAAACACAAATATCAAATCTTTCCAACTAATAGTAAAAAACTTCAGTCATCTGAGCAAATAAATTTGTCTTATTACAATTATTATTTATAAACAAGAAAGTTTATATTGTAACACCTAATGCATGATTAAATTCTAAAATAAAGCCATGAAATCTCTAGTTATGTCTATGCATATGTATTCCTATGTATAAATTATACATCAAGCTTTCCAGGTGGCACAGTATGCAGGAGATACAGGTTCAATCCCTGGGTCAGAAAGATCCCCTGGAGTAGGAAATGGCAACCCATTCCAATCTTCTTGTCTGAAAAATTCTATGGACAGAGGAGCCGACTTGGCACACACACACACACACACACACACACACACACACACACACAAACATTATACATATGACGTTTCTACTTTCAGATAGTATTAACAAAATTAAAATTTTAAAAGAGCTCTATTTAATTGACCTTAAAGTAAATGCTTACACATTAAATATTATAAATAAAATAGAAAATAATACAAATGAACTGCAGATTCACATTATCTGAGAAATAGTCAATATCAATGCTTGGTATTGTTTTGTTGGTTTAATAAATACAGATGTCTTAATTTTATTGCATTTAGGTTTACTAGAAGACAAATAATGTCATATTATCACTAAGAAAATTTGTTAGGAAGAAAAAAACCTTGGAATGACGGCTCATTTGCCTAATGTCTGAATTTTTTTTTTCCTGTCTGAAAAATTTTCACAGGTAATATAAACATGATTGTTGGAAACAAGTAAGTTAAGTAGATTTAAATGGAATAAAATTTTTTCAGTTCAGTTCAGTTGCTCAGTCATGTCCAACTCTTTGCGACCCCATGAGCCACAGCATGCCAGGCCTCCCTGTCCATCACCAACTCCTGGAGCCCACCCAAATCCATGCCCATTGAGTCAGTGATGCCATCCAACCATCTCATCCTCTGTCGTCCCCTTCTCCTCCTGCCCCCAGTCCCTCCCAGCATCAGGGTCTTTTCAAATGAGTCATCCCTTCAGAGCAGGTGGCCACAGTATTGGAGTTTCAGCTTCAACATCAGTCCTTCCAATGAACACCCAGGGCTGATCTCCTTTAGGTTGGACTGGCTGGATCACCTTGCAGTCCAAGGGACTCTCAAGAGTCTTCTCCAACACCACAGTTCAAAAGCATCAATTCTTTGGCGCTCAGCTTTCTTTATACTCCAACTCTCACATCCATACATGACCACTGGAAAAACCATAGCCTGACTAGATGGACACTTGTTGGCAAAGAAATGTCTCTGCTTTTTAATATGTTGTCTAGTTTGGTCATAACTTTCCTTCCAAGGAGTAAGCGTCTTTTAATTTCATGGCTGCAGTTGCCATCTGGAGTGATTTTGGAGCCAAAAAAATAAATAAATTCAGCCACTGTTTCCACTGTTTCCCCATATATTTGCTATGAAGTGGTTTGACTGGATGCCATGATCTTAGTATTTTGAATGTTGAGCTTTAAGCTAACTTTGTCACTCTCCTCTTTCATTAAGAGGCTCTTTAGTTCTTCTTCACTTTCTGCCGTAAGGGTGGAGTCATCTGTATATCTGAAGTTATTGATATTTCTCCCGGCAATCTTGACTCCAGCTTGTGCTTCCTCCAGCCCAGCGTTTCTCATGATGTACTCTGCATATAAGTTAAATAAGCAGGGTGACAATATACAGCCTTGATGTACTCCTTTTCCTATTTGGAACCAGTCTGTCGTTTCATGTCCAGTTCTAACTGTTGCTCTCTGACCTGCATACAGATTTCTCAAGAGGCAGGTCAGGTGGTCTGGTATGCCCATCTCTTGCAGAATTTTCCACAGTTTATTATGATCCACACAGTCAAAGGCTTTGGCATAGTCAATAAAACAGAAATACATGTTTTTCCAAACTCTCTTGTTTTTTCAATGATTCGGCGGATGTTGGCAATTTGATCTCTGGTTCCTCTGCCTTTTCTAAAACCAGCTTGAACATCTGGAAGTTCACAGATCACATATTGCTGAAGCCTGGCTTGGAGAATTTTGAGCATTACTTTACTAGCATGTGAGATGAGTGCAATTGTGCAGTAGTTTGAGCATTCTTTGGCATTGCTTTTCTTTGGAACTGGAATGACCACTGACCTTTTCCAGTCCTGTGGCCACTGCTGCATTGTCCAAATTTGCTGGCATATTGAGTGAAGCACTTTCACAGCATCATCTTTCAGGATTTGAAATAGTTCAACTGGAATTCCATCACCTCCACTAGCTTTGCTCATAGTGATGCTTCCTAAGGCCCATTTGACTTCACACTCCAGGATGCTGGCTCTAGGTGAGTGATCACACCATTGTGATTATCTGGGTCGTGAAGATCTTTTTTGTACAGTTCTTCTGTGTATTTGTGCCACCTCTTCTTAATATCTTCTGCTTCTCTTAGGTCCATACAATTTCTGTCCTTTATTGAGCTCATCTTTGCATGAAATGTTCCCTTGCTATCTCTAATTTTCTTGAAGAGATCTCTAGTCTTTCCTATTCTGTTGTTTTCCTCTATTTCTTTGCATGAATCAATGAGCAAGGCTTTCTTATCTCGCCCTGCTATTCTTTGGAACTCTGCATTCAAATGGCTATTATTTCCTTTTCCCCTTTACTTTTTGCTTCCCTTCTTTTCACAAATATTTGTAAGGCCTCCTCAGACAGCCATTTTGCTTTTCTGCATTTCTTTATCTTGGGGATGGTCTTGATCCCTGTCTCCTGTACATTGTCATGAACCTCCATCCATAGTTCATCAGGCACTCTGTCTATCAGACCTAGTCCCTTAAACCTATTTCTCACTTCCATTGTAAAATCAGAAGGGATATGATTTAGGTCATACCTGAATGGTCTAGTGGTTTTCTCTACTTCAATTTCAGTCTGAATTTGGCAATAAGGAGTTCATGATCTGAGCCACAGTCAGCTCCCAGTCTTGTTTTCACTGACTATATAGAGCTTCTCCATCTTTGGCTGCAAAGAATATAATCAGTCTGATTTTGGTGTCGACCTTCTGGTGATATCCATGTGTAGAGTCTTCTCTTGTGTTGTTGGAAGAGTGTTTGCTATGACCAGTGCGTTCTCTTGGCAGAAATCTATTAGCCTTTGCCCTGCTTCATTCCGTCCTCCAAGGCCAAATTTGCCTGTTACTCCAGGTGTTTCTTGGCTTCCTGCTTTTGCATTCCAGTCCCCTAAAATGAAAAGGACATCTTTTTGTGGTGTTAGTTCTAGAAGGTCTTGTAGGTCTTCATAGAACTGTTCAACTTCAGCTTCTTCAGTGTTACTGGTTGGGGCATAGACTTGGATTACTGTGATACTGAATGGTTTGCCTTGGAAAGGAACAGAGATCATTCTGTCATTTTTGAGATTGCATCCAAGTACTGTATTTTGGACTCTTTTTTTTTTTTTTTTTTTTTACTATCATGGCTACTCCATTTCTTCTAAGGGATTCCTGCCCACCACTGCTGTTGCTGCTAAGTCACTTCAGTGGTGTCCGACTCTATGCAACCCAATAGATGGCAGCCCACCAGGATCCCCCATCCCTGGGATTTTCCAGGCAAGAACACTGGAATGGGTTGCCATTTCCTTCTCCAATGCACGAAATTAAAAAGTGAAATTGAAGTCGCTCAGTCGTGTCCTACTCTTAGCGACCCCATGAACTGAAGCCCACTAGGCTCCTCCATCCATGGGATTTCCCAGGCAAGAATACTGGAGTGGTTCCTGCCCAGAGTCGTAGATATAATGGTCATCTGAGTTAAATTCCCCCATTCCAGTCCATCTTAGTTTGCTGATTACTAGAATGTCAATGTTCACTCTTGTCATCTCCTGTTTGATCACTTCCAATTTGCCTTGATTCATGGACCTAACATTGAATAACTATGCTTTATGCTACGTCTACTTAAAAATAGTTTCTCCACATTTTTTGTAACTTGAAACTTTAGAGTTTTGCAAAGTTAGATGACTGAAATTTATTAAATAGCTAGATCATTCCCAAATTAAATATGATTCTGAAACATTAATTACTGAACAAAGCACTCCTTTTATGGATAAACTAAAAATACTTAAAACTAAGAATAAAAATTTGGGGAGTCACACTCAAAATTTTTCTATAAAAAGCATGCTTTTATAAATACTATTTATATGTTTGACAGTCTATAGAACATTAACATAAAATCTCATAATTGCTTACTTCTCACTTTTCACTAGAAATTAAAGTTTTTAAAGTTAAGGTTTCTCTTGACATATATAACAAAACTACTAAAATCAATAAGGCAAACGTCTTTGTATAAAAGGAGAAAGGTATAAAGAATAGAAATGCATTTTGTTGAGTGAAAAGAAAGCAATTTTTTCCCAGAGAGAGAGAAAGAAAGAAAAGAAAAGAAAAAATTTGAAAGCAAAAAAAAAGTTATAGAAAATTTGTGGGAAAAGAACCATGAAAAAAGAGTTTCTTCGTGGTCATGACTGGTTAAGATTAAGATAAATTTAATTGAGTAAATAAATCTTAAAATTAAAAGTAAGCTGGTGCAAAACTAGAATTTAATTAATTCTCTTTTGTTAAGAGAACAAAGTTTTCTTGGAATATTGATCTGCTTTTGATAACATTGAAAGCTTTCTTTATGTTTAAATAATGTTGTAACTCTCTTTATTTGTCTTTAAAATATTTTATTGTCACTTTGGCTGAGTGAGTAAATAACACCTAACAGTGATATATGATCCTATTTGACCAAGTGTCTTAAAACCTTTTGATATCTTAATAATATTCCCCAAGTTAATTTCTAACTGAAGTTCTTTTGACCTCTAGCTAACTTTGGAGTGCTTCAAAGGGCCCTGAAATATTCCAAAGTGAGATACTATAATGATTCTGTTTGTTTGGCATCTTAAATATTGACAAGTAGTATTACTAAATCTTCTTTGGTTATATTTCTTGGGTAAGTGTCATTAAAACATATTCCAAAAATTATATGGAATTTCTGAAAATCAGGTATGTTCTGGTATAATATCAGTCATAACTCTATCATCTTAAAATGTTGTATCTCACAATAACTGACAAGTTTCTTTGACAATTTCACTCTAATCAGATTTTTAACCATGCCATTTTAGGTTTTTTCTCATTTACAATCATTTAATTCTGAACACTTTACAGCATGAAGATCTTCATGAAGATCCATTAAAAGGATTTTCTGACAAATATGCTTCTGATGACTTTTAGATCATATCACTGAGATTATATCACTAAATTGGGTAAGAAATTACAAAGCTCTAAAGGAAAACCTAATGGCTTCATTCAGATCAACAGTTATTAATTACCATGGGAATGAAAGAGCTGATAAACATGATTTATAATTTTATTACTTTTTGTATAAAATATTACTGTTTTTTACATTTGTTTTCCAGAACCCCTTTCCTCTTATGATAAATATGACCCACATGAAAAATAAGATTTCTGCCCTAAGTGATCAACTTCCTAGTCTTGGTGACCTTTGAGGGAGTTCGTTTGGTTCTAGAAAGTGATGGCATAAACTCCTGTTTATGATTTTATTAATGTTAATAGCTGTATTACTTATACTCTATTTTATAAGATTGTTGTCTCTTGCATTACCCAATGTGTAACCAATCTTCTAACAAAATTAATGATGGCTAAATATTTTAATACAATTTATCACATAAATAGCTCTATATAAAATAAATTGTAGTAGTGCAACTCTAGATATAGGGAGGAGTAACAAGGAAAAAACATTTCTTGAATTGTAATAGATTAGTAACACAGATTATCCCAGAGAATTTGGTTCTTAACATGGCCTAACCCAGATATGGGCTTCCCTCATGGCTCAGATGGTAAAGCATTTTCCAGCAATGCAGGAGACCACGGTTCAGTCCCTGGGTTGGGAAGATGCCCTGAAGAAGGCAATGGCTACCCACTCTAGTATTCTTGCCTGGAGAATTCCATGAACACAAGAGCCTGGCGTGCTGCAGTCCATGGGGTCACAAAGAGCTGGACACAACTGAGCGAATGAACTGAGCACAAAATAAACTGATTATAAGAGGAAGTTATAAACAGTTGTATGCTAACAAATTGGACAACCTAGAAATGGACAAGGTCTTGGAATTATACAACCTGAATCATGAAGAAACCGAAACTCTGAATAAACCAAGTACTAGTTAAGATATTAAAATAGTAATCAAAACCTCTCCCAAAACAAAAGCCCAGAACCAGGCACCATCAGAGATGAATTCTTCTAAATATTCAGAGATTTAATATCTATCATCCTGAAACTTCTAAAAAATTGGAGAGGAAAGAATGCTTCTTTTTTTTCCCCAATTACTTTTATTAGTTGGAGGCTAACTACTTTACAATATTATAGTGGTTTTTGCCATACATTGACATGAATCAGCCATTGCAGGATATAAAATTAACACACAGAAATCCCTTGCATTCCTATACACTAACAATTAGAAAACAGAAAGAGAAATTAAGGAAACAATAACATTCACCATTGCAACAAAAAGAATAAAATACTTAGGAGTATATCTACCTAAAGAAACAAAAGACCTATACATAGAAAACTACAAAACACTGATGAAAGAAATCAAAGAGGACACAAACAGATGGAGAAATATACCGTGTTCATGCATTGGAAGAATCAATATTGTCAAAATGGCTATACTACCCAAAGCAATCTATAGATTCAGTGCAATCCCTATCAAGCTACCAATGGTATTCTTCACAGAACTAGAACAAATAATTTCACCATTTGTATGGAAATCCAAAAACTTCGAATAGCCAAAGCAATCTTGAGAAAGAAGAATGGAGCTGGAGGAATCAACCTGCCTCACTTCAGGCTTTACTACAAAGCCACAGTCATCAAGACAGTATGGTACTGGCACAAAGAGAGAAATATAGATCAATGGAACAGAATTGAAAGCCCAGAGATAAATCCACGTACCTATGGACACCTTATCTTCGACAAAGGAGGCAAGAATATACAATGGAGAAAAGACAACCTCTTTAACAAGTGTTGCTGGGAAAACTGGTCAACCACTTGTAAAAGAATGAAACTAGAACACTTTCTAACACCATACACAAGAATAAACTAGAAATGGGTTAAATATCTAAACTTAAGGCCAGAAACTATAAAACTCCTAGAGGAGAACATAGGCAAAACACTCTCCGACATAAATCACAGCAAGATCCTCTATGACCCACCTCCCAGAATATTGGAAATAAAAGCAAAAATAAACAAATGGGACCTAATGAAACTTAAAAGCTTTTGCACAACAAAGGAAACTATAAGCAAGGTGAAAAGACAGCCTTCAGAATGGGAGAAAATAATAGCAAATGAAGAAACAGACAAAGGATTAATCTCAAAATATACAAGCAACTCCTGCAGTTCAATTCCAGAAAAATAAATGACCCAATCAAAAAATGGGCCAAAGAACTAAACAGACATTTCTCCAAAGAAGACATACAGATGGCTAACAAACATATGAAAAGATGCTCAACGTCATTCATTATCAGAGAAATGCAAATCAAAACCTCAATGAGGTACCATTACACGCCAGTCAGAATGGCTGCTATCCAAGTTTACAGATGGCTAACAAACATATGAAAAGATGCTCAACATCATTCATTATCAGAGAAATGCAAATCAAAACCTCAATGAGGTACCATTACACGCCAGTCAGAATGGCTGCTATCCAAAAGTCTACAAGCAAAAAAAAAAAAAAAAAAAAGTCTACAAGCAATAAATACCGGAGAGGGTGTGGATGAAAGAATGCTTCTTAACTCACTTTATGAGGCCCACATTACATTAATATCAAAATCAAAGACAGCAGACAAAAAAAGAAAAATAAAATTACCAGCCAATATCCCAGGTTAACATAGATGCAAAATTCTTTAAAAATATATTATCTCAGGGCTGGTGCACTAGGATGACCCAGAGGGATGGGATGGGGAGGGAGGTGGGAGGGGGGTTCAGGATGGGGAACACATGTAAATCCATGGCTGATTCATATCAATGTATGGCAAAACCCACTACAATATTGTAGAGTAATTAGCCTCCAACTAATATAAATAAATGAAAAAATATATATTATCAAATTAAATACAATATATCATAAGTATTATATAGCATAATCAAGTTAAAATTAGTCCAGGGTTGCAAGAATGGTTTAAGGGAGCAAATCAATCAACATAATGCAAAATTTTCACAAAATGAAGGACAGAAAATATTAGATTATCTCTAGCAGAAAATGAAATAAACAATACTATTTACAGTTGCAACAAAAAGAATAAAATATGTAGGAATAAATTTAACCTAGGTAGTGAGAGACATACACTGAAAACTATAAGGCATAGTTGAATGGAACTGAAGGAGACACAACAACATAAAAAGTTAATTCATGCTCACAGATTGGAAGAATTAACATTGTAAAAATGTCCATATTATGCAATATAATCTATAGATTCAGTGAAATTGCTATCAAAATTTAAAGGTTATTTTTCACAGAAAAAGAACCAAAAATTCTATTTTTTTTTAACCCCAAAAGACCTCAAACAGCCAAAGAAATCTGGAGAAAAAAAGAACACATCTGGAATTATCACCCTCAATGATTTCAAACTACATTACAAAGCTATAGTAATCAAATCAGTATGGTATTGGTAGATATGGAATAGAACAGAGTCCATAAATAAACCTACAGATGTAATGGACAATTAAATTATGACAAAAGAGCAAAGACTATACAATGAAAAAAAGTATAGTTTCTTCAATAAATGGTGCTAGGAAAACTGGATGGTCACATGCAAAAAAATGAAATTACACTGCTATCTCACACCATACATAAAAATAATTCAAATTAATTAGACTTAAAATAAGGCCTGAAATGATAAAAATCCTAGAAGAAAACCTGCCATATAATCTTTTATACTGGCCGTAGCAATATCTTTCTGAATATGTCTCCTCAGGCAAAGGAAATAATAAATAAATAAATAGCATGACATCAAACTAAAAAGATTTTGCCAAGTGACAGAAAATATCAACAAAAGGAAAAATCTTCCTACTAAAGAGGAGAGAATATTTGCAAACGATTTATCCAAAAATGGGTAAGTATCCAAATATACAAGCTCAGTTCAGTTGCTCAGTCGTGTCTGACTCTTTCCAACCCCATAGACTGTAGCATGCCAGACCTCCCTGCCCATCACCAACTCACAGAGTTTACTCAAACTCATGTCCATTGAGTGGGTGGTGCCATCCAACCATCTCGTCCTCTGTCCCCTCTCCTCCCACCTGCAATATTTCCCAGCATCAGTGTATTTTCCAATGAGTCAGTTCTTCATGTCAGGTGGCCAAAATATTGGAGCCTCAGCTTCAGCATCAGTTCCTCCAATGAATATTCAGGACTTATTTCCATTAGGATGGACTGGTTGAATATCCATGCTTTCCAAGGGACTGTCAAGAGTCTTCTCCAATGCCACAATTAAAAAACATCAGTTCTTTGGTGCTCAGCTTTCTTGATAGTCCAACTCCTACATCCATGCATGACTAATGGAAGAACCATAGCATTGACTAGATGGACCGTTGTTGGCAAAATAATGTCTCTATGTCTCTGCTTTTTAATATGATGTCTAGGTTGGTCATAACTTTTCTTCCAAGGAACAAGTGTGTGTTTTGTTTTGTTTTGTTTTGTTTTTAATTTCATGGATGCAGTCACCATCTGCAGTGATTTTGGAGCCCAAAAAAAAAAAAAAACAGTCTGTCACTGTTTCCATTGTTTCCCCATTTATTTGTCATGAAGTGATGTGGCCAGATGCCATGATCTTGTTTTCTGAATGTTGAGTTTTAAGCCAACTTTTTCACTCTCCTCTTTCACTTTCATCAAGGGGCTCTTTAGTTCTTCTTCACTTTTGGCCATAAGTGTGGTGTCATCTGCATATCTAAGGTTATTGATATTTGTTGCAGTAATCTTGACTCCAGCTTGTGCTTCATCCAGCCCAGCATTTCACATGATGTAATCTGCATATAAGTTAAATAAGCAGGGTGACAATATGCAGCCTTGATATACTCTTTTCCTGATTTGGAACCAGTCTGTTGTTCCATGTCCAGTTCTAATTGTTACTTCTTGACCTGAATATATATTTGTCAGGAGGCAGGTCAGGTGGTCTGGTATTCCCATCTCTTTAAGAAATTTCCACAGTTTGTTGTGCTCCACATGTCAAAGTTTTCGGCATAGTCAATAAAGCAGAAATACATGTTTTTCTGGGCTTCTCTCATTTTTTCAATGATCCAACGGATGTTGGCAATTTGATCTCTGGTTCCTCTGCCTTTTTAAAATCCAGTTTAAACATCTGGAAGCTCATGGTTTATGTACTGTTGAAGCCTGCCTTGGAGAATTTTGAGCATTACTTTGCAAGCTTGTGAGATGAGTGTGATTGTGCAGTAGTTTGAGTATTCTTTGGCATTGCCTTTCTTTGGGATTGGAATGAAAACTGACCTTTTCCAGTCCTGTGGCCACTGCTGAGTTTTCCAAATTTGCTGGCATATTGAGTGCAGCACTTTCTCAGCATCATCTTTCACGATTTGAAATAGCTCAACTGGAATTCCATGACCTCCACTAGCATTGTCATACTGATGCTTCCTAAGATCCACTTGACTTTGCATTCCAGCTAGATGAGTGATCACACCATCATGATTATCTGGGTCTTGAAGATCTTTTTTGTATAGTTCTTCTGTGTATTCTTGTCACCTCTTCTTAATATCTTCTGTTTCTCTTAGGTCCAAACCGTTTCTGTCCTTTATTGTGCCCATCTTTGCATGAAATGTTCCCTTGGTATCCCTAATTTTCTTGAAGAGATCTCTAGTCTTTCCCATTGTATTGTTTCCCTCTATTTCTTTGCATTGATCACTGAAGAAGGCTTTTTTATCTCTCCTTGCTATTCTTTGGAACTCTGCATTCAAATGGGTATATCTTTTGTTTTCTCCTTTGCCTTTTGATTCTCTTCTTTTCACAGCTATGGGTAAGCCCTTCCATGTCAAAAGACAACCATTTTGGCTCTTTGCATTTATTTTTCTTGGGGATGGTCTTGATCACTGCCTCCTGTACAATGTCACGAACCTCCACCCATGGTTCATCAGGCACTCTATCAGATCTAATCCCTTGAATCTATTTGTCACTTCCACCGTAAAATTGTAAGGGATTTGATTTAGATCATACCTGAATGGTCTAGTGGCTTTCCATACTTTCTTCAATTTACGTCTGAATTTGGCAATAAGGAGTTCATGATCTGAGCCACAGTCAGCTCCCATTCTTGTTTCTGACTTTATAGAGCTTCTCCATCTTTGGCTGCAAAGAATATAATCAATCTGATTTCATCCTTGACCATCTGGTGATGTCCATGCGTAGAGTCTTCTCTTGTGTTGTTCGAAGAGTGTGCTTGCAGTGACCAGTGCATTCTCTTGGCAAAACTCTATTAGCCTTTGCTCTGCTTCATTCTGTACTGCAAGGCCAAATTTGCCTGTTACTCCACGTATCTCTTCACTTCCTACTTTTGTATTCCAGCCCCCTGTAAGGAAAGGGACTTTTTTGGGGTGCTAGTTCTAGAATACCTTCTAGAACTAACAACCATAATACACACACACACACACACACACACACACACACACACACACACACATACACATATATATATAATCCATATAGATAAACACCAAAAGAAAACAAAAGAAAAACCAGACAAACCAATTTAAAATGGGCAGAGCAGTTGAAAAACAGGTACACAAAGAAGAGATACAGGTGGTCAATAGGCACATGAAAAGATGCCTAACACCAAAAAATGCAAGTCATAAGATATCACCTTATACTTCTCAAAATGTCTGTCAACCTATCAACCAAAAGCCAACAAATAACTAGTGATGGCAAGGTTGCAGGAAAAAGGAACTCTCGTGAACTACTGGTGGGAATGTAAATTGGTTCAACCATTGTGGAAAACATTATGGAGACTCCTCAATAAACTAAGAAAGAATTACTATTTATAGCTATCCCACTTATGTGTTTTATCTAAAGAATGCTGCTGCTGCTGCTAAGTCACTTCAGTCATGTCTGACTCTGTGCGACCCCATAGACGGCAGCCCACCAGGCTCCCCCGTCCCTGGGATTCTCCAGGCAAGAACAATGGAGTGGCTTGCCATTTCCTTCTCCAATGTGTGAAAGTGAAAAGTGAAAGTGAAGTCGCTCAGTCCTGTCCGACTCTTAGCGACTCCATGGACCACAGCCTACCAGGCTCCTCCATCCATGGGATTTTCCAGGCAAGAGTACTGGAGTGGGGTGCCACTGCCTTCTCTGCTAAAGAATATGAGAACACAATTTCTAAAAGATACACTCAACCTTATGTTCATTGCAGTATTATTTACAATAACCAAGATATGGAAACAACCTAAGTAGAATAAAATGTTGTAAACCTGAAGCTCATGTAATGCTCTAAATCAATGCTCCTTCAATAAAAAATAAATTTAAAATAATATTGCCCAAATATCTAGGGTCTTCAAGAAAATCACTTCAAATATAGTTAGTTAAAAGTAAAAGTATGGAAAAAATGATACTACATGGAAACAGTACTGAAAGGAAAGCTGGAGTGTCTGTGATATCAGATGAAGTAGACATCAGAGCAAAGAAAATATCAGAGGCAAAAAGGAAAATAATGTAGTTATAGCAAGACACAGCAACCTTAAATATCAAAAATATAAATGCACCAAAAAATTGAGCTTCTAAATATGTGGAGACTTCTCTGATGGTCGAGTAGTTAAGAATGTGTATTACAATTCAGAGGACACAGGTTCAATCTCTGATCAGAGAACTAAGATTCCACATGTGGTAGAGCAACTAAGCCTGCACACCACAACTACTGAAACCCAGGTGTTCTGGAACCCTTGAGTCACAACTAGAGAGTCTATGAGTTGAAACAGAAGATCCTGCATGTCCCAACTAAGACCTGACACAGACAAATAAATAAAATATATATTTTTTTTAATTATTAGTTGGTGGACAGGGAAGCCTAGTGTGCTGCTGTCCATGAGGTCGCAAAGAGTTGGACATGACTGAGTGACTGAACTGAACTGAACTGAAATACATGAAGGAAACACTATGAGATCTGAAATGAGAAATGGACAAATCTACAATTACAGTTCGAAAGTTCAACAGTCCTCTTGCAACCAATGAGACAGAAAACAAGGATATAGAAGGATGCAAAAAAAAAAAATCTATCAATGAATAGAAATTAATCACATGTATTTAGAACAGTACACTCAAAAACAGAAGACTGCACATTCTTTTGAGATGCCTACAAAACATGTCAAGGTAGACCATATCTTAGTTCAAAGACAAACTTCAAACTGTTTAAGAGAACTGAAATAATATGAACTGTGTTTACCAATCACAATGAAATCAAACTAGAAAGCAATAATAAAAAGATAACAAAAGACTATATAAACAATTAAACATTAAGTGATAAACTTACTCAACATTCATGGGCCAAAAATAAATCTCAAGGGAAATGAAAAATACATTGAACTGAATGAAAATAAATATATATCAATAAAATTAATGACACAGAACTAACACAAGGCTGAGGTGGAAATTTATAGCACTGACTATATCCTTTAGAAAAATAGAAACATAGAATTCTATTTGACATAAGTTATACCAATATTTTTTTAATCTGTCTCCTAAGGCAAAGGAAATAAAAGCAAAAATAAATAAATGGGTCCTAATTAAAATTAAAAGTTTTTGCACAGCAAAGTAAAGTACCAACAAAACAATAAGACAACCTACTGAATTGGAGAAAATATTTTCAAATGACATGGCTGATTGGGGCTTAATATTAAAAATATCCAAACAGCTCATAAAACTCAACATCAAAAAACAACCTGATTTATTTATTTATTTATTTATTTATTTTTATTTTTTATTTTTTTTATTAGTTGGAGGCTAATTACTTCACAACATTTCAGTGAACAACCTGATTTAAAAATGACCTGAAGACATAGACATTTTTACAATAGAACATGCAAATAGCCAACAGGCACATAATATGATGCTACACATTGCTAATCATCATGAAAATGTTTGACTTATTCATGTCGATGTATAGCAAAAACCACCACAATATTGTAAAGTAATTAGCCTCCAATGAAAATAAATAAATGACTTTAAAAACACAATAAGTTATCATCTCACACTTCTCAGAAAGGCTATCATAAAAAAGAACAAAAACAACGAATTTTAGTGAGGATGTGAAGAAAATGGAACCTCATACACCACTGGTGGATGTTTGAGTTGATGCAGCCACTGTAGAAATCACCATGGTGTTTTCTCAAAAAAACTAAAAGTTGAATCACCATATAACTCAGAAATTCAATTGGGTATGCATTGCCAAAACAAAAAGCACTAATTTGAAAAGATGCATGCCCCCTAATGTTCATAGCAGCATTATTTACAATGGCCAAGATACAGAAGCAACCTAAATGTCCATCAATACATTCTGAAATACTACTTAGCTGTTAAAAAAAAATGAAAATTTTGCCATTTACAAAACCATTGATGAAGGGTACTGTATGTTATCATGTACATGTGGAGTCTGAAAATTTAGTGAATATAACAAAAGAAGCAGTGTCACAGACAGAGAGAAGAAAATGTGTCTACCAGGGGGAAGAGAGAAGGGGAGGGGGTAAGATAGGGGTAAGGGATTAAGAGGGATAAACTATTGTGTACAAAAAAAAGCTAAAAGAATGTGCTGTACAAAACAAAGAATATAGCCATTATTTTGTAATAACAAGGAATATAACCTCTAAAAATAGTGAATCTCTGTGTTGAACAATGTAACATATAACAGCCTGAGACTGTGGACTTTAGGGGAAACTATAGACTCTGAGCGCAAATTCAAGTTGCACCAAAGAAAGATCTGAGTCTGAGCTGACCCCACAATGTCCACAACAGTTCCAGAGACCTTCCTAGATATACTGGAGGACTTTCTGAATAGGCATATTGACTGTAGCTGAAAAAAAGAGGACTCACTTGGACATTTCCCCTCACTACCACTCTACTTGTTGTTAAGTTGATTCAGTCGTGTCGGAATCTTTGTGACGTCATGGACTGCAGCACACCAGGCTTCCCTGTCCTTTAGTATCTCCTGGAGTTTACTGAAACTCATCTCCATTGAGTTAGTGATGTAATCCAACCATCTAATCCTCTGTTGTCCACTTCTCCTGCCTTCAATCTTTCCCAGCATGAGGGTATTTTCCATTGAGTCAGCTCTTTGCATCAGGAGGCCAAAGTATTGGAGCTTCAGCCTCAACATCAGTCCTTCCAATGAATATTAATGGTTAATTTCTTTTAGAATTGCCTGGTTTGATCTCCTTGCAGTCCACCGGACTCTCAAGAGTCTTCTCCAACACCACAGTTAAAAAGCATCAATTCTTTGGCACTCAGCCTTCTTTATAGTCCAGTTCTCACATCCTTACATGACTACTGGGAAAACCATAGCTTTGACTATATGGACTGTTGTTGCAATGTGATGTCTTTGATTTTTAATATGCTTCTTAGGTTTGTCATTGCTTTTCTTCCAAGTAGCAAGCATTCTCAATTTCATACCTGAAGTCACCATCCACAATGATTTTGGAGCCCAAGAAAATAAAGTCTAATTGTTTCCATTGTTTCCCCATAAATTAGCCATGAAGTGATGGGACCAGATTCCATGATCTTAGTCTTTTGAATGTTCAAGTTTTAAACCAGAGTTTTAACTCTCCTCTTTCAACTTCATCAAGAGGTTCTTTAGAGCCTCTTTGCTTTCTGCCATTAAGTTGTCATCATCTACATATCTGAGGTTATGGATATTTTTCCTGGCAAACTTAATTCATGCTTGGGTCTCATCAGGCCTGGCATTTGGCATGATGTACTCTGCATAGAAAACTAAGATCATGGCATCTTGTCCCATCACTTCATGGCAAATAAATGGGGAAACAATGGAAACAGTGACAGACTTAATTTTCTTTGCCTCGAAAATCACTGCAGCAGGTGACTGCAGCCATGAAATTAAAAGACACATTCTTCTTGGAAGAAAAGTTATGACCAACTTAGACAGCATATTAAAAAGCAGAGACATTACTTTGTCAACAGAAGTCTGTCTAGTCAAAGCTATGGTTTTTCCAGTAGTCATGTATGCATGTGTGAGTTGGACTATAAAGAATACTGAGCACTGAAGAACTGATGCTTTTGAACTGTGGTGTTGGAGAAGACTCTTAAGAGTCCCTTGGACAGCAAGGAGATCCAACCAGTCCATCCTAAAGGGAATCAGCCCTGAATATTCATTAGAAGAACTGATGCTGAAGCTGAAACTCCAATACTTTGGCCACTGATGAAAAGAGCTGACTCACTGGAAAAGACCTTGATGCTGGGAAAGATTGAAGGTGGGAGGAGAAGGGGACGACAGAGGATGAGATGATTGGATGGCATCACTGACTCAATGGACATGAGTTTGAGTAAGCTCTGGGAGTTGGTGATGGACAGGGAAGCCTGGAGTGCTGCAGTCCATGGGGTCACAAAAAGTCGGGCACGACTGAGCAACTGAACTGAACTGAACTGAACTCTGCATAGAAGTTAAATAAGCAGGGTAACAATGGCACTCCACTCCAGTACTCTTGCCTGGAAAATCCCATGGACGGAGGAGCCTGGTAGGCTGCAGTCCATGGGGTCGCTGAGTCGGACATGACTGAGCAACTTCACTTTCACTTTACACTTTCATGCATTGGAGAAGGAAATGGCAACCCACTCCAGTATTCTTGCCTGGAGAATCCCAGGGACAGCGGAGCCTGGTGGGCTGCCATCTATGGGGTCGTACAGAGTCGGACACGACTGATGCGATGCAGCAGCAGCAGCAACAATATACAGCCTTGACATACTCCTTTTCCAATTTTCAACCAGTCCATTGTCCCAGGTCTGGTTCTGTTGCTTCTTGACCTGCATACAGGCATCTCAGGAGGCAGGTAAGATTATCTGGCATTCGCATCTCTTTAAGAATTTTCCAGTTTGTTGTGATCTGTCAACACAGTCAAAGGCTTCAGCACAGTAAATGAAGCAGAAGCAGATGTTTTTCTGGAATTCCCTTGATTTTTCTATGAGCCAACAGATATTGGAAATTAGATTCCTGGTTCCTCTACCTTTTCTAAATCCAGCTTGTACATCTGGAAGTTGTCGGTTCACATATTGTTGAAGCCTAGCTTGAAGGATTTTGAGCGTTACCTTGTTAACATGTGAAATGTGTGCAACTGTGTCAGAGTTTGAGCATTCTTTGCCATTGCCCTTCTTTGGGATTGGAATGAAAACTGACATGTATTAGCCCTGTAGCCACTGCCAAGTATCCCAATTTTGCTGGCATATTGAGTGCAGGACTTTCACAGCATCATCTTTTAGGGTTTGAAATAGCTCAGCTAGAATTCCATCACCTCTACCTGCTTTGTTCATAGTGATGCTTCGTAAGGCCCACTTGACTTTGCACTGCAGGATGTCTGACTCTAGGTAAGTGATCACACCAGCACGCTTATCCATGTGATTAAGATCTTTTTGTACTGTTCTTCTGTATACTCTTGCCACCTCTTCTTAATATCTCCTGCTTCTGTTAGGTCCATACTATTTCTAGACTTTATTGTGCCCATCTTTGTATGCAATGTTCCCTTGGTATCTTTAATTTTCTTTTTTTTTATTTAATGTTTTTATTTCTCTTTTAGAAAATATTAGATATTATGAAAAACATTATACTGTTCACTATAGTTACACATTCTTATTTGCTTTATATGTTATAAGCATACTGAAGCAGATAAAATTCACTTAAGTAAATTAGACATATTCCAGAACTCTGACATTTACTTTTCTAAGTCAGGACAAAAGAAAACATATTAGCTTTTTCTAAGAAATCAGTATCATACAGCAAACTAAACTAGTATATACTGAGAGTCTCTTGGACTGCAAGGAGATCCAACCAGTCCATCCTAAAGGAGATCAGTCCTGAATATTCATTGGAAGGACTGATGCTGAAGCTGAAGCTCCAATACTTTGGACACCTGATGTGAAGAAGTGACTCATTTGAAAAGACCCTGATGCTGGGAAAGATTGAAGGTGGGAGGAGAAGGGGACGACAGAGGATGAGATGGTTGGATGGCATCACCAATTCAGTGGACATGAGTTTGAGTAAACTGTGGAAGTTGGTGATGGACAGGGATGCCTAGCATGGTGCAGTCCATGGGGTTGCAGAGTCAGACATGGCAGAGCAACTGAAGTGAACTGAATTGAACTGAACACCTGCCATTTTTCAGACTTTAATTTTAGGTTACAGCTAAAATAATTTTTATCTCATTTTATGAAAGAACAGAGGCTGCAACATACAAATCCTGTTCATAATCATATTGGCCATTTAAAAATAAAAAAATATACCTTTAATCAAGAAAATTCTACTCACCCTGCTCGGGGAAAAAAAAAAAACTACCAATAAGTTACTTTACAATACTTTAAATGTAGTTGGAATTTACAATAACTAGAGTTCACTGTATCTTCTTTTATTGCTTAATGCTTCTCTTTTAATTTTAAAGTAACAGATTATCTTCCCCCAACCCGGAAAAAATCCAGATCCAGCATTACAAAACAAGCGGTCTTCAGAACATATTTTGTTTAGCAGCCAGAATGATTCTTAACCTTTGGAAGTGTTAATATCTTCATGCAGTACTTATCTGCTCAAGAAGACCACAATAGTTCCCCACACTGTTGCCTGCTGAACACATAACACTGATATCCTGTTGTTATGTTATGGAACCCAGCTGTTGTTGTTTATTTATTCACTCGTGTCCAACTTGGCAACACCACAGACTATATAGCCCACCAGGCTCCTCTGTCCATGGAATTTTCCAGGCAAGATTACTGGAGTGGGTTGCCATTTCCTATTACAGGGGATCTTCCTGACCCAGGGATCAAACATGTGTCTCCACATCTCCTGCATGGCAGGTGGATTCTTTACCACTGAGCCACTGGGGAAGCTCATAAAACCCAGTATTTACTTAGAAGAATTAGTTACATTCATGGAGAAAAAAATCAAACTGCACATAAACTTGATATAAAATATTATGTTACTTCTTATTTGAGAAAAACAGATCAAACCAAAAAGGTCTCATTATCATAAAACCCCTTACATAACAAATTATCACACACATTTGTACATATGGGTGTACTATCTTCTTAAAATATTTTTATAAATAACCTAAAGTCTGATTTGGCAAGTCATTCAACTGAAAACTGATTTTATTATACAGTTTTGACTCAACAGTAGTTTTCAAGTTTATATATATATATAAAACATAAAAATTCCCAAACATTTAAAACAAATATTCTCAAATATTTGAGGAAAGATGAAATTAATATGGCTAATAAAATAACAAGTAACAAAGATTTTCCCTAATCCTAGAGAATGAAGCAAAAAGAGAGACCTTATAAGACAAATTGGAGAAGAAGAATTTGAAGTAAATTTGGCCATGGGCCCTTTTACATTGCTACTCCTTCAATTTGCACGAGTAAAAGAATAAGAGAAGCTAGTAACTATTTCTCAGTGAAAAAGGCTGCAAGGAAAGCAAAGCAGCTGAGTAGTGATGGAGAAAGTACAACAAAGAAGATAAAAATTTATAGTTAAGATAATCAAGAAATGATGTCACAACTATTCTGAAGTTGAGAAATAGCAAGGAATAATCAATGAAATAGGAAAGCAATAATCTGCTGAATGTTTTTAAGTTATATACAAATAAAAGACATTTTTATTAAAGCAAGCATCTTAGCTGCACTTTGATGGAGTTATACAAAAATGTCACAGCATCAACCTAAAGGGGTGGGATGGAGAGGGATGGGAGGAGGTTCCAGAGGGAAGGGATATATGCATGAGTGAAGTGAGTGAAGGTCAATCAGTCGTGCCGACTCTTTGCAACCCCATGGACTATACACTCCGTGGAATTCTCGAGGCTAGAATACTGGAGCATGTAGCCTTTCCCTTCTCCAGGGGATCTTCCCAACCCAGGGATCGAACCCAGATCTCCTGCATTGCAGGTGGGTTGTTAACCAGCTGAGCCACAAGGGAAGCCCAGATATATGCATATCTATGGCTGATTCATGTTGTTATATTGCAGAAACCAACACAACATTGTAAAGCAATTATCCTCCAATTAAAAATATTTTTTTTTAAAGTCACAGGATTAATCCCATCAATAGCCATGTTACTACAATCAAGTTATTTATAAACATTAATTAAATTTGCTATCACCATCACCACATTATTGCAATATCAAAGAGACCAAGTTATTTCACTTCTTCATTAAAAATTACATTGATATGGTTACTGAAAGTTTTCAGTAATAAGGAGAAAAAAATTGTTAACAATTTCAACACAGAATAGAATGTGCAGAATCTTATATTTAATAAAAATATCACCAATCAGGGTACCATCTTGGTCTATAAATGACATTCTCCACAAAGAACTTGCAAGTGTTTTTAAAACACCATGAAGGGGAAATCAGTTAAAGTTTCTCTCTGACACATTTTTTTAAAACCTATTAGTAACTTTGCCATAAAACCGATTTAAGGTAGTTGTGTTTTTTCAGAAACACTGAGAATAATCCAGTATTTAGTATTAATACTCAAATCAGCACACTGACATAATAGCAACATTTTATACACTAGCTGCAATTTTCAGTAGCTGTGTTCACCAACTGTGTAACAGAATTGTAGTGTTCTCCTAAACCATATGCATGTCTCATATAAACAAGTATTAATAGGTCTTCTGGATATTCTTCACCAACTACAAGAGGAGGAGAATCTGCCTGTATCATCTCTATTGGTGTTCATGAAATGTGAGACAGGGCCCTTAGCTCAAGTTGACCCCCACCCCTCATGAAGCTGTGTTTACAATATCATTACAGTACTTTCCAAATTTGTCTGGAGTATACATAGCTCCCATATTAGGATTTGTTGAAAATGGCAGAAAGTCTTCCACATGACTTTGCATATAGTTAGCAGTTTGACATCTTAAGGCAGCCACAGTCAGAATGCAGTTCTGTTCTTTCAGTTAATCTTCAATGGCTGTATACATACAGTGGCCATCAGATGGAATCAATTTAATTTCCAACTGTCTAGCTGCCAATATTTGAGCACGTTTTTCACTTTCTACATGTCTAACTCTGGTTAAGTTTTCAGTTTCAGCTTTGGCTATCCTTTCTTCCCACTCCTTTTCCAGTTAGCTTTTTTGTCTTTACTCTCTTTAGAAGTCAACTTCAACTGATCCAGCTCCTCTCTATGTTTCTGTTCCATTTCTGCTTCTAACTTAGCAACATCTTCTGTAAGTTACTTCCTCCTCTTTTTGTCATTCCTGGGAAGAGCATTCTTCATACCTTGTATTGGCTTGCAACTCCTTCTTTTTGCAATGCCTTCTCACCAGCTGCTCCTCTTCATCAAGCTCCTCGGTCAAGACTGCCTCCATAATGACAAGGTCTATCCTTAATTTTCTTAAAGACATCTCAAGTCTTTCCCATTCTATTGTTTTCTTCTGTGTCTTTGCACTGTTCACATAGGAAGGCTTTCTTATCTCTCCTTGCTATTCTTTGGAACTCTACACTTAGATGGGTATATCTTTCCTTTTCTTCTTTGCCTTTCACTTTTCTTTTCTCAGCTATTTGTAAGGCCTCCTCAGACAACCATTTTGCCTTTGGGCATTTTTTCCTTGGTGATGGCTTTGCCTACTATTGCCTCCTGTGCAATAGTAGCTTCCCTGATAGCTCAGTTGGTAAAGAATCTGCCTGCAATGCAGGAGACCCCAGTTTGATTCCTGGGTTGGGAAGATCTGCTGAAGGAGGGATAGGCTACCCACTCCAGTATTCTTGGGCTTCCCTTGAGGCTCAGCTGGTAAAGAATCCACCTGTAATGCAGGAGACCTGGGTTTGACCCCTGGGTTGGGAAGATCCCCTGGAGAAGGGAAAAGCTATGCACTCTAGTAATCTAGCCTGGAGAATTCCATTGACTGTATAGTCCATGGAGTCACAAAGAATCAGACACGACTGGGTGACTTTCACTTTCACTTCCTGTACAGTATTATGAATCTCTACCCATAGTTCTTCAGTCACTCTGTCTATCAGATCTAATCCATTAAATCTATTTGTCACTACCACTGTATCATCTTAAGGGACTTGATATAGGTCATACTTGAATGGCCTAGTGGTTTTCCCGACTTTCTTTGATCTAAGTCTGAATTTTGCAATAAAGGAGTTCATGATCTGAGCCATAGTCAGCTCCCAGTCTTGTTTTCTTGTTTCTGCTGACTGATGGAGCCTCTCCATCTCTGGCTGCAAAGAATATAATTAATCTGATTTAGGTATTGACCATATGGTGATGTCCATGTGTAGAGTCATGTCTTATGTTTCTGGAAGTGGTTATTTACTATGACTGGTGTGTTCTCTCGATAAACCTCTGTTAATGTTTGCCCTGCTTGGTTTTGTATCCAAGGCCTAATTTGCCTGTTGCTCGAGGTATCTTTTGAGTTCCTACTTTTCCATTCCAGTCCCCTATGATGCAATGGACATCGTTTTTTTTTTTTGGTCTTGGTTCTGAAAGGTCTTGTAGGTATTCATAGAACCATTCAACTTCAGGTTTTTTGGCATTCGTGGTTGGGGCATAGGTTTGAATTACTGTGATAATGAATGGTTTGCTTTGGGAAAAGAACAGAGATCATTCTGGCATTTTTATAATTGCACCCAAGTACTGCATTTTGGACTGCACATTGACTAGGAGGGCTACTCCATGTCTTATAAGGCATTCTTGCCCACAGTAGTAGATATAGTGAATGGTCTTTTGAATTAAATTCACCCATTCCCATGATTTTAGTTCACTGATTCCTAAAATGCCAGTGTTCACCCTTGCCATCTCCTATTTGATGACTTCCAATTTACATTGATTCATGAACCTTGGAAGAAAAGTTATGACCAACCTAGACAGCTTATTAAAAACCAAAGACATTACTTTGCCAACAAAGGTCTGTCTAGTCAAAGCTATGGATTTTCCAGTAGTCATGTATGGATGCGAGAGTTGGACTATAAAGAAAGCTGAGTGCCGAAGAATTGATGCTTTTGAACTGTGGTGTTGGAGAAGACTCTTGAGAGTCCCTTGGAATGCAAGAAGACCCAATTAGTCAATCCTAAAGGAAATCAGTCCTGAATATTCATTGGAAGGACTGATGCTGAAGCTGAAACTCCAATCCTTTGGCCACCTGATGTGAAGAACTGACTCATTGGAAAAGACCCTGATGCTGGGAAAGATTGAAGGTGGGAGGAGAAGGGGATGACAGAGGATGAGATGGTTGGATGGCATCACCAACTCGATGGACATGAGTTTGGGTAAGCTACGGGAGTTGGTGATAGACAGGGAAGCCTGGTGTGCTGCAGTCCATGGGGTCGCAAAGAGCTGGACACGACTGAGCTACAGAATTGAACTGAACTGATGGACCTAACATTCCAGGCTCCTATGCAATATTGTTCTTTGCAGCATCAGACTTTACTTTCACTGTCAGAAATATCCACAACTGGGCATTGTTTCTGTTTTGCTTCAGCCTCTTCATTCCTTTTGGAGTTATTTCTCCACTCTTCTCCAGTAGCATTTTGGGAACCTACTGACCTAGGGAATTCATCTTTCAGTATCATATCTTCTTGCCTTTTCACATTGTTCATGGGGTTCTCAAGGCAAGAATACTGAAGTCGTTGGCCATTTCCTTCTCCAGTGGACCACCTTTTGTCAGAACTCTCCACCATGACACGTCCATCATAGACAGCCCTACACAGCATGACTCATAGTTTCATTAAGTTAGACAAGGCAATGTTATCAGTTTGATTCTGTATATATCTGACTCCTTATTTCCATCCCCCCCTGATATTGGCCTAATGTGACTCTATTGCTCCTTTAATTTTTAGTTTTTGTAAACTACTTTTTTCCTCTTAAAAAAATCTTATTTTTAAATAGGCTCTATTATTTTAATTTTTCTTCTTGTGCTTTGTTTTTGATTTTGTATTTTTGAGGGTCTAATTTTGAATATCCATTTTCACTTAGGCATTTGGTTGTTGGCCTAATTGCTCTCTTTTCTTTTACCTTTGTTTTTCTTTTTCTTCTATTTTGCCTCCCCTTTCCTCCATATAAGTCTGTGAGTCTCTTTGGGTGGTCTTGCCTGTTTAGTATTGTTTCACCATTAGTCTAGCGGGTTTGTCTTCTGTGCTGTGGGGCCTGTGACATCTTGGTGCTACAGTAAGGGATCAGGCCTGAACCGCAGAGGCAGGAAACTAGACTCTAGGACTTTGGACCTCCAGAGAACTACTGAAGTCATAGAACATTAACAGGCGGGAGACCTCACAAAGCCCCCTATCTCAACACTAAGACCAAACCCAACACAAAAGCAAGCAACATCCAGTGTCACATACCCAATGCCATTTCTTCAGCAAACCAGGAAAACAACACTGCACATTAGCAGACAGGCTGCCGAAAGCCATACCAAATTCATAGACACTCTAAAACACACTACTGGACATGGCACTGCCCATCAGAGTGACAAGATCCAACACCAGAGCACAGGAACAGTCCCCATAACTAGGAAAACTTCACAAGGCACTGGTTCAACCCCACTCATGAGGGAAGCAGACTCCACAAATAAGATTACAATCTTTCAGCACAATTGAAGTTTTTCAGCCTGCAGAAAGGAGATCCCAAAACACACACACACAAAATTAAACAAAATGAAAAGATAGAGAACCATGCAGCATATGAAGAAATATGGTAAAAATCCAGAAGACCAAACAAATGAAGAGAAAATAGACAGTCTACCTAAAAAAGAATTCAGAGTAATGATAGTAAAGATGATCCAGAATTTTGAAAATAAAATGAATGCACAGATAAATAGACTGGAGGCACAGAACAATAATATGCAAAAAAAATTTTGAACGGGAACATAGAGGAAATAAAGAATAAACAATCAACAATGAGCAACACAATAAGAGATTTAAATACACTGGGGGGAACCAACAGCAGAGTAATTGAGGCAGAAGAATTGATAAGTGAGCTGGAAGGTAGAAGAGTGGAAATAACTGAAGCAGAACACAAGAAAGAAAAAAAAAAGTTATGAGCACAGTCTCAGAGACTTCTGAGACCACATAAGTATAACAATATTCAAATCATAGGAGCCCCTGAAGAAGAAGACAAAAGGAAATGGCATGAGAAAATACTTAAGGAGATTATAGTGGAAAACTGTCCTAAAAAAATGAAAAAGGAAATAGTCACCCAAGTCCAGGAAGACCAGAGAATCCCACACAGGATAAACTCAAGGAAAAACACACCAAGACACATATTAATCAAACTAAAAAGTAAACACACAGAACAAATATTAAAGGCAGCAAGGCAAAAGGAAAAAATAACTTATAAGGGATTCCTATAAGGTTAACAGTTGATCTTTCAACAGAAACTCTGAAGAACCCAAGAGAATGGCACTCTCTACTTAAAGTGATGCAAGGGAAACAACCTACAACCAAAAATGCTCTATCCAGCAAGGATCTTAATCAGATTTGAAAGAAAAATCAAAAGCATTACAGACAGACAAAAGTTAACAGAATTCAGCACTACCAAGCCAGATCTACAACAAATCCTAAAGGAACTTCTCTAGACAGGAAACACAAAAAGAAAAGCCCTACAAAAACAAACTCAAAACAATCAAGGAAATGGTAACAGGATCATGTGTGCATGCATACAAAGTTGCTTCAGTCATGTCCGACTCTTTGCAACCTTATGGACTGTAGACTGCCAGTTCAATTCAGTTCAGTTCAGTCGCCCAGCTATTCTGACTCTTTGCAACTCCATGAACCGAAGCACAACAGGCCTCCCTGTCCATCATCAACTCCCAGAGTTCACCCAAACCCATGTCCATTGAGTCGGTGATGCCATCCAACCATCTCATCCTCTGTTGTCCCCTTCTCCTCCTGCCCTCAATCTTTCCCAGCATCAGGGTCTTTTCAAATGAGTCAGCTCTTCGCATCAGGTGGCCAAAGTATTGGAGTATCAGCTTCAACATCAGTCCTTCAAGTGAACACCCAGGACTAATCTCCTTTAGGATGGACTGGTTGGATCTCCTTGCAGTCCAAGGGACTCTCAAGAGTCTTCTCCAATACCACAGTTCAAAAGCATCAATTCTTAGGTGCTCAGTTTTCTTTATAGTCCAACTCTCACATCCATACATGACCACTGGAAAAACCATAGCCTTGACTAGACTAACCTTTGCTGGCAAGGTAATGTCTCTGCTTTTTAATATGCTGTCTAGGTTGGTCGTAACTTTCCTTCCAAGGAGAAAGCATCTTTTAATTTCATGGCTTCAATCACCATCTGCAGTGATTTCGGAGCCAAAAGAATAAAGTCAGCCACTGTTTCCCCATCTATTTGCCATGAAGTGATGTGACCGGATCCCATGATCTTAGTTTTCTGAATACCGAGCTTTAAGCCAACTTTTTCACTCTCCTCTTTCACTTTCATCAAGAGGCTCTTTAGTTCCTCTTCACTTTCTGCCATAAGGGTGGTGTCATCTGCATATCTGAGGTTATTGATATTTGATATTGATATCAATCAATATTGATACTGATATTTCTCCTGGTCATCTTGATTCCAGTTTGTGCTTCTTCCAGCCCAGCGTTTCTCATGATGTACTCTGCATGTAGGTTAAATAAGCAGGGTGACAATACACAGCCTTGATGTACTCCTTTTCCTATTTGGAACCAGTCTGTCGTTCCATGTCCAGTTCTAACTGTTGCTTCCTGACCTGCATACAGGTTTCTCAAGAGGCGGGTCAGGTGGTCTGGCCTTCCCATCTCTTTCAGAATTTTCCACAGTTTATTGTGATCCACACAGTCAAAGGCTTTGGCATAGTCAATAAAACAGAAATAGATGTTTTTCTGGAACTCTCTCACTTTTTGGATGATCTAACGGATGTTGGCAATTTGATCTCTGGTTCCTCTGCCTTTTCTAAAACCAGCTTGAACATCTGGAAGTTCACGGTTCACGTATTGCTGAAGCCTGGCTTGGAGAATTTTGAGCATTACTTTACTAGCATGTGAGATGAGTGCAATTGTGTGGTAGTTTGAGCATTCTTTGGCATTTCCTTTCTTTGGGATTGGAATGAAAAGTGATCTTTTCCAGTCCTGTGGCCATTGCTGAGTTTTCTAAATTTGCTGGCATATTGAGTGCAGCACTTTCATAGCGTCATCTTTCAGGATTTGAAATAGCTCAACTGGTATTCCATCACCTCCACTAGCTTTGTTCGTCATGATACTTCCTAAGGACCACTTGACTTCACATTCCAAGATGTCTGGCTCTAGGTGAGTGATCACACCATCGTGATTATCTGGGTCGTGAAGATCTTTTTTGTACACAGTTCTTCTGTGTATTCTTGCCACCTCTTCTGTAAATGGAATTCTCCTGGCAAGAATATTGGAGTGGATTGCCATGGTCTCCTCCAGGTGATCTTCCTGATTCAGGGATCAAACCAGTGTCTGTTACGTCTCTCGCACTGGCAAGTGTGTTCTTTACCACTAGCACCACCTGGGAAGCCCAATAAGACCATGCGTATCAACATTTACCTTTAATGTAAATGAACTGAATGCTCCAAATAAAAGACATAGATTGACTCAACAAATGCAAACACAAAACTTTTACACACTGTCTACAAGAGAATCACTTCAGACTTAGGGACACGTACAGGCTGCAAATGAGAGGCTGGAAAAAGTTATTCCATGCAAATAGAAACCAAAAGAAAGTGTGAGAGGTAATACTCATATCAGATAAAATAGACTTGAATATAAACACCATTACAAGAGACAAAGAACGACACTACATAATGATCAAGGGATCAAAGAGGAAAATATAACTATTATATATGCATCCAACATGAGGGCACCTCAATACATAAGTCAAATGCTAAAAACTGTAAAAGGGGAAATTGACAGTAACACAATAATAGTGAGGGACTCTAATACTCCACTTACACCAATGGACTGATCATCTAGACAGAAGACTAATAAGGATGCACAGATTTTGAATGATATATTGGAACAGTTGGACCTAATTGATATCTACAGGGCATCTAATCCAAAAACAATAGATTTGACTTTTTTCTCAAGTGCACATGAAATATTCTCCAGGAGAGATCACATCTTAGGCCACAAATCAAGGATAGCATATTAAAAAAAAAAAAAAAAACTGAAATCATTCCAAGCAAGTTTTCTGACTACATTTTAGGATTAGATATCAACTACAGGGAAAAAACTATAAAAAACATGAACATATGGAGGCTATACAATACTCTTCTTAATGACCAACAGATCAATGAAGAAATAAAAAAAAAATAAAAAGAAAAATAGGCCTAGAAAAAAATAACAATGAAACATGACAACTCAAAACCTATGGGATACAGTGAAATCAGTGTTAAGAGTGAAGTTTATAGAAACACAAGTCTAC
Source organism: Cervus elaphus (assembly GCF_910594005.1). NCBI lineage: Eukaryota > Metazoa > Chordata > Mammalia > Artiodactyla > Cervidae > Cervus > Cervus elaphus. Next base: position 127,718,604 of record NC_057848.1, read on the forward strand.
CTCAAGAAATAAATACGTGTTTGTATGGTAAGTCACCTCAGGCATGTCCAACTCTTTGTAACCCTATAGTCTGCCAGGCTCCTCTGTCTGTGAGATTACCCAGGCAAGAATTTTAGAGTGGGTTGCCATTTCCTGCTCCAGGGAGTCTTCCCAATGCAGGGATTGAACCCACATCTCTTATGTCTCCTACATTGCCAGTGGGTTCTTTACCACTAGCGACACCTGAGAAGCTCCAAAAAATAAGACAGACATGAAATAAACAACCTAACTTTACACCTAAAGCAAGTAGATAAGAAGTACAAAAATCTCTAAAGTTAGTGGAAGAAAAGCAATCACAAAGACCAGAGCAGAAATAAATGAAAGAGATGATAGCAAAGATCAATAAAACTAAAAGTTTATTTTTGAGAAGATTTTTTTAAAAAAGACAAATTATTAGCCAGACTCATCAATAAAAAAGGGAGAAGACTCAAGTCAATAAAATTAGAAATGAAAAAGGAGAATTTACAACAGACAACACAGAAAAACAAAAGGATCATAAGAAACTATGATGAGCAACTACATGCCAATAAAATGGATAACCTGGAAGAAACCGAAAAATTCTTAGAAAAGTATAACCCTCCAAAATTGAGCCAGGAAGAAGTAGAAAATAGGAAGAGGCCAATCACAAACATGGATATCAAAACAATAATCAAAATTCTTCCAACAAATAAAATTCCAGTGTCAGAAGGTTTCACAGGCTAATTATACCAGAAGGTTAGAGAAGAGCTAACACCTATCCTACAAAAACTCTCAAACAAAATCACAGAGGAATGAAAACTCCCAAACTCATTCTATGAGGCCACCATCACCCTGATATTAAAACAGACAAAGATGCCACAAATAAAGAAAAGTACAGGCCAATACCACTAATGAACACAGATGCGAAAATGCTCAACAAAATTCTAGCAAACATAATTAAAAAACACATTACAAAGATCTTACATCATGATCAAGTGGACTTTATTGCATGGATGCAAGGACTCTTCAACATATGCAAATCAATCAACGTGATACACCATATTAACCAATTGAAAGATACAATCCATATGATCATCTCAATAGATGAAGAGAAAGCCTTTGACAAAATTCAAAATCCATTTATGATAAAAACTCCTGCAAGTAGGCATAGAAGGAACATTTGCTGTTGCTCAATCACTAAGTCATGTGCAACTCTTTGCAACCCCATGAACTGCAGCATGTCATGCTTCCCTATCCACTGTATCCCTGAGTTTGTTCAAACTCATGTCCATTGAGTCAGTGATGCCATCCAACCATCTCATCCTCTGTCGTCCCCTTCTTCTCTTGCCCTCAATCGTTTCCAGCATCAAGGTATTTTCCAATGAATCAGCTCTTTGCATCAGGTGGCCAAAGTATTGGAGCTACAGTTCCAGCATCATCCCTTCCAATGAATATTCAGGGTTGATTTCCTTTAGGATTCACTAGTTTGACCTTGCTGTCCAAGGGACTCAAGATTCTTCTGCACCACAGTTCTAAAGCATCAATTTTTCAGAACTACGCCTTCTTTATGGTCCAAATCTCACATCCATACATGACTACAGTGAAAACCAAAGTTTTGACTATACAGACCTTTGTCAGCAAAGTGATGTTTCTGCTTTTTAATATGCTGTCTAGGTTTCTCATCGCTTTTCTTCCAAGGAGCAAGCGTCTTTTAATTTCATGGCTCCAGTCACCATCCACAGTGATTTTGGAGCCCAAGAAAATAAAATCTGTCACTGTTTCCACTTTTTCCCCATCTATTTGCCATGAAGTGATGGGACCAGATGCAATGATTTTTGCTTTTTGAATGTTGATTTTAAGCCAGCTTTTTCACCCTCCTTTTTTACCTTCATCAAAGGCTCTTCAGTTTCTCTTCACTTTCTGTCATTAAAGTGGTATCATTTGCATATCTGAGGTTGTTATTTCTCTCAGTAGTCTTGATTCCAGCTTGTGCTTCATCCAGGCCCTCATTTTGCGTGATGTACTCTGCATAGAAGTTTAAGAAGCAGGGTGACAATATATAGCCTTGACATACTCCTTTCCCAATTTTCAATCAGTCTATTGTTCCACGTCCGGTTCTAACTGTTGCTTCTTGACCTTCGTATAGGTTTCTCAGGAGGCAGGTAAGGTGGTCTGGTATTTCCATTTCTTTCAGAATTTTCCACAGTTTATTATGATCCACACAGTCAAAAGTTTTAGGGCAGTCAATAAAGCAGAAGCATATGCTTTCCTGGAATTCCCTCGCCTTTTCTATCATCCAACAGATGTCGGAAGTGAGCTCTGGTTCCTCTGCCTTTTCTAAATCCAGCTTGTACATCTGGAAGTTCTCAGTTCACATACTGTTGAAGTCTAGCTTGAAGGATTTTGAGCATAACCTTGCTAGCATATTAAATAAGCACACCAAAAAAAAGATATCCTATGTCCAAGCACAAAGGAGAAGCTGCAATGAGATGGTAGGAGCGAAGCAATCCTGTTAAATCAAACCTCATAGCTGCCAGAGACTCTTAGAGAGCACAAACAAAACCTTGTGCTTACCAAGAGCCAGGAAAAGGAGCAGTAACTCCAATAAGAGACTGAGCCACACCTGCCTGTGACCCAACTCCTACAATGGGCATATACCCTGAGGAAACCATAATTGAGAAAGACACATGTACCCCAGTGTTCATTGCAGAAATATTTACAATATTTTGGACATGGAAACAATTTAAAATGTCCATCAACAGTTGAATGTTCTTTATTAAGAAGTTGTGGTACATATACACAATGGAATATTAGTTATAAAAATGAACACATTTGATTCAGTTCTAATGAGGTTGATGAATGAAAAGCCTTTTGTACGGAGTGAAGAAAGTCAGAAAGAGAAAGACTAATGTTGTATATTAATATGTATATGGAATCTAGCATGTATATGGAATGTAGAAAGATGGTATTCATGATTCTATTTGATGGGCAGCAAAGGAGATACAGATACAAAAGACAGGCTTTATGGACTTGGTGGTGGAAGGAGAGGGTGGGATAATTTGAGAGAGTAGCAATGAAACATATACATATGTAAAATAGCTGGTGCTCTGACAACCTAGCTGGTGCTCTGACAACCTAGAGGAGTGGGTTAGGGAGGGAGGTTGGAGGAGGTCCAAGAGGGAGCAGATACATGTATACCTATGGCTGATTCATGTTGATGTATGGCAGAAAACATCATAATATCATAAAGCAATTATCCTCCATTATAAATAAAATAAAATTTTAAAAACAGAAGACTGACATAAACAAAATTAAGAGAAAGAAGAGACATTACATGTGATGCAACAGAAAAAATTTAGATTATTATGAAAATTTATACACTAAAAATTAGATAACCTGGTAGAAATTGGTATATTCCTAGTTATATACTCTAATTACTAAATCATGAAGAAATGAAAAACTTAAACATATTCATAAGTAGTATGGAGTTTGAATAAGTAATGAAATACTCCCAATAAAGAAAACCACAGGACCAGATGGTTTCACTTGTGAATTCTGCCACATATTTAAAAAAAAATGCAATCCTTCTTAAACTCGTTCAAAAAATTAAATAGCAGGGAACATTTACAAATTTATTTTATAAAGCCAGAATTATTTTGATATTAAAGGCTAAAACTACAAGTCATTATCTCTGAAGAATATAGGTGCAAAAATCCCCAACAAAATAATAGCAAACTGAATCCAACCACACGTTAAAAGGAGCATATACTATGATAAATAAGATTTATCTTTGGGATGCAAGGATCATTTCATATAGTAAAATAAATTGATATGATAAACATACCAAAAGAATGAAGGATAAAAATCACATAATCTCAATAGATAAAAAAATAGATTGATAATATTCAACACACTTTCAGGACAGAAATTCTCAGCAAACTAGATAGAAGGAAAACAACTCAACATAATAAAAGCCATCTAACCCCATTGATCATCTAACATTGAAAAATATAAACTTTTCTTCTAAATTCAGGAATAAGGTAAGGATATTCACTCTTGCTACCTCTAACATTTCACTGGATAGCTTAGCAATAAGGAAGGAAAAGAAATGAAAGGTATTGGAAAGAAAGAAGAAGAATTGTCCTTATTTGCATATGATATAATCATATATGTAAAAATAAGACTCCATTAAAAAAACTGTTAGAAGTAGTCAGCTACTTCAATAAACTTGCAGGATAAAAAATTCAGCATGTGAAAGTCAATTGTTTTTCTATACACTAACTACAAAGTATCTGAAAAAGGAATTTAGGAAAACAACCCATTTAAAATAGCACCAAAAGCTATGAATGCTTAGGAATAATCTTAACTAAGGAGTAAAAGATATCTGTGCTGAAAAAAAATTTTTTTAAGTTGATGAAAGAAATTTAAGACACAAGCAAGTGGAATCACATCCCATAATTACATGCAAGAAGACCAAATATTGTTAAAACGTATGTCAAATTTCCAATGGATCTTTTTTTAACAGAAACGGAAAAAAACAATTCTACAGTTTATATAGAACTATGAAAGACCACAGATAGCTAAATCAATCCTGAGAAAGAACAAAGGTGAAAGCAATACACTTTCTGATTTCAAAATATATTAGGATAGTGACATTATTAAGATGGTGACATAATCATTCATTTCACTCTGTTTCACAAGAAGACGAACTAGCAACTATCTATTAAAAAAAAGACACTATTTTTAAATCCAAGAACATGGTGGTGACAATGAAGTACTCCTTCAGGTCTCAGAATCTGAAAAAGACCACATTAGAAAGGTAAGAGGAATGGCTACATGCTTACCACACTGCACCTCTTCCAGTCAAGAGGGTCCCCCTACAAGAGAACCCAAGGTAAACATCCTGCTCCACCATTATTATAGGATGGTTTCCAGCAGTCCCACTTGGGTCTCATCTTACAGAGATCAGAAGAGGATTCTGTAGGGCTTGACCATAAAGATCAGATTGGAACAGACAAACGGCTTGCAGAAACCTGCACTGGGATCATGGCAGAATGAGTTCCTCCCCACAGCAGCACTCAAGTAGAGATACTAACCAGTTTCTTTCCCTACAAAATTAAGCAGGGCAAAGGCTTACAGAGTTTTGCCAAGAGAATGCACTGGTCATAGCAAACACTGTCTTCCAAGAAAAGAGATGACTCTACACATGGACATCACCATATGGTCAATACCAAAATCAGAGTGATTATATCCTTTGCAGCCAAAGATGGAGAAGTCAGCAAAAACAAGAATGGGAGTTGACTGTGACTCAGATCATGAACTCCTTATTGCCAAATTCAGACATAAATTGAAGTAACTAGGTAAAGCCACTAGACCATTCAGGTATGATCTAAATCAAATTCCTTACAAAGATACAGCGGAAGTGGCAAATAGATTCAAGGGATTAAATCTGATAGACAGACTGCCTGAAGAACTATGGATGGAGGCTTGTGACATTGTATAGGAGGCAGTGATCAAGACCATCCCCAAGAAAGGTAAATGCAAAAAGGCAAAATGGTTGTCTGAAGAGGTCTTATGAATAGCTGTGAAAAGAAGAGAAGCTAAAGGCAAAGGAGAAAAGGAAAGATGTACCCATCTGAAAGCAGAGTTTCAACGAATAGCATGGGGAAATATGAAAGCCTTCCTCAGTGATCAATGTGAAGAAATACAGGAAAACAATACAATGGGAAAAACTAGAGATCTCTTCAAGAAAATTAGAGATACCAAGGATACATTTCATACAGAAATGGTCAAAATAAAGGCCAGAAGTGGTGTGGACCTAACAGAAGCAAAATATATTAAGAAGTAATATATTCTTAATACACAGTAGACCTATAGTTCTATAATCTATAGTTCTATAGTCTGTAAAGTAATACACAGAAGAACTATACAAAAATGATCTTAATGACCCAAGTAACCACAAAGGTATGATCACTCACCTAGAGCCAGATATTCTAGAAAGGAAAGTCAAGTGGGCCTACAAACAAAGCTAGTGGAGGTGATGGAATTCCAGATAAGCTATTTCAAATCCCAAAAGATGTTGTGAAAGTGCTGCACTCAATATGCCAGCAAATTTGGAAAATTCAGCAATGGCCACAGGACTGGAAAAGGTCAGTTTTCATTTCAATCCCAAAGAAAGGCAATGCCAAAGAATGTTCAAACTACCATATAATTGCACTCATCTTACACACTAGCATAGTGATGCTCAAAATTCTCCAAGCTAGGTATCAACAGTGTATGAACTGAGAACATCCAGATGTTCAAGCTGGATTTAGAAAGGCAAAGGAACCAGAGATCAAATTGCCAACATTTTTTGAGTTATAGAAAAAGCAAGAGAATTCCAGAAAAGCATCTACTTCTGCTTTATTGACTATTCCAAAGTTTTGACTGTGTGGATCACAACAAACTGTGGAAAATTCTTAAAGAGATGGGAATACCAGACCACCTTACCTGCCTCCTGAGAAATCTGTATGCAGGTGAAGAAGTAACCTTAGAAGTAAGTAAGTTAGAAGCAGACATGGAACAATGGACTGGTTCCAAATTGGGAAAGGAGTACGTCAAGGCTGTATATTGTCACCCTGCTTATTTAACTTTTATGCAGAGTACATCATTTGAAATGCCAGGCTGGATGAAGCACAAGCTGGAATCAAGATTGCCAGGAGAAATATCAGTAACCTCAGATATAGATGGCATCACCCTTATGGCAGAACACTAAGAGGAACTGAAGAGCCTCTTGATGAAAGTGAAAGAGGAGAGAGAAAAAGCTGGCTTGAAACTCAACAATCAGAAAACTAAGAACATGGCATCCAGTCTCATCACTTCATGCCAAATAGATGGGGAAACAATTGAAAGAATGAGAGACTTTACTTTCTTGGGCTCCAAAATCACCATAGATGGTGACTGCAGACATAAAATTAAAAGACACTTGCTACTTGGAAAAAAAATCTATGAGCAACCTAGACAGCATATGAAAAGCAGAGACATTACTTTCCCAACAAAGGTCTGTCTAGTCAAGCTATGGTTTTTCCAGTAGTCATGTTTGGATGTGAGAACTGGACCATAAAGAAATCCGAGTGCCAAAGAACTGATACTTTTGAACTGTGGTGTTGGAGAAGACTCTTGAGAGTCCTTTGGATGGCTAGAAGATAAAATCTGTCAATCATAAAGGAAGTCAGCCCTGAATATTCATGGGAAGGACTGATGCTGAAGCTGAAGCTCCAATACTTTGGCCACTTGATGCGAAGAACTGACTCATTGGAAAAGACCTTGATGCTGTGAAAGACTGAAAGCAGGAGGAAAGGGAGATGACAGAGGATGAGATGGTTGGATGGCATCACTGATTCGATGGACATGAGTTTGAGCAAGCTCCAGGAGTTGGTGATAGGCAGAGAAGCCTGGTGTGCTGCAGTCCATGGGGCTGCAAAGAGTTGGAAACGATTGAGCAACTGAAATGAACTGAATCCCATATTCTGCAACATGGATGAACCTAAATATTATTATGCTAAATGAAGTGAGCAATATATAGAGAGACAAATATCATGTGCTATCACTTATATATGGAGTCTAAAAAAAATGATACCAATGAACTTATATGCAAGATAGAAACAGACCCACAGACATAGAAAACAGACTTGTGGTTTACCAAAGGGGAAGTGAGAGGAGGATAAATTTGGAGTTTGGGATTAACATAAACACTATTACATATAAAACAGATATCCCCCACTTATCTCCTGCATAGCAAAAGAAACTATACTCAATATTTTGAAATAACCAACAAGGGAAAATAATCTGAAAAATATAGATATACAGGTATGTATAACTAATTCAGTTTGTTGTACACCTGAAACTCACAAAAAATTGTACTTCAATGAAAATTAATTTTTAAAAAACCACAATGAGATATTGCCCCAAACCTGATACAAAGGCTATTATAAAAAAGAAAATAGACAACAAATGCTAATGAGGATGTGGAGAAAAGTGAATCCTAGTTCACTGTTGGTAGGAATATAAATTTGTACAGTCACTATGAAAAACAGTATTCCTCAAAAAAACCACGTTCCTCAAAAAATTAAAAATACAACTACCATATGATCCAGCAATTCCACTTCTGGGAATATATCAATAGGAAACAAAATGACTAATTGAAAAATATATATGCATTCCAATGTTCATAGTAGCATTATTTACAACTGCCAAAGGACGGAAACAACCTAAGTGCCCATCAACCAATGAATAAAGAAGCTGTAATATAAACTGGATGGTGTTTTGCTTAGTGAAGTAAGTCAGACAGACAAAGCCAAATACTGTATGTTTTCACTTACATCTTGAATCTAAAAAATAAAAAGAATGAAGATAATAAAATAGGAAGAGATTCATAGATACACTGAACATTTAAACTAGTGGTTATTATTAAGGAGGGGGATGGGGAGGGGCAAAATGTAGAAGAAGATTAAAAGGTAAAAGTACTAGATAAAAAATAAATAAGTTACAAGGATGTAATGTATAGCACAGGAAGTATAGCTAATATTTTATAACTTTGAAAGTGAAAGTCGCTCAGTCATGTCCAACTCTTTGCAACCCCATGGACTATACAGTCCATGGAATTCTCTAGGCCAGAATAATGGAGCAGGTAGCCTTTCCCTTCTCCAGGGGATCTTTCCAATCCAGGGATTGAACCCAGTTCTCCTGCATTGCAGGTTAATGGAGTATAATCTATAAAAATGTAGAATTACTAGGCTGAAGCTAATATAGCATTGTAAATCAACTATAACTCAATTAAAAATAAATAAAATAAGATGGTTTGAATTTTTTAAAGGACTTGATTTGGGGACAGGTGAATATACAAATGTAAAAGAATGCAATTGAGCCCTTCTCTTATATCATATACAAAATCATGTATACAGATTAAGAAAAAAATCATAAAATGAAAAAAATTAATCATAAAATGGATTAAAGAGTGAAATATAAAACTAGAAACTTTAAAATTCCTCAATGAAAACAGGGGATGGGGGACTTTCAAGGTGGTGAAGGAGTAACACAGGGAAATCACCTCCACCCACCCACCCCCACAAATACATCAAAAATACATCTACATATAAAACAACTCTTACAGAACACCTCCTGAACTCTGGCAGAACACTGTAGACTTCCAAAAAGGCAAATCAATCTCCTCAGAATGAGGTGGAGTAAAACATAAAGATAAAAGAGACAAAAGATTTGGGGATGGGGATCTGTGCCCTGGGGAGGGAGTTGTGAATGAAGAAAAGTCTCTGCATGCTCTCAGAAACCCTTTCATGGATGGGAACAGGAAGGAGCTTCAGAACCTCAGAGGGGGAACATGGCAACAGGTGCTCAGAAGGCAAAGCAGAGAGAAATCACCACAGAGATCATTGACAGACAGCACTTGCCAGCCGAGAAGCAGCTTGCGCACCTGCCATGGCTAGTGGGGGTGGGGTGCAAAGGCTCAGGCTTTGGGGGTCCTGGGGTTGGCTGCCATGAAGATACTCTGAGGGGATGAGTGTAACACAGCTGAAGGAGTCCAGGGAAAAGACTGGGCCTCCCAGAGAGGCAAGAGATCATTGTTACAGGAACCCTCTAACTCTGAGTTCTTGCAGACCACAGGAACCTTCCCTTCAAGAACGTCAGAGGTGGGACAAGCAGTGGCTGCAAACTGCCCGACCCCAGAGGTAAATATGCCTGGCCACCGCCAGAGGTGGCATGAATGCCAAAGGTGAAAACAGATGTGACTGCAGTTTACAATCCAGGAGGGAGAAATGCAAGCTGACTTGGCACTATCAAAGGGCGAGTACCTGAGGCAGGGAACAAAACACCACTGCTGTGGTCTTGATGCCAGAGGTAGCAGCTGTCACCAAACCAAGAGCAGGCACAGGTTATTTTCCTTGGAGCATACGCAGCTTGGCTATGCTGAGGGAAACATGACCTCTGGCCACTCCCCCTGGGAGAGCACACTACTTGCATCAGAGTGTAGCAAATTCCTGCAGGTTTCAGCCGCAGGGGCACTCCCCAAACACCCCAATTATGGCTGCCATACCTCTCCCTTTCCGAAGCCCAACTGAACAAGTGAAGTGAAAGTCACTCAGTCGTGTTCAACTCTGCAACACTGTGGACTGTATTATAGAGTTCATGGAATTCTCTAGGCCAGAATAGTAGAGTGGGTAGCCTTTCCCTTCTCCAAGGAATCTTCCCAACCCAGGGATCGAACCCAAGTCTCCCACACTGCAGGAGGATTCTTTACCAGCTGAGCCACAAGGGAAGCCCAAGAATACTGGAGTGGGTAGCCTTTCCCTTCTCCAAGGAATCTTCCTAACCCAGGAATCGAACCAGGGTCTCCTGCATTGCAGGCGGATTCTTTACCAACTGAACAAGTGAGCCCCAATAAGCTGCTAGAGTCACCCGCTCTGGTCTTTGGGGAACAGACACCACAGGGCAGCTTACAAGTAGAGGTGGGCCCAAAACCAAATCGGAGCACCAGGGTCTGTGTAAGCAAAGAAGAGGAAGGGAATTCGCACCTGTAGCCACAGATGCAGCAGATTAAGTCCCCCAAATTAGCCTGAGAGTGTGGACTTTGGGAGCAACTGTGGACTTGAAAGCAAGTACAAGCTGAAGTAAGGCTAGATAGGGTAGCTGGCTGCAAACTGTCTGACCCCAGAGGTAAATATGCCTGGTGACCACCAAAGGCAGCATGAGCACCAGAGGTGAAAACAGAGGCAACTGCAGTTTACAATCCAAGAGCGAGAAATGCAAACTGACTTGACACTGCCAAAAAAAAGTGCAAGCTGACCCTATAGCACATATAGCATGTCCATAGACCTTCCTAGAAATATTGGAGGACTTCCAGAGTAGGCAGATTAGCTGGTGCTCACTGTGTGAGAAGACAATAGAGGACTCAGGAGGACATTCTACTTACTATCACTGTGTATATGTATATGTATATACATATGTACCTATGTATGTATGTGTATATATATGTATTATATATATATATATATAGTTTCTCTTTTTATGTTATTTTTCTTCATATTGTTCTAATGTTGTTCTTTATTATTCCTTTAATTTTTTTTTTTTAACTTTGCTGTTGTTGTTTAGTCATTAAATTGTGTCCAACTCTTTTGTGACTCCATGGACTGTAGCCTGTCAGGCTCCTCTGTCCATGGGATCTCCAGGCAAGAATAGTGGAGTGTGTGGCCATTTCTTTCTCCAGAGGATTTTCCCAACCCAGGGATTGAATCCAGGTCTCTTGCATGGCAGGTGGACTCTTTACCACTGAGTCATCAGGGGATCCCAATATAACTTACTGTTTTTTAAATAAATTAATTTTATTTTTTCCTATCTTAATAGTACCCTTTATTTATATTGAATATTTTCCATGTTTTTCATTTTTGTGGTTTTGCTAGTCTAATTTTTAGTGTTCATTTTCACCTATAGGTTGGTTAGTTGGCTTGATTGCTTCTCTGGTTTCTCAGCTGGTAAAGAATCCATATGCAATGCAGTAGGCCCCAGTTTGATTCCTGGGTTGGAAAGATCTGCTGGAGGAGGGATAGGCTACCCACTCCAGTATTCTTGGGCTTCCCTGGTGGCTCAGCTGGTAAAGAATCTGCCTGCACTGTTGGAGACCTGGGTTTGATCCCTGGGTTGGGAAGATCCCCAGAGAAGGAAAGTCTATCCAATCCAGTATTCTGGTCTGGAGAATTCCATGGACTGTATGGGGTCACAAAGACATGACTGAGTGACTTTGACTTTCACTTATTGGCTTGATTGCTCTCTTCCTTTGATTCCTGTTTTTATTCTTATTTTCTCTTTATTCAACACTTTTCATCAGTGTGTGAGTTTCTTTGGGTGTTCTTGGCTGTTGAATGTTGATTTCAGCATCTGTCTTGAGGTTTTGTCTTCTGTGCTGTGACTTGTGGAGTCTTGGTGCTACAGTAAGCCTGAATCTCCGAGGTGGGAGACCCGAGGCTAGGACTTTGCCTCACCAGAGAACTCCCGACCCAATGGAGCATTAATCGGTCAGAGCTCTCAAAGGCCTTCATCTCAACACTAAGGCCAGTCCCCACCCAAAGGCCAGTAGGCTCCAGTGCCAGATGCCTCAAGGCAAACCTTCATTAAAAGAGGAACACAACCCTGCCCATTAGTAGAGACAGACTGTCCAAATCCAAAGTCAATAGAAACTCCCAAAACACATTACTGAATACAGCATTGCCCTTCAGAGAGACAAGATACAGCTTCATTCACAAGAACACAGACATAAGTGCCCCCAACCAGGAAACCTTCACAAGGCACTGGTCCAACCCCACCCACAGAGGGAAGATTCCACAATTAAGAGGAACTACGACCTTCTAGCCTACATAAAGAAAACCCCCAAAACAGTAAATTAAACAAAATGAAAAGACAGATAAACATGCAGCAGATGAAGCAACATGGTAAAACTCCACAAGACCAAACAAATGAAGTGGAACCAGGCAGTCCACCAGAAAAAGAATTCAGAGTAATGATAGTAAAAATGATCCAAAATCTAGAAAATAAAATGGAGGCACATATAAATAGAATGGAGGCATGGATTAAGAATATACAAGAAATGTTTAACAAAGAACTAGAAGAAATAAACAATCAGCAATAAACAACACAATAACTGAGATTAGAAATACACTAAAAGGAACCAATAGCAGATACCTGAGGCAGAATGATGGGTAAGTGAGCTGGAAGATGGAATGGTGGAAATAACTGAAGCAGAACAGAAGAAAGGAAAAATAAAATAAAAGAAATGAGAACAGTCTCAGAGAGTGCTGGGACAACATTAATTGCATCAACATTCAAATTATAGGGGTCCCAAAAGAAAAAGAGAAAAAGAAAGGGTATGAGAAAATATTTGAAGAGATTATAGTCAAAAATCTCCCTAATATTTGAAAGGTAATAGCCACTCAAGTCCAGGAAGTTCAGAGCATCCCATACATGATAAATACAAAGAGAAATACACCAAGACACATATTAATCAAACTAATGAAAATTAAACACAAAGAAAAAAATATTAACAGTTGCAAGGGAAAAGCAACGAATAACATACAAGAGGATCCCCATAAGGCTAACAGCTGATTTTTCAACAGAAACTCTGCAGGCCAGGAGGGAGTGGCAGCATATACTTAAAGTGATAAAGTGAAAACACCTTGCAACCATGGTTACTCTACCCAGAAAGGATTGAGAGGGTAACAGGCAGGAAGGCCAGGGGTCTCCGAATGGAGGAAATAGGCTAAAAGTGTCAGACATTTTTTCTCTCTCTCTTAAGTGGCAGGAGGAAACAAACTAGTGTTATATTTTTTCCCTTCTCTACACACATTTAAAAAGAGGTTTCTCTTAAAATTCTGTGTTGCCATAATGACACCTGCTTCCACCTGAATTTAACTTTTCTCAAACCTTGAGCTAACCAATGCATTTTTTTCTTATGGAAATATTTGTCTTAAACTAAGTTAATGTAATATGTATTTATATGGAAATCTGCTTTTCTTCAAGATTCATGTCAATCATTTTATGGCCCAGGATGACTCACCTGGTGCAAATGTTATCTCAAAATGCATGTTGTGACTGAGGAGCCTGGTGCCATTCTCTGAGTTTTGAGATATTTCCTTTCTTTAATTAGTAGACTGCTAGAGTCCCTTGGACTGCAAGGAGATCCAACCAGTCAATCCAAAAGGAGATCAGTCCTGGATGTTCATTGGAAGCACTGATGCTGAAGCTGAAACTTCAGTACTTTGGCCACCTCATGCGAAGAGTTGACTCATTGGAAAAGACCCTGATGCTGGGAGGGATGATGCTGGCATCATCAACTCGATGGGCATGAGTTTGAGGAGACTCTGGGAGTTGGTGGTGGACAGGGAGGTCTGGCGTGCTGCAATTCATGGGGCTGAAAAGAATTGGACACGACTGAGCGATTGAACTGAGTAGCTATATAACATCTGGCTAAAGACTAGCAGGGGGGCATTCTCTGTGCCCCCTTCTAATGTCTATGTCAGAAGCTTTCTCTATCTCTTTTACAATTTAATAAAACTTTATTACACAAAAGTTCTGAGCGATCAAGCCTCTTCTCCTCCTCCAGAGGCCAAGAATCCAGTCGTCTTTCGTGGTTTAGCAATAACCTTTCATCTTGGGGTCTTGTCCAGGATTCTTCAGGACAAGATAAGGATGCTTAGAACTCTAGTTCTTTGTTCTACCAAACACATTTTCTGCTGTACTTTACTAACTCTACAGAGTGCTTGTGTGAATGAATGACACACCCTGCGAGAAGCAAGGGAGGAGACTTGCTCTGCAGTTCTGCGGTGACCTCATACGGCTTATGGAAGAAACCTGTTGGGGGATTATACCAACCTGCCAATGCCAAGAGGCGCCCAAAGTCTCCTTCAGGGAGCAGCCAGAAATGGGCAAAGCATGTGGACTGAACTCTCCTTTCTCGGTCAAACTTTCTGGTCTCTTTGACCATTTCAGAACTTTCTGGGAATTAGAACTACTAGCCTAATCTGTTAGATCATAGACTTTCAAGGGACTTGTGGTCTATGCTGTTACTGTTTACTGTTACTTAGGTACCAAACTCGGATTGGTAGTCAGGAAGTGCCTAGCCTCACTAGGAGTCAAAAGTTTGGAAGCCACATGGGGCTCTAGCTCCAAGGGCATCTCTGAGGTTAAAGGTTACTCAGGTTGGAAGTGCAATGGGCTTCTTCCTTTGGTAACGCTAGCTCTTAGTGGACCAGAGGAGGCTTTCCAGTGACTTTTGTCCAAACTCCTTAGACATTCTTTCTGTGGAATCTGTGGGAATGAATGGAAGGACTGGCCCTAATAACTCAAGGAAAAAATCACTTTTTCCTCTCTGGCCAGCCCTTCACCATCTCTTTTGCTATTGCTTATTCTGGTGTGGTGAAGCTTGCAAGGAAAATCTTGGTTTTATGTTCATGCCAATCTTACTGTGGTCAGGAATATACTCAGGGTCATGCACAGGCACTCAGGTAACGAATGTTTCCCCCAGTGGTCTTAGCTTGGGAGGCATTCTGGAAGGTTACTCTGATTGCACCCCGGATGGCATCAGAGGCCAGCAAGGTTTTCATGGTGAGGAGCTGGACATCAGTCTGGGATGCCATCAAGTCTATCCCTGGTGCATCTCCACCTTACCTTGGTGATAGAACCAGGAGGGATGAGTATGGTGCCTACGTCAGTAAGGGACAGACTAAGTCCGACCAGGGAAGGAAAGCTTTGGTGTAAATTCTGTCTACACCCCCATTTAGAGCAGGGAGGGACACCTCTGGTAGAAAGATGGTGCTGGTCACTTTTTTCCTCTCTTACAGATGGGAGCTAACAATTCCAGTCTCACTCCTTTGAACTGTATCCTGAAAAACTGGGATAGATTTGACCCCCAGAGCTTAAAGTAGACACACGTGACTTTCCTGTGTGATACTGCATGGCCATGGTATCCATTGGAGGATGGCGAATGGTGGCCAGTTGGAGTGTCTCTTAATTATAATATTCTTTTACAAGTAAACTGGTTCTGTAGAAAACAAGGGAAATGGGTAGAAGTAGCATACATATGTTGCCCTTTTTCTCTCTGCGAGATATGCCAGACTTATGTCCTAAGGGTACAGATTTGGGTATAAAACCTTCAGCTCCCTCCTGTCCTACTTTGCCCCCATACCTGGGGCTCCAAACTGAGAAAACTCAAAGTCTTCCCCCCTCCAAGGAAGGGTTGCCTTGGTCTCAGTAAAAACCCCAAACTGAGATTCAGACTGCCCACATAGAGGTCCAAACAACCTCTGTCTCAGTACAACCTCAGACTACTCTGGTTTCAATAGGAACTCAGACAATCGAAGTAAGAGAAGCTAGACAGCAAAAAACTAAGGGTGAAATGCAGGATGAGATGGAGGACAGGAGACAAAGAGATAAAGAAAAGCAGGTTTCTCCAATCTTCCCTGGGATCATATGCACAGGGCAGCCAGAGAGGCTGAGGAACATCCACACAAGCTGTTGTCTCTTCATGAAGCACCCACCAGGAGAAATAATCAGTCTATGAGAGTTAATAAGCCTTTATCTTATCAAGAAATACAAAGAATCAAGGAGGATCTGGGAGACTATTTAGAGGACCCAGGAAAAATATATTAGAGCTTTTAAAGGTGTTACTCTGCTTTATGACCTTACTTGGAAGGATGTGATGTATATCTTGGGACAAAAGCTGACTCCCGACTCAAAAACTCGAGTTTTGAGGAAAGCAGTTGCCTATGGAAGATGAGTGGCTTGGTAATGAATCAGTAGGGAAGAGGGAGGATGAGATAGCCAGCCTCCCCACTGGGAATCAGGCAGCCCCAACTATAGAACCAGATTGGGACTATAACACGGCTAAAGGAAGATGGGATCAGAGTCATTTTGTCAGATGTATTCTTGAAGGACTCAAGCAAGTACATGCTAAGACTTTAAACTATGTCAAATTGGAAAACATAGAACAGGAAGAGAAGGAAACTCCTGGTAAATTCCTAGACAGACTGAGAGAAACCCTTCGCAGATTCACTGAGATTGATCCAGAAAGTGAAGCGGGGAGAGTGATCTTAAAGGATATATTTCTCACTCAATCGGCTCCAGATGTGTGCTGTAAGCTATTAAAACAGGCATATGGACCAAATCAGTCTTTAGATAATCTGTTGCAACTGGCTCAGACAGTCTATTATGGTAGGGAATATGAAGAAAAGAAAGTAAGGCAGAAAAAGACAAAGGAAAAGGGGGAAGCCCTTGTAACTGCTGTCAGAACTGTTCTTAAACAGCCTGAGAACAATCACCAGAGGGAACCAGGTGAAAAGGGATGGGCGTGCTATTACTGTGGAAAGGAGGGGCATTCTCTATGCCCCCTTCTGATTTCTATGTCAGAAGCTTTCTCTATCTCTTTTATACTTTAATAAAACTTTATTACACAAAAGCGCTGAGCGATCAAGCCTCATCACTGGCCCCAGATTGAATTCTTCTTCTCCAGAGGCCAAGAATACCAGCGTCTTTCATGGTTCAGCAACAACATTTAAGGATCTCATTCAGATTCGAAGAAGAAACCCAAAATTTTTAGAGATAAACAAAAGGTAAGAGAATTCAGTACCACCAAAACAGCTTTAAAACAAATGCTAAAGGAACTTCTCTAGACAGGAAAAACATGAGAAAGAAAAGGTCTACAGAAACAAACCCAAAACAACAAAATAAATGGTAATAGGATCATGCATATATGCTCAGTTGCTAAGTCATGTCAAACTCCTTGCAACTCCATGGATTGCAACCCACCAGGCTCCCTGTCCATGGGATTTTCCAGGCAAACATACCGTAGTAGTTTGTCATTTCTTTCTCCAGGGGATCTTCCTGATCCAGGGATCGAACTGGCATCTCTTGCATCTCCTGCATTAGCAGGCAGGTTCTTTATCTCATACATATCAATAATTGCCTTAAATGTAAATGGATTAAGCTCCAACCAAAATACACAGATTGGATCAGTGGATACAAAAAAATACCCCTATAAATACTGTGTACAAGAGACCCACTTCTGATGTAGGGACACATACAGACAGAAAGTGAGGGGCTGGAAAAGATATTCAATAAATGGAAATCAAAAGAAAGCAGAACTAGCAAAACTCATATCAGATAATATACATTTTAAAATAAAGACCATTACAAGAGACAAGGAAGAACACTACATAATGATCAAGGGATCAATCCAAGAAGAAGATATAATAATTATAAATGTATGTGCACCCAATATTGGACTAACTCAATACATAAGGCAAACAGTAACAACTATTAAATGGGAAATCAACCATAACACAATAATAGTGGGGGATGTTAATAACCCACTCACACCAATGGGCAGATCATCCAGACAAAAAATTAACAAGGAAACAGAAGTTTTAAATGAGATGCCAGACCAGATGGACCTAATTGATATCTACTGGGCATTTCATAGAAAAAAGATAGATTTCACATTTTTCTTAAGTGCACGTAGAACATTCTCCAGGATATATCACATTATGGGTCACAAATTAAGCTTTGGTAAAATTTTAAAATATTGAATTCAGAGAGGACAAAATGGCAGAGGAGTAGGTGGCTGTTAAGTCCACCTCTCTTTAAAAATGCATCAGGGATACACCTTCAGGCACAGAAGATCTCGCATAACACTAGCTGAGAGTGGGCAGGAGTCTCTGACCACCAGAAAGGGACATAGATCCATGGAAACTCGGTAGGATGAGGAATGAGAGGAAAAAGAGAACAGCAAGCAGGACTGGACCTGCACATGGGGGTTTGGGGAACTGAGGCACGAGTCAGATGCCCACATCGAGGCAATTGTTTGGAACAGTGGAGAAGAATTTGAGGCTGTTGGAGAGTGTGGCAGCTGATCTGTGACAGTCTGAATGGAATGAGAACCAAGCAGACAAACCTTGCCACAGCCCTATGTACCCTGGACAGGGATGCAAGTCCCCTGGAATATGTGGCGGCTGGGAACTGGAGTGTAGAGTTTGGACAGCAATCCCAGGGCAAGGTCTGCTGCTGACTACAGGGAGAGAGCCTGAGAGGATGTGATGAAGAAGATCCTGGTGGGAAATGCTTTTGGAGGGAAGTAGAGGCCAGGGAGGCAAGGAGATAATGCTGAGTCATATGCAGGGTGTGTAGCCATCACTGTATCCTCTTCCTCCCCACACACAAGCACCAGCAGTTGATCAATAAAGACCCGAGAGAGGGTGGACATTTAAGTGCCTGACATGCTGAGCAATAGAGAAGGACCACAGCCAGGGGGGCCCTTTAAGTGCTTGACACACCCGGTAACAGAGAAGAACCAGTCAAAGAGGCCCTTTAACATCAGCCAGAGGCTAGAGAAAGACTAATACTGCCACAGCTCCTGTGGCTGAGATGGCCAGTGTCCCTACAGACTTGACACCACCAGGGCCCCTGTGATCCAAGCAGCTGCACCACCTCCATGTTCAATTCTTACTGGGTCAGGGCTGCTAGACACTAGAAAAAGCCCTAATAGTGCCATATCACCTGTGCCAAAGGCTGCTGGCTCCCCTGCATACTTGGCATTGCCAGGGTCCCTGTGACCTAAGCAGCTGTGCCACATCCACACTTGATCTTCACTGGGGCAGAGCTGCCAGAGACTAAGGCAAAGACACTAAGAGCATTATATCTCCTACTTGCCTGGCTGCAGGTGCCCCTGTATACCTGGCACTGCCTGGGTCCCTGTGACCCAAGCAGCTGTGCCACCTCCACACCTGATACTCACAAGGGCAGGCCCAAATCCTCCAGGGAAGCCTCAGAAGCAAACTCCTGTGGATGACCCACATGTAGATGTAGAGAAAACAACACAGATGAACCCCAAGAGCTGTGTGGCTAAGGAAGAGGATTGAAAGCCTTCCCACCAGCTGTACAAGCTGCAGGTTAAATCTACATGATTAACTAAGCAGACTCTGTGTCTATGGAATATATAAAAGGATAGTGAGAGTTCCCATAAAAGAAAACATACTAGCTCTGGCAGCTGTGGAGTTTAGAGACAAGAACATGCAGGAGTAGGACCAGATTAGAGTCTGAGCTGTCCCCAAAACATGTCCAGAGATCAGTCAAGTATTGGAGGGCATTCTAGGGATGGGTAAATGGACTGTGACTCAGTGAGGGGAAGGACACTTACAGCTGATATCTGAGAAAAAAATGTTACCATTATTATTATTATATTTTGATTTGTTCTATAGTTGGTTCTGGATCTTTTTCTTCTGTTTTCCCCCTCAGTTGCTGACATTGCTGATTTTACTATTATTAACACTAAGCTTTATAGAAAAGTTTTTTAACTGAACTCTTTATTTCCTTTATATATTCCTACCTCTACATTGGCCTTTTGCAGTTTGGTGGGGTAATTTTTAATCTTTTTATTTTTTTTTAATTTTTTCTTGTTTTCTTTATTTGATTGTTTTTCTTATTGTTCTGTGCCTGCTGTAGCTATTCTTTTAACATATATAAATCTTTTTATATATTTGTATTTAATTTTGCTTTTCTATATATTTTCTAGTTTCTCTTCTCCCTTTTCTTTCTTTTCCTCACCATGTTTCTTTGTTTGTTTTGTTTTCTTTGCTTTATTCTCCAGTTGGTGCTCTGTTTTGGTTTTATTTTCTCCTTTGCATTTCAGTAAGTTTTGTCTCTATTTGGATAATATTTTTGGTATCATTTGCTCACCAGGTCACTCTCTTGTACTTTCTTTTCTTTGGACTGTTTTGGGTTTTGTGTATGTGTGAGTGTGTGTGTATGTTCCATTGTTTTATTTATTATTTGTCTGATTTTGTATTTACCATTTGTCTGGGTTTGTCTTTTGTTTCTTATGTGTTGTTTGTTTGCTCTTGTGTGTTTATTTTAATCCCCTTTGTGCATGCATGCATATGTGCTAAGTCACTTCATTCTTGTTTGACTCTTTGAGACCCTACGGACTGTAGCCTGCCAGGTTCCCCTGTCCATGGGATTCTCCAGGCAAGCCTACTGGAGTGGGTTGCCATGACCTCTTCCAGGGTATCTTCCCAACTCAGGAAATGAATCCACGTGTCTTACATCTCCTGCATTGCTAGGCCGGTTCTTTACCACTATGGTCATCTGAGAAGCCCTTAATCCCCTTTATTGTCATAAAAAATGACATGTGAAATCTCAGTCCTCCAGCCAGCAATCCAGCCTGATCTTTGGAGTGGGGGTGCAAAACCCAGGACCCTAGACTACCAGAGAACTCATAACCCCAGGGAGTATTAATTAGTCAGTGCTCCCATGAAGGCCTCCACCTGTATATAAGACCCAGCATCACCCAATTGCCAGAAGCACACAATACAGGATGTGCCACCCAAACAGCAAGCAAGGAAACAACAACAACAAACAATAATCATCAGCAGACAGGATTATTACAGACACCTCAAAATATACCACCTCGTACAGCCCTACCCATCAGAGATGGGGAAAAAAAAAACTGACCTTCTCTCACAAGAATGCAGGCACAAGTCACTCCCAACCCAAGCCTATACAAACCACTAGACCAACCTTATCCACCAAGGGCAGAAAACTAAAGGAAGAAGGAGTACAACCCTAGAGCCTTAGAAATTGAGATATCAAGTACAGTAAGTCAGAAAAATTGAAAAGACAGAAATAGTATGCAAATGAAGAAAGAAGGTAGAAACTCACGAGATCAAATAAATAAAGAGGAAATAGCAAATTACCTGAAAAAGAATTCAAGGTAATGATAGTAAAGATTATCAGAAACCCCAGAAATAAAGTTGAGAAAATGTAAGAATAAAATATAAATTTAATAAGGACTTGAAGACATAAAGGATAAACAAACAGAGACAAACAACATAATTACTGAAATTAAAAACATTCAGGATTCTAGAAGGAATCAATATCAGAATAACTGAGGTATATGAATGGATAAGTGAGCTGGAAGATAGAATGGTGGGAATTACTGCTAAAAAGCAGAATAAAGGGAAAAAAATGAAAAATATTGAAGATAATAAGGAAAGACAAGCCTTAAATGACATATTAGACCAGTGAACCTAATTGATATCTTCATAACATTCCATCCAAATGCAGAAGAATACACTACCTTCTCAAGTGAAAAACACAGACACATGGATATTAAACAATACCCAAAACAACAAACAAGTTACTTAAGGAATAAAAAGAGAAACTAAAGAATTCCTAGAAACAAATAGCAACAAAAAATGAGGACCTATGGAATGCAGCAAAAGCAATTCTAAGAGTTAAGACTATATCAATATAATCCTACCTCAAGAAACAGGAAAAATACCAAATAGACAACCTAACTTAAACAACTTTAAAACAACTGGAAAAAGGACAAAAATCCCCCAAAGTTAGTAGAAGGAAATAAATCATAAAGATCAAGGCAGAAATAAATGAAAAATAACTGAAGGAAACAATAGTAAAGATTAATAAAAATTAAAAGCTGGTTCTTTGAGAAAATGAAAAAAAAAAAAAAAAAAGTCAGACCATTAGCCAGACTCATCAAGAAAACAAGGAGGAAGAATCAAAACAACAAAATTAGAAATGAAAAAGGAGAGGTTACAACAGATAACAGAGAACTAAAAAGTATCATAAGAGAATAGTAGAGGCAACTATAGGCTAGTAAAATGGACAACATTAAGAAATGAATCAATTCTTAGAAAAGTTCAACCTTCCAAGACTGAAACAGGAAGAAGTAGAAATTATGAACAAGCCAATTAGAAGCATTAAAATCAAAAGTGTGATCAAAAATATCCCCCCAAAAACAAAATCCCAGGGCTAAATGACTTCACAGATAATATTTTATCAAACATTTAGAGAATAGTTAATGCATATCCTTCTGAAACTCTCAAAAAATTGCAGAGGAAGGAACACACTCAAAGTCATTCTATGATGCAAAATCACCCTGATAACAAAACCAGACAAAGACATTACAAAAAAAGAAAATCACAGGTAGATATCTCTGATGAATCCAGATGCAAAAATTCTCAACAAAATTCTAGCAAACGACACTCAACAATACATTAAAAGGATCATACACCATGATCAAGTTGGATGTATCATAATTTCTTCAATATAGCAAATCAATTAAGGTGATACACCATATTAACAAACTGAAACATAAAATCCATATGATAATCTCAACAGATGCAGAAAAGGCTTTTGATAAAATTAAGCATGCATTTATAATAAAAACTCTTCAAAAAATGGGCATAGAAGGAACCTACCTCAACATAATAAAGGCTATATACAACAAACCCAAAGCAAACATTATTCTCAATGGCAAAATATTGAAACCATTCCCTCAGAGATCAGGAACAAGACAAGGGTGCCCACTCTCATCACTGTTATTCAACATAGTTTTGGAAGTCCTAGCTATGGCAATCAGAGAAGAAAAAGAAATAAAAGAAATCTAGATTGGGAAAAAAAAGGAAAAAAAGAAAAAAAAAAGAAATCTAGATTGGAAAAGAAGTAAAACCATCACTGTTTACAAACACCATGATGCCATACATAAAAAACCCTAAAGATACTATCAAAAAAATATAGTGAATTACTAGTAAATTCAGCTAATCAGTGGATTTCATAAAGTCACAGGTTACAAAATCAATACACAGAACACTTGCATTCTTATACACTATCAATGAAAAATAAGAAAGAGAAATTAAGGAGTCAATCCCATTTACCACTGCAACATAAAGAATAAAATACCTAAGAATAAACATACCTAAGGAAACAAGGGGCTTCCCTTGTGACTCAGATGCTTAAGAATCCCACCCACAATGTGGGAGACCAGGGTTCAATCCCTGGGCTGGGAAGATCCCCTGGAAGAGGGCATGGCAACCCACTCCAGTAGGCTTGCCTGGAAAATCTCCATGGACAGTGGGGCCTGGTGAGCTACAGTCCATGGGGTCACACAGAGTCAGACATGACTGAGTGACTAAGCAAAAGGAGACAAAAGAGTTTATACAGAAAACTATAAGACGCTGACGAAAGAAATCAAAGACAATATAAACAGATGGAGAGATAGTTCATATTCCTGGGTTGAAAGAAACAATATTGTGAAAATGACTATACTGCCAATTTCAATCTACAGACTCAATACAATCCCTATCAAATTATCAATGACATTTTTCACAGAACTAGAACAAAAAAAAAAAATTCAATTCATTGGAAACTCAAAAGACCCCGAATAGCCAAAGCACTCTTGAGAAAGAAGAATGGAGCTGGAGAAATAAATCATCTGACTTCAGACTGTACTACAAAGCTACAGTCACCAAGACAGTATGGTATTGGCACAAAAAGCAGCAGAAATATAGATCAGCAGAGCAAGGTGGAATGCCTAGAGATAAACTAACATGCCTACAGGCCCCTTATCTTTGACAAAGGAAACGAGAATATACAATGGGGAAAAGACAGTCTCTTCAATAAGTGATGCTGGTAAAACTGGACAGCTACATGTAAAAGAATGAAATTAGAGCACTTCCTAACATGGTACACAAAAATAAATTCAAAATGGATTAAAGCCCTAAATATAAGTCCAAGAAGTATAAAACTGTCAGAGGAAAACACAGGCAGAACACCAATAATATAAGTCACAGCAAGATGCTCTATGGCTCACCTCCCAGAGTAATGGAAATAAAAACAAAACAAACAAAAAAAAAATAAACAAGGAGGACCTAATTAAACTTAAAAGTTTTTGCACAGCAAAGGAAACTATAAACAAAGTGAAAAGACAATCTTCAAAATGGGAGAAAATAATGGCAAATGGAAAAACTGACAAAGGATTAATTTCCAAAATATACCACGCAGCTCATTCAACTCCATACCAGAAAAACAAGCAATCCAATCAAAAAGTGGGCAAAAGACCTAAACAGACATTTCTCCAAAGGAGACATAAAGATGACTAATAAACTCATGAAAAGATGCTCAACACCATACATTATTATAGAAATGTAAATCAAAGTTACAATGAAATATCACCTCCCCCAGACACAATGGCCATTGTCAAAAAAATCTACAAACAGTAAATGCTGGAGAGGG
The DNA here is from genome assembly GCF_910594005.1 of Cervus elaphus. NCBI lineage: Eukaryota > Metazoa > Chordata > Mammalia > Artiodactyla > Cervidae > Cervus > Cervus elaphus. The sequence continues at coordinate 127,743,228 of NC_057848.1, forward strand.
TGTGAAGGAAAGGGAATCCTCTTGCACTGTTGGTGGGAATGTAAATTGATACAGCCACTATAGAAGACAGTATGGAGATTCCTTTCAAAACTAGGAATAAAACTACCATACGACCCAGCAATCCCACTACTAGGCATATACCCTGAAGAAATAATTGAAAAAGACACTGCATCACTCTTTACAATAGCTATGACATGGAAGTAAAATAGACATCCATTGACAGATGAATGGATAAAGAAGCTGTGGTACATTTATACATGGGATATTAGCCATAAAAAGGAATACATTTGAGTCAGTTCTAATGAGGTGGCTGATCCCAGAACCTAATATACAGGGTGAAGTTAGTCAGAAAGAAAAACACAAATACTGTAATATTATTGCATACAGAAGGAATCTAAAAAGATGGTATGGATGAACCTACTTGTAGAGCAGTAATGAAGATGCATGTGTAGAAAACAGACTTAGAGACATGGAGTGAGGAGGAAGGAGAGGGTGGGATGAATGGAGAGAGTAGCATATAAATATACACAATAACATATATAAAATACATAGCCATGAGAATTTGATGTATGACTCAGAGAAGTCATATTGGGGCTCTGTAACGACCTAGGGGGTGAAATAACATGGGAGGTGGGGGGGGGGGGGGACTGAAGAGGGAGGGAATATATGCATACTAATGGCTGATTCATGTTGATGTATAGCAGAAACCAGTACAATATTGTAAAGAAATTACCCTCCACTTTAAAATAAACAATTTTTTAAAAAAATAATAATAAAAATTGAATTCATTTCAAGCATCTTTTCTGACCATAACTGTGTAAGATTAGATATCAACTAAGTAAAAGAACTGTAAAAAAAATGCAAACACATGTATGCTAAACAATACACTTCAGAATAACCAACAGATCACTGAAGAAATCAAAGAGGAAATCAAACAGTACCTAGAAACAAAAAACAATGAAAACACAGGAATTCAAAAATGATGGGTTGCAGTAAAAGCAGTGCTAAGAGGGAAGTTTATGGAAATACACAGCTACTTCAAGAACCAACAGTAAACATCAAATAAACAACCTAAACTTACACCTAAAGAGACTTTACTAAAGAAAGAACAAAAAACCCCAAATTTAGAAGGAAAGAAATCATGAATATCAGAGTAGAAATAAATTAAAAAGAAATGAGGGTGGTGATAGAAAAGATAAATAAAAATAAAAGCTAATTCTTGAGAAGATAAAATTGACAAACCATCAGCCAGACTCGTCAAGAGAAAAGGGGAGAAGACTCGAATCAATAAAATTAGAAATGAAAAAGGACAAATACAAAGGATCATAAAAGACTACAACAAACAACTATATGTCTACAAAGTGTACAACCTGAATGAAATTGATAAATTCTTAGAAAACTATAAATTTGGGGGCTTATATAGGGGCTAAACAGTAAAGCCTTAGGAAGCATCACTACAAACAAAGCTAATGGAGGTGATGGAATTCCAGTTGAGCTATTTCAAATCCTGAAAGATGATGCTGTGAAAGTGGTGCACTCAATATGCCAGCAAATTTGGACAACTCAGCAGTGGCCACAGGACTGGAAAAGGTCAGTTTTCATTCCAATCCCAAAGAAACGCAATTACAAAGAATGCTCAAATTACCACACAATTGCACTCATCTTACACACTAGTAAAGTAGTGCTTAAAATTCTCCAAGCCAGGCCTCAGTAATATGTGAACCGTGAACTTCCAGATGTTCAAGTTGGTTTTAGAAAAGGCATAGGAACCAGAGATCAAATTGCCAACATCTGCTGGATCATCAAAAAAGCAAGAGAGTTCCAGAAAAACATGTATTTCTGCTTTATTGACTAGGCCAAAGCCTTTGACTGTGTGGATCACAATAAACTGTGGAAAATTCTGAAAGAGATGGGAATACCAGACCACCTGACCTGCCTCTTGAGAAACCTGTATGCAGGTCAGGAAGCAACAGTTAGAACTGGACATGGAACAACAGACTGGTTCCAAATAGGAAAAGGAATACATCAAGGCTGTATATTGTCACCCTGCTTATTTAACTTTTTAAACAAATTTTAACTTATTTAACAAAAGGAGAAAGTAGCAGTGACAATATACATTAACATGTGTAAAATATATAGCTGGTGAGAAGTTGCCATATAACACAGTAAGCCCAGCCTGCCACTCTGTGATGTCTTAGAGGGGGATATGGGGGAGAGAGAGAGGCTCAAGATGGAGAGGTTATATGAATAATTATGGCTGATTTGCACTCTTGTTCAGCAGAAATGAACACAAAATTATCAATTTTCCTCCACTTAAATAGTAAATTCAAAAAAATCATAGAGGAAATGCTTCATGACATTGGTCTTGGCAATAACTTTTGGGGACATGATACAAAAATCACATGTGACAACAAAAAAAATAGACAAGAGAGATTACATCAAGCTAAAAATATTATGCAGAGGAAAGTAAACAATCAACACTGAAAAAAGCAACCTTTGGAATGAATGACTAACAGTCGTGTCTGACTTTTGGCAACACCATAGATTGTAGCCCGCTAGGCTCCTCTGTAAATAGAATTATCCATGCAAGAATACTGGAGTGGGTTGTCATTCCCTTCTCCAGGGGATCTTCCCCATCCAGGGATCAAACCCAGCTCTGCATTGCAGGAAGAATCTTTACCATCTGTTGCCACCAGGGAAGCAAGTATTTTCAAACCATGTATCTGATGAAGGGCTAATCTCCAAAATATATAATGATCTTCTATAGCTCAATAAAAAACCCACAGTTCACCAAATTCTAAAGGGGCCAAGGGGAGGCGGTCCTAAGATGGTGGAGGAGTAGGACAGGGAGACTACTTTCTCCCCTACAAATTCATTGAAAGATCATTTGAACTCTGAGCAAATTGCACAAAACAAATTCTGAATGCTGGCAGAGGACACCAGGCATCCAGAAAGGCAGCCCATTCTCTTCAAAAGGAGGTAGCACAAAATATAAAAAAATGAAAAGAGAAACAAAAGAGTTAGGGATGGAGACCCACCCTGGGGGAGGTGGGGCTCGTGAAGGAGGATAAGCTTCCAAACACCAGGAAACCCTTGCACCATGGGGTCTGTGGAGAGTTTTGAAATCTCAGAGGGCAACATAACCAGGAGGGGAAAAAATCCACAGATTATGCACCTAACCCCAACTCCCAGCAGAGAAGTAGCCCACATGCTCACATCCACCAGCAGCGAGTGGGAGCTGAACAGGGAGGCATGGGCTGCATGCTTAGAGTAAGGACTGGACCTGAATGCCCTGAGGACAATCTGAGGGAGCTAACGTGAGATAGCAACCCAAACTGTGGGATAACCAGAGAGG